>NC_084549.2:53680000-54415000 GCF_033978685.3 Nerophis lumbriciformis | reverse complement strand
ATTCGGCATGGTTGGGTTTTTGGTGTGAAACATTGATGGGTTGCAAGATTACTAAGAGCTTCGAAATCGCCTGTTTTCCTCTCGAGTGCTAGCAAGTACTCGCCACTCTTTTTAAAAAAATTTTTTTTTAATAAACCTTTATTTATAAATTTCAAACAGTTGAGAAATAATAATCAAAGTAAGTACAAAACAGACAAAAACACTCCTACCCACTTTGGAGAAGTGGGTAGGAGTGAGGTGTGATCTGGGGTGGAGGTCTAGAAGCAGGGGCGCCGCTAGGGATTTTGGGCCCCATGAAAATAATCTTTACAGGGCCCCCAACACAGCGGCAACATTTTTTGATGCTATTTTACATACAATTTTGCATTTTAATGGTATTTTTGACTATCATTACCATATTTTTGAAAGAAGAACTGCATCACAGTTGACATGTACAGTAGGGGAAGAACTGAGCACTCTGAATACAATGGAATTCATTTTGAGTCATTTATTTGCTGCACCACTGATTCTTAAATTGGAAATAAACTCTTCCATGAAAAAATAGCAATTATAATCAGTGGAGAGAAAAAAATCTCAGCAAAAACAAAAATGCCATCAGAATACAAAATGGCCATATATGATTTCTCATAATTTAAGTAGAACTTAATATATGAAAGAATGGTAAATATATATATAATATAACGTTGCAGACTGAGTCAAGCTTCCTTTTGCAACCTTTCAATCACTGGTCCTTGCTCAACTTTTCTCACCAAAAGCCCAACGCCGAGCCTTCTCACGTGCAAAATCACTTATCAGGTCTTTGAAGTCCAGCTTTCTAGCCAACTGACTCTCAATTGACAGCATGGCAAGACTGCAAAGTCTTTCCTGAGACATTGTGGACCTCAAATTGTTTTTTATCATTTTTAATTTACTGAACGCTCTCTCACCACCAGCAACAGTAACTGGCAGGGTGCAAAATATGCGCAAAGCGATGCACACTTCTCCAAAGATGCTTTGCAGCTGCAGCTTACAAATTGCATTCAGGAGTTCAAGAGGGGACAGGTTAGGGGTGAAGTTGGCTGCATATACACTGTTTAGGTGTCTTACTTGATTTTCAAAATCAGGAGTAAGATCACTAGAATACTTTGTGATCAGTGGTTGGCACACAGAAGAGATTTTGCCCTCACTAATCTGCCCAACTTTCAGAACAGCAGAAAACTTGTTGACAATATGTGCAATGCCCTGGAACCTAGTGTCCAAGTCAAAAAAGTGAGCTAGCTTATTACCACAGGCAGGGACAAAGTTAATATGCATAACTTTCCACCACAACTAACAAACCCACCTTTTTTTTGGAAATATTGGGTGACATATTGTCGACCCTTCAACTCCTTCTCTTCTTTTCCTTTCTTTTTTGGCTGCCTGATTTTTGAGGCATACTGCTGTCTCCTTCGCTTTGCCCACTGTGGCGCTGTCTGTGACAAATCGCGGGTGCTCTACCTGCAGCTGATCCAGTCGGACTGAACCATTTTACGTAAATAGAGGGGGGGAGGGAGGGTCCTGCAGGGGTTGATGCTTCCAAAACAAATAAAGGTATTGTTACCAGGACATGGAAAATAAAACATGTGTGATTATATGTTAGTTAATAACTTAGTGTCATTATTTTTTCTGTATTATAATTTCATCATCATTAGGGGCCTCTCTGGGCCCCCCTCCATCATGGGCCCCTAGAATCCGTCTCCTTAACCCCCCCCTTTTCGGCGCCCCTGCCTGGAAGTAATCCGACGAGCTTGTTCTGGGATGTTTGGAGTCTAGATTTGAGGGTTTTGGAGGTGCTAGGGTGTACCAGGAGGTGCATGCGTAATCGAAAAAGGGTTGAATGAGAGTTCCCGCTAGAATCTTCATGGTGCTTTTGTTGACCAGAGAGGAGATTCTGCAGAAAGTAGTTAGGTTATACTAGTCTCTGGATGCTCTGGATGAATAGTTTTTTAGTGTGTCTTTATTTGTCATTATTATTTATTGTTTGTTGATCTATTTGTTTCGTATTGGGTGTACTAATAAAAACATGATGTTGACAAAGACCTGTAGTGACATCCGAGTACCACACGATGGTGCTGCAGTCAAGGGTTATAACATGACTAAATATACATGACTTTACAGTCTCAACGCTTTCACTTTAATATTCATTGACTATGTTGTGTTCTCACTACAGCAGAATTAAATCACAACATCGATAATTAATTATGAAGTCAAATGATTGCTGGATGTTTCACATAGAACAGGGGCCCTTAACCTTTTTGACCTCGGGGCCCAACTTTTCCACGACAGAGGGACCGCGGAGCCCACTGATTGATTTAAATCATATTCAATAATAATATCTAACCTAGTTAGAGTTTAACAGGATAAACCTTATCAAATGATATGAAACCATGTGTATGGCAGCTCCCGCTATCAGTGTGTGAATGTGTGTGTGAATGGGTGAATGTGGAAATAGTGTCAAAGCGCTTGAAGGTAGAAAAGCGCTATACAAGTGTAACCCATTCATTTTTTTATTATTTATTATTTATTGACCAGGCTGATTCGAAAAATAAGTACTAACCAAATATATGGCATATGTTGGGGCTCTTAAATAACTCATGAAAATGTGTTTGGCATACATACTACATATATACATACACAAGATACTATGTTGTGCTAAAATATATACACAAAATTAATAACAAATGTTTCCCAACTAAACTGTCAATAACATTTAAATTCTAATGAAATTACAGCTACATCGCTTTAGTCATAATTTTTGCGTTTAAGAAACTTCTCTATGACTTAAGCTCCAGTGTTGTTGTTTGATACTGTCAATACTGCCCAAGTGGTGGAAAAGTGTATTACAACTGAGTACCGCTGCAGCCCAGACGGATTACAGCTGTTTTTTGGAGACCATCTAGGGGGCGCTCGCGGGCTAACAATGGCAGAGCCATGTTTAAAGAGAGTATGGACAACTAAACAACCGGCGCCATGCTTTCTCCCAAGGACAAGTGCAGGGGTCGGCAAGCCAAAATATTGAAAGAGCTATATTGGACCAAAAATACAAAAAAATTAAAATCGGTCTGCAGCCGCAAAAAATTAAAAGCCTTATATGAGTGTTATAATGAAGGCAACACGTGATGTAAGTGTCTATATTAGCTATATTAGCCTACTATCAAAGGCTGACGCAAATCTCCATTGACAGAAATGTTGTATATTATTTTTTATTCTACACATTTTTGCAACATTGGAAAACATTAGTAAAATGGAGGCTTCTCAGAGGGTGAGATAACTCCTGGAAATTACTGTCTTAGAATGGCCAAAGGTATAGACGTGTGTGTCCAGGTTTAAGGAAACTGCAGGCTGTCTTCTTCTAATGGATTTATTATGATCTTTGCAAGCTGGGTAACGTTTGCTGTGGTCTGGAACAACATGGCACACAAACAACTATGAGAATGTTACATACAGATAATGTGTCATGAGACATGCAAATATAAATTAAATATACAGAGGACATAAGTGAAGGAAATTAAATGAGCTCAATTATACCTACAAACGAGGCATAAAGATGCAGTATGAGCATGCAGTTAGCATAAATAGCATTTTAGCATCGATTAGCTTGCAGTCATGGATTGACCAAATATGCCTGATTAGCACTCCAGCAAATCAAATAATCAACAAAGCTCACTTTTGTGCATTCATGCACAGCATAAAACGTTTGGTGGACAAAATGAGACAAAGAAGGAGTGGCATAAAACACATATTTCTGTGGCGGCAACGGAGAAAGTTGTCCATGCAAACAAGTTCAAGGATCGCTGACATTAGTAGGACAAAACGGAGCTTGCCAAATACTCTGATCAGTGAAGCATGTATAACATAAACAATGGGATTTCTAACAATTAGGAGGGTTTGTATCATATTTGTTCTCCTACAGAAAATCTTTTTTTTCTTCATCTTTTTCCATTTTCACACATCTCTGAAAGAGGTCCAGGGAGCTAGAGCTCTAGAGCTGCGGGTTGCTGACCCCCGGACTAGTGCGACGTTGTTTACCTGACTAAATCTAAATAAACCAAAATAACAAGTCTAAATATAGTGTTAAACATACTCCAGCACATAAACTTACAATAAATCATTATTTTATTTTATCAAAGTATAATTTTGGTGCAATTTTGTGGCCATGTTTGATGCACTCCACGTAGGGCTGGGCGATATATCGATATATCGATATACTCAATACATCGCGGGTTTGTCTCTGTGCGATATAGAAAATGACTATATCGTGATATTCAAGTATACCTTCTCACGCAGTTGCTTTTAGCTGCGGGCATTACACTACAGGCTCTTCCCACTCTTTGTTATCTCTCCTTCTCACAAGACATAAACCAAGCGCACCTTCTTACATACGCCACATACGTATACGCCCTCGCGGAGCAGAGAGGTAGCAGCATGGGTAACGTTAGCTGTGGTGCGAGCGGTAATACAAGAGAAAGAAGATGCGAATCTGGTAACAAATGAAGGAAGAATTAATTCCCAAGAAAAACGGCAGGGGGTCCATCGTTTGGTGGTGGTTTGGCTTCAAGTGGGAATATGACGAACAGACAACTGTAATTTGTGGGGCAAAAGCGTTGCTACAAAAAGTAGCAGCACTGATAATATGTAGCATCATTTGGAAAGTCACCTGCTAGAGAATAAAGAGTGCTTCTCCGCATGTCAACATCTCCGTTCGGTGCCACACCAACAAAATGCAGAGGCAAACATTTCCACATCAACACTTTATGAAAAAAATAGTCAAGAACGGAAGGAGATAACGTCCGCAATAACCTACCACTTAGCGAAGGACATACACTATTTGATTCTCTTTTATGCAGCTAATTTTTATTTGACAGTTATTGAAATATCTTGTGTGACATCATGCACAAAAGTGCACTTTATTTGTTTTAAAATATTGTAGTGGCGTTCTGTACAAAAAGTGCACTTTAATTTAGTGTTGTTTTGATATGTCATCTTAGTGACGTCATGCACAAAAAAGTGCACTAATAGCTTGTTTTAAAATGTCTCTGACAATCTTGCACTTTCTGTTTTGAAATGACATGAATGTTTGTGCCACTGCTTAATAACTGTTTAATTATTACAGTTTTGGTAAATTGACTTAGTTGTGTTTTCCCTCTCTGCATGAAAGTTTAAAATGAGCATATATTAATGCAGTATGAAGAATAATGTTTTAATGTAGACACATAGAATCATCATACTGCTGTGATTATATGCATCAAGTGTTCAGTCAAGGCTAAGGCAAAATATCGAGATATATATCGTGTATCGTGACATGGCCTAAAAATATCGAGATATTAAAAAAAGGCCATATCGCCCAGCCCTAACTCCGCATCTCCGCTGTATACATTCTTGCAGTGTTTAGTGACCAGCAAGCTTCCAACACGCTCCCGACGGCGCAATAAACGTTAAAAAAAATACACAGAACGGCAAAAAAAAAAACATATTACCCTTTTCCAAAAATCCTCATTAGCTTTGGACCAACAATTATGGAGAAGTGATGACTTTTGTGTGACGTGTGTCAACAATGTATTGTTTGTAATCACTGCGCTATGTCTATGATTTTACCTCTGTTTTTTTTATTTTATTATATTTTTCATAGGTTTTGCTGTGGCAAGTCTGCATGGCTTACTTATTTTCTCATTTTATTATCACCACACTTGACTACTGATCTAATGCTGCTTTTGCAGTATTTATTAATTTAGTTTGGATTGTTGGTGTCGCATGCAGAAAGGTGCAGTTTTGAAGTTGTGTCAGATAAAGTGTATTAACCTACGGTTACTGGGAGTGAGATACACCACGTTTCCCATGTGTAGCAGGCACGAGACATTGAAGCAACGTTGAGAACTTGTTGAATTAGGTCCTGACATTGATAGCGTTGTAACAACATGCTTTTTCAGAATCATCAGAATCAGAAATACTTTATTAATCCCCGAGGGGAAATTAAAATTTTCAGCACAATCCCATTCAAGAGCAGACAAACAGAACAGGATTGCTGACGGGTCTGCCAACTTCCGGCGCTGCTTACAAAAAAGATGAGAAACAGGTCAACGCTGGGGGGTGAAAAAAAAAATCAGTCTAAGCCTGGGTCCCCGGGGAGGGGGGTCCAGACTGAGGCCAAGGGGGGAAAAAATCCCATAGCCATAGCACACATAAGCATGTGTGTAAGAGGAAAACATCAAATCTCAAAGAACACAAAAGACATTAAAAGAGCAGAGCTGTAGCCATTTCTACATACAGCTACAAAAGTAAGACAACAACAAAAAAACAAACAAACAAAAACATATACACTGTCTGATGGGGTTGGGGGTAGCATGGCCACAGACAGGAGCAGACCCAACAAAGCAACCTCTCACTAACTCTTGTCCAGTGTCCAGTCCGCATGGATGAGTTGACAACGTTTAATCAATGCTGGGTTCTGTTCCAAACAAAAAACATATTTGATAGAGAATAATTGTATTTTACATGCAGAAAATAATGTGAAATACATATAAATGTATACATTCAGGATTCAAGGAACTTTATTGTCATCATAATCATAAATGTATGCATTTATGATGAATAATGTTGAATTTATATTCATACATTATAAATAAACATTTTGTAGAATTGAGTGTCCAAACAAAGAATTGCGTGTTGGTGATTCAGTCTCTTATTTTCTGCACAGTTAGGGAAAAAAATATATGTATATATCCATCCATCCATCCATTTTCTGCCGCTTGTCCCTTTTGGGGTCACGGGGGGTGCTGGAGCCTATCTCAGCTGCATTCGGGCGGAAGGCGGGGTACACCCTGGACAAGTCGCCACCTCATCGCAGGGCCAATACAGATAGATAGACAACATTCACACTCACATTCACACCCGGAGGGAACCCACGCAGTCACGGGGAGAACATGCAAACTCCACACAGAAAGATCCCGAGCCCGGGATTGAACTCAGGACTACTCAGGACCTTTGGACCTTTGTATTGTGAGGCACATGCACTAACCCCTGTATCACCGTGCTATGTGTATAGATATACTGTGTGTATATATATATATATATATATATATATATATACATATATATATATATATATATATATATACTTGCATACAAATCATTTTATCTGTAGGTCAAATACAGTTACTTTTTTAATCCAGCAGGTGGTGCCCTTTTGTAACAACAACACAGTATCAGTTCAGTGTCTATAGAGCTGGGGAGTGTGCTGAACATTCACACAGGCATTATTAACCCGTCAATACAATTTTTTATTGACATTTTTATGATGTCTTAATTTTTACTCTAGTTTTACTTATAATTGTATATACATACACACATTGTATTCTTACTTATTATTTGTCAAAGCATCCAAAATCCGACCCACAGGAAGTCCCAAGTAAAGAAAACTTTTTTTTTATTTTTTTATTTTTTTTAAATCTTTCCTTTCTAATCCATTTTCTACCGCTTGTTACTCAGGCAAATACAATTGTCTAAAAATGAATTTTCCCATCGATAATGTGACAATGTTAAATGTTGATGAACATCAATGTTAATTGATGTTAAATGAAAAAACGGATTATAAAGACAATGTATATATATATATATATATATATATATATATATATATATATATATATATATATATATATATATATATATATATATATATATATATATATATATATAAATATATATATATATATATATATATATATATATATATATATATATATATATATATAAATATATATATATATATATATATATATATATATATATATATATACCGTATTTTTCGGACTATAAGTCGCAGATTTTTTTCATAGTTTGGCCGGGCTCCAGTGCGACTTATATATGTTTTTTTCTTTTTTTATTATGCATTTTCGGCAGGTGCGACTTATACTCCGAAAAATATGGTATATATATATATATATATATATATATATATATATATATATATATATATATATACAGCCTGGCCCCCGGCCCAATTTTTTTAACCCAATAAGGCCCCCGAGTCAAAAAAATTTGGGGACCCCTGGTTTAAAGTGAGAAAAAATGTAAACCAGTGACGTCACTGTCAAAACAAGGGGATATGACACCAGCTTATGGAACGTTTACAATGGAAACACAACAAAAACAAAATCATAATATTTCAGAATAATTCCAATAGAATGTAATTTTAGTTATTGTGATCCACATCTTATTTTAGAACTACTACCAGCGATAGTTTCTTTAATAAATAAATCAATCAATCAAAAAAATATATGTGTATATATATATATATATATATATATATATTATTCTGTTGTATTCAAGTAATTTACAAAAGGTAAACAGGCTGTAGGCTACTAGGAGCTAGCAGCTACACAACAGCTAAGGATTGTCGCACACAATAGCACACAAGCTAGACATACATAATACGTGTCCTTTATTGAACAATATTGCATTTTAAAACAGCACATTTGTCAATATAAACAAGTATCAAATAATTATGGTTGCATATTTACAGACACAACGTCTCCAAGGCAGAAACCTGTTAGAAAGTATCCTGTAACAAACGTGTCGGCATCATTCAACTTTCTGCATTATGCGCGTAATGAATTATTGCGACCTTTAGGTGTCGCCAATATTAAACACTGAAAATTAATACTCCGCTTCAAAAGTCTATTCTGTTCTAAAGTTAGTTTTAAGTACCATTATTTGCTGATAAAACCTTTTCTAACATTTCACATAATAAAATAATACAAGTGAGGGTTGGACTCCGCCAAGGCTGCCCTTTGTCACCGATTCTGTTCATAACTTTTACGGACATCATTTCTACGCGCAGTCAGGGTGTTGAGGGGTTCTGGATTAGGTCTCTGCTTTATGCAGATGATGTGGTCCTGATGGCTTCATCTGGCCAGGATCTTCAGCTCTCACTGGATCGGTTCGTAGCCGAGTGTGAAGCGACTGGGATGAGAATCAGCACCTCCAAGTACGAGTCCATGGTTCTCGCCCGGAAAAGGGTGGAGGGCCATCTCCGGGTTGGGGAGGAGATCTTGCCCCAAGTGGAGGAGTTCAAGTACCTCGGAGTCTTGTTCACGAGTGAGAGAAGAGTAGATCGTGAGATCGACAAGTGGATCGCTGCATCGATCCGTTGTGGTGAAGAAGGAGCTGAACCGGAAGGCAAAGCTCTTAATTTACCAGTGGATCTACGTTCCAATCCTCACCTATGGTCATGAGCTTTGGTTTATGACCGACAGGACAAGATCACGGGTACAAGCGGCCGAAATGAGTCTCCTCAGTCGGGTGGCGGGGCTCTCCCTTAGAGATAGGGTGAGAAGCTCTGTCATCCGAGGGGAGCTCAAAGTAAAGCCGCTGCTCCTCCACATCGAGAGGAGCCAGATGAGGTGGTTCGAGCATCTGGTCAGGATGCCACCCGAACGCCTCCCTAGGGGGGCACGTCCGACCGGTAGGAGGCCACGGAGAAGACCCAGGACATGTTGGGGCTTCCACTGGGAAGAGCTGGACGAAGTGGCTGGGGAGAGGGAAGTCTGGGCTTCTCTGCTTAGGCTGCTGCCCCCGCGACCTGACCTCGGATAAGCGGAAGTAGATGGAAGATGGATAATAATAAAAGTACAGACGATGAATTGTGCTGATATTGTGTCAGGATTAATGTCAGTATGAGCCAATGCACAACGCTCCAATATTGATATCGTATTTGGAGTGAAAAACGTAATACCCCTCATAAAAACTTTATTTGAAATATATATATATATTGACCCCCAAAGGGACAAGCAGTAGAAGATGGATGGTTGAATATCACTATTATATAATATGATATAGTTTTTATTTAAACTGGACAATGTGCAGTTATTTCCTTGAATATTTTAAACTGTAGTTTCAAAGATGTTCTGATTCTTTTTTATGAATAAACTTTTTTGATACCTATACTTTGTTTTTATTCTGCATCCTTTTCACTATTACTGTCAGGGCACAGGAGAATTTTATTTGGAGTGCCGCCATTAAAACACATTTTTAATCTATTTTTTTTATGTGATTAATGTGGAATGATTTTTATACTCTTTTGACTAAAACTTTAATTATTTTGATGCACTTTTTGTACTAAATTGTGGGAAATAAATTGTAAATAACTAATTCGACATAATTCAAAGATAGAATTGCAAACCTTTTGAGTGCAGCTGGGATAGGCTCCAACTCCCCCGCGACCCCGAGAGGGACAAGCGGTAGAAAATGGATGGATGGATGAACTACAACACCAATTATGTTATAAGACCAGCATTAATGCTGTACGCCACAGGGGACAGTGAGGATGCACGGGGAACGTTCCATTATATCTTTATCAGTGAAGGAGCAGGAAGAGGCTTGGAATACAGTAGTGATAAAATGTCCTATCAAGCTCTTACCCAGCAGGCACAAAACATTAAAACAACATTGAGAACTTGTTGAATTAGGTCCTGACGTTGAGCAACTCACACATAACGTTGAAACAACATGCTTTTTGACGACGTTTAATCAATGTTGGGTTCTGACGTTGATTTGACCATTGACTTTTGGTCATTTCACAAACCAATATTCTAGAACAGTGGTCCCCAACCAGCGGTCCGAGGACCGATTGCGGTCTGTGACGCATTTGCTACCGGGCCGCACAGAAAGAATAATTGTATTTATAAACTACCGCATTTTTTTCTGACTTAACTTTCGCCTGTCCCACTAAACACACCAATAAGCTTGTTAATAGATGGATATTACAACTAGAAATGTCCGATAATGGCTTTTTTGCCGATATCCGATATTCCGTTATTGTCCAACTCTTAATTACCGATTCCGATATCAACCGATACGATATATACAGTCGTGGAATTAACACATTATAATGCCTAATTTTGTGGTGATGCCCCGCTGGATGCATTAAACAATGTAACAAGGTTTTCCAAAATAAATCAACTCAAGTTATGGAAAAAAATGCCAACATGACACTGCCATATTTATTATTGAAGTCACAAAGTGCATTATTTTTTTTTAACATGCCTCAAAACAGCAGCTTGGAATTTGGGACATGCTCTCCCTGAGAGAGCATGAGGAGGTTGAGGTGGGCGGGGTTGCGGTGGGGGTAGGGGGTAACAGGGGGTGTATATTGTAGCGTCCTGGAAGAGTTAGTGCTGCAAGGGGTTCTGGGTATTTGTTCTGTTGTGTTTATGTTGTGTTACGGTGCGGATGTTCTCCCGAAATGTGTTTGTCATTCTTGTTTGGTGTGGGTTCACAGTGTGGCGCATATTTGTAACAGTGTTGAAGTTGTTTATACGACCACCCTCAGTGTGATCTGTATGGCTGTTGATCAAGTATGCATGGCATTCACTTGCGTGTGTGAAAAGCCGTAGATATTATGTGACTGGGCCGGCACGCAAAGGCAGTGCCTTTAAGGTTTATTGGCGCTCTGTACATCTTCCTACGTCCGTGTACACAGCGGCGTTTTAAAAAGTCATACATTTTACTTTTTGAAACCGATACCGATAATTTCCGATATTACATTTTAAAGCATTTATCGGCCGATAATATCGGCAGTCCGATATTATCTGACATCTCTAATTACAACTCCTTTGTTATAGTCCATGGGACAATGCACATTAATGGACATATAAAATGTTAATGTGCCAGATTGTAGCCAAAGGCTAATTTTTGTAAATTAAAGTTTTTATCTGCCAAACAAATAAAGCCGGTCCGTGAAAATAATGCACACATTAAACCGGTCCCTGGTGGGAAAAAAGGTTGGGGAACCCGGTTTTACAAAGCATACACGACGTTGAAACAACACGCTTTTTGACGACGTTTATTCATTGTCAGGTTGTGACGTTGATTTGACCATTGAAATTTGGTCATTTCCGAACCAACAACGTGAATCCAACGTTAGACATCAACGCTGTCTCAATTTACAAATACAACTATTTTGCAATGTTTTTTCCAAAGTCAGTTTTAAAGAACATGTACGTATAATCAAAATATTGTATCAATGTCTTGTGCCTGCTGGGAATTCACGCAAAACGTGGCCCACCACGGACCCTCATCTAATCCCTCATCTTCACACTAAAAAATGCTGAGTTACTTTCATAACCCAATTTATGAATTGCGAGGGTTGGGTTAAATTTGGGAGTTATTTTTAGGAAGAACAATCAATTTTTTTGGGTTGTAAGGGTATTGTTTTAACTAAATTCCTGGATTTTCAAAACTATGAACCATTTTTGGGTTGTCTTTCAATGAGTAACGCATTATGGGGTAAAAGGCTTTTTTTATTTTTTTTTATTAAAAAGGTACTTTTTTCTTGAAGGGAATTTTATTAAGGATTAATCTCATTAACATTATTGACAATCACACATCTTATGTACATGAACATATTTGAGCATGCTGTATAGAACTACTATGACCATACATGGCAATTATTGTACTTTTGAGTATATTTTAATAAAATAGAAATAATTTTGATCAGTAGTTGAGAAGGAGTAGGACAAACCAGCAGTCAAATGTATAATTTTTAACCAACTATTGCGTCAAGGAGCGCTAAATTGTGCAACCCAATAGTTGGGTTTGGAATAACCCAACTATTGTAGTGAGCATAACTCAGCTTTTGTGTTAGATCAATTCAACCCCATAGTGGGGTTATGAATCAACCAACATTGAGTTAGAATAACTCAACTTTTAGGTTAAATAATTCAACCCAATAGTTGGGTTATGAATCAACCACCATTGAGTTAGCATAACTCAACTTTTGGGTTAAATAATTAAACCCAATAGTTGGGTTATGAATCAACCAACATTGAGTTAGAATAACTCAACTTTTGGGTTAAATAATTCAACCCAATAGTTGGGTTATGAATCAACCAACATTGAGTTAGAATAACTCAACTTTTGGGTTAAATAATTCAACCCAATAGTTGGGTTATGAATCAACTAGCATTGAGTTAGCATAACTCAACTTTTGGGTTAAATAATTCAACCCAATAGTTGGGTTATGAATCAACCAACATTGAGTTAGAATAACTCAACTTTTGGGTTAAATAATTCAACCCAATAGTTGGGTTATGAATCAACCAACATTGAGTTAGAATAACTCAACATTTGGGTTAAATAATTCAACCCAATAGTTTGGTTAGGAATAACCCAACATTGAGTTATCATAACTCAACTTTTTGGTTAAATAATTCAAAGCAAAAGTTGGGTCGAAAAAATTAACTCAAATAAGGGGTTTGTCCTTTTCTGAACCAGCAGTTGGGTTAAAAGTGGGTTATTTTTTAACCCAACTGCTGGTTCAGAAAAGGACGAACCCCTTATTTGGTTAATTTTTTCGACCCAACTTTTGCTTTGAATTATTTAACCAAAAAGTTGAGTTATGATAACTCAATGTTGGTTGATTCATAACCCCACTATTGGGGGTTAAAATTGGGTTATTTTTTAACCCAACATTTTTTAGTGTGTGTTCTATTCTATTATCAATGGATTTAATTCCACACTTTGGACACCCTTAGTCCAAGTAATTTATTATGCATTCCAAGTCCAACTAAATTACATGAAATAAAAACAACCATTTTTCTTGAACACTTTCAAACAAGTTAAACCAGCATTGTTATGACTATGATTATTGTGTGAATGCTCCAAAGCATTCACATATTTGGTTTTCTACACCAAAATTAATCTATTTATTATTCTTCAACTTATTATTATTCTTCTCCAGATTTTGGCGGGCTCCACCCTCCCCATTTTTCACCTGATTCAAACCGTTCCAACTTCAAACTGTTCTTCAACTGATTTGGGAATCGCGGGCTTTCCCTTGACAAATTCCAAAAATTCCCAGATTTCCCAGAATTTCGGGTTTTCCGGGACATTTTTCCTATTCCAAATGAATTGGCCATTTTTCAAACTTCCACCATTTCCCCATTTTTCAACCAATTCAAACCATTCTACCTTCAACATATTCCACCATTCTGGAAATTCAAACTTCCCTTTTTCCAAGTTCAAAACACACATTTTTCAACCCACTTTCAACCGTTCCACCGTCAAAACATTCCTCTTAATCAGGACAAAAAATGAAGTTGTTTTTTGAACTGGAAAAATTCCTGGTTTTCCCGAAATTCCAGGAATTCCGTAATACCATTTCTCAATTCAACATGTTACTACTTCAAAATTTCTCGACCGATTTGAAAAATTTCAACACCAACCATTTCAACTCATTCACACCATTCAAGTTTTACCGATAAAAAAAACAAAAAAAAACGCTTTTCCTGAAATGTCCAAATTTTGGGGAAATTCCCATTTAAATGAATGGGACATTCTTCAAAGTTGCACAACTCCCACATTTTTCATCTGATTCAAACTGTTCCAACTTCAAAATATTCAGCTTGTTCAGGAATTGTGTTCTCCTTCAACAATTCTAAAAAAAAAAAAAATTCCAGGATTTTCAGTTCAACTTCAGCATTGGAGCTTTCACACGCAATTCTTTCAGGAATTCACCATTCTGGAAATTCAAACTTCCCTTTTCCAAGTTCAAAAAAATTCAAGGATTTTCCAGAATTCCTGGTTTTCCAAAGCCCTACTTCCACCCTTTTTCCCTGGCGACTACTCCTCCCACATTTTTCAAACCCACTTCAGCCGTTCCACCGTCAAAACATTCCTTTTAATCAGGACAAAAAGCAAAGTTGTTTTTTTAAACTGGAAAAATTCCTGGTTTTCCCGAAATTCCAGGAATTCCGTAATGCAATTTCTCAATTCAACATGTTACTACTTCAACATTTCTCGGTCGATTTGAAAAATTTCAACACCAACCATTTCAACTCATTCACACCGTTCAAGTTTTTACTTTTTTTTTTTTTTTTAATTCCCGCTTTTCCCAAAATTCCCAAATTTGGGGGAAATTCCCATTTAAATCAATGGGACATTCTTCAAAGTTCCACAACTCCCACATTTTTCATCTGATTCAAACTGTTCCAACTTCAAAATATTCAGCTTGTTCAGGAATTGTGTGCTCTACTTCAACAATTCTAAAAAAAAATTCCAGGATTTCCAGTTCAACTTCAGCATTGGAGCATTCACACGCATTCCCTTCAGGAATTCACCATTCTGGAAATTCAAACTTCCCTTTTTCCAAGTTCAAAAAAATTCCAGGATTTTCCGGAATTCCTGGTTTTCCAAAGCCCTACTTCCACCCTTTTTTCCTGGCGACTACTCCTCCCACATTTTTCAAACCCACTTCAACCGTTCCACCGTTAAAACATTCCTCTTAATTCCTGGTTTTCCCGAAATTCCAGGAATTCCATAATACCATTTCTCAATCCAACATGGGACAATTCCTGGTTTTCCCGAAATTCCAGGAATTCCGTAATAACATTTCTCAATTCAACATGGAAAAGTTCCCGGTTTTCCCGAAATTCCAGAAATTCCGTAATACAATTTCTCAATTCAACATGTTAGTACATTTCTCGACCGATTTTAAACATTTCAACACCAACCATTTCAACTCATTCACACCGTTCAAGTTTTTACCTTTTTTTTTTTTTCAATTCCCGCTTTTCCCGAAATTCCCAAATTTGGGGGAAATTCCAATTTAAATCAATGGGACATTCTTCAAAGTTGCACAACTCCCACATTTTTCATCATCATCTAAAAAATTCAACCTGTTCAGTAATTGTGTGCTCTACTTCAACAATAAAATAAAAAAAATTCCAGGATTTCCAGTTCAACTTTAGCATTGGAGCTTTCACCCGCAATTCCTTCAGGAATTCACCATTCTGGAAATTCAAACTTCCCTTTTACCAAGTTAAAAAAAAATTCCGGGATTTTCCAGAATTCCTGGTTTTCCAAAGCCCTATTTCCACCCTTTTTTCTTAGTGACTACTCCTCCCACATTTTCAAACCCACTTCAACCGTTACACCGTCAAAACATTCCTCTTAATCAGGACAAAAAACAAAGTGTCTTTTTCAACTGGAAAAATTCCTGGTTTTCCCGAAATTCCAGGAATTCTGTAATAACATTTCTCAATTCAACATGGAAAAAGTCCTGGTTTTCCCAAAATTCCAGAATACCATTTCTCAATTAAACATGTTACTACTTCAACATTTCTTGACCGATTTTAAAAATTTCAACCCCAACCATTTCAACTCATTCACACCATTCAAATTTTTACCGTTTTTAAAAAAAATCCCGCTTTTCACGAAATTCCCAAATTTTGGGGAAATTCCCATTTAAATCAATGGGACATTCTTCAAAGTTGCACAACTCCCACATTTTTTATGTTATTCAAACTGTTCCAACTTCAAAATATTCAGCCTGTTCAGGAATTGTGTGCTCTACTTCAACAATTCTAAAAAAAAATTCCAGGATTTCCAGTTCAACTTCAGCATTGGAGCTTTCACACGCAATTCTTTCAGGAATTCACCATTCTGGAAATTCAAACTTCCCTTTTTCCAAGTTCAAAAAAATTCCAGGATTTTCCAGAATTCATGGTTTTTCAAAGCCCTATTTCCACCCTTTTTTCCTGGCGACTACTCCTCCCACATTTTTCAAACCCACTTTCAACCGTTCCACCGTCAAAACATTCCTCTTAATCAGGACAAAAAACAAAGTTGTTTTTTAAACTGGTAAAATTCCTGGTTTTCCCGAAATTCCAGGAATTCCGTAATACCATTTTTCAATTCAACATGGAAAAATTCCTGGTTTTCCCGAAATTCCAGGAATTCCGTAATACCATTTCTCAAATCTACATGGAAAAATTCCTGGTTTTCCCGAAATTCCAGGAATTCCGTAATACCATTTCTCAATTCAACATGGAAAAAGTCCTGGTTTTCCCGAAATTCCAGAAATTCCGTAATACCATTTCTCAATTCAACATGGAAACATTCCTGGTTTTCCCGAAATTCCAGGAATTCCGTAATACAATTTCTCAATTCAACATGTTACTACTTCAACATTTTTCGATCGATTTGAAAAATTTCAACACCAACCATTTCAACTCATTCACACCGTTCAAGTTTTTACCGTTTTTAAAAAAAATCTCGCTTTTCCCGAAATTCCCAAATATTGGGAAATTCCCATTTATATCAATGGGACATTCTTCAAAGTTCCACAACTCCCACATTTTTCATCTGATTCAAACTGTTCCAACTTCAAAATATTCAGCCTGTTCAGGAATTGTGTGCTCTACTTCAACAATTCAAAACATTTTTTCCAGGATTTCCAGTTCAACTTCAGCATTGGAGCATTCACACGCAATTCCTGCCTCATCTAGTTAGTAATATAGTACAACGTGTCGGTTAGTTACTCAAGACACTTTTGAGGCGTTGTGGTTGTTGTTAAGATGCAGTTAATTAGGGGGTTGTGCGCGGAGCGCGCTCAGTGACGTCATCAGGCAGTAGAAAGACAGCACGTCGATCTTCACCATCATCATCATCATCATCATCTGCTTCTTCTTCTTCTCCTTCTGCTGCTGCTGCCGCTGAGCTGACCTGAGCGCAGGTGAGACGTTCATGTCTGGTGGTGAGAGCTGATGCGTGAATTATGAATGATTCCGTGTCCACACAGGACCAGTTGTAGTTGTTGGACCGGCACCATGGGGAGACTGGACGCCTTGCGGCACTTTCGTCTCCTCAGCTGGCTCAGGGAGGAGAGACAGTCTCGGAAACTCATCCTCTTCATCGTGTTTGTGGCGCTCTTGTTGGACAACATGCTGCTCACCGTGGTCGGTAGGTGCAAATATCACTTCGTCATAACTAGTATCGTTGTTTATCGGCAGTAGTTGGACTCGTACGAGTTGTAGCAGTAGTTTTAGGCGCAACAGGTGACGCTCCTCATAGTGCACCACCTGTTGGCACTTTGTAATTAATTCATAAGCATGAAGTCAATGCATATTGCATCGTCAGCAACTTAAAGAACAATATTTTATTTAAATATACAATTTTAAAACATAATCTAATATTGTGAACAAATGCATAATAGCCTATGCGTTATTTTTTACATTAAAAATAAATGATCTCGAACATTTACATGACATGTTCTCACAATATAGTGTGCCCTTTTTCTTTGTTGAATGATAATTAGATCCATTGTGCTTTTTTATCGGTGCCGAAGAAACCCAGCAGGTACACGACGTTGATACGACGTTGATTATACGTACATGTCCTTTAAAACGAACTTTGGAACAACGTTGCAAAATGGTCGTGTTTGTAAATTGAGACAACGTTGATGAAGTGACCATATTTCAATGGTCAGATCAACGTCACAGCCTGACATTGGATAAACGTCCTCACAAAGCATGGTATTTCCACGTTGTGTTTGTGTTGTAGTACATTGGTTGGAAAATGACAAAAATTCAATGGTCAAATCAACGTCAGAACCCGACATTGATTAAACGTCGTCAAAAAGCATGTTGTTTCAACGTTGTATTTGTGTTGTAGTATATTGGTTGGAAAATGACCACATTTCAATGGTCAGATCAACGTCACAATCTGACACTAAATAAACGTCGTAAGCATGTTGTTTCAACGTTGTATTTGTATTGTAGTACATTGGTTGGAAAATGACCAAAATTCAATGGTCAAATCAACGTCAGAATCCAACATTGATTAAACATCGTCAAAAAGCATGTTGTTTCACCGTTGTATATTTGTTGTATAGTATATTGGTTGAAAAATGACCAAAATTCAATGGTCAAATCAACGTCAGAAGCATCAACGTCAGAACCAAATATTGATTAGACGTCGTCAAAAAGCATGTTGTTTCAACGTTGTATTTGTGTTGTAGTATATTGGTTGGAAAATGACCAAAATTCAATGGTCAAATCAACATCAGAACCAAACATTGATTAAACATCGTCAAAAAGCATGTTGTTTCAACGTTGTATTTGTGTTGTAGTATATTGGTTGGAAAATTACCACATTTCAATGGTCAGATCAACGTCACAATCTGACACTAAATAAATGTCGTCACAAAGCATGTTGTTTCCTAGTTGTATTTGTGTTGTAGTACATTGGTTGGAAAACGACCAAAATTCAAAGGTCAAATCAACGTCAGAACCCGATATTGATTAGATGTCGTCAAAAAGCATGTTGTTTTAACGTTGTATTTGTGTTGTAGTACATTGGTTGGAAAATGACCAAAATTCAAAGGTCAAATCAACATAAGAACCCGATATTGATTAAACGTCGTCAAAGAGCATGTTGTTTCAACGTTGTATACGTGTTGTAGTATATTGGTTGGAAAATGACCAAAATTCAATGGTCAAATCAACATCAGAACCAAACATTGATTAAACATTGTCAAAAAGCATGGTGTTTCAACGTTGTATTTGTGTTGTAGTATATTGGTTGGAAAATGACCACATTTCAATGGTCAGATCAACGTCACAATCTGACACTAAATAAACGTCGTCACAAAGCATGTTGTATCAACGTTGTATTTGTGTTGTAGTACATTGGTTTGAAAATGACCAAAATTCAATGCTCAAATCAACGTCAGAACCCGACATTGATTAAACGTCGTCAAAAAGCATGTTGTTTCAACGTTGTATACGTGTTGTAGTATATTGGTTGGAAAAAGACCAACATTCAATGGTCAAATCAACATCAGAACCAAATATTGATTAAACGTCATCAAAAAGCATGTTGTTTTAACGATGTATTTGTGTTGTAGTATATTGGTTGGAAAATGACCAAAATTCAATGGTCAAATCAACATCAGAACCAAACATTGATTAAACATCGTCAAAAAGCATGTTGTTTCAACGTTGTATTTGTGTTGTAGTATATTGGTTGGAAAATGACCACATTTCAATGGTCAGATCAACGTCACAATCTGACACTAAATAAACGTCGTCACAAAGCATGTTGTTTCAACGTTGTATTTGTGTTGTAGTACATTGGTTTGAAAATGACCAAAATTCAATGGTCAAATCAACGTCAGAACCAAATATTGATTAAACGTCGTCAAAAAGCATGTTGTTTCAACGTTGTATACGTGTTGTAGTATATTGGTTGGAAAAAGACCAAAATTCAATGGTCAAATCAACATCAGAACCAAATATTGATTAAACGTCATCAAAAAGCATGTTGTTTCAACGTTGTATTTGTGTTGTAGTATATTGGTTGGAAAAAGACCAAAATTCAATGGTCAAATCAACGTCAGAACCCGACATTGATTAAACGTCGCCAAAAAGCATGTTGTTTCAACGTTGTATTTGTGTTGTCGTATATTGGTTGGAAAATGACCAAATTTCATTGGTTAAATCAACGTCAGAACCCAACATTGATTAAACGTCGTCAAAAAGCATGGTGTTTCAACGTTGTATTTGTGTTGTAGTATATTGGTTGGAAAATGACCACATTTCAATGGTCAGATCAACGTCACAACCTGACACTAAATAAACGTGGTCACAAAGCATGTTGTTTCCAAGTTGTATTTGTGTTGTAGTACATTGGTTGGAAAATGACCAAAATTCAATGGTCAAATCAACGTCAGAACCCGACATTGATTAAACGTCATCAAAAAGCATGTTGTTTCAACGTTGTATTTGTGTTGTAGTACATTGGTTGGAAAATTATCAAAATTCAATGGTCAAATCAACGTCAGAATCCAATATTGATTAAACATCGTCAAAAAACATGTTGTTTCAACGTTGTATTTGTGTTGTAGTATATTGGTTGGAAAATGACCACATTTCAATGGTCAGATCAACGTCACAATCTGACACTAAATAAACGTTGTCACAAAGCATGTTGTTTCCAAGTTGTATTTGTGTTGTAGTACATTGGTTGGAAAATGACCAAGTTTCAATGGTTAAATCAACGTCAGAACCCAACATTGATTAAATGTCGTCAAAAAGCATGTTGTTTCAACGTTGTATTTGTGTTGTATAGTATATTGGTTGGAAAATGACCAAAATTCAATGGTCAAATCAACATCAGAACCAAACATTGATTAAACATAGTCAAAAAGCATGTTGTTTCAACGTTGTATTTGTGTTGTAGTATATTGGTTGGAAAATGACCACATTGCAATGGTCAGATCAACGTCACAATCAGACAATAAATAAACGTCGTCACAAAGCATGTTGTTTCCAAGTTGTATTTGTGTTGTAGTACATTGGTTGGAAAATGACCAAAATTCAATGGTCAAATCAACGTCAGAACCCGACATTGATTAAACGTCGTCAAAAAGCATGTTGTTTCAACATTGTATTTGTGTTGTAGTATATTGGTTGGAAAATGACCAAAATTCAATGGTCAAATCAACATCAGAACCAAACATTGACTAAACATCGTCAAAAAGCATGTTGTTTCAACGTTTTATTTGTGTTGTAGTATATTGGTTGGAAAATGACCAAAATTCAATGGTCAAATCAACATCAGAACCAAACATTGATTAAACATAGTCAAAAAGCATGTTGTTTCAACGTTGTATTTGTGTTGTAGTATATTGGTTGGAAAATGATCACATTTCAATGGTCAGATCAACGTCACATTCTGACACTAAATAAACGTCGTCACAAAGCATGTTGTTTCAACGTTGTATTTGTGTTGTAGTACATTGGTTTGAAAATGACCAAAATTCAATAGTCAAATCAACGTCAGAACCCGACACTAAATAAACGTGGTCACAAAGCATGTTGTTTCAACGTTGTATACGTGTTGTAGTATATTGGTTGGAAAAAGACCAAAATTCAATGGTCAGATCAACGTCACAACCTGACACTAAATAAACGTTGTCACAAAGCATGTTGTTTCCAAGTTGTATTTGTGTTGTAGTACATTGGTTGGAAAATGACCAAGTTTCAATGGTTAAATCAACGTCAGAACCCAACATTGATTAAATGTCGTCAAAAAGCATGTTGTTTCAACGTTGTATTTGTGTTGTATAGTATATTGGTTGGAAAATGACCAAAATTCAATGGTCAAATCAACGTCAGAACCCGACATTGATTAAACGTCGTCAAATAGCATGTTGTTTCAACATTGTATTTGTGTTGTAGTATATTGGTTGGAAAATGACCAAAATTCAATGGTCAAATCAACATCAGAACCAAACATTGACTAAACATCGTCAAAAAGCATGTTGTTTCAACGTTTTATTTGTGTTGTAGTATATTGGTTGGAAAATGACCAAAATTCAATGGTCAAATCAACATCAGAACCAAACATTGATTAAACATAGTCAAAAAGCATGTTGTTTCAACGTTGTATTTGTGTTGTAGTATATTGGTTGGAAAATGATCACATTTCAATGGTCAGATCAACGTCACATTCTGACACTAAATGAACGTCGTCACAAAGCATGTTGTTTCAACGTTGTATTTGTGTTGTAGTACATTGGTTTGAAAATGACCAAAATTCAATAGTCAAATCAACGTCAGAACCCGACATTGATTAAACGTCGTCAAAAAGCATGTTGTTTCAACGTTGTATACGTGTTGTAGTATATTGGTTGGAAAAAGACCAAAATTCAATGGTCAGATCAACGTCACAACCTGACACTAAATAAACGTTGTCACAAAGCATGTTGTTTCCAAGTTGTATTTGTGTTGTAGTACATTGGTTGGAAAATGACCAAAATTCAATGGTCAAATCAACGTCAGAACCCGACATTGATTAAACGTCGTCAAAAAGCATGTTGTTTCAACGTTGTATTTGTGTTGTAGTATATTGGTTGGAAAATGACCAAAATTCAATGGTCAAATCAACATCAGAACCAAACATTGATTAAACATCGTCAAAAAGCATGTTGTTTCAATGTTGTATTTGTGTTGTAGTATATTGGTTGGAAAATGATCACATTTTAATGGTCAGATCAACGTCACAATCTGACACTAAATAAACGTCGTCACAAAGCATGTTGTTTCAACGTTGTATTTGTGTTGTAGTACATTGGTTGGAAAATGACCAAAATTCAATGGTCAAATCACTGTCACAACCTGACACTGATTAAACGTTGTCACAAAGCATGTCGTCTCAACGTTGTATTTGTGTTGTAGTATATTGGTTGGAAAATTACCAAAATTCAAATGTCAAATCAACGTCAGAAATTGACCAAAATTCAATGGTCAAATCAACGTCAGAACCCAACATTGATTAGACGTCGTCAAAAAGCATGTTGTTTCAACGTTGTATTTGTGTTGTAGTATATTGGTTGGAAAATGACAAAATTTCAAAGGTCAAATCAACGTCACAACCTGACATTGAATAAACGTTGTCACAAATAATGTTGTTTCAACGTTGTATTTGTGTTGTAGGATATTGGTTGGAAAATTATCAAATTTCAATGGTCAAATCAAGGTCAGAACCCAACATTGATTAAATGTTGTCAAAAAGCATGTTGTTTCAACGTTATGTTTGAGTTGCTCAACGTCAGGACCTAATTCAACAAGTTCTCAACGTTGTTTTAATGTCTTGTGTCTGTTGGGAAGGTGCTAATACATAAAATATATGATTATTATTATTGTTATATATTTAATTTTATTGGCATGCTGAATGGTATAACTACAGTATTTAAATACCGTAGGATATTTTTATACAATAGTTATTATTATAGTTTTAATAATAATAAGTATTATTATTTATATTAATTGGTTTGTTGAACGGTAAAACTATTTCAACACTGTAGGATAGGATATTTACATAAAATTTAATTTTTATTAATTGTATTCTTGTGTGTATATTAATTGGCTCATCGAATAGTATGACTATTTAAATGCTGTAAGATATTTACATACAATTACATTTATATAAATTATATTATTATTATTACTAGGTTTTTATCACTTGGCTTTAATAAGCAGTCTGACTATTTCAATGCTGTGGGATATTTGCTATGTATTTGTTACTAATGTTTGAGTTATCGGTGTTTTTTTACGCAATGAAAAGTACTTTTTTATACTTAACACAGTCCAAGCAAAAGTTATGAAAAGGTATTTTGCATAATGCAGACAGTTGTGGCACATTCTAAAAATACATTTAAATGAAACAAAAAAAAGAAAAACTGGAATCGATATGGTTTCAATTTCTGGTACCGAGGAGTCGATATCTGTATTCATGAGTATAGATATGGTACCATTTTGTGTGTGTTCATGCAGTAACAAATGTTAATATGTTATATAATGACATCTTATATTATTCTGTAACATTTAACAGAAAACTGATAAAAAAAAAAAACTGTGCTGTCCAGTTACTTTCACTTCTGAGTAACATTTGCAAGTAGGTGTGTTGTTGTATTCAAGAAGTAGTCTTTGCCATTAAGGTGACCGTACCACGATTGCCGTTATTTGAGTCCTACAAAGTGCTTATACTGTAAGTATTGCATTTGTTACACACCAACTGTTTAACTAATGTTCATCTTAGTTGTAGTTTTCATTACCAAATTTGGAGGCATTGAAATCGCCAATGTAAAATCCCTAATGTTAATCAGAAGCATATATTTGACATACTCAGTTGCCTAGTGGTTAGAGTGTCCGCCCTGAGATCTGTAGGTTGTGAGTTCAAACTCAGGCCGAGTCATACCAAAGACTATAAAAAATGGGACCCATTACCTCCCTGCTTGACACTCAGCATCAAGGGTTGGAATTGGGGGTTAAATCACCAAAAATGATTCCCGGGCGCGGCACTGCTGCTGCCCACTTCTCCCCTCACCTCCCAGGGGGTGACCAAGGGCGATGGGTCAAATGCAGAGGACAAATTTCACCACATCTAGTGTGTGTGTGACAATCATTGGTACTTTAACTTTTTTTAACTTTAACATCTCCAATGAAAATTTGCACATTTATATAAGTGGAGACTTACTTTTGAGCACTTTCTATCAGCCAGGCTTGCTTTGTTGGCATGGAAAATTACAACATTACATAGAGGCAATCCACTACGAATATGCCCGTTTGCACGCCAAGTGCTTGAGCCGGTGCCAACCCTGCAAGTAGGCATGACATTACGTGCAACGGAGGTATATGAAAATATGGTACCTGTGATTTTACGTGAATCGGTACCCGCTAGTACGGACATTACCTTTTAAAAGTATCAAATTTGGACCCCATTTCAATATAAAATTGTTTTAACAATGACATTTCTTAAATAAATGCCGAAAAACCAAGCCTGGGAAATATCACTGCCCTGCTTTTCATTTTGAACAGGGTCTTATTATGATTTTTTTTCTACATTTAAAATACTTCCTTGTGGTCTACTTTAGTGGTCCCCAACCACCGGGCCGCGGCCCGGTACCGGTCCGTGGACCAATTGGTACCGGGCCGCACAAGAAATAAAAAAGAAAATAAAAAAATAGTTGTTTCTTTTTTTTTATTAAATCAACATAAAAAACACAATATATACATTATATATCAATATAGATCAATACAGTCTGCAGGGATACAGTCCGTAAGCACACATGATTGTATTTCTTTATGACAAAAAATAAATAAATACCATACCCCCCAGGGTATGGTATTTTTAGACCGGTCCGCAGCCACAAAAAGGTTAGGGACCACTGGTCTACATAACATGTAATAGTCGTTATTTGGTCGAAATGTTGCATAGATGATGTTTTATCGAAAGCTTTCAAGCTGCTTTCTGACCGTCTCTTCAGGGTGCACTGTTTTGTGGGCGGTCTTATTTACGTGGCTCCACTTTGATAGCGTCTTCTCTCCGTCGGCAATGTTGTAGTTTTTAGCGCTTCCATATGGAGTCAATTGACGGTTGTAAGTTAGAAATATACACTACTTTGTATTAGAAATGGCATGCATGTGCATGTAAGAGCCAGTCTGCCCCACAACAAGAGGATAGAGAAAAATAATGATTATTGACTACATTGTCGGACTACAATGGCAGACTCGTACAAAGCTCTTCGCTGATGCCATACTTGGAAAAAACGGCACATATTGTGGTTAGAGTGTCCGAGTCCTACTATAAAAATGGGACCCATTACCTCCCTGCTTGGCACTCAGCATCAAGGGTTGGAATTGGGGGTTAAATCACCAAAAATGATTCCCAAGCGCTGCCTTTGCTGCTGCTCACTGCTTCCCTCACCTCCCAGGGGGTGGAACAAGGGGATGGGTCAAATGAAGAGAGTAATTTCACCACACCTATTGTGTGTGTGACTATTAGTGATACTTTAACATTAACTTAATATTGGGCAAATTCTAAACGGATCGTTTGGAGGAAGTTTAAAGGAAGGCAAGACTGTTTTATAAATATCCGCGCCATGCCTGCATGATTTAATGAAAAATTCCAGGACTTATGCATTGCCCCAGCACACCAAAACTATTACCATCAGGTAAGGACATTTGGTTTTGCATAATAGGTCCCCTTTTACATTGTTATGAAAAGTCTGGCATGTCGTATTTGTAGCAAAGAGACACAAGTTTTCATGATTTTACATCAATATGTGTTCTCGTCTTCTGCCATTCAAAGTACATTTGACTAAACTATAATGTGTTAAAAATATTATATTAATCATAAACATTATAATATCTCACAAAATGTGTTATATCCGTCATCCTTTGATTTTAAACACAAATAGGAAGAATATGAACATTTTATATCAGTGACCAAAGTTATAACAATTACGATATTGCTCAAAAAGTGCTTATACACACACAGAATTTTTTTCTGACCAAGCTTTATTTTTAAAACGCTAACTTGTCTCTTCATGTTAGCATGTAAGTTAGCCAGCGATTAGCGCACTGGCTGCCCCTCTCGGACATGAGCAGTTTCAACGTGAAGTTTTTAAAGCACGGCAATCAATCATTGTTCGTTAATCAAACTTTAAAACGATAAAACAAACTGTTGTGAATTTTTCAATATTAATGAATCAATACTAGTAGTCGTTTCGTCCCGTATCTTGGTGTGTTTCCTGTTATGGCAGCTTGGATTGGTGAGTGCATGCAATCCTTCTGCTTGTAGTCTGCTGTGATCCTGCTCTCTTACTATAAATATAAAGTTCCTTTTCCTGGCACTGCCGTGGCCCCGGGGCTGAGAGTGTTGAACTGAACATCCCTGCTTTGTGTCTGGCCGCCATTGTTTGTTGCATGATGTCAATTCTCATCACTTTCCACCCACATGTCCTGTCATTCGAGGCAGAACACAGCACATCTAAGACGACGTCTTCACTGTTCTGGAAATGTCACTTTTATAATTCACATGTACTTAACACACTATGTTTACAGACCAGTACATGGATGAATATATATATATATATATATATATATATATATTTTTTTTTTATATATATATATATATATATATATATATATATATATATATATATATATATATATATATATATATATATATATATATATATATATATAAGAAACATATAGGAAACAAATGTATGGGAAATAATTGAAACCTTATTTAAATGCATTTTTTTCTTGCAAAATAACACATTTAACATAATTAAAACATTAGTTCCTAATACAGGTCTAGCCGGAATGTGTCCCCTGTATGTCAAATTACCAGCAAATACAATAAAATACCAACCTTGTGTGCTTATTGGAGAACATTTAGATGTTAACTGGCTGTCCAGCTTTGCAGAAATAAAAGCAGAGTTTACTGTAAATTACACATGTCACATGCAAGCATATATATATATATATATATATATATATATATATATATATATATATATATATATATATATATATATATATATATATATATATATATATATATATATATATATATATATATATATATATATATATATATATATATATATATATATATATATATATATATATATATATATATATATATATATATATATATATATATATATATATATATATATATATATATATATATATATATATATATATATATATATATATATATATATATATATATATATATATATATATATATATATATATATATATATATATATATATATATATATATATATATATATATATATATATGCTTGTTTTTACGCTGATATTGCTTTTATGTACGTTACAACTCCATTACCGATGCATTTGAAGTGGTTTTATGTCAACATGACGGCGTCAGAGACACAGCAACTTCAATGCAGGACATTTATTTTTACTAATGAAAGCAAAAACCAGCACCACTCTAAAATGAACTTGATATCAAATAAGAACATCACACAGCAAACAACACACAAAATAAGCACATCGGTATATAATATATAATATATATTATAGATTATCTATTATAAGTATTATATATATTATGTATTATATTATACACATATATATATATATATATATATATATATATATATATATATATATATATATATATATATATATATATATATATATATATATATATATATATTTACATGTGTATATATATATATATATATATATATATATATATATATATATATATATATTTACATGTGTATATATATATATATATATATATATATATATATATA
Source organism: Nerophis lumbriciformis (assembly GCF_033978685.3). Classification (NCBI taxonomy): domain Eukaryota; kingdom Metazoa; phylum Chordata; class Actinopteri; order Syngnathiformes; family Syngnathidae; genus Nerophis; species Nerophis lumbriciformis. The sequence goes on along the minus strand of NC_084549.2, from coordinate 54,386,553 downwards.
TATATATATATATATATATATATATATAAATAAAGTTGATTTGATTTGATTTGATATATATATATATACACACACACAGTTGCATAAACAATCTTCCTCCTCCTCCTCCTCCTACTACTACTACTACGAGGGAATAATGAACAACAAATCTATATTTGAAGTTACAAGATTGCAATCCTCCAATACAGCAATTGAAGCACATTCAAACTCTTTAACAACTAGCGCTAACACAATACAATGAAAACATTAAAAATAGCTGCCGCTGCCAAGCTAACAAACACAGCTGAGCTAAAATGCTGCTTTGAGAGCTCTCTGACTGATGTCATGTCGCTTGGCAACAGGCACCGCCTAATAAAGGCACGCACACACTCACACAGAAGCACACACACACACACACACACACACACACACACACCCACACCCACACACACTTACTGCTCTCATGAACCTCTCTCAACTGAAGTTTTGTTTTTTTAAGTCACACATGAATTACTTTCCCCACTAATTAATCATATTTATTAAAGAGTAATTCAATTACACTTTTGGTAAATTAACAAGTAACTAACATAATTACTTTTTTAAAAGTAATTTTATGAACACTACCAGTTGTTTGAATTAATTCCTGGGGGAAAAAAAGCTTTTAAAATGATACATTTTGGGGTGTCATTTGTAAAACATATTGTATATATTATATATAATTATATATATCGAGAAATATAAGAGAAATAAACTGAAATATGCATATATTTATATTCTCTTATACATTATACAAATATACACAATGCTTCCATTTTTCCATATCGCTCCTCGTTGGTAAAGATTTTCTGCTGCTGTAAGGAATCACAGATATACTCACAAATGTTTAAATTTTGCATACTTGTGATGTGTGATACCATAGATTTTCTTACTGATCCGATACCGAGCAAAATTCAGGCTGGTATTTGCGATACTGATCCGATACCTTTTTTATTTTTGCAGACACTATGTGTCTGCAAAAATAAAAGAAAACTGTATTTCAAATAATAACATATCTCATAGCATAAAGTATAAATAAAATACAATACATTTTCAACTCTGAAGTATATTGAGGTAGCGGCGTAAATAACAATATAGCCAAGCTGCTACAACAGGAAAATACAGACGACGAAATCATACAAAGTACACGAAAATGGTGTTTCAAACCACATAAAAGGAAATAAGTAAAATAATAAAAGCATTAAAATAAATAAATTAATAATAACTACGACTGGGAAAAAAGTAATTCAGTTACATGAACATGTTAACGTAAAAGTACTGTTTTTGAACAAAAGCATTCAACACATTGCCTCATTCACAACTTTCGCTACTTTTTAACCCTGTCTTCCTGTTAATGATACACATTATCTCAAATAACTTAAGTATCAAAAGTTTACATATTTTCATTTGAGAATCGATATTAGAGCATAAAGATCTGGTATCAGCAGTATCGATATTTCAGTATCAAGCCGCACATCTCTAGTGTGTACGCCGTTGCCCCCTCAAAGAGCCAGTGGTCACGTCAGGTTCAATCTCGTCTTTCTTATGCCCGCCAGTGCCCATCATCCCAAGCTACCTGTACAACCTGGATGAGTCACCGGCCGTCGTATCGAACAACACCTCAGCCCAGAAGCAGACTCCCCCGGCAGCGTTTGAACAGATCGTGTCGTTGTATGACAACACGGTGCGCTCGTCGGGCTCCAACGCCACGGTCAGGGTGACGGACGGCGTCGTTCCGACGTTCACCACCGCCGGCGTCATCGAGCTGCCGGACAACTCCTCCGACTGCCCTCACTCCACCAACAAGCTGATCAACGAAAATGTCAAAGTGGGATTGTTGTTTGCCTCCAAGGCCACGGTGCAGCTGATCACCAATCCCTTCATTGGACCACTCACCAACAGGTAAGCGCGCTCCTCTTTGGCTTCCTTGTTGATGCAATAATTGTCGTCAAGCACTCTTGCAGTCCGAGACTGGAAACGTGACAGCAATGTAGCAACGAAACACATAATTCACGATTGGCTCTGTAAAAATACTCAGCTTTCTAGTTGCCATATAGCGATTAGCGGCGCTAGCTGGCAATTAACAACGCTGGTCACATGGTCCACTGCAGGGACATACAGTCATGATGAAAAACAAATAATAAAACTGTGAAAATAAATATTAATATATCTGTGTTTTAACATTTACTTGAATCAAAATCAGTACATTTGCACACAAACCTAACATGAGGCTTCTGGGTCTCGTGCCGCTTCTCGTTACTGCATGTCTGAGAATGTTCTCATTGGTCCAGGTCATTGTCATCTCAGGGCATTCAATCGATCCTAACGAGACTGTTTGGTCCGTCGTCGAAGATGTTTCGCCTCTCATCCGAGTAGGCTTCATCAGTTCATAGACTTAGATTGGTCAGATCTAGCCTAGCGGCTGGTGCCAAAACCTCAAATGTTTAGACTCCAAACCCAGGAGGGTGTGCCTGGGCAAGGATGGTTCGTAGTGAGAAAAACAACTGTTTTGATGCAAACCAGCAATCCTACTGTCAAAGCCAACGACAGTCGTTGAAGTGTAATTTCCCCTCGTTAGCATTGAGGTATTATTGTCCGGCAGAACGATCGCTGTGGATCGATAACTACCAGTCCAAAATAGTCGGAATCCCCCGCCTAAGCATTCCATTCAGTTGTAAACAAATGGCACAAATGGCATACTGGTCCCCTTCCGTTTCTAACTCCTGTTGGAGGCTAGATTGCATAGTCTTTTAGGAATGGTTGAAAGGACAGTGTTGTATGTGGGGGACAGGTGTTCCTCTGTTCAGGGATATTTTTTCAACCTTGACATAGATGGCTTCCCTCACTCCTCTTTCGTACCATCTGTCCTCCCTGTCAGAATCTGTACATTTTTGTTCTCAAAGGAGTGCTGTTTCTCCGTGAGGTGCAGGTAGACAGCTGAGTCTTGGCCTGAAGTATTTGCCGTCTATGCTGTGCCATACGTCGGCTTGGGGATGGCGTAGCGCAATTGGGAGAGTGCATTGTTGCATTGTAATGAATGGAATAGCCTACTTGATTTGATGTTCAGTTTATGAACAGACATTCATATTTTGTTGAAGTATTATTCAATAAATATATTTATAAAGGATTTTTGAATTGTTGCTATTTTTAGAATATTAAAAAAAAATCTCACGTACCCCTTGGCATACCTTCAAGTACCCCCAGGGGTACGCGTACCCCCATTTGAGAACCACTGCCTTAGGGTAAAAACGTAAATTTATGTTTGAACCTGAGTTTTCCTGGTTCGATCCCCAGCTTCTACCAATCTAGTCACGTCCGTTGTGTCCTTGAGCAAGACACTTCACCCTTGCTCCTGATGGATCGTGGTTAGGGCCTTGCATGGCAGCTCCCGCCATCAGTGTGTGAATGTGTGTGTGAATGTGGAAATAGTGTCAAAGCTCTTTGAGTACCTTGAAGGTAGAAAAGCGCTATACAAGTATAACCCATTTACTTAGTGGTTGTTTTGTTGACCAAAATATGAATCAGTGCATTCATCATTACGTTACTGCATGTGTAAGATGAAGAGGATGAGGGCGTGGCTTACTGGCTGGTCTGCTTGTCACAATGTCGCCAAAATAATGCTTGCAGATACATTTGTACACCATGAATTTTCTTGTTTGTACTGCACACTGTTGAATCTACTGATGTTTTTAATGTGAGTGTGACATTATTATTCTTGGTAATCAAATTATAAATTGAGAAAAGAGAAGTTGTAGGCTCTGTGGTCCAGAGCCTCTCGTACTACTCTGACTCGCCACACTGGGAGAAGTGAACCCAGGTTTTGTGAGTTGTTGTTTTTTTGTCAGATGCAAGATCGATCTTTTAATGCTCTGCTAAATGAATGAATGAATGTAAAATCTCAGCACAGTCCTGTCACCAAATTCTTTTTTGCTATTCATTTATTTTTCAAATATATTTTTTGTTGAATCACTGATATGTACTTAGTGTCAACATGATGAAATATGAGGCTATATTTCATGTACAGCATTTGATAATTCAATGACAAAAACGTACTCCTGTTACGTTTAGTCCTGTTACTCATTTTAGGAAGCTTGTAGAAAAATACAATAGTTGTCTGAGATGAACCAAGACACATTTTGAGTCATTCGATCGGTCTATTATCAGATTTTGATAAAGGACAGGAATGTTAGTTTAAAGGCCTACTGAAACCCACTACTACCGACCACGCAGTCTGATAGTTTATATATCAATGATGAAATCTTAACATTGCAACACATGTCAATACGGCCGGGTTAGCTTACAATTTTAAATTTCGCGCGGAATATCCTGCTGAAAACGTCTCGGTATGATGACGCCTGCGCGTGACGTCACGGATTGTAGAGGACATTTTGGGACAGCATGGTGGCCAGCTATTAAGTAATCTGTTTTCATCGCAAAATTCCACAGTATTCTGGACATCTGTGTTGGTGAATCTTTTGCAATTTGTTCAATGAACAATGGAGACAGCAAAGAAGAAAGCTGTAGGTGGGAAGCGGTGTATTGCGGACGGCTGCAGCAACACAAACACAGCCGGTGTTTCATTGTTTACATTCCCGAAAGATGACAGTCAAGCTTTACCATTGGCCTGTGGAGAACTGGGACAACAGAGACTCTTACCAGGAGGACTTTGAGTTGGATGCGCAGACACGGTACCGTGAGTACGCATGCAGCTGCGGCTTCCAAACATTTGATCGCTTGCCCGTACGTGTGTGCCGCTATGTGTATGTCACGTACGTAACTTTGGGGACTTTGGGGAAATATATGTGCTGTATGAACTTTGGGGAGGTGAACGGTACTTTGGGCTGTGGGATTGAGTGTGTTGTGCAGGTGTTTGAGTTGTATTGGCGGGTTATATGGACGGGAGGGGGGAGGTGTTTGTTATGCGGGATTAATTTGTGGCATATTAAATATAAGCCTGGTTGTGTTGTGGCTAATAGAGTATATATATGTGTAGTTTTTATTTACTGTTTTAGTCATTCCCAGCTGAATATCAGGTCCCACCCGCCTCTCACAGCATCTTCCCTATCTGAATCGCTCCCACAAATCTTTCGTCCTCGCTCAAAATAATGGGGAAATCGTGGCTTTCTTGGTCCGAATCGCTCTCGCTGCTGGTGGCCATGATTGTAAACAATGTGCAGATGTGAGGAGCTCCACAACCTGTGACGTCACGCTACTCGTCTGCTACTTCCGGTAGAGGCAAGGCTTTTTTATCAGCGACCAAAAGTTGCAAACTTTATCGTCTATGTTCTCTACTAAATCCTTTCAGCAAAAATATGACAATATACTGGAAATGATCAAGTATGACACATAGAATGGACCTGCTATCCCCGTTTAACTATGAAAATCGCATTTCAGTAGGCCTTTAAATGTTTAAAATGACTGGTTAATAGTGCTATTATGAAGTGCGATGTCAGCACTATTTTTTTTTCCTGCAATTTCCAATGCACTTGTTTTAATAAATAAATACAGCGTTTGAAAAGCATACACAATCTCTGTAAATATATCAGTCTGTGGTTAAAAAGACTTGAAAGGACTCGAAACTCAAAATGCAGGACTTGGGACTTGACTTGAGACTTTCCAGTCTTGACTCGGGACTTGACTTGAGACTTGAGGGCAAAGACTTGAGACTTACTTGTGACTTGCAAAACAATGACTTGGTCCCACCTCTGGTGTATGTATATATATATATATATATATATATATATATATATATATATATATATATATATATACATATATATATATATATATATATATATGTATATATATATATATATATACATATATATATATATATATATATATATATATATACTGTATATATATATATATATATATATATATATATATATATATATATATATATATATATATATATATATATATCAAAGGATGGCGTTGGCCAGGGAGTTGAGGGTGGGACTTCCAATGGAAGCAGTTGTGTCTAGAAGTATGTTGTTCTCTGCCATTGAAGCCTGAAAGGCAGCGGAGAAGGTTGGACCGTAGCCCAAGCTAGTCTGAATATTCTTCACCAATGCCGGACTTCCACTGATCTTCTTAACTTTCAATCTTTAAGTTAAATAAAACAAACAAATAACATTAAGATGTACTCTGTCTGTTAGCAACATTTTTCACTTGAATACAAATCACGACCAAAAGCAATGACATAGGTTCTGTCCCTTTTATGTGGGGGACCCTCAAATATTCCCAACCAAAAACCTACAAATACAATGACTAAATAAAGTATTGACAAACAAAGTTGCACTTCCATAATAACCATGTAGGCAGAGGCACAGTTGTACATGAGTTAACTGGGAATCCAATTGGGACCTTTTTAAACACATGTGATGAGTAACAATATAAACAGTGTAGTATACGCAGATGTATTAACAAGTCATATGCAAAAAAAAAAAACCCTTTAGTCTAGCGTAGGGGTTTTCTTTATTTTTTACCAAGTACCACCTCAGAAAACACTTGAAGTACCACAATTATGACTAACATTAAAACACAGTAGCATAATAGACCCAAGTATTCAATAAAACAAGGCATAGGTTTTATTCAACAAGTATATTTAATATTTTGGGCCACTGCAACATTACACACAGTTTGAACAGTGACAATGTGTTTGAGTATAGGAAAATAAAACACTGTACTTTAATCAAGTGGATATTTGGCGTACTACTAGATGGAGCTGGTATCACAGTTCAAGAACCCCTGGCCTTGCAGACTCCGAGCAAGGAACGACAACATGACATGACATCATGACCAATGTCTTGTCAAACTTTTGCAGCATTTGTTGAAATGCTAGTTTTTCAGCAGTGTTTGGCGAGGTGAGCGCACAGCATTTTGCGCTATTTCGTTTGCACTGACCGAGTTCACCTCAGTGAGTGTGGACTGTCGGGAAAAAGGCTCTGCACCTTCATGTGCACATCTTTTACCAGTTGGAAATGCTAAGTCGGGTGGTTGTGTTTCAAGTGGGCATGCAAGTCTTTTTTTGTCGGCACCATTTTCTGCAAACTTTCCCCTCAGTGTTGATTGGCTCAGAGGTCGTTATTCCAAACGTTTAAAACTGAAATGTTTTCACACTGGTGCATTGCCTTTAATTTTGTGATCATCTTTTTTCTCCAAATTCTTACTCTCGCTACTGGTTTGTTGCAGCTGCTTGAAACAGATGCAAAGCGTGACTGCTATCGCAGCCTGTAAAAATGGCGCTTTAGTGAGGCCTCAAGTTCATTTATTGACTTGTCTTCAGTAATGCGGACGCTGTATCGATCCGTTGTGGTGAAGAAGGAGCTGAGCCGGAAGGCAAAACTCTTAATTTACCGGTCGATCTACGTTCCCATCCTCACCTATGGTCATGAGCTTTGGGTTATGACCGAAAGGACAAGATCACGGGTACAAGCGGCCGAAATGAGTTTCCTCCGCCGGGTGGCGGGTCTCTCCCTTAGAGATAGGGTGAGAAGCTCTGTCATCCGGGGGGAGCTCAAAGTAAAGCTGCTGCTCCTCCACATCGAGAGGAGCCAGATGAGGTGGTTCGGGCATCTGGTCAGGATGCCACCCGAACGCCTCCCTAGGGAGGTGTTTAGGGCACGTCCGACTGGTAGAAGGCCAAGGGGAAGACCCAGGACACGTTGGGAAGACTATGCCTCGGGATCCCCTGGGAAGAGCTGGATGAAGTGGCTGGGGAGAGGGAAGTCTGGGCTTCCGCGACCCGACCTCGGATAAGCGGAAGAAGATGGATGGATGGATGGATGGTCCTTTAAACCTGACTTTGAAACAACATTGCAAAAAAGTTATATTTCTATATGGAGACAACGTTGATGTCTAATGTTGGATCCACGTTGTTGGTTGGGAAATGACCAAATTTCAATGGTCAAGTCAACATCACAACATGACATTGCATAAACGTTGTCAAAAAAGCATGTTGTTTCAACGTTGTATTTGTGTTGTATAATATTGGTTGGAAAATAACCAACATTCAATGGTCAAATCGACGTCAGAACCCAACATTGATTAAACGTCGTCAAAAAGCATGTTGTTTCAACGTTATGTTTGTGTTGCTCAATGTCAGGACCTAATTCAACAAGTTCTCAACGTTGTTTTAATGTCTTGTGCCTGCTGACTACCTCCTAGAACAAACTGAAATGAATGCATACTTGCAAATGATACACATAACTGTAAGAAAACAAAATATAACAACTGAACAGCACTTATCATTATCACTGTTCAATGTTAGATAAACTTTTTTTTTTAATTATTACCACAATAACTCAACACAAATGTACCAAGAATTGGTGTTGATTAGTATTAGTATCAATTCCGAGGCATGGGGAATTGGTAGAGCAGTGGTTTCAATGTGAAAGGTGCCCATCCATATTCATAAAGTGACTTTTTTATTTATGTGCAAACCTTGCCAAGAACACACACAGCAAAATATTAAAAATATAGTTCAAACAGGTAAGATCAATGTTTGTGGCCTAAAGGCTCATGACAACACTTTTAATTTGTTTGAATTAAATTAAGTGTGAATACATAATAAATATAATTGAGTGAAATTTACATTTTGGGAACAGTGTGTGATTATGGGTGTCTCTCAAGTCAACACAGAAAGTATTCTCATACAGGACAGTCATTTCCCAGCAGGCACAAGACATTAAAACAAGGTTTGAGTAACTCAAACATGACATTGGAACAACATGCTATTTGACGTTGTTTAATCAATGTTGGGTTCTGACAATGATTTGACCTTTGAAATTTGGTCTTTTCCCAAACATCAACATTGTCTCAACTTACAAATGCAACTATTTTGCAACGTTGTTTCAAAGTCAGTTTTAAAGGACATTGCATGTATAATCAACATTGTATCAAAGTCTTGTGCCTGCTGGGCTACATGAAGGTTTTATATTCTAGCCCACTTGGTTAAACACAGCTCAGTTCCTGATTATGTTTATTTACATTTTTCATGCCGAGCTGCACAGTGAAAGCTCAAACGGCATAAATGTAGGAGAAGAACGTGATTCATTTGAAGTGTAACACATTATGTTCTTTTCTAAAGTAATACCAATGTGCACACTGGGAGTGTATACTTGGCTATCTGGAGCTGGATGGTGTCTTTTAGCTGATATTGTCTGGTAGTATGGAAGGTAGTATTTAGTGTCTCAGCTGTGCACTCAGAAATGTTGTAATAACTACATTATTACTGCAGCATAGTCACCTTCCCTGCTGGGGAAGGACAACACAAGCCAAGTCAAGCATATCCATCATGCTCCAAAAATATCAAAGATTTGCTTTGTGTGTTTTCCATCCCTGTCTTGCTAATGCTTTGCTTTTGCTCTAACGCAGGGATGCCCAAACTTTGTGCCTCCAGGGGCCAAAGTGATGATGTGCCATTTTAACCGTACAGCAGCACCATGAGTGAAGCAAATAGACCAGGGGTGTCCAAACTGTAGCTCATCTTTAAACAACCCATGTCACAATACTTAGCATTTTAATATTAGTATGCTAGCTTTTTTTTGTGCTAATTTTGCAGTTACTTGACGTATCATACCTTTGTTAGTATGCTAGCTTCTTTGTTAGCAAATGTAGTGGTTTACACACACCTCAGTCGTATTTTGGTACTTGATGCATGCTAACTTTAGCATGCTACTGTAGCATTTTAAACACATTTTTCAGGTACACACATCGGAGTAATATATTTTAGTACTGAACACGTTATAGTTAGCATTTTAGCTTGCTAACATTAGCCTGCTGGCTTTTTTTTTTTAGCAAATTCAACAGGTATTTAGCATATTTTGGTATTTCACTAATGTGAACTCTAAGCATATTATTGTTAGCATGTTAGCATAGTACCTTTTTTTTGCTCCTTTTGCTTATAATTTTGTTACTTGACGCTATCTGGCCAGCGTGCTAACTGCTAGCATTTCAGTTTGGCTTTGGCTCTTCAGAAATCACACAAAATGTTGCCCAAAATTGCATTTTTTAAATATTTGAAAATAAATTGGTACTGGTTTTGAAGGTGAAAACCACCAAAATGGCCCCCGCAGGCTTTGATTTGTTTGAGCACACATGATTTAGACCCAAACCAACATATATAAGGTAGCAGAGATCATCATATTTGATAGAAGGCAACTTGTTAGCCTTGCGCCCATGCCATCAATGTTTTTGTGAGCTTGAAATAGGTCAGTATGAATATGAATGAAATTTGGAAACCAACACAATTTCCGGTCCCCTCTTTGGGCATTCCTGCCCTAATGCAAAGCTTTCCAAAGTTTATCAATGTTAGACCTTCCTTCAAGGAGGCAAACCATGAATTGATTAACTTGGACCCCAACTTAAACAAGTTGAAAAACTTATTGTTAGTCAATTGTACGGAATATGTACTGTACTGTACTGTGCAATCTATTAATACAAGTTTCAATCAATCAATCAAAAACGGCTAATGTTTATACTGTATGTACAGTGTTCTGTACACTGTTAAAAATTAAAAAGTTGATTCAACATAAAAAAGTTAAGCAACCGGCTGCAAAGCTGCCAAGTCATATATGAAAGTTGATTAAAGAAAAGGATGTTTGTTCCGTCTACTTTTATTAGTAAATTCAACTAAGCTTTGAATTTGTACAATTGAGAATACCTTTCTGGGGCTTAAATAAGGAGTTGGCTGAAATAGACGTTAAAAGCTACTGCAAATAACATTTCCTGAAATGGAAATTATAAGTTGAGCCTCGGGCCAGACTTTAAATTGGCACAACTACCTCCTGCTTAAGTTGAGTAACCTAGAAAAAGCCTTACAGACGGTTGCCTAAAGTTTTTAAGTTGAATCAACGTATTCAATTTAAAAGTTGATTTAACTTTCAATGTATTGTTTTAAACCTTGAAAGCAAATTGAAAAGTGTCCTCAACAAAATACTGGCACACAGTTCACCAAAGTAAACATTCAAGGTTTAACAAGTTTGTAATTTATCAACTTTGGCAAATTTCAACCCTTTTGTTGACTTAATTCAAAACTACATTCAGCCTCCTATAAGCGCTGAAAAAAGGTCTTATATCTAAGTCATATATTATTATTTTTTTAAACTTTCAACGCTTTAAATTCTTCAACAGCTTCAGACCTATCCAAAGATAAAAAGTTTTTTTATATATTTGTATTTTTTTCAAAATGTTTTATGCTCTTTTTTTATGACGGGAAAAGGACGCATAAAAGGATGCATCATTTCCAAAAAACTAGCTGCAAAGTGGAATACTTTAGATGAGGTAATTACAGCCTTTAGTGAGTCAATAATTCATACAAAACTGATTTTGATGCACTATAACTATGACAGTTTTTTCCAAAAACTCACACCATTCCTCCTAAGCGATGAAAAATGGTCGGGCTCAAAAAAGTTATAAGTAACTCATATACACTTTAAATGATTTAAAAGCTTCAGACCTATCCATGGATATAACGTTTTTATGTATTTGTATCTTTTTAAATATATTTAATGCTCTTTATGTAAAAAAAACTTTTTTTTAAATTTATGAATAGAAAAACACACAATATGCATAATTACCAAAAACTAGTTACAAAGTGGAATACTTTAGATGATTACAGCCTTTAATATGTCAATAATTCATAATACTGATTTTGATGCATTATTATTTTTGGAACTGTGACATTTTTTTTCCCAAAAAACTCACACTATCCCTCCTTATCCAAAAAATGTCACGCGCTCAAAAAAAGTGTTATAATTAATATATATATATATATAAGCTTTCAACAATGTAACTTCTTCGACAGCTTTAGATCTATCCAGAGATATAAAGTTGTTTATATATTTGTCATCTTTTTTTATGTTCTATGCTCTTTTTGTAAAAAACAAAAAAACAAAAACAAAAAAACACCATTTTGTGAGGAACTCGCATGGCTGCCGTATTGTTGTGACCCCAAGATGCAGGAACCAGCAGACGATGAACAGGTAAGATTATTTTAATTAACAAAAGAGGAGAATGCAGTCTTGCATGAAACAGTTCACAAACATAAAGGCATAGACAGGCATAAATAGAGACATGCTGATTGGCAGCAGGTGTGGACCAGCTGCCAATCAACAGCAAGGCGGCCAAGTGTCCCCGCGCCAGCGAGGGAGAGTCAGGTGGCGGCGACGCACAAAACGGCGCTGCATCTGGCGAGGCGGGCAACCACGGAACGGTCAAATCAGTGGCCGACGAGGAGGATAAGGTCGCGTGTGGTACCGGAGCACCAGCAGCTGCGAAGGTCCACATGCAGGTCCTGCGGATCACTTCCGACAACGCGGTGGAAGTTCATAACACGGCCACTTTCTTGGCCGAGAACGAGGAGGTCGCGCAGCCGGCGGCGACGATGATGATGACAGCGCCATGGGAGGCGCCATCAACGATGACAGCGTTGTGGGCGGATCCGCTGCTGACGAGGAAGATGGCGGCGCCGTGCAGAGTTCCGCCGGTGATGAGAAAGATGGCGGTGCCGTGCGAAAGCCCGCCAGAGATGATGACGTCATCATGGGAGGAGACGATGACGGGGATGACAGCGGCCTGTGCTTCACAGCACCGCTGCCGGTAGTAGACCCCCCTCCACTAGGCGGCTGACCAGACGCTGTCCATTATTGGGAGCAGAAGCTCCTGGTTGTCGTGTCCCCCGGTACCAACACCAGGGACGGGCGGAAGGGGGCCTGGAGGAGGAACAAGGTCACGTCCCTCGCCGAGTCCCAACAGGAGGCCAGGAAAGACCTCACGGTGGGCTCCAATGGAGCCTTTGCCAGACTGGCAGGAAGAGCGGGTGCTGGCAGGGAGAGCAGCCGTGGTGCAGGTGCTGGAATCAGCCTTTGAACAGGAGCGGGTGCTGGCGGCTCAGTCGGTGTTGGTGGTCGTGGCGCCGGGACCAGCCTTAGAATCGGGGATGCAACCGGCGTACGACGCGGTGTGGGAACCGGTGGTCGACGCGCCGGGACAGGCGATCGCCGTGGAGCCGGTACAGGAGGTTGCACAGCAGGCAACGGGGAAGATGGCAGCGGTGGCCGAGCCAGTCGGAAAAACCGGAACCGGCGGCCGAGCCGGGAGGAGCGTCGAGGGCGGTGGCCGAACTGGTTGGAGATCCGGAACCGGCGACGGAGCCGGGAGGAACGTAGGCGGCCGTGGCCTAGCCGGTTGGAGAACCGGAACAAGGCGGAGGGAGAAGGTCCGAGCCTGCTGTGGGCTGGGACCGCACAAACCTGGCTTTTAAGTCCTCCAAGAACTGTGCGGTCCAGAACGTCGGCTGAGCGTCGCCAACAGGGGTCTCTGCGAGGTCACAGTCTGGCTCGAAGATTATATGAGGAACTCGCATGGCTGCCGTTATGTTGTGACCCGAAGATGCAGGAACCAGCAGACGATTAACAGGTCAGATGCTTTTAATTAACAAACAGAGGAAAATCCAGTCTTGCATAAAACAGTTCACAAACATAAAGCAGTCTTCGAGCACTGAGGAGTGCTTGAGACAGGCATAAATAGAGACATGCTGATTGGCAGCAGGTGTGGACCGGCTGCCAATCAACAGCAGGTGAGGGAAGGACCACAGTGCTCAGCGGGATAAAAAGGAAATGGAAACAAAATAAGAGCACTTATGGGAAGTAAATACAAAACAAGGAAACAAACAGAAATGAAGTGACAGATCGTCACACATTTGTTATTGTGGGAAAAACATTAAATTGGCAATATTTTCCAAAAATTAGTTGCAAAGTGAAATACTTTAGATTAGGTAATTACAGCCTTTTAATAGGTCAATAATTCATATCAACAATGATTTTGATGCATTATTATTTTTGGAACTATGACAGTTTTTTATCCCTACCCAGCCAATAAATAGTCAAAAGTTAAAAGTGTTATAAGTCATAAATCTTTTTTTTTTTTTCAACGCTTCAAATCTTACAGCAGCTTTAGACTCATCCAATACAAATAATACGTTTTTATTATTTGTGTGTGTTTTTTTTTTTTTATGTTTTAGGACATTCTTATTCTGCAAACTTCACACATTCCCTTCAAACATGCATGAAGAACTTTCCCGATCAGGCGTCCTTTTCTCTTCCACCGTCACCAGTGAGTCCAGTTTTATTCCGATCGTAGAACCGGCCCGCGTGATCAGTTTCTCCAGTCTGGAGCTGTCCTTAGATGTACTGCCCCGCCAGCACACTACGATGTACAAACCCCGTTTCCATATGAATTGGGAAATTGTGTTAGATGTAAATATAAACGGAATACAATGATTTGCAAATCCTTTTCAACCCATATTCAATTGAATGCACTACAAAGACAATATATTTGATGTTCAAACTCAGAAACTTTATTTATTTTTTGCAACTAATAATTAACTTAGAATTTCATGGCTGTAATACGTGCCAAAGTAGTTGGGAAAGGGCATGTTCACCACTGTGTTACATGGCCTTTCCTTTTAACAATACTCAGTAAACGATTGGGAACTGAGGAGACACATTTTTTAAGCTTCTCAGGTGGAATTCTTTCACATTCTTGCTTGATGTACAGCTTAAGTTGCCCAACAGTCCGGGGTCTCCGTTGTGGTATTTTAGGCTTCATAATGCGCCACACATTTGCAATGGGAGACAGGTCTGGACTACAGGCAGGCCAGTCTAGTACCCGCACTCTTTTACTATGAAGCCACGTTGATGTAACACGTAGCTTGGCATTGTCTTGCTGAAATAAGCAGGGGCGTCCATGGTAACGTTGCTTAGATGGCAACACATGTTGCTCCAGAACCTGTATGTACTTTTCAGCATTAATGGCGCCTTCACAGATGTGTAAGTTACCCATGTCTTGGGCACTAATACACCCCCATACCATCACAGATGCTGGCTTTTCAACTGTGCGCCTATAACAATCCGGATGGTTCTTTTCCTCTTTGGTCCAGAGGACACGACGTCCACAGTTTCCAAAAACAATTTGAAATGTGGACTCGTCAGACCACAGAACACTTTTCCATTTTGTATCAGTCCATCTTAGATGAGCTCAAGCCCAGCGAAACCGACGGCGTTTTCTGGGTGTTGTTGATAAACGGTTTTTGCCTTGCATAGGAGTTTTAACTTGCACTTACAGATGTAGCGACCAACTGTAGATACTGACAGTGGGTTTCTGAAGTGTTCCTGAGCCCATGTGGTGATATCCTTTACACACTGATGTCGCTTGTTGATGCAGTACAGCCTGAGGGATCGAAGGTCACGGGCTTAGCTGCTTACGTGCAGTGATTTCTCCAGATTCTCTGAACCCTTTGATGATATTACGGACCGTAGATGGTGAAATCCCTAAATTCCTTGCAATAGCTGGTTAAGAAAGGTTTTTCTTAAACTGTTCAACAATTTGCTCACGCATTTGTTGACAAAGTGGTGACCCTTGCCCCATCCTTGTTTGTGAATGACTGAGCATTCCATGGAATCTACTTTAATACCCAATCATGGCACCCACCTGTTCCCAATTTGCCTGTTCACCTGTGGGATGTTCCAAATAAGTGTTTGATGAGCATTCCTCAACTTTATCAGTATTTATTCCCACCTTTTCCAACTTCTTTGTCACGTGTTGCTGGCATCAAATTCTAAAGTTAATGATTATTTGCAAAAAAAAAAATGTTTATCAGTTTGAACATAAAATATGTTGTCTTTGTAGCATATTTAACTGAATATGGGTTGAAAATGATTTGCAAATCATTGTATTCCGTTTATATTTACATCTAACACAATTTTCCAACTCATATGGAAACGGGGTTTGTAGTACAGAACACTGGCAACCACAGACTGGTAGTACATTCTCAAGAGTTTTTTTTACAAATTTTGAAGGAGCGCAGCCTCCACAGGAAGTATAGCCTGCTCTGTCCTTTTCTATACAAGTGGTCCGTGTTAACAGTCCAGTCCAGCTTATTGTCTACCCACACCCCGAAGTACTTGAATGAGTTCACAGTCTGTACCTCGACTCCCTCGATCACAATAGGTAGATAGTTAACATTTAAGAAATATTTTTATAAACATCACACTGACATACATAATGTATACACTTTTGCATACTAACATGCACACTAGGGTGTAATAAATAATAGTAACAGCATTTTTGGTGAAAATAAATGTTTGTTTTAACGTAAATAATGTTCAAGTCACATAAGCCACACAAGCTGTGTCATTTTTTCACGGTCTAGTGGTGCCATTGCACACTCTCACACTGACAATAGACACAAAATGTTTTCAAGACCACATTTACACACCTCTCTGTAGCAATAACAACAAACCAAGATCATTGTTAATTGCATTTAAGTCGTTTGTTGAAAGATGTTTCAATTTGAAGGAACAACGAGTGCAAAAACACTATATATGAAATTAATTCTCGCATCAACTAGTGGTGGCAACACTAAATTGGCACTATTGTGTGAATGTCAGTGTGAATGTTGTCTGTCTATCTGTGTTGGCCCTGCGATGAGGTGGCGACTTGTCCAGGGTGTACCCCGCCTTCCGCCCGAATCCAGCTGAGATAGGCTCCAGCACCCCCCGTGATCCCAAAAAGGGACAAGCGGTAGAAAAGGGATGGATGGATGGATCAAGTAGAGGTGTAGTTACACCCAAAACCATTTTTCCTTATATTCCAAGGGACATACTTAGATTAATCATGGTAAAACTATTGTAAGATATCAGGTTTTCAGTACATTGAAAACTGTGTGTTACAATGAGAGTCAATGGCCAACCGAAATGGGCTTAGGGGTTAAGTAAATGAATATCTCCTATTTGGAATAACTTTGCAAAAAGTGCCATGATGCCATTTTAAAGAACAACTTGTTCAAAACTATGTGGCCAAAATTCAGCCCTCTAACTTTTAATTTTAACTGATTTGTCAAAGATGGTGCAGAAAATTATTTATTTATTTTTGGTCAAAAGTGACCCAAGGGTTAAGGTACAAAGTATAAAGTTGTATGGTACAAATCAGTTTCTGCAGAGTATGTAAAAGTACAAACAGTTAAAGTAAGAAAAAAACAAAACTGCTCTGTCGCAGAAATCAAAGTGCCTTAACTTGCATGCAGTTGCAAAAATAAAATGTTTACATCAGTCTTCAAGGCACTACATCTGCTCTTTCTTTGTATTGTGAGAAACACAAACTACCACAAACTTACTGTATATTCAAGTGTTAAAAGAGCTGCATGTTATACAATAATAAAACAAACGTAAAAGTTATCAGCTAGAAAGCCAGAACATGTACCATTACTAGGTCATAACAAAGTGCACATGAACATACACTAGAGAGTCAGGTCAGCAGCAGGAAGCATGAAGTGCTCTAAAACTTGCTGGTAGACGGCTGCGTTGACCCTGGATCTCAGGAAACAGAGTGGACCGACACCAGCAGATGACATGGCACCCCAAACCATCACTGATGGTGGAAACTTTACACTAGACTTCAGGCAACGTGGATCCTGTGCCTCTCCTGTCTTCCTCCAGACTCTGGGACCTCGATTTCCAAAGGAAATGCAAAATTTGCATGGTTGGGTGATGGTTTGGGGTGCCATGTCATCTGCTGGTGTCGGTCCACTCTGTTTCCTGAGATCCAGGGTCAACGCAGCCGTCTACCAGCAAGTTTTAGAGCACTTCATGCTTCCTGCTGCTGACCTGCTCTATGGAGATGGAGATTTCAAGTTCCAACAGGACTTGGCGCCTGCACACAGCGCAAAATCTACCCGTGCCTGGTTTACGGACCATGGTATTTCTGTTCTAAATTGGCCCGCCAACTCCCCTGACCTTAGCCCCATAGAAAATCTGTGGGGTATTGTGAAAAGGAAGATGCAGAATGCCAGACCCAAAAATGCAGAAGAGTTGAAGGCCACTATCAGAGCAACCTGGGCTCTCATAACACCTGAGCAGTGCCAGAAACTCATCGACTCCATGCCACGCCGCATTAACGCAGTAATTGAGGCAAAAGGAGCTCCAACCAAGTATTGAGTATTGTACATGCTCATATTTTTCATTTTCATACTTTTCAGTTGGCCAACATTTCTAAAAATCCCTTTTTTGTATTAGCCTTAAGTAATATTCTAATTTTGTGACACACGGAATTTTGGATTTTCATTTGTTGCCACTTCAAATCATCAAAATTAAACGAAATAAACATTTGAATGCATCAGTCTGTGTGCAATGAATAAATATAATGTACAAGTTACACCTTTTGAATGCAATTACTGAAATAAATCAAGTTTTTCAAAATATTCTAATTTACTGGCTTTTACCTGTATATGGAGGACCAAATGGCAAAACACTGCATTATTACGTAAATAATTAACTAAATGTCATTAATTAAAATAATTAAATAAAGGTAATTAAATAATTTAAATGTAATATTGTATTTATCTATTTAACTTAATTATTTCAAAATGTAATTTAATTATTTAACAATTAATATCTATTTCCCGATTTAATTATCTCATGTTTTAATGAACTACTTCAAGATTTAGTTATTTCAAGATTTAACGATTAATTTCAATATTTTATCAGATTACTGATATACTCCTCCCGTCTTTTCCTTGCTTGCTCTCTTTTGTCTTGTCTTGTCTAAACTTTTTTTGAAGCCTCTTTCTTTGCGCTGTCCTCCAAATCTAAACATCAGACATGGAATTGATTAGCTGGACTCTCGACTCAATTGACAAAATCTTTTCGACGAGGAAAAGAGGTTCTGGGGAGCCTGGCTGCCCTGATGGAACCATTGCTGCGGGGTACGTGAGATTCCTGGGACAAATGGAGAATCATGTGCCTCTCAGTCCTTTCCATCGAGGACGTGGAAGACATCTACCTATTTGGAACCATGATCGCGGGGCACCTGCTGATTGGGCTGGGCATTGCTCTGGTGTATCGTAAAATTCGTAAGACGATGGCAGCCACTCAAGGAGCCCAAAGGCTGTTCGTCGCAATGGACGGATTGGGTCGGGCTGTGGGATCACAGTCTGGGGCGATTTCTGAACTGAATCGCAAGATCGATCACATCATGGAGAAGCTTGCTGTAAAGGAAAAATTGGATACAAGAGCAGCCAGCATGGACGAATAGAACAGGCAAGCCATTGTAATGCCTGCTTGAAAAAAACCAAAAATCCTTATCTGCAATTTGACTCCCCCGAATGGCCTTGAGGACAAGAACAGGCTGTTCTGTAATCATCCCCTGAGGAATTTCAAAGATGGACGCTTTTGACCTCCCTCCCTCCTCAACGACACCTGGAAGTCGAACTTTGCTTGCATAGCATGCAGAATGACCGCGGGCATATGAACATAACTCCACTACACCCAAAGACAATGGGCATATACTAGGGGTGTAACGGTACGTGTATTTGTATTGAACCGTTTCGGTACGGGGGTTATGGTTCGGTTCGGAGGTGTACCGAACGAGTTTCCACACGGACATATTAAGTAGCGTAACGCACGTTGTGTAGACAATGCACACCGAGGCACAACACACGGCATGTTAGCAGCTAACGGGCTACGATAGACTGACCATACGTCCTCTTTTCACCGGACATGTCCTCTTTTGCAGGGCTGTCAAGGCGGAGTTTCTTAAATGCCTCAATTGTCCGGCATTTTGAGTTAGGGTTGCATGTATTTTCAATGTACGTTCAGGGTTAAGAAGGGGTTAAAAACAAAACAAATTGTGCGCGCAGCAGCATTCGTAAGGGAGGGGCAGAGGCAGAGAGAGCGAGAGAGTTATGATAAACGCGCATGCGTCGCCAGGCTCTGCTTTTTATCCATGGATTTATCAGATTCAATTTTTTATTATCTATAGCAGGGGTGTCAAAAGTGTGCCCCGGAGGCCATTTGCGGCCCACAGGTAATGTTTTAAAGGCCCACGGCACATTCTAAAAATACTATTAAAATAAACAAAAACATAACAAAAGTGAAATAAAAAAGCTTAAAGGTTAAATGTAATTTAGAAAGAGTTGCAATGTTGACTAATATAACAAAGCTGTTTTTTTTTCTTTCAAACTGTCATTGCTCAAAACATAATATTGACTCAAAATCAATGTTATTATGAATTATTGACCTATCCAAGGTTCCGATTAATTCACATCAAATATTCCACTAAGAAAAAAAATTTTGGTGGAAGATTTTGCAAATTTGGTAAATAAATAACCCAAAAATGTATATTTTGTTGTTTTCTTACTGTACCAAAAATGAACCAAACCGTGACCTCTAAACCGAGGTACGTACCGAACCGAAATGTTTGTGTACCGTTACACACCTAGCATATACACAAACACACTTCCCACCCGCACCCCACGCCTTCACCACCGCTTGAATCCCTTTCAGGGTGATGGACAGCTGAGTAACGCTTTATAGCAGCAGGCCGGCCTCCAGGGCCCCAACCCCCCCGCCCCCCTGCCCCTGTTGCGAGTTGTTGTGATTATATATAACATGTTTATGTGTGCTATGGCAAATTAGTTTTTTTCCCTTGGACTCAGTCTGGACCCCCTCCCGAGGGTCCAGCCTTTGACTGATATTTTTTACTCTTCCCCCCTTCCCAATATCACCTTTTTCCCACCTTTTTTAAGGAGCGCCGTAAGTGGCTGATCCGTTGGCGTTCCCGTCTTGTCTCCCTGTAACATACTGTATGTCTGCTCTTAGTGGGACTGTGCCGAAAATGTAGTTTCAGTTCTTTAGTGTCTTGTACATGTTAAAGAATGGACAATAATAAAGCATCCTAAATCCTGAATCCTGATCCTGAATTTATTTCATGAACCTGTGTGCGCGTCACGAGTTTGTGTTAGGGTCAGATTCAACCGTCAAAGTCAGTGGGCGGAAACTTAACACCTGAATGGCCAACTCCCGAAAAAGTAAGAGTATATCCTCCTTAGCAGCCATGTTTTGAAAGACTTACAGCTCCAGAGTCCTGATAAAACACTCAGACTAGATCCCGGTTCGCCCCGCTCACTGACTTTGATGGCTGAGTTTGACAGTTACAATTAATTCATGAAACAAACAAGTTAATGAATAATCATTCTAATTGTGAAATAATTCATTAAATTGTAAGATAATTAAATATCTATACACATACAATTTTACATTAGATTATTTAATGACTGTTATTTAAATATTTATTTATTTTATATAAAGTAAAATATAAAAGTATGTATATATACAAAAAGAGTATTGTTGGCGGGTTTTGGATGGTTATTTAATGGGTTTTGTGGTTGCTATGTGACTGCAGACTATATTAGGCTCCATTGAGTTCCTTACTTTTCTTTTATACTGCCGTGTACGCATCACTTTGATTCATTTTGTCAGAGAGAGACATATATGCAGTACGTATAATGTCCCGCTGGGCAGCAACTTGAAAAACCTATTTTTGGAAGTGTGAAGTGGGACGGAAATTCGCGGGAGCCCAATAGAAACGAGGCAGTCAAGCAGGCACGGAAGAGTACTCTCCATGGCAACGCTGCTGTCACTTTCACTCATTGAGAAATGTTTTTCTGCTTGAATCAAGCCAAGTCCATGTCCCGCCCCCGAGAGCCATACACCCCACCGTGATTGGTAGGTTCGTTGAGCTCCGCACACAACACTGTAAAGTGGCATTCATATCAAACTCGCGAGCCATACTAACATTAAACTTTCATATCAAGGTGGGGACAACAAAATATTGTCTATTGAGCTTCAATTGGCCTGCAGGCCGCCAGTTTGAGACCGCTGGTCTAGAACAAGATTTTCAAGTACAGCAGCGGAGAACCTTATAGTTGGGTTTGACTGAAAGGTGGCAACGTCAATAACTGTCAAGATTCCCATTTTCATTCTTTTGCCAAAGTTTTCTTCGGAGTCGATCAAAATAAATTTTTCAGAAATAAACAGCAACTGACTTTTCTTGACGAACATTTGATTCAGACCTTCTTGCTCTTAGGCTATGTCTACACTAAGCCGGATAACCCCTTAAACGAATAATTATTCAGCCTAAGCATCGTGTCAGCCACACTAAACCATCGTTTAAAGGCCTACTGAAACCCACTACTACCGACCACGCAGTCTGATAGTTTATACATCAATGATGAAATCTTAACATTGCAACACATGCCAATACGGCCAGGTTAGCTTACTAAAGTGCAATTTTAAATTTCGCGCTAAATATCCTGCTGAAAACGTCTCGGTATGATGACGTCAGCGCGTGACATCACGAATTGTGGAGGACATTTTGGGACAGCATGGTGGCCAGCTATTAAGTCGTCTGTTTTCATTGCAAAATTCCACAGTATTCTGGACATCTGTGTTGGTGAATATTTTGCAATTTGTTCAATGAACAATGGAGACAGCAAAGAAGAAAGCTGTAGGTGGGAAGCGGTGTATTGCGGCAGGTGTTTTGCCGGATAACGCACCCCCGCCGTAGAATGCACCCCCTGACTGGTGTGCCGGATAACACATTCCCGAAAGTTGACAGTCAAGCTTTACCATTGGCTTGTGGAGAACTGGGACAACAGAGACTCTTACCAGGAGGACTTTGAGTTGGATACGCAGACACGGTACCGTGAGTACGCATGCAGCTGCGGCTTCCAAACATTTGATCGCTTGCCCGTACGTGCGTGCCGCTATGTGCATGTCACGTACGTAACTTTGGGGACTTTGGGGAAATATATGTGCTGTATGAACTTTGGGGAGGTGAACGGTACTTTGGGCTGTGGGATTGAGTGTGTTGTGCAGGTGTTTGAGTTGTATTGGCGGGTTATATGGACGGGAGGGGGGAGGTGTTTGTTATGCAGGATTAATTTGTATGCATTTTAAATATAAGCCTGGTTGTGTTGTGGCTAATAGAGTATATATATGTCTTGTGTTTATTAACTCTTTTAGTCATTCCCAGCTGAATATCAGGTCCCACCCGCCTCTCACAGCATCTTCCCTATCTGAATCGCTCCCACTGCCCTCTAGTCCTTCACTCTCACTTTCCTCATCCACGAATCTTTCATCCTCGCTCAAATTAATGGAGAAATTGTCGCTTTCTCGGTCCGAATCGCTCTCGCTGCTGGTGGCCATGATTGTAAACAATGTGCGGATGTGAGGAGCTCCACAACCTGTGACGTCACGCTACTCGTCTGCTACTTCCGGTACAGGCAAGGCTTTTTTATCAGCGACCAAAAGTTGCGAACTTTATCGTCGATGTTCTCTACTAAATCCTTTCAGCAAAAATATGGCAATATCGCGAAATGATCAAGTATGACACATAGAATGGACCTGCTATCCCTGTTTAAATAAGAAAATCTCATTTCAGTAGGCCTTTGAAGTTCCCCTCCTTGAATATTTTTTTACATGGCTAAGTGCGCCGTGTATTTCTTGAATCTCCGGCTCTTAGCTTTGTATGGACTCATTGATCGTTTACAAACTGAGTTTGGAGAGGAAGTGACGCCAGAAAGAACGCGCCACAGCCAGTTTCATAACAACTGGAGCTAACCACTGGAAAGATAGAGACGAGTCATTCAGACATGCCCGTGTTTCTCATTCTTCTACATGTACAGACACTTGTGGAAATCACACATGAATACGTTAAGAGAAGGAAACGTGCGATTGCAGCTATTTCGGATATTACACATCTCAAACCGCAAGAGAGCTTTCGAATGTCCAGGTCAGCTGTGATTCTACTTACCAAAAAACTTTGTCCATTTGTCGAAGGGGAGACAAGGGGAATGCGGGCTCCCGTGGATGTGATAAAAAAGGTAGCGTGTGCTTTGTATTACCTGGGCATCGAGTGAAGACTACGGAAAACATCAAACGCATTTGGACTGGCAAAGCAGACTGTATCAGTTATTGTCCGCCATGTATGTCGCGGACTCAACGTCTATGTCCAGAGTATATAAAGTCATCAAAAACAAATGGACAATGAAAAGGTGAAGGCAAAATAGTGAGGAGTGTCCTGACCAGATATTTAGATCCCTGTATTGATTGTTGTCAAATGTTCTTTGTCACATTGTTTACTTTTACATGTCCATTAAAGACTTGATTAATTTATGATGTAGCTGTGATTCACTACAAAAGGGTCCCACAGCACACTGGATTCCAGTTAATTGAAATACCACAACACTGGATATTGTTCAGATAAGTTACATTTAATTTAAGAATTTGCACACAAAGCAACACTGGAGGTGACTATGACGTGCGCATTTTCTGCACATGCCTACTAGGTTGTGTTGCGCTAGTGGGTCTTCAACGACCATTGTGTGTGTGTCGACAAGGATAAGGTTAGGTGGGATTAACCGTGGCTAACCTTACCCGGGCTTAGTGTAGAAGGGGCCTTAGACGTGGTCTCCATTTTGTCACCATTACAGGCACTTTGACGACAAGAAAAGAAAGGTGAGCTATTTGTCTTTTCGTGACATGACCGGCAACATTTGAATAATTATGTATTTAAAAGCAGATCTCCACTTAAACAGTGCAGTTTTATTTTTATGCTATTGTGTCATTAAAAAAATAGAAACATAATGACGGCTAATTGAACACTTATAAAACATACTGAGTTTAACGAAATATTCTTTGACCGTTTGGTGACCTAATCAAAATCTGTTGGAGACCCCTGTTCTAAGGGTACACTTTGCACATCCATTGTGAAAATAATTTGCTCACTGCTCACTGCACTCGTCTAAGCACTGCAGACAGCCGCTAACTGCTTTATTGTGTCTTTTTGGCGTTTTAGCCCATGTAATACATATTATTTTTACTCGATGAGCGCAAACCCGCCACCGCCACCACCCGAGAGTGTAAAAACAATGCAATAATGAACATTAATGTAACAAAGCGCCCTCACGAGTGCGTCTGTCTGCTACCGTACTTTCAATGTCTTCAGTCTATTCCCTCTTGACATTCTTTGCTCACTCAGTTTGCCAGTTGTCCGTCCGCCATTTTTTGGCGACCGTCAAGTAGCTTTCGCAAAAGTGGAGCTAGAAAAATATTTTTTCAAATTAATGTAATTTAGTTTTTTTAGTAGAAAAAACAACATGTTTGACACAAGGCCAGAGTGTGGGGGAAAAGAGAAAAAATGTCGTGTCAGTGTACGATACTTGGGTTAAGTTGTATTTCAAACTAATTTCACCCCTCAAATAGAACTACAACATTTTAATGATAAACCCAATGATGGGCAGTAACAAGCAAGTCCCTCTGTAAGTGACTGATGGACGTGCTTTTCTACAATTACCTTAATTGACCACACACACACACATTTTATACATTCATATACACATATACATACACAAAACAATACTTGGAATGCCTGGGGGCAAAAGTGTCACTTCAGTATCTTAAATACAAGATATCCTAACAAAAGTGTCTAATCTAATACAGTGTATGTGTATACTGTATTTTCACTGATATATGTTTAGAGATGATTTTGTGAATGAAATAATTAATGCAGTATTAGTTTGTTGAATCGACACCTCAGTTTAAAAAAGGCAAAGCATTCATTTATACAAATTCATTTTGAAACATCCTAAACTAAAGTTGAGTGCATGTTACAATGCTTTTTAAACTTTACCCAATGGAAACTATGTCTGTGCTATTTGTCTTATTTTTGTCTTTATTATGTGTTGTGCTCCCAATTGTGAAGGAGTGCACATGGTGTCGAATGGATAAGCTATGTAGTGTTTCATCAAACCCAACAAACAAAGCTATGTTGCTGCTAAGCGAGCTCTTTATAGCCACAAGTACATGGGCAGAGTTTACTTACCTGATCATAATTCAGATTAGAATGTTAGTGTCTACATGGACCCTAAAAAAAGATCTGGTTATGACGTGCATTTAAATGCGTCACACCTTAAATCGGAACACTTTATTTTGACATGCGCAGCACATACCAGAAACAGAAGCAATAATTTCACTGTAAACAAACATTGCTCTGTGCATTTCTGCTTGTCCGACGTTGTCACGTTATTTATTAATCAATTTTTCCTTCTTTTTGCTACTTTTGTTTTACCTCTCTTTTTTAAATGGATCTATTCTGTGCCCTCCATGTTGTGATTATGTATGAGTTGCCTCGCGTCTTCGTGTTTGAAGACGCGCCTGAGGTTAGCAGTTAGCACTTGGAGTAGCTGTAATGTGGTTAATAAAACAGCTCCTTGCGACGACAAATGGATCCCTCCTTTTATTGTTACATCAACACATGACACTCTGGACCATACTTTTGTTTTTGCTAGTGTCTGTTTTAGAGCAACAAACTCAACAGTATATAATGCTACTTCTGTACATGTTGAATGGTGGGAGACAGCAGCAAGACAATCGCTTCATTCCGAGACTGTTACATTTATTCCCCCTCCACCACCAAAGTATGGCTGACGTCACATACTTACCCAATAAGTATCATTTCGACCCAGACTTCCGGAGAAGTGTTTACATGCGCTCCAATCTGAATGACTATCGGCATAAACCAGCCATCTTGATCGGGTCAGAATATTCCGAATGGCTATACAAGAAGCATTTTTATTCCGGTTAGGCTTTTAATTTGATTATGTGTCCATGTGCACATAGCTATTGAAGATATCTTCGATTGGCTCAACTGCCACACGCATAACGTTTCCATACATACAATTTTAATGGAAAACACACTTTTTGGGGGGAATTTTGCCTATCGTTGACAATCATTTTGAGAGACATGACGACGGATGTATTTAAAAAAAAAAGCATTCTAACTTGTAAATAAGCGTAAATAAAAGTCAGCTTGCATAAAATCCAATAAATAACCATTCAAAAAGCACCAACAATACTCCATTTACATTTTGTGACTTGAATATTGACCAAGTATTAGTGATAATGTTATTAGAAGCGCTAACACAGACAAACTATTTATAAAGGCGCTGTGATCACGAACGTGTGTACAATTTCGACATGATCAACTGGCGAGGCGTTTCCTCGTTTCCCTGCTTCTTGGAAGTTTATTTATATCATAAATCATGCATCTCACCTGGATAGAAGAAGGCTGAGGATGTATTTCGCCAAGTTGGTACACTTTGACAGCCATTTTAGGACAGAGAAATTGTTATGATCCGCTGCCCGGATCATAGTTTGTTTACGTTTTCAAGTCACGTGTGTTTTCAGCACCTTGAGTTTGTTTGTTTCAGTTGCCATGACGGCAGATTGCACACACCTGCCTCTGGTTAGTGTTCGGGACACGCACCTGTTGCCCGGGCGCTAATCAGAGGGCTATTTAGTCTATGCGCTGGCCTCACTCGGTCTGGCTTCCTAATTTGCTTGATGCAACAGTTGACGACTATTTCTATTCCTGCTAGTTTACACGCTAGGCTATTTTTCTTGCTAGCTCCCACGCTAGCCCCTTTGTTTTTGTCTTAAGTACTATGAGCACGTTTTTGTTTGTTCCCTTGTGATTTAATTCTTAATAAATAATTGTTCCTACCTGCACGCTGTGTCCGAAGCCGTCTGCATTCCTGGGAGAACTACCACACATCATCATCATGCGACCCAGTCGTCACAGAAATGGCGAGAACAACACAAAAAGACGCTAAGAAACAGTAGATAATCTAAATTACTATGGTTATATACATAGAAAACACATGACTTTACTGGGAAAATGTTAAAAAAAAATTGCACAATGCAATTGCAAATACTGTAATGTCATAAACATGTAAATAGTCTAAAATTTACGATATTATTCTGTCTAAAATAAATATTTTGCACTAATTTCAAGCAGCTATTTAACAGATATGGAGCATTGAAGGATCATTTTTAATAGCTCCCTTAAAGGAACATGTTACGGAAGACCATGTTGTGAGTTGTTCAGTGAAAGGTTGTACAAATACTTTCAAGTTAAAATCCTCATGTACCACTCACATATATATATATATATATATATATATATATATCAGAAACACAGGCACTTTGCAGATAGTAGTATTGATAACAGGGCACCGCAGTGGTTAGTGTTTGTGCGAAGGTTCTGAGTTCGAGTCCCCGTCTAGGGGTCTTTGTGTGTGAAATGTGCACGTTCTCTCTGTGATTGCGTGGGTTCTCTCCAGGTACTCTAGCTACCTCTGCACCTTCAAAGACATGCACCTGATTAGTTTATAGTGAATTTCTGCCAACCACATCTGCCAGTATTGTACTGTAAATTCTATATATTTTTTTGTAATCAGGTTAACACTATATCAGTTTTTTTCATAAGCAAAAACAGCTATCAACTGTAAAATTAACGGATTCAGCATCAACATACTGTAATATCCTATACATCATGACTGTATTTTTTTACGGTGAATTACTGGCAACCACAGTTGCCGGTATTTTTCCGTAAATTGTGCGGATTGTTTTCTACAGTGCAGTTGACAAACTGCTTTTGGGTGCTTTACCTCCACCTTCCGGAATGGAGTGGGAACCAGGAAGCCCCGCGCAAATTATGACAGCTCACGTGCGGACGTATGACGTTGTGGGCGGGAACGTGGAAATCAAAATAACAAGTTTCCTGAACTTCTCAGTTTACATTCACTGAGCAAATAGTACAAACCCTATTTCCATATGAGTTGGGAAATTGTGTTAGATGTAAATATGAACGGAATACAATGATTTGCAAATAATTTTCAACCCATATTCAATTGAATGCACTACAAAGACAAGATATTTGATGTTCAAACTCATAAACTTTATTTTTTTTTGCAAATAATAATTAACTTAGAATTTCATGGCTGCAACACGTGCCAAAGTAGTTGGGAAAGGGCATGTTCACCACTGTGTTACATCACCTTTTCTTTTAACAACACTCAATAAACAATTGGGAACTGAGGAAGCTAATTGTTGAAGCTTTGAAAGTGGAATTCTTTCCCATTCTTGTTTTATGTAGAGCTTCAATCGTTCAACAGTCCGGGGTCTCCGCTGTCGTATTTTACGCATCATAATGCGCCACACATTTTCGATGGGAGACAGGTCTGGACTGCAGGCGAGCCAGGAAAGTACCCGTACTCTTTTTTTATGAAGCCACGCTGTTGTAACACGTGCTGAATGTGGCTTGGCATTGTCTTTCTGAAATAAGCAGGGGCGTCCATGAAAAAGACGGCGCTTAGATGGCAGCATATGTTGATCCAAAACCTGTATGTACCTTTCAGCCTTAATGGTGCCTTCACAGATGTGTAAGTTACCCATGCCTTGGGCACTAATACACCCCCATACCATCACAGATGCTGGCTTTTGAACTTAGCGTCGATAACAGTCTGGATGGTTCGCTTCCCCTTTGGTCCGGATGACACGATGTCGAATATTTCCAAAAACAATTTGAAATGTGGACTCATCAGACCACAGAACACTTTTCCACTTTGCATGAGTCCATTTTAGATGATCTCAGGCCCAGAGAAGCCGGCGGCGTTTCTAAATGGCTTTCGCTTTGCATAGTAGAGCTTTAACTTGCACTTACAGATGTAGCGACGAACTGTATTTAGTGACAGTGGTTTTCAGAAGTGTTCCTGAGCCCATGTGGTGATATCCTTTAGAGATTGATGTTGGTTTTTGATACAGTGCCGTCTGAAAGATCGAAGGTCACGGTCATTCAATGTTGGTTTCCGGCCATGCCGCTTACATGGAGTGATTTCTCCAGATTCTCTGAACCTTTTGATGATATTATGGACCGTAGATGTTGAAATCCCTAAATTTCTTGCAATTGCACTTTGACACACGTTGTTCTTAAACTGTTTGACTATTTGCTCACGCAGTTGTGGACAAAGGGGTGTACCTCGCCCCATCCTTTCTTGTGAAAAACTGAGCATTTTTTGGGAAGCTGTTTTTATACCCAATCAAGGCACCCACCTGTTATCAATTAGCCTGCACACCTGTGGGATGTTCCAAATAAGTGTTTGATGAGCATTCCTCAAATGTATCAGTATTTATTGCCATCTTTCCCAACTTCTTTGTCACATGTTGCTGGCATCAAATTCTAAAGTTAATGATTATTTGCAAAAAAAAAATTTTTTAATGAGTTTGAACATCAAATATGTTGTCTTTGTAGCATATTCAACTGAATATGGGTTGAAAAGGATTTGCAAATCATTGTATTCCGTTTATATTTACATCTAACACAATTTCCCAACTCATATAGAAACTGGATTTGTAGTAAGAGTTGAGTTAATTAGATTTAATGAGTCAACTCAATATTTTGCAAATGAAAGCGTTGACTTGACTTAAAGTACCATTATAGGGGGAAAAACAAGTTGCCTCTATATTGAGGCTATTATCATGTATATCTAATTTATGACACCAAAAGACTTCCAAAATTAGCAAATAGATAGGTATGATCAAAATAGTATCAATAGTATTACGGAGATTCCTGACGTAGAGTGAAGAACCACAGATCCCTTCCCCATCAACAACAATGCTAATCAAGCAGACTTTGTGAGAGCCAAAAATGATTACTTTGGGAAGCATAATGATCCAGAACTTTATATTTTTAGCCCGAACACAAGGAGGGTGAACAATAAGTTTTTGAAGCCGAGTGCAGCTTTATTGAAACACTATAGCACCAGCTAAACATACAAATTAACTTTAACAAACCATATTAAAACAAACACAATTTCCACTCTCGCTGGTGTGCCGTTCCACGGGATGCTCACATAAATCCGTTAAGATAAAGAACCAATCACAATCCTCACGAAAGGTTAAAAAAGTTGCCGCAACTAGACTATTTTTTTTGCCATCTCGGCGGATTTCAAAGTCGACCAGCCTCTCGATCTATGGCCACATTTGTCTACTACCAAGTGAGAGATGCATGAATTATATTCTGGTAATTACTTTTACCAAGTTTGAGAGGAAGCAGTAGCGTGTGTCAACAATAGCAGCGTAAATTAGTAGTTAGCTCACTGCTATCAATGCTCTGCTAAGATGGTCCGTCTGCGTTGGCGCTTGTAATAACATCAATTCACGACATGTAAATTGAGTATTTTTGGCGGTTTCTGGATGTTTTTAGAGGGCATAGTGGGCACAGTAGACGACCCTCGATCTGTTGACTCAATTGTTTGCTATTTATTTATGATTTTGAATACATAAGAAAGCCAAAAATATGTGTTCTTAACTTATGTAAGGATTGTAAATGATAGACAGCACGTCTCTTTACCTTTTCAGTACGACAGATGCAATAATATGGTCAGAGTGCAGAAGCGTACGTAATGACGTAGCGTTATTCAGAGCAGAATATTCAAAATTGTGACATTTTATGATGTTTAGACACTATTTTCCCGTACTTTGAGGATCAAAAATACAATTGGATGTTCACTCCTCCTCAATATGTGCCCGTCATAGTCTCATCCAATGCAAAGTAATCCATAAAATTCACTATACTAATTCAAAACTATCCAAAATCTACCCCACTGTTAGCAATACCTGCAATAGATGCAAACAATCTCCGGCTGATCACGTCCATATGTTCTGGTCCTGCTCTAAACTATGTTCCTTTTGGGAGGACATTTTTGACACAATCGGAAAAGCATACGGTCAAAACTTTCCTCCCAACCCATTATCAGCCATTTTTGGCGTATGTGCCCGGTACCACTAAAACGCGCTGCTGCTTTTACGACCTTGCTGGCCAGGCGATTGATCTTGTTTAATTGGAAGCTGGCTCGCCCCCCATCACATGGCCGTTAGATTAGAGAGGTTCTCTACAATCTAAAACTGGAAAAACTTAGGTTTTTGCTAAAAGGCTCGGCTCAAGCATTTGAAAGCTCATGGAGTCCTTTCTTGCTGTATGTCAACTCTCTTGACTTATGCCCAGACGCAGATGAGGAATAATCTCCCTTTTATTTATTAATATTATTTTATTCTGTTTTTATTTTATTCTTTTTTTTTATATATATATTTTTTTCCCCCTCTCTCTCCTTTTCAGCCTGTCTGTCTGTCTCTGG
The DNA here is from genome assembly GCF_033978685.3 of Nerophis lumbriciformis. Classification (NCBI taxonomy): domain Eukaryota; kingdom Metazoa; phylum Chordata; class Actinopteri; order Syngnathiformes; family Syngnathidae; genus Nerophis; species Nerophis lumbriciformis. The sequence continues at coordinate 54,354,656 of NC_084549.2, read as the reverse complement.
CCTCGTATGTGTGTGTGTGTGAGAATGTGTCTGTCTTTGTCGTCTTACTTGTTATATAATTGTGCCATATGGACCTGAGTGGGGTGGGAGGGGGGTAGGTGGTTTGGGTTTTAAGGGAAAGGGTGTGAATAATTTACTGACTTTAAAATTGTACTGTTTCGACTTGCACTTTTTTCTGTCTATTTGAAAATGCCAATAAAAAAAGTTGGAAAACAAAAAAAATACAATTGGATATGGTTTAGTGTAGGGGTCGGCAACCCAAAATGTTGAAAGAGCCATATTGGACCAAAAATACAAAAAAAAAATCTGTCTGGAGCCGCAAAAAATTAAAAGCCATATTACATACAGATAGTGTGTCATGAGATATAAATTGAATTAAGAGGACTTAAAGGAAACTAAATTACCTCAAATATAGCTACAAATGAGGCATTATGATGCAATATGTACATATAGCTAGCCTAAATAGCATGTTAGCATCGATTAGCTTGCAGTCATGCAGTGACCAAATATGTCTGATTAGCACTCCAACAAGTCAATAACATCAACAAAACTCACCTTTCATGCACAACCTTAAAAGTTTGGTGGACAAAATGAGTCAGAAAAAGAAGTGGCATAAAACACGTCCTCGAAAGTCGGAGAAAGTTATACATGTAAACAAACTACGTGAGTTCAAGGACCGCCAAAATTGGTAGGACAAAACGGCGCTCGCCAAATACTCGAATCAGTGAAGCATGGTTAATATAAACAGTGTGCTTTATAACAATTAGGGAGGTTTGCGTCATGTTTGTCCTCCTACAGAAACCATATTAAAACAAAAATAGATTTTTTTCCCCTCATCTTTTTCCATTTTTCATACATTTCTGAAAAAGCTCCAGAGAGCCACTAGGGCGGCGCTAGCGGCTCTAGAGCCGCGGGTTGCCGACCCCTGGTTTAGTGGATACAATTAAACACAAATAAGCATATAAAGTCAGCTTGTTTTTCCACTCTACTGGTACTTTAAAATCCTACACTATGTCAACATATTGCAAGTTGTTGTTTTTTACATTGTATTTACTGAATTAGTGATGGGCGCTATAGTATGATATATATTGCAGCCTCTTGTGATAACCATATGCCATGTGTCACAAAACATTATTTGGCATATAAATGATCATAGAGCCATTTCAAAACAGGCTCCTAAGTTAGCTGCTGATGTACAGTGGAACCTTGATTTACAAACTTGTAATTCAAAAAGTTTGTTAAGTGAAGCAAATGTCTCCATTAAAAAAAAACGATGTAAATATGAATAATGGCTTCCAGCTACGACAAAAGTCCACTTTGAACACAATATAAAATGCTATACAGTATTGTACATCAAACAAACACAACAAGGGGTGATGAATTAACTGTGTCTTATTAAAAAGCTAAAACAACAACAACGACAAGCTAAAACAACAATGACAAGCTAAACTGTCCTGTATGAGCTTCTCTGCCAACCCACACACACACACACATGAATAGATTAACGTGGACCCGACTTAAACAATTTGAAAAACTTATTCGGGTGTTACCATTTAGCGGTCAATTGTACGGAATATGTACTGTACTGTGCAATCTACCAATAAAAGTTTAAATCAATCAATCAAAACACACACACACACACACACACACACACACACACACACCCTTTGGTGTCTTCACAAACGATCAGAAATTGCAAACATCCTTAAATTTTAACAAGCATATTGCTACAATAATAAACATTTGAAAAAACTAAAATTAATGGCCAGTGCATTGACATCGGCAAAGGTCATTTCATAAGCAGTTCACGGGAGAAGAGAAACTAGCTGACAGAAGGGGAAATGGAGGGGAGGGTAAGACGGGCCCTGTGTGTGTGTGCGTGCTCTTGGAAAATGCGCAGTTGAACAAGAGGTAGCATTTTCCTCCGCTGTGAAATAAGTCAGCTTTGGCATATTTTTCCAGAAAAGTCTATCCTCATCACAATTAATAACTTGCTGTTTTCCTGAATCCCTCCAAAACGAGCAAACACAAAATGTCTGTCAGTGGTACACAACATGAGTGAATTAAGTGTCCATACAGAGAGACATGGGCAAACAAAGGCATAAAAGTAAACCGAATTATTCGTAAATACAGGGGTTCGTAAATCGAGCTTTCATTGTATGTGGTAACATATTGTCATATTGTCACTTGTTTAAATATGTAAAAACTATTATTAATTTACTTGCTAATTTACTGTTAACATCTGATTACTTTCTGTTGTAACATGGTTTTATCTGTACTTCTGTTAAAATCTAACTATTGGGGCCTGATCTACTAAAGCTTTGCGGGTATTAAAACATGTGTGTTGTATATTGCTGGTCTTGTGATCTTCTCCCAGACTTTAGGTATCGGTGTTGTGAATGGATCAAAGATGACGCCGGTGAGGAATCGTTGAACAAAAGCTTTTATTTAATCAAGCTAGTCCTGACAATTACAAGTGCTGCAGCAAGGAGATGTTAGCCAATCAAAAATCTCCCTCCCTCTGTTAGGGGAACTTCTCCTTTTAAACTTTATAGACAGTCTCATACTCTTTGTTGTCTTGGAGCCAGCCAGTCTGGACAAAGCCCAGTTAATAAACCATCGGTGCGTGTTCCCTCTGCTCCCTTGAGTCGAGTGACCTCAGACCCCTGATTTCTACTTCTACTGGTGGGCGCTCCTACCAGGTGTCGCTAATGTGTTTATAGTTCCTCCTAGTATCCAAACCCTCCATTCTTTTACCGTCCCCACTGCCCTAGGGCAATCTCTGGATGAGCTGTGACTGACATCTGGACCTGAAGTTATTCAAGGGCATAATTCCTTAATTCAGAGCTGGGCAAATATTTTCAGTCGGGGGCCACATTGAGAGAAAAAATGTGTCTGGGGGGCCAAGGTGTATGTGTGTATAAAAGATATATACACATTTAGCTGTAAACATCTCTTGTACAGTATGTGTGTTTGGGTCTCTTTTTTTCAGGAACACTAATACCAAAAGTCGCAATGTCCGATTGAACTCTGAAAAAGTTATGACAGACCGCCTCAAAAAAACAGAATGGAATTTTAGTTTTTTACTGAATGGGACACCCAAAATGTACATTGAAAGAAAGAAAGTGGGATTTACAATATTTATTATGAACAATAAAAGACTGAATATTAACAACATATTAACATCACTCCTCCTATACGTGGGATTTACAATATTAACTATGAACAATAAAAGACTGAATATGAACAACATATGAACATCGCTCCTTTTTTACGTGGGATTTACAATATTAACTATGAACAACAGTGACGTGCAGTCAGGGGAGGCAGGTGAGGCGGGGCCTCACGTGCCATCATGGAAAGAAAACAAATGTAAAAAGAAAAAAAAAAAAATTAAATTGTTATATGTATCCAGTGATTATACTATAAAGTTATTTTCCATTTAACTTCACCAGTTTTAGATTATTTTTATTCAAAATCGCTGAATTTTCACATTTGCCGTTCAAATACTGAGTCAGCAGCCAGTTGAGGCACGTCACTGAGTTGAGCCTCACCATGGATTGCGCAATGACTCGGCTAACTGCTGGCCTGCTGTGCAGTGAGACCGTATTGCTATATGAATTATATTATACATTTCTGTAGTTTAGTTAGCTGAGGTATATAATGTACAGTGTATTTTGTCAACAACTGTATGTGTGTAACGTATTTCTTGTGCTGAGCAATCATAAAACGGCTGCGAAGACGCACTGGCTGAGGCTCACAGTAATCCCGCCCCCTGGTGGTAGAGGGCGCTAGTGATCCCAGAGGTCATTCTTGCGACTACTCGGCTGCAGAAGAAGTGACAACAAGCAGCAACAGTTAGCAGCGATCGTTTATTTTTCCTCTTGCCTGGACTTTTAACATGGAGGATTACATATCTAAAATAAAACAGTTTTCTAAACTGGACTTTCAATCAAAGCAGGAGGTAATACTTAAAGGAAGATCTCCATCGAGACAGAGAGACTTTTAAAACTGAAGAAAGATAAGGAAGACTTCTATAAACAAGTTATCGATGCTTTTGTTCAAAAGGAGCTGCGCATGGACTTCATTTATAAGTAAAGGTATGACCATAATAATGTTTTTTTTTTTTATTTAAATGTGCTTTTTTGTGTGCTACAGTTTGTATGTGTAAAGTTAAAGTTAAGTTAAAGTACCAATGATTGTCACACACACTAGGTGTGGTGAAATTTGTCCTCTGCATTTGACCCATCCCCTTGTTCACCCCCTGGGAGGTGAGGGGAGCAGTGGGCAGCAGCGGCGCCGCGCCCGGAAATCATATTTGGTGATTTAACTCCCAATTCCAACCCTTGATGCTGAGTGCCAAGCAGGGAAGAATGCTGGTATGAGCTTTTAAACATAACCCGTTAACTGCTGCCAATCAAATGGTGAATAAGATTCTCTTTAGGGTTCATATGTTTGTAAATCTGACTGTGATGAAGTCAGTGCCTCACCAGCCATGAACCTCACCGCACGTCACTGATGAACAATAAAAGACTGAATATGAACAACATATGAACATCGCTCCTCTTTTACATGGGATCTACAATATTAACTATGAACAATAAAAGACTGAATATTAACAACATATGAACATCGCTCCTTTTTTACGTGGGATTTAAAATATTAACTATGAACAATAAAAGACTGAATATGAACAACATATGAACATCGCTCCTTTTTTACGTGGGATTTAAAATATTAACTATGAACAACAAAAGACTGAATATTAACAACATATAAACATTGCTCCTCTTTTACGGTGGATTTACAATATTAACTATGAGCAATAAAAGACTGAGTTTTAACAAAATATGAACAAATTTGCTTCTGCATCTGTTCCTGACACATGTGTTTGGGGCTGGCTGCTCTAAAAACAAACCCCGCCCAATCTGCTGTGTTCCTGGTCTGAGCTGCTGGGACCTAGATTACAGTAATAACTCCTATAACACTCAAAAGTGCAGATTCCAACCATTGAAATACTTTGTATAGTTCAAGACTTCACGGTCATTTAAAAACAGCACTGCACATCATAATCGCGGCGACAGTTTTGATGTTAAAGGTCTAAAAAAAAAAAGAAGTCGAACGTCCGGCGGGCCGGATAGAAAATCTTAATGGGCCGCATGTGGCCCGCGGGCCGTATTTTGCCCAGGTGTGACCAAGCTTTTAATGCATGCTAGCTTACAATCTTACGATAAAAAAAAATGTACACGCTACATTTTGCAGACACTTCACATGCAAACTTGATAGCACACAGAAAGCCCATATACTAAACTAAACAGGGGCCTGCGTCTGTTAAGTGAGCGTGTTTGTCTTCATGAAAATGCAGAATATATGCTGAAAATCTGAACACTCTCAATAAACGGATAAGGAAATACAAATTTAATTATTTAGCACATACAGTCTTTATTTCAATTGGCAGTTGCGCAGAAGTAGCTGTGCTAAAGGAAGCATTGGCGCTGCAGATCTATCCTACGTATGGTTGGCCAAATATTTGAACTGAAATAAAAAATTAAAGTAAATATTAGACAGTCATTTTCTAATTTTACAGTTGCTGGGTGACTTGAGGGGTTTAGTAAAGCAAATTGAATAATGTGTTTTGATGTCAGCTGGCATGTTTTAATAATAATTAATTGGTTTTTCACCATGTTTGGTCCTGACTCTAGGCACCAGCAGGAGACCACTCCCTGAGGTTCTTAGAGCTTGAGATGGTTCACACGGCTATGAAATGTCAGAGATGTACTTTGGCACAAGACCAATAAAAAGACTTGTACACAAGGAGAGCCATTTTTAAAGTCTATTCTCTGAGCAACAGGAAGCCAGTGCTGTGGTCTAAGCACTGGTCTAATAAAGTCGTATTTCATGGTTCTTGTTTGGACTAGTTAGGAGTGCCAGCGCATCCCATGAGCGCACCGTCAGCCTGCTAAAAAAGTGGGTTTCATTGTAGTTGGACTGCTTTGAAAATAAACAGAAAATGTGGTAAACTGTATGGGTCCGTTTTACGCAGATCCAAATACCACGCACTCGACAGCGTGTGCAAAATATAATATAAAATACTTAAATAAAGACTTAAGTAAGGCCAAAAACACCAAATATATATATATTTTTATAAACGAAAAAGTGGAGTAGACAAAAGCGCCAAACTTTGTGGAGATGTTTGTTTGGTCATGTTGCATTATTTTTAATATGTTCTACATAGTGTAAATCTCAGGTCAAGTTTTCACGTGGAATGTACTGAAAAATTATGAGGCGGAAAATGCATAAAGTCAAAATATTTGACGTGCAAATGTTGGATTTTTACTGATCAATTAGTCTAGTTTTGACCATTTAAAAACAGAATCGCATTTTACCCTTGGTCCGAATTTTTTTTATTTACATCATAATTGCAAGCTTTGTATATGTATATACAGTGCCGGCCCAAGCCTCCATGGGGCCCTAAGCAAAATTTGATTTTGGGGCCCTCTATTTCTGCCAATAATATATAAATAATATATAAACTCATTGCGGCTCTGGCAGTGTTGTTTACATTATCCTATTGTCAGTCTGGCATGTCTTTACAAATGACATGTCATTTATAAAGATATGGGGGTGGCCCAGTTAAGAACATAAATAATACCAATGAATGAACGAATGATGTCCAGAGTGCCACATATGGTTCCTAATCTTAAAATGTAGAAAACATTCAGCTACAAGAGTGGCCTGGGGTTGAACAGTCCAAGTGATAAAGCTTTGTATTTACAGTAAAAGTGTCATCTTGTCTCATCAGTCTTGTACATATTAGTCTTTATTTACTAGTTTATATTTTTAGTTAATTGTTCATATTCAATGTTTACTTTGTACAAAGAGAGCGCAGTCTACTGAAGTTAAATTCCATGTGTGTTAAACACAGAGGTGGGTAGTAACGCGCTACATTTACTCCGTTACATCTACTTGAGTAACTTTTGGGATAAATTGTACTTCTAAGAGTAGTTTTAATGCAACATACTTTTACTTTTACTTAAGTATATTTATAGAGAAGGAACGCTACTTTTACTCCGCTACTTTTATCTACATTCAGCTCGCTACTCGCTACTAATTTTTATCGATCTGTTAATGCACGCTTTGTTTGTTTTGGTCTGTCAGACAGACCTTCAAAGTGCCTGCCTTACTGGTGACGTTTCACTTCGTTCCACCAATCAGATGCAGTCACTGGTGACGTTGGACCAATCAAACAGAGCCAGGCGGTCACATGACCTGACTTAAACAAGTTGAAAAACGTATGGGGGTGTTACCATTTAGTGGTCAATTGTACAGAATATGTACTGTACTGTGCAATCTACTAATAAAAGTTCCAATCAATGAATCAAAAGTGTGAAGGAAAAAAGATACCTTTTCATTCCAACCATACGTCCCGTCAAAAGCCTAAAGACTGACTGCACAGTTCCTGTCTTCACAATAAAAGTGCCGCTCCATCGCGCCTGCGCTTTCAAAATAAGAGTCTCCGAAAGCCAGCGCAAACAAGCTAGCAAGCTACGGAGTTTGACGCCAATATATTTCTTGTAAAGTGTATAAAAACGAATATGGAAGCTGGACAACTAAGATGCCAAAAACTCACCACTTTCATGTGGTAGTAGACAGAAAGGAGGAACTTTTCTTCTCCTCCATTTGAAAACGTGGACGTTATCATCACGACTGCCTGATTACAATCAACGCAAGTCATCAGAATCAGGTAATACACCAACTTATATTCTTGTCTTCATGAAAGAAAGGAATCTATATGTTAAACATGCATGTATATTCATTAAAACACCTTTAACATGTAAACAAAAACAGCAAAATAAATGCATATAAATTATATACTGTATATATCAATGTATATGTATGTATATATCAATGTATATGTATGTGTATATATATATATATGTATATATATATATATATATATATATATATATATATATATATATATATATATATACAGTATATATACGATATGAGTGTGTATGTTACTCATCAGTTACTCAGTACTTGAGTAGTTTTTTCACAACATACTTTTTACTTTTACTCAAGTAAATATTTGGGTGACTACTCCTTACTTTTACTTGAGTAATAAATCTCTAAAGTAACAGTACTCATACTTGAGTACAATTTCTGGCTACTCTACCCACATCTGGTTAAACATAACTAGACAATAAAGCTGATTCTGATTCACTTTATTATTTTTGGTAACAAAAACCTGAAACAGCAATGTGCAAAAAAGTTGACCTAAAATTGTGTTTTTGTACAATAATATATCTTTGATCATTTAGAAATAAATCATCAGTCAGACTCGTACATGCAAAAAATAAAAAATAATAATTTTTTGTTAATTGCTTTTGGGGGCCCCCTGGTGGCCGCGGGGCCCTAAGCAAGCGCTTAGTACGCTTATGCCTTGGGCCGGCTCTGTGTATATATATATATATATATATATATATATATATATATATATATATATATATATATATATATATATATATAAAACAACTGACGGACAACATATATATACATATACGTTTGTATATATATATATATATATATATATATATATATATATACAAACGTATATATAATATATATATATATAAATATATGTTGTTCGTCAGTTGTTTGATAAGTGTTTATTATAATTTATTTTACCAAATAGTATACTGGGAGAATCAGTTTGAATCGATTCTGAAGCACAAGATCGTCACCCCAAGAATCGGAATCAAAGGGAGTCATGAGTTATTGCAAGATTCACAGCTCTGTCGCTGTTTTTCATAGTTTATAAGTAAACATTGAAGAGTTGCGCTGAGACTTTTGATGTCATGTTGCTATTTACAGAGTATAATTTGAGTGTTGTCATGTGACTGCCAGGCTCCATCTGATTGGTGAAATGGAGTCAAAAGTCACTAGTGCTTACGTCTGATTGGTGAAACAAAGTCATGTGACAGTGCCCACTGGACGGAGTCTCTTTGACACAGGAGTGCTAAACTAAATTTTATTGAGGGCCACATGGCACTTATGGCCATACTTGCCAACCTTGAGACCTTCGAATTCGGGAGATTGGGGGGGGGTTGAGGTGGTCGGGGTTGGGGGGGCGGGGTTTGGTGGTAGCGGGGGTGTATATTGAAGCCCGGAAGATTTAGGGATGCAATGGATTCTGGGTATTTGGTCTGTTGTGTTTATGTTGTGTTACGGTGCGGATGTTCTCCCGAAATGTGTTTGTCATTCTTGTTTGGTGTGGATTTTCAGTGTGGCGCATATTTGTAACAGTGTTAAAGTTGTTTATATGGGCACTCTCAGTGTGACCTGTATGGCTGCTGATCAAGTATGTCTTGCAGTCACTTTCGTGTGTATGCGGAAGCCGCATACAACATGCGACTGGGCCGGCACGCTGTTTGTATGGTGAAAAAGCGGACGCGTCGACAAGTTGTAGAGGACGCTAAAGGCAGTGCCCTCACGGCACGCCCTTAATATTGTTGTCCGGGTGAAAATCGAGAGAAATTTGGGAGCATGGTTGCCTCGGGAGATTTTCGGGAGGGGCACTGAAATTCGGGAGTCTCCCGGAAAAATCGGGAGGGTTGGCAAGTATGCTTATGGCTGCCCTCAGAGGGTTGTTTGTAACAGTGAATAATATATAAACATGAACTCCCTAATGATATTATTACATAATTGTTTAGTAAACTATATATATTTTGTATGTATACTGTAAAAAAAAAAATCTGTAGATTTTACAGTATGAAAAAACCTGACAGCTCAGTTGCCAAAATGTTACCATAAAATGTATGATGTTTTAAGCATATAAATGGAACATTTGGAAAAACAATACCATTGTTTTTATGGTTGTCATTGTTACGGTGTATTACTCTTTATTACTAAATAGAAAAATTATACTGCAGTTTTGTTTTTATTTACAGTAAAATTTTGGAAACAGAGCTACCAGTTTACTGAATTGATTTGTTTTTTAATCATCCACAATTTGATGGATAACTTGCTTTAAAATCATGTGTCAACCGTTATTTAAGTATATATTTTGATGTTAACATGATAAATGTTAGGAATGTAATATTAGATGAAGTTTAAAAGATTTAAAATTGCTTGCAGTCCATGTATTTTTTCTGTCTAAATGGAAAGATGAATACACTCAGCAAGAAAAGAGATTTTACTTCCAGGCTAAAAATGAACATTTAGTCTTTTTTTGATAAATATGAAGGTGTATTTTAATATTTCCTTCTTTTAACCATTTCCTTTTGTGTCGCTAGGATCGGATACCAGCTTCCTATATTCATCGGCTTCTGCATCATGTTCATGTCTACAATTAGTAAGTTACAAAACATGGTATCATCAAAATTACGTGGGAAAAAAGTGCGTCCTTCACATTTGATGTTTTTTTCGTCATTGTTAAGTGTTTGCCTTCTCATCAAGCTATGCGCTGCTGTTTCTGGCCAGATCACTTCAAGGTGTGGGCTCGTCCTGCTCATCTGTAGCTGGTAAGACCTTAATATGTTTTTATACTTCTATTATTTTACTGTTAATACACTTCTTATTTCAACTCACTTTTTTAACATTCCACACTACAAAATAATACGAGTAAGAACGATTCTTGCTGATATCGTATGAGATCAATGTGGGCATCGGCCAATAGTCAAGGCTCCAATATCGATATTGTATCAAAAGTGAAGAAATTGTATGAGGACACCCTTAGTAGAAACACAACAACACAAGATATTTTAACAATATTACCAAAATAGTAAAATGATTTCCTTATTTATTTATTATTGTTTGAGTAAAATGAAATAAATAATGCAAAATAACCAAACAAAGGCAAAAAAAACTATCGTCTCTCATTCAAATCTTTTGACTTTTTTGCCCCAAAGCCCTGTGTCCAAGAATGTATTCTCTGAGATATTAAACATTCCAACAATATATCAATGTCCATCAATCCATCCATCCATCTTCTTCCGCTTATCCGAGGTCGGGTTGCGGGTGCAGCAGCCTAAGTAGAGAGGCCCAGACTTCCCTCTCCCCAGCCACTTCGTCCAGTTCATCCCGGAATATCCCGAGGCGTTTTCAGGCCAGCCGGGAGACATAGTCTTCCCAACGTGTCCTGGTTCTTCCCCGTGGCCTCTTACCGGTCGGACGTGCCATAAACACCTCCCTAGGGAGGAGTTCGGGTGGCATCCTGACTAGATGCCCGAACCACCTCATCTGGCTCCTCTCGATGTGGACGAGCAGCGGCTTTACTTTGAGCTCCTTCCGGATCACAGAGCTTCTCACCCTATCTCTGAGGGAGAACTCCGCCACCCGGCGGAGGAAACTCATTTCGGCCGCTTGTACCCGTGATCTTGTCCTTTCAGTCATAACCCAAAGCTCATTACTAATGGGTGAGGATGAGGACGTAGATCGACCGGTAAATTTAGAGCTTTGCCTTCCGGCTCAGCTCCTTCTTCACCACAACTGGTCGATACAGCAACCGCATTACTGAAGATGCCGCACCGAGCCGCCTGTCGATCTCACGATCCACTTTTCCTCACTCGTGAACAAGACTACGAGGTACTTGAACTCCTCCACTTGGGGCAGAGTTTTCCTCAACAACCCAGATATGGTACTCCGCCCTTTTCCGGGCGTCAACCATGGACTCGGACTTTGAGGTGCTGATTCCCATCCCAGCCGCTTCACATTCGGCTGCGAACCGATCCAGTGAGAGCTAAAGATCCTGGCCAGATAAAGCCATCAGGACCACATCATCTGCAAAAAGCAGATACCTAATCCTGCAGCCACTAAACCGTATCCCCTCAACGCCCTGACTGAGCCTAGAAATTCTGTCCATAAAAGTTATGAACAGAATCGGTGACAAAGGGCAGCCTAGGCGGAGTCCAAACCCCACTGGAAACATGTCTGACTTACTGCCGGCAATGCGGACCAAGCTCTGACACTGATCATACAGGGAGCGGACCGCCACAATCAGACAGTCCGATACCTCATACTCTCTGAGCACTCCCCACAGGACTTCCCGGGGGACATGGTCGAATGCCTTCTCCAAGTCCACAAAGCACATGTAGACTGGCTGGGCAAACTCCCATGCATCTTCAAGGACCCTGCCAAGAGTATAGAGCTGGTCAACAGTTCCACGACCATGAGGAAAACCACACTGTTCCTCCTGAATCCAAGGTTTGACTATCTGGAGCAGCCTCTTCTCCTCCTCTCCAAGTGAATAGACCTCACTGGGAAGGTTGAGGAGTGTGATCCCACGATAGTTGGAACACAACCCTCCAGTTCCCCTTCTTAAAGAGGAATCATTTTACTATCCAGAGGTACCGCCCCCGATGTTCACGCGATGTTGCAGAGTCTTATCAACCAAAACAGCCCCACAGCATCCAGACCCTTAAGGAACTCCGGGCGGGTCTCATCCACCCCCAAGGCCTTGCCACCGAGGAGCTTTTTAACTACCTCGGCATCCTCAGCCCCAGAAATAGGAGAGCCCACCACAGATTCCCCAGGCACTGCTTCCTCATAGGAAGATGTGTTGGTGGGATTGAGGAGGTCTTCGAAGTATTCCCTCCAACGATCCACAACATCCATAGTCGAGGTCAGCAGAACACCATCCTCACCATACACAGTGTTGACAGTGCACTGTTTTCCCCTCCTGAGGTGGCGGATGATGGTCCAGAATCGTTTCGAAGTCGTTTTCCATGGCTTCCCCGAACTCCTCTCATGTCCGAGTTTTGCCTCTGCGACCGCTGATGCCGCACACCGCTTGGCCTGTCAGTACCTGTCCGCTGCCTCCGGAGTCCCATGAGCCAAAAGAACCCGATAGGACTCTTTCTTCAGCTTGACGGCATCCCTCACCGCTGGTGAACCAGTGGGTTCTAGGATTACCGCCACGACAGGCACTACCTTGCGGCCACAGCTCGAATCGGCCGCCTTGACAATAGAGGTACGGAACATGGTCCACTCAGACTAAATGTCCAGCGCCTCCCTAGTGACATGTTCAAAGTTCCTCCGCAGCTGGGAATTGAAACTCTCTCTGACAGGAGACTCTGCTAGACGTTCCCAGCAGACCATCACAATGCGTTTGGGCCTGCCAGGTCTGTCCGGCATCCTCCCCCTCAATCGCAGCCAACTCACCACCGGTGATCGGTAGAAAGCTCCGCCCCTCTCTTCACCCGAGTGTCCAAAACATGACACCGCAAATCCGATGACACAACTACAAAGTCGATCATGGAACTGCGGCCTAGGGTGTCTTGGTGCCAAGTACACATATGGACACCCTTTTGTTTGAACATTGTGTTGTGGTATGGACAATCTGTGACGAGCACAAAAGTCCAATAACAAAACGCCACTCGGGTTCAGATCCGGGCAGCCATTCTTCCCAATCACGCCTCTCCAGGTTTCACTGTCGTTGCCAATATGAGCGTTGAAGTCCCCCGGTAGAACAGGTAATCACCCGGGGTAGAACTCTCCAGTACTCCCTCGAGTGTATTCAAAAAGGGTGGGTACTCTGAGCTGCTGTTTGGTGCGTAAGCACAAACAGCAGTCAGGACCCGTCCCCCCACCCGAAGGCGGAGGGAAGCTATCCTCTCGTCCACTGGGTTGAACTCCAACGTGCAGGCTTTGAGCCGAGGGGCAACAAGAATTGCCACCCCAGCCCGTCGCCTCTCACTGCGCGCAACGCCAGAGTGGAAGAGAGTCCAGCCCCTCTCGAGAGAACTGGTTCCAGAGCCCTTGCTTTGCGTAGAAGTGAGTCCGACTATATATAGCCGGAACTTCTCCACCTCGCGCACTAGCTCAGGCTCCTTACCCCCCAGCGAGGTGACGTTCCACGTCCCAAGAGCTAGCTTATGTAGCCTAGGATCGGACCACCAAGTGCCCTGCCTTTGGCTTCCGCCTGGCTCACAATGCACCTATGAGTGGTGAGCCCATAGGAGGGGGGACCCATGTTGCCTCTTCGGGATGTGCCCGGCCGGGCCCCATGGGTACAGGCCTGGCCACCAGGCGCTCGCCATCGTGCCCCACCTACGGGCCTGGCTCCAGTGGGGGGCCCCGGTGACCCGCGTCCGGGCGAGGGAAATCTGGGTCCTTTCTTTTTCTTTTTCATCGAGGTCTTCGGGCTGCTCTTTGTCTGATCCCGAATAATTATTCGTAAAAATAATCAAAGACCCCAAAAATGGATGTGTTGTAATGAATGACTGGAAATATGTGATGCATTACATTGTATCGTATGCATGTTCGAAATAAACTGAAACTGAACTGAACTGAACTGAATATTGGTATCGTCACTCTGGTATCGATTCGATACCGATACTACCCCTGGTATAGATATTAGGATCAATTTGCCCACCCCTACTAGCCAGTCTCAGGACTTAAATCCTGTCTAGTAGATATGTGGAGGGTTCTGAAAGTTGAAATCGCCAAGTGACAGTCTCGAAACATTTGAGATTTTAAATCTGAAAAGAGGAGTACCGTATTTTTCGGAGTATAAGTCGCACCGGAGTATAAGTCGCACCTGCCGAAAATGCATAATAAAAAAGGAAAAAAACATATATAAGTCGCACTGGAGCCCGGCCAAACTATGAAAAAAACTGCGACTTATAGTCCGAAAAATACGGTAATCAGAAATCCTAAACCTGGTGATCAACTACGTTTCCTACATCCCACTTCTCTGCCTGCAAATGCCACAAAACAGATTTTCTGCATAAGGTACTCAATCAAATGCAAATTATTTTTGTGATCCTTCATGTTTTGCTCTGCGTTTTTATTGGTATGTGTCTCTTACAATCAGGCCAGCCCTTTTTAAACTTTTTCATTTATGTTAAATCATATTAATACTTTTTCAATCCAAGTTTAATGTATTTTGATGCATGTTTTGAACTAAACTTATGGAAAATAAATTGTTTGATAATGTATGTTTTTTTGTCCAGAGTAACAAAATGAACACAATTAAAACATACATTTCCCAATCTTTGTGAGGTAAATCCGGCTTGAGTTTGCAAGACCAGCATTAACCCTCAGCTAAGGTGGGTAGAGTACCCAAAAAGTGTACTCAAGTAAAAGTACCGTTACTTTAGAATAATATGACTCAAGGAAAAGTAAAAAGCAGCCATCAAATATTAAGTAATTTGTGAGTAACTTCTGATTTAATTAGTATGAAGGTTAATTTATGTCATTATTGTGAAAGGTTGTTTTTTTTTACACTGAATTTCTTTAGTTTGAATTTTGTAAACTGAATTTTTTTTCATCAAAATATACTGACAATTCATTGGAAAAAAATAGTTTTAGCAAAATGCGTGTGTTTCAAAATTCAGTCTTTTAAAATTCAGTGTATAAAAATTTGGTGTAAAAAAAATTCAGTTAAAAAAACGTGTGTTTAAAATTACATTTTACAAACATTCTGTGTAAAAAAAATGTTGTGTTTAAAAATTCAGTGTACAAAAATTCAGTGTCCTAAAAATGTGCTCGTTCAAAACGTACGACCCACTTCTGGTAAATTAAGTGTGAAGCAATTGATCCTGTTTCAGAACCAGCCAATGAGGTGTCAAGTTTGAAGTCACGTGACACGGGTCTTACAAAGAGGCAGGTTATCAGCACTACAGCTACAGGCCATGTAATCTGCTGCATGTGCTTGGATATCTTTTAATGAACACTTTAATTAGTGGAGGTTGCTGTGCTTTAGTGAAAAAATACCAATATTCGCAAAAAAGGATAATAGCTGATCACACAATGGTACAAACACTCACACAATAATGACTGGTACTGAAACGTTGTAACAGACCATCTCAACAAATGAAATACATTTTAGATTTTAACTGACTAAGACACACAGAATGTACAAAAGTATATGAAACTACAGAATGTGAGATTTACTAAATTAACTATGAACAAAAACACTGAGTATTGACAATATATGAACATTGCTCCTCTACCACCTCCATCGACATCTTTTATAGTAGAGCAAGAGCAACAAAGATGCAACAAACACGGCGAAACATAAACGCAAAGGGTAAAATAGCATCAACATATTTGATATAATATCACTTTTCTGCAGAACTTTGTTTTAGAAATCTGCCCCGTATCAGGCTTGTTGCTGTGTAAACCAGCCTGACCTACTCTGTCTGGTCTGCATGAAGCAAATCTTCCTATGGTTACCGTAGTAACCCAAATGTCACTCAAAAGTGCAGATTTTAACCATTGGAATAATTTCTACAGTTTGAAAATATCCAGCGAGCCGCATTGAAATGTTAATGTTGTATTATGCGAAGGTAGCCCAATTAACTGCCTTTTTTATGCTGTTTTGCAAGACCCGTGTCACGTGACTTCCAATATTGACACCTCATTGGCTGGTTGACAGGCTCGATTGCTTCAGTTTTAATTTACCGGTAGTGGGTCTTGCTTTTTGAAGCAGCAAATTTTTCTACACTGAATTTTTTTACACTGAATTTTTATACACTCCATTTTTAAACACTGATTTTTAAAACATTGAATTTGTATACACTGAAATTTTATACACAAAATTTTAAAAATGTTGAATTTTTATACACTGAATTTTTATACACTACATTTTTAAACACTGATTTTTAAAACATTGAATTTGTATACACTGAAATTTTATACACAACATTTTTAAAATGTTGAATTTTTATACACTGAATTTTTAAACAATAAATTTTTATACACTGAATTTTTAAACACATGCATTTTGCTAACATTTTTTTCTATGAAATTGTCAGCATTATTTGTTGTAAAAAAAATTCAGTTCACAAAACTCAAACGTGAAAAATTCGGTTACATAAATTCGGTGTCAAAAAAAAAGCTTTTGTAATGAAGACAAAATAACCTCCATATTTAGTAGAAAAATCATATTAATGCAACATATTTTCTCTTGTTGGAAATTGAATTCTTGTCGGCTGAAATGTGAACATTTCTACTGAAGCAAATTATGTTTTTTTTTACTAGTTTGAAATTAGTCATTAAAGATTTGTGCTGCCTTCTCTGATGTCATGTCACTTTTGACAGTCAGTACGTTTCTATGCACTAAATGAGTCTGATTTGTCAAATAATTTAGTTTCTTCTATTTTCACAGCTACACGTGAAGTTTTAGTTTCCATGCTCTATCTCTAACGCGACTGTTGGCCATACGCAGTGTGCCTCTCGTACACTAGGGGGCGATTGTGGTCATTTCAGCTTGTTTAGCTACGTGGGAACGTAAATACAGGGCTTCACGGTGGCAGAGGGGTTAGTGCATCTGCCTCACAATACGAAGGTCCTGAGTAGTCTTGGGTTCAATCCCGGGCTCGGGATCTTTCTGTGTGGAGTTTGCATGTTCTCCCCGTGACTGCGTGGGTTCCCTCCGGGTACTCCGGCTTCCTCCCACTTCCAAAGACATGCACCTGGGGATAAGTTGATTGGCAACACTAAATTGTCCCTAGTGTGTGGATGTGAGTGTGAATGTTGTCTGTCTATGTGTGTTGGCCCTGCGATGAGGTGGCGACTTGTCCAGGGTGTACCCCGCCTTCCGCCCGATTGTAGCTGAGATAGGCTCCAGCGCCCCCCCGCGACCCCAAAGGGAATAAGCGGTAGAAAATGGATGGATGGATGGATGGAACGTAAATACAGTGGAAGAAGAGAATGCTACATGCTAATAAGCTTGCGCTGGTAACTGTCAAGCTGCAGATCTAAGAGATAACTACACATTTCCACTGCAATTTGTCATGTCTGTGATCATGTTTTTGTTTGGCTATGTTCTGTTTGGGTTTTGTACTCTTTTTAGTTCCTGTTTGTGCACTCTTGCACAAACCTAAGCCTGTCATTTTCAGTTGGTCATCCTGGCAACATTACCCCTGCTACTCTGTACCATGCTCTGTGCTGACTTATTTTAATGCGATTGTTCGCTTCATGCCATGCCACGTAAGTTTTGTTTCATGTCCATAGTTTACGTCAAAGTATTAGTTTTTGTTTTCTTAGCCAAGTGTGTTCTACGCCTTGTGCGCGCCTTTTGTTTGTTCTTTTTGTTAGTATTAAAATAAATCATGTCTTTACCTACACGCCATGTCCGATCCAATTTCCTTGCATCTTGGGAAAGCAATCCACGCAGCGAGCCGCGAAAGCTTTGCAGCAAGCTTCCCCACAGTCCATGTCTTGACAACAATTTGGTGTTGGTACTGTTTTAATGTGTTTTAATGACACTTGTGGGTTTTAGAATAATCAGTGAAATACAAAAAGATCGCTATTTTAGGAGGTTTCTGCTTACCAGTTACTCAAATAGCCGGCATGTGCTGGTGTTATGTCACGTAATTAAAGTCTCTTCTTTGGGAACATTCTGACACTTATTAAACAAGTAGGTTTTTATTTTATCATACCAAGGGCTTATTATTCCTCTCCATTTGATTGGTGAAATGGAGTCATATATCACTAAAGCTTATGTTGGATTGGGGAAACAGAGTCATGTGACAGTGCCTGTCGGAAGAAGGCTCGCTGACAAATGAATATTCTTCGTAAGCCTTAATTAATAGATCATTAATAATTGTGATATAAATGAATGTATTGATCGGAATGAAATTCGGTATAACGGAGTAAAAGTAGCATTTATTCTTTGCAAAAATACTCAACATCTCCAAATCTGAGGCCATGGTTCTCAGCAGGAAACCGATGGTTTGTACAGTCCAGGTAGGGGACGAGACTCTGTCCCAGGTGGAGGAGTTTAAGTATCTCGGGGTCTTGTTCACGAGTGAGGGAAAGATGGAGAAGGACATCAGCCGTAGAATCGGAGCAGCTGGGGCAGTATTGCAGTCTCTCTGCCGCACTGTTGTGACGAAACGAGAGCTGAGCCAGAAGGCAAAGCTCTCGGTCTACCGAGCTATCTACCTTCCTACTCTCACCTATATTCATGAAGTGTGGGTAATGACCGAAAGAATAAGATCGCGGATACAAGCGGCCGAATTGAGTTTCCTCAGAAGGGTGGCTGGCATCTCCCTTTGAGATAGGGTGAGAATTTCAGTCACCCGAGAGAGACTCGGAGTAGAGCCGCTGCTCCTTTGCTTGGAAAGGAGCCAGCTTAGGTGGTTCGGGCATCTCGTGCGGATGCCTCACGAGCGTCTCCCTAGGGAGGTCCTCGTTGCACGTCCAACTGGGACGTGCAACTGGAGAGGGAAGTCTGGGGGTCTCTGCTGGAGCTGTTGTCCCCGCGACCCGATTCCCGATAAGCGGTTGAAGATGGATGGATGGAAAAATACTCAAGTAAATGTAAAACGTGTATTGCATTAAAACTCCTCTGACAAGTACACTTTTTTCAAAAAGTCACCTAAATAAATCTAACAGAGTAAATGTAGCGCGTTGCTATGCACCTCTGAACCTAAATAAGTCTGAATGTTTGGGGGTGTTTTCCATTATATTTTTAGCAGTGACAGAGCAGGAAGCAGCTAGAAAATTAGGAATATGTCTGCATTAAAATTTCATATGAAGCTCTCGGTTATTCATTAATTGATATTTTACATGTGCTTTTTCATGAAAGTCGAGAGGTCCTACCCACAGTTAAAGTTAAAGTTAAAGTACCAATGATTGTCACACACACACACACCAGGTGTGGTGAAATTTGTCTTTTGCATTTCACCCATCCCCGGTGTTCACCCCCTGGGAGGTGAGGGGAGCAGTGAGCAGCAGCGGTGGCCAAGCCCAGGAATAATTTTGTTGATTTAACCCCCAATTCCAACCCTTGATGCGGAGTGCCAACGGGTCCCATTTTTAACGTCTTTGGTATGACTCGGCCGGGGTTTGAACTCACAACCTACCAATCTCAGGGCGGACACTCTAACCACTAGTGACGTAGTGTCCATATCTTTGGCGACTTACAAAATCTACAAGGCACCAAATACTTATTTTCCCCAGTGTAAATGTCAAATATAAGACTATGTATTTGTAATATGTGTGTACTTTCAGGGATGGGACTGCTGGCAAGTGTGTACACAGACGACGAGGAGAGAGGACGTGCCATAGGGATTGCCCTTGGAGGTCTGGCAATGGGAGTTTTAGGTATGCACGACTAAACGATTTAAACTAGAATCAATGAGAGTGACAAACGTATATGGAAACATGGCAGACACATGCAGGAGTCAAACACTGAAGAAAAGAGAAAGATTTCCTTCAGGCTTTGGACTTGGCTGCCAAAAGTGTTAGGGTTGAGGTCTTGGTTCTGTGCAGGTCAATCAGGTTCCTCCTCATCCACGTTTCCTTGTTTGTTTACAGACAAACTGTGGTAACATTTTTGAATCAAATATTTGGATTCATGAAGGCTTTCGAATACTTGTGTCCATGTTAATTTCTATACAGAGCTACCAACTTCCCAGTAGGCACAAGACATTAAAAACAACACGGAGAACTTGTTGAATTAGGTCTTGACGTTGAGCAACTCAAACCTAACGTTGGAACAACATGCTTATTGACAACGTTTAATCAATGTTGGGTTCTGACCTCGATTTGACCTTTAAAATTTGGTAATTTCCCAACCAACGACATAGATCCAACATTAGACACCAACGTTGACTCAATTTACAAATACAATTATTGTGCAACGTTGTTTCAGTCAGTTTTAAAGGACATGTATCAACGTTGTATCAATGTCTTGTGCCGGGATAGGCACTCGTCTAATGACATCCTGAATACTGAATTAAACATCTCCTTGTGACGTTTTTGTGAGGATATAAAATAGTTGAGTTTGTCCATCAAATTGTTGAAATAATAAATATTGTATGAACATAATAATAATAATAATAATGGATTAAGGGCGTCACGGTGGAGGAGGGGTTAGTGCATCTGCCTCACAATACGAAGGTCCTGAGTAGTCTTGGGTTCAATCCCGGGCTCGGGATCTTTCTGTGTGGAGTTTGCATGTTCTCCCCGTGACTGCGTGGGTTCCCTCCGGGTACTCCGGCTTCCTCCCACCTCCAAAGACATGCACCTGGGGATAGGTTGATTGGCAACACTAAAATTGGCCGTAGTGTGTGAATGTGAGTGTGAATGTTGTCTGTCTATCTGTGTTGGCCCTGCGATGAGGTGGCGACTTGTCCAGGGTGTACCCCGCCTTCCGCCCGATTGTAGCTGAGATAGGCTCCAGCGCCCCCCGCGACCCCAAAAGGGAATAAGCGGTAGAAAATGGATGGATGGATGGAATAATAGATTAAATTTTACATCGCGCTTTTCTATTATTAGATACTCAAAGCGCTCACAGAGAAGTGGGAACCCATCATTCATTCACAACTGGTGGTGGTAAGCTACATTTGTAGCCACAGCTGCCTGGGGTAGACTGACAGAAGCGAGGCTGCCAGTTTGCGCCTACGGCCCCTCCGACCACCACCTATCATTCATTCATCATTCATTCACCAGTGTGAGCGGCACCGGGGGCAAGGGTGAAGTGTCTTGCCCAAGGACACAACGGCAGCGATTTGGATATCAAGAGGTGGGGAACGAACCTGCAACCCTCAGGTTTCTGGCACGGCCGCTCTACCCACTACGCCGTACCGCCCACATAATGCTACTGACTGTGTCCACTGTGCACCGAATACAACGAGCTAACTTATAGCATCAATCACTAGCAAGTACATGAGCTCTGACAAACACAAAGACGCCACTAAAGCTGAAGACAAGACTCCACCTGGGGGATCCTGAGGCGTTCCCAGGCCAGCCAGGAGACATAGTCTTCCCAACGTGTCCTCGGTTTTCCCCGTGGCCTCCTACCGGTCGGACGTGCCCTAAACACCTCCACAGGGAGGCGTCCGGGTGGCATCCTGACCAGATGTCCGAACCACCTTATCTGGCTCCTCTCAATGTGCAGGAGCAACAGCTTTACTTTGAGCTCCTCCCGGATGGCAGAGCTTCTCACCCTATCTCTAAGGGAGAGCCCCGCCAGCCGGCGGAGGAAACTCATTTCGGCCGCTTTTACCCATGATCTTGTCCTTTCGGTCATAACCCAAAGCTCATGACCATAGGTGAGGATGGGAACATAGATCGACTGGTAAATTGAGAGCTTTGCCTTCCGGCTCAGCTCCTTCTTTACCATGACAGTTCGATACAGTGTCCGCATTACTAAAGACGCCGCCTTGATCCGCCTGTCGATCTCACGATCCACTCTTCCCTCACTCGTGAACAAGACTCCGAGGTACTTGAACTCCTCCCCAACCCGGAGATGGCACTCCACCCTTTTCCGGGCGAGAACCATGGACTCGGACTTGGAGGTGCTGATTCTCCTCCCAGTCGCTTCACACTCAGCTGCAAACCGGTCCAGTGAGATCCAGATTTAATGACAGATTGAAATTATTCTAATCCACACCGTATCTTATTACTGCTACCTACTAGTGATTGTTTTTGATAGAAAAACACGAACTACACTAAGGAACCTGTCTTTCGAACAGCTTTAAAAGGAATGGCTCCTCTAGGTATGGCTCCATTCAAAGAGCCATCCCAGCAGACACAAGACATTGAAACAATGTTGAGAACTTGTTGAATTAGGTCCTGACGTTGAGCAACTCAAACATAACGTTGATACAACATGCTTTTGACGACGTTTAATCAATTTTGGGTTCTGACATTGATTTGACCATTGGAATTTGGTCATTTCCCAACCAACATTTTACAACATAAATACAACGTTAAAACAAGCTTATTGACAAGGTTCATTCAATGTCAGGTTGTGACGTTGATTTGACCATTGACATTTGGTCATTTCCCAACCAACAACATGGATCCAAAGTTGGACATCAACGTTGTCTCAATTTACATACATGTCCTTTAAAACTGACTTTGCAACATTGTTTCAAAGTCAGTTGAAAAGTACATGTATGCAAAATCAACATTGAATCAATGTATTGTGCCTGCTGGGCTGAATCCCATCTGTAAGATCCAGAGCTGCTTCAGGTACGTCACGCAGAAATATTTACCTAGATAGCCAGCTTCGGCCTGCAAGAACAGTTAAATAATAGTTGGAAACGTACTTGCTGACTTTTGACAGCAGATTTTTAAACGCAGCAGAACACTCATTGAGCTCATTTGTATTTTTATTTTTTACAGTGGGTCACACAACTGCTGTACAGACTGCTGTATGACGAGTGTTTTTTTTTTAAAGTCCGTTCTTAAATATAGCAAAGCGCTCCTTTCACATACATGATATTTGACTACCTTTAAATATTATGTTTTTATAAAAAATTAAAAGATAAAAACATGAAAGTCTTACAGTACATAAACAAAATAAAAATACAAAACCCAAGGTGCAAGTTGTTAAGTTTCTAAAAATATGATCTAATAACAATTTAGTTGAATGTATTTCCTGATGTTCTTCCTGTATTTTATCATGTTTTTGAAAATGTACACTAATTTGTCTAGTTAGTTTTTATTACAACATACTTTCATATTTATAAAGCGTGTATAAAATTAATTCTAAATTCCTACATGAAATCAAATGAATATCGAATTAATAAGGGTAGATTAATAGTGCGTATAATTAACGTTACTAAAAGTGTTAAAGGGGAACTGCACTTTTTTACGAATTTTGCTAATCCTTCACAATCATGAAAGACATGACGACAGTTGGATTTTTTTTAACGCATTCCAAATATCAAACAAATTCGATCAAAAGTTTGCTTGCAATGGAGCCTTTAGGAGACGTTCAATTCTGCCTTTAGAGCCCCTATAAAACACCCAAAGGGTTTTATATACTTGATGTACCGTATTTTTCGGAGTATAAGTCGCACCGGCCGAAAATGCACAATAAAGAAGGAAAAAACATATATAAGTCGCACTGGAGTATAAGTCGCATTTTTTGGGGAAATGTATTTGATAAAACCCAACACCAAGAATAGACATTTGAAAGGCAATTTAAAATAAATAAAGAATAGTGAACAACAGGCTGAATAAGTGTACGTTATACGAGGCATAAATAACCAACTGAGAACGTGCCTGGTATGTTAACGTAACATATTATGGTAAGAGTCATTCAAATAACTATAACATAAAGAACATGCTATACGTTTACCAAACAATCTGTCACTCCTAATCGCTAAATCCCATGAAATCTTATACGTCTAGTCTCTTACGTGAATGAGCTAAATAATATTATTTGATATTTTACGGTAATGTGTTAATAATTTCACACATAAGTCGCTCCTGAGTATAAGTCGCACCCCCGGCCAAATTATGAAAAAAACTGCGATTTATAGTCCGAAAAATACGGTAAGTATATATTTAATGTAGTAATGACCAAATTTATAATAGCATTTAATAATTACGTATTTTGGTCATTTTAAACATACGCGGCACATTAAATTAAAAAACAATTTTTTTACTTTATCACTCATTTCTGCTCACTGCAGATTTTATGAGAGCCGAAAAACATAATAAAACACCATTTACTGTACAATGTCTGCTGTCATTAGGATGTGGACTGCGAGGATGTTCAAATATTCCCATTTAGGTGAAAAATGTCTCATAATCCTCGCGAAGAAACGGGGTAGAGAAACAAGCGCTTGTTGTCTCGTTCTCACCAGTTCCAGGTCCTAAATGGCTGTCAAAGTGTCCCAACTTGTCAGATTATATCCTTTTCAGGTGAGAGGCGTTAGAACTTATAACTTATAAGTTCTAACTTATAACTTATCTTTCTGTCTTGCCTCTGGTGAGGGCGGTCACATTTTTCTCCGCTCCCTCCTTCCCAGCTTGCTCTCTTCGTTGTGTCTGTCTGAACTTTTTTGAAGCCTCTTTCTTTGCGCTGTCCTCAAATCTAAACATCAAACATGGATATGATCAGCTGGACTCTCGACGCAATTGACAAAGTCTTTTCAACAAGGAAAAGAGGTTCGGGGGAGCCTGGCCGCCCTGATGGAACCATTGCTGCGGGGTACGTGAGAGACTCCTGGGATAAATGGAGAATCATGTGCCTCTCAGTCCTTTCCATCGAGGACGTAAAAGACATCTACCTATTTGAAACTGTGATCGCGGGGCACCTGCTGATTGGGCTGGGCATTGCTCTGGTGTATCGTCAAATTCGGAAGACGATGGCAGCCACTCAAGGAGCCCAAAGGCTTTTCGTCGCAATGGAAAGATTGGGCAGGGCTGTGAGAACACAGACTGCGGCGATTTCTGATCTGAATCGCAAGATGGATCACATCTTGGAGAAGTTTGCTGAGAAGGAGAATTTAATTGAATTTGAGAGAAAACCAGCATGGACAATAGGGCACGCAAGTCATTGTTTTCTGTCTGCTCGAAGAAAAACAACATCCTAATATACGATTTGACTCCCTCGAATGGCCTTGACGCTGTGTTATCAGGAACAGGCTGCTCTGAAAAACACCCCCGAGGACACCTCAACGATGGACGCTTTTGACCTCCCTTTTTCTCAACAAGCACCTGGTGTCGAACTTTGAGATCGGCCCCAGTCCACAAAAACACTTCAACATCACACCCAAGTTGATTGGGCATACGCGCACGCACCCGCCCCTTCCCCAACCACCGCCTTCACCACTGCTTGTTTGCTCCAACTCCCCCTCCCTCTGTTGCAAGTTTGTTGTGACTAAATGTAACGTGTTTATGTTTGCATTGCAAATTAGTTTTTTTCCCTTGGACTCAGTCTGGACCCCCTCTTGCGGATCCAGCCTTTGACTGATATTTTTTTACTCTCCCCCCTTTCCCAATATCACCCTTTTCTCACCTTTTTTCAAGGAGCGCCGTAAAAATGGCTACGTCGTCGGCGGTCTTGTCTTGTCTCCATGTAACGTATGTCTGCTCTTAGTGAGACTGTGCCGAAAATATACTTTTAAAGTTCTTATGTGTCTTGTG
The DNA here is from genome assembly GCF_033978685.3 of Nerophis lumbriciformis. NCBI lineage: Eukaryota > Metazoa > Chordata > Actinopteri > Syngnathiformes > Syngnathidae > Nerophis > Nerophis lumbriciformis. The sequence continues at coordinate 54,328,808 of NC_084549.2, read as the reverse complement.
CATGTTGAGAATTGACAATAAATCATCTTGAATCTTGAATAATAACTATATCACTAATACTTGGTTAATATTCAAGTCATGAAATATAAATGGAGTTTTGTTGGCGCTTTTTGAATGGTTATTTATAGGATTTTATGGGCAGAATAGTAGAGCTCCCATTTGCTCCAATGTAAAAAAATACATCTGTCGTCATGTCTTTCATAATGATTGTGAACGATTGGCAAAATTAAAAAAAAAAGTGTAGTTCCCCTTTAAGATTCTGTCAGAAAACAAAGTAGGGAGGGTGGCAATAATTTAATTCTTTTTTTTTTTTTTTTTTTTTTTTTTTTTAATGTCCTGTCCAGCTTCTCAGGCAAATCATATAGTTGATGTAGATGCCCATGTCGGCTGTTCAGAAAAAAAAAAAAAAAAAAAAAAAAAAAAAAAAATTTTAATTCTGTAGCTGATTTGTAAGCTAAACTAAAAGTGCAGTCACCCACTTGCAAATATGGAGTGGGGGATTGCAGGGACATCTACTGGATTACAAACACCAAATGTTGTTGTTTGTGTGTAATGTAGCACAAATAGGTTCATTCTGTCTTCTCATTCAATAAATCAATAAAACTACTGTACTTTGACAAGTACTATCCATCCATCATCCACCTCTTGTGCAGAGGGTGGAAGGCAGGTTACACCCTGGACAAGTCCTGACATGTACAAAGTATCCAAAAAGTTACTTGAGTAAATGTAACGAAATAAATATACCATGTTTCTACCCACCTCAGTTCATCGGTCACTTAAAAGAGAAAATTGACTTATTTGCAAACATCCCATCTGTACCAGTTAAAAGACCTACGACACATTAATGGGTCGTGACCCACCAGTTGCAGAATCACTCAGTACGTGTCCATGCACTAACTTAATCCAATTTCTCAAATAGTTTGGCTCTAAATAAGCCTCCTATAACCAATGGGAACACTTTAATAAGATCAGGTTAGTCTTTTGAAATCTCGGACTAACACATCTGGATTATGCGATTGGAAACCAGGGGCCGTATTTATCAAGCGTCTTAGAATTACTCCTAAGAAGTCTGCTAAGAGTTGACCTATGAGTAAAGAAATTCTTCGCTGAAAGCTGCACTTAAAAGTTAGTTATCAAGCGTCTTACTCACACTTTCAGGGAATCCCTTGTCTAAGAATAAAGAAATATCTTAGAAATATTTAAGTGGACAATGGGAGAGTATATTTTGACAATAAACTACAAAATAATACAAAACAAACAAACAATATTGGCAATGAATCAAAAATAAATGTTTTCTTTTCTTTCCAATTCATTTTCCCAGTGGCGAGATATCGAAGCATTGTGATGACCTTTAGTTCTGCTGTGAAAGCTCTGCTGCGTGATGTTGCTGATGAGATGACGCCCCTTATTAAATCTGTGACAAAAATAATACCCCCTCTGTCTAAACCAGGGGTCGGCAACCCGCGGCTCTGGCTCTTTAGCGCCGCTCTAGTGGCTCTCTGGAGCTTTTTCAAAAATGTATGAAAAATGGAAAAAAGATGAGGGGAAAAAAATATATTTTTTGTTTTAATATGGATTCTGTAGGAGGACAAACATGACACAAACCTCCCTAATTGTTATAAAGCACACTGTTTATATTAAACATGCTTCACTGATTCACCGTTTTGTCCTACTAATTTTGGTGGTCCTTGAACTCACCGTAGTTTGTTTACATGTATAACTTTCTCCGACTTTCTAGGACGTGTTTTATGCCACTTCTTTTTCTGTCTCATTTTGTCCACCAAACTTTTAACGTTGTGCATGAATGCACAAAGGTGAGTTTTGTTGATGTTATATTGACTTCTGTGGAGTGCTAATCAGACATATTTGGTCACTGACTGCAAGCTAATCGATGCTAACATGCTAGTTGTACATATTGCATCATTATGCCTCATCTGTAGGTATATTTGAGGTCATTTAGTTTCATTTAAGTCATCTCAATTTAACGTATATCTCATGACACACTATCTGTATGTAATATGGCTTTTAATTTGTTGCGGCTCCAGACAGATTTGTTTTTGTATTTTTGATCCAATATGGCTCTTTCAACATTTTGGGTTGCCGACCCCTGGTCTAAACGATACCGTTTGATCAGTTGCTCGTCATCAAACAAAGCCAGGACATCCTTCCGCTCCCTGAACGTCTCAGTGCCATCCCCCGCTGGCAACTCCTAACCACTTAGGACACCTCTGAAGGTCTCTTAAATATCGTGGAAAGTAAGTTAGAGTTAAAGTTAAAGTACCAATGATTGTCACACACACACTAGGTGTGGTGAAATTTGTCCTCTGCATTTGACCCATCCCCTTTGATCAACCCCTGGGAGGTGAGGGGAGCAGTGGGCAGCAGCGGTGCCGCGCCCAGGAATCATTTTTGGTGATTTAACCCCCAATTCCAACCCTTGATGCTGAGTGCCAAGCAGGGAGGTAATGGGTACCATTTTTATAGTCTTTGGTATGACTCGGCCGGGGTTTGAACTCACGACCTACCGATATCAGGACGGACACTCTAACCACTAGGCCACTGAGTAGGAGTGATTCTTAGACTTAAGAAAGTTGATAAATAGCTTTTATTCTTAAGTTTGAGAGTAGGACTAAATTTCGCAAATTCTCAGGACTTAAGTGTAAAATGGCACTCTAAGACGCTTGATAAATACGGCCCCAGATCTCTCGAGTGCGGCTTGTGTGCGGCTGGAGAGGATCCTTGGTATCGCGCATGTGCCAGTCTCAACGGGCAGGATACAACCAGGAAGCAGATACCATTCAATAAAAACATAAGCAACAATTTTAACGAAGAGGAGACTGTATATTTGCTTCACAAATTAAAAGAACAGAATATTTGAAGTGCATCAATGGTAGAAAAAAAGAAACAGATTTATTTAAGAAGGTAGCTAAGGAAATGTAAAATGACGGCTTAATTCGGATTCCCGAACAAAATACAAATGTGATGAAAGATAATGAAGCAGGTACATTAAAGGCGAATAATAAAGCGTACACAAACCTCTTGACACAGCATTTGTGCACTCCAAACTCATTAACAATAACTCTGTATTCTGCACAACTGGCAAGATAGTCCAGAACAATAGCAACCTTCCTCTGGATATCAGTCGGGACACGAACAGTCTTTTCCTTCGGATTTACAACTCCTTCTACCAATTCAGCCTTTTGAAAAACTTTGAGACAATAAAAAGTTTTGTTTTCATGATTTTTGTCCGAAAATTCCTCCAAAAAAACTATTCCGCCGTTCTTTGCATCGTACCCGATACATTCTTGGTAGTATCGTCATGTTCGTAGTGCAAGCTAAGATAATTTATTGAAGTTGTCTGCTATTTAACATCAGCATAGCCATTAGAAACGTACTATTTGTAATATGTGCCAATATTACAGCAGACATAATTTAAAACAAGTTATAAAGATCCACAAATCCTAGTGTGGCATCATAGGTCAACAGGAAAAGTAATTCAGTTATCCGCGCTAAAATGAAATAAGCACCCCCCAGTGTTCGGGACGCACATGGTGTATGACCAATAGTCACATTTGAGAGTGTGTAAGGACACTTGAACTTCACACACAGGTGTGGAAGTAAAGAAAAACGAACTGTTTGAGAAATCAGACTAATTTAGTGCATGGAAACGTAGTGACTGCTATATACAAAAACCAGGGCTAATCTTTGGCGTAAATTCCTGACGAAAAACCCCATCCTACAAATTATGGGATGTACCAAAACCGAGTTATCACTGTCATTGTAAAAGTGTCATCTTTTTCACTGAATAATCCAGTTTGTTGTTTGCAGTTGGACCCCCATTCGGTAGTGTGATGTATGAGTTTGTTGGGAAGACCGCTCCTTTCCTCATTCTGGCATTTCTGGCTCTGTTCGATGGAGGTACACACGCATTGCAATATTTCTCATGATAAAAATAAGATGGATTTTTCTAGAAGCACATTTTAAACTGGATCATATTTGGACTGTATTAAAAAATGATAATAATTTTTTCCAGCTTTACAGCTCTTTATACTTCAACCCGCTAAAGTAGAACCAGAAGTAAGTTTTTTTTCCTCACTGAACTCAAAGTATTTCTGATTCTGATTCTGATTTATTAAAGCAAAGTACATCCCAGTACCTAACGCTAATGAAAGAAGCTAGATTAGATCTGCACCATATTTAGAAAAAAATAATAGAAGTCCATTTTACAAAATAACATTTCAAATTCATGGTTTTAACTTGTGATGTTATTCTACCTTTTGTCTTCATAGTGTCAGAAGGGGACCCCACTGTTGACCCTCATGAAGGATCCGTACATCATAATTGCAGCTGGTAAGAACATAAACCAGCGCAGCAGGGAAATGGAATACAGTTGTCCCTCGCCACATTCAAATATTAAGATAGTGCACCTTCATTACATTGCTTTTACAATAACAATCTTGTACATACTTTTGGCTGAAATTAAGTCTTAAATTATTATGTATTATAGAGCAGCATTTGTACAAACCCCGTTTCCATGAGTTGGGAAATTGTGTTAGATGTAAATATAAACGGAATACAATGATTTGCAAATCCTTTTCAACCCATATTCAATTGAATGCACTACAAAGACAAGATATTTGATGTTCAAACTCATAAACTCGATTTTTTTTTTGCAAATAATAATTAACTTAGAATTTCATGGCTGCAACACGTGCCAAAGTAGTTGGGAAAGGGCATGTTCACCACTGTGTTACATGGCCTTTCCTTTTAACAACACTCAGTAAACGTTTGGGAACTGAGGAGACACATTTTTTAAGCTCCTCAGGTGGAATTATTTCCCATTCTTGCTTGATGTACAGCTTAAGTTGTTCAACAGTTCGGGGGTCTCCGTTGTGGTATTTTAGGCTTCATAATGCGCCACACATTTTCAATGGGAGACAGGTCTGGACTACAGGCAGGCCACGAGCATGTGTTTTATGTACGTACGTAATTACGTCATCACGTACTAGAAGGCGTAAGAGGGCGGTATATATTGTGCAAAAATACATTAGAAAGTTGGCACCCTCTGGGCATCTGTGTAAACAGCCCCTTTAAGACCGAACAATGCTAACAACATGGTGGCTAATCTTGTCGCTATGGTCGTGTTGTAGTGGCCGGGTGACGGCTATAGCAATGACGCTTGGAGGATCCTCTTGACTGCAAGTGAGTACTGTAATCTACAGTAGAATGAGTTCAAACCCCGGCCGAGTCATACTAAAGACTATAAAAATGGGACCCATTGCCTTCCTGCTTGGCACTCAGCATCAAGGGTTAGAATTGGGGGTTAAATCACCAAAAATGATTCCCGGGCGCAGCCACCGCTGCTGCTCATTGCTCCCCTCACCTCCCAGGGGGTGTTCAAGGGTGATGGGTCAAATGCAGAGGATAATTTCGCCACACCTAGTGTGTGTGTGACAATCATTGGTACTTTAACTTTAACTTAACACACTCACGGTTACTATATTGGGGGAAACGAGTATAAAGGTGACCATATCGCTGGTATTTCATGTTTGAACATATTTAAAAGGTCATAAACTGTTTTTTGATGCTCTAACTATATTTGATCTAATAATCATAATCCTATTTTGCGGAAACTCGATTACCACGATCAGGCCTAGAACCAATAAGCTGCGATAAACGAGTGACGACTGTAGAATAACCATCCTTTTTTGCGGGTCCAGCATGAAGAACATGTGTTTATGTATCCTTCATCTTGCTTTGCAGGCGCCATTTGTTTTGGGAATATGGCCATCGCCATGCTGGAGCCAACACTACCAATCTGGATGATGGAGACCATGTGTGCCAGGAAATGGCAGTTAGGTACAGTATATTGTCACTTTGACTCATGTCATAGTACAACATGTCCACAGCCAACACAGCACATTACATTTACGCATTACATTGTCTCCAATGTGTTCCTAATGACAGATTCTCATGTAATGAGAATCCGTTTTCTTCAACAAAGTATCAGTGTGTGTTTAACACACACTGATACTTTGTTGAAGAAAACTTTCCCTTTCAGTCTCATTAAGTCTATCAGCATGATGCAGCTTGCCTTTGCACATTCCTCCTCGCAAAGTAGATTTTAAAAACATTCAGATTGCTATGAAGACTCTTGTGCACACTACTCCCTCTTCAGGTCACACTACAGCTCTTCAGGTGGATTTCGGTCGCGACTCTGGCTGGGTTACCCCAAAACTCCCAAAAGTACTAAATGTCTCCAAACGATGAAGCCACTGAAGGTTTTATGCCAAAATGGAAAGTAAACACGAGCAAACATGTGTTGTGCTTGGTGCTCTAAGCCTCCATGGCAGCTATCTTGCTCATTCTTCTTCATTCTCATCAATTATGGAGAGTTTTCCATCTATCGCTTCCATCTTCTACTTATCCGGGTTAAGGTCGCAGGGGCAGCAGGTTCCATCCCAGTCAAGGTTTCAGTAGGCCTTTAAATAAGCTCTGCTTCTTCCTACTGCTTTTCAAACATGTTGAATAGAGCAGGTTTTTCAACCACTGTGCCGCAACACGCTAGTGGGTTGTGAGATACAATCTGGTGTGCCGTGGGAGATGATCTAATTTCACCTATTTGGGGTAAAAAAACATTTTTTGCAAACCAGTAATTATAGTCTGCAAATGATGTGTTGTTGTTGAGTGTCGGTGCTGTCTAGAGCTCGGCAGAGTAACCCTGTAATACCTTTCCATATCAGTAGGTGGCGGCCGGTAGCTAATTGATTTGTAGATGTCGGAAACAGCGGGAGGCAGCGTGCAGGTAAAAATGTATTTAATGCTTAAACAAAAAAATAAACAAAAGGTAAGTGCCCCTAAGAAAAGGCACTGAAGCTTAGGGAAGGCTACGCAAAACGAAACTAAAACTGAACTGGCAACAAAGTCAACAAAAACAGAATGCTGGACGACAGCAAAGACTTACTGTGGAGCAAAGACGGCGTTCACAATGTACATCCAAACATGACATGACTATCTGTCATGGCGTGGACTATGGTGTGGTTTGTTTTCCCGTGGTGCAAAGCGACTTGACTGGACACGATGAGAAGGTAAGGACATGTTTAATATTTACGATAAAAAGGAACAAACAAAAGGCGCTCACAGCGGAGGTACAAAACTTGGCTATGAAAACAAAAACTAGCACAAAGGCAGAAGTATGGACAAAAAAAAAGGAAACACTTACTGTGACAAGAAACGAGCATGGAAAAGAGCAGCATGGATCATCAGCATAAATAACAAGGGTGTGTAGAGAGTGATGTCGCCAGGCTGACTGCCTGGCAACTACAGGCTTAAATAGTGATGTGGTGATTGACAACAGGTGCATGAGTCCAACACGTGAAACAGGTGAAACTAATGGGTCGCTATGGTGACAAAACAAACAAGAGTGCACAAAGAGTCCAAAAACTAACCCGAACATAACCAAAACAAAACATGATCACACAGATATGACACTATCGACAATGTCCCCGCGAAGAAAAATAAAAACAAAGGAAATGCGGGAAACATCGCTCAAAGGAAGACATAAAACTGCTCCAGGAAAATACCAAAAAAGGACAAAAAGCCACCAAAATAGGAGCGCAAGACAAGAACTAAAACACTACACACAGGAAACCAGCAAAAAAGTACAAATAAGTCACGGTGTGATGTGACAGGTGGTGACAGACACCTACTTTGAGACAAGCGCTATAGTGATGCATGTGTTTAAAGTCATATCCAACAATTGCGACAACGACTTTTTACTGTTTCGTTTTTAATGATTTCTGCTGGTGGTGTGCCTCCGGATTTTTTCAAAGTAAAAAATGTGCCTTGGCTCAAAAAAGGTTGAAAAACACTGGAATAGAGAAACTGGAAATTGTGATGTATCATGTTGTATGCATGCATGTTCGACAAAAACACAAACTCAACTAAAAAAAAAGTCACCACAATCATCGACCGCATAATATAATCGCCCAGCCCAAGCATGAGTCTATTCCAGACGGTTGACAACAAATATGTTGGTGTTTTTCATACCCACCATTGTTCCCTGTTTCACTTCATCAACCCTTTTCTAAAACCACAAAATAATACAATTTGTGTGATTCCTGCTGATATCGTATGGGATCAATAAGGCATCGTCCAATACTAGAGGCTCCAATATCGGAAGTAAAAAAAAAAAGAGTAAGTTGTACTTGGACACCCGTGCTGCTGGTGTGGTGCAACGTGTAATGTAAAGTGTAGTGTTGGGAAGTAAAGATTTACACTGTGTGTCAGTGGGGTGAACGAGCTGCAACACACAAACAGCATTCTTTCCATTTGGTTGTATGTTTGTCTTTTTTATTGCTTTGCTTCTTTAGTCTGCAGTATATGAAGTCTCGGTCAGATAAAAGGATGAACAGGATATTAGGGTGTCACAAGTCTTCATTAGAGCCAATGTAAGATGTACAGGAGCTCAATGATGAAACCCTGATAGAATCTGCTTATCATCAACACCTTCAGTCTTTTATACCTCCTGGTTATTCTGTGTGTGTGTGTGTGTGTTGTGTGTGTGTTTCCAGGAGTGGCGTTCTTACCAGCATCCATCTCCTACCTTATTGGAACCTACATCTTTGGAACACTGGCGCACAAGATTGGGAGGTAGGAGGGAAATAGGCTTTATCTGTTCTCAGTCGCTCCTTTCGGTCCCTCGGGTGGGTGCGGTATCTGTTTCCGCTTTTCAAAATTAGATTTGACTGTTTTTAATGTTTGTGAGCAGTGCAGCCACAGCTACTTTGAAAATAAATATCCAATTACTGTGACTGATTACTCCTTTAAGAATAACTTAGTCGCTTTACTGATGACTGTAGTTTAAAAGTAACTAAGTTACATTACAAGTTACTTTATTAGTTACATTTTGTTGCCAGCACAAGTGTACAACAAATCCTAATACTCTTCTCTTTAGGTGACAATAAGCCACAATAATGTGTGTGTATCCATTCCATTTATGTATTACATCAGAAGCACGAATGGAATTTTTGAACTGGGGGACCAAACTTTTAGCAAACAATTTAAAGGGGCCCTTCCATGCAAAACCAACTTTTCTTATTGGTACCTGTTTTTGTGTATTTGGGATCTGCATAAGTCCTGAAAATGTGAAATCAAACCATGAAGGGCTGGCAGAGATATTTATAAAACGATTTTCTCTTCCTTATTCTTCCTTCAAACGAGACATTTGGAATTTTCACAATTTGTGAAGTTTTTTCCTATTGGTGACGTCAGCATATATGGTAGTGGTTTACCCAAAGTGCTTTGCGCGAGTCCGCCATTGTTGTCTGACGCTGTGGTCAATAAGCTCCTTCCAAATTGCACTGCAAATTGACGCTGTTTGCACCTGAAGTTCTTGTCAAATAAAAAAGTGCCGTATTTTCTGGACCATAGGGCGCACCGGATTATAAGACGCACTGCCGATGAATGATCTATTTTCGATCTTTTTTCATATATAAGGCGCACCGGATTATAGGGCGCATTAAAGGAGTCATTATTATATATTTTTTCTAAATGTAAAACACTTCCTTGTGGTCTACATCAGTGGTCCCCAACCACCGGGCCGTGGATCGATTGGTACCAGGCCACACAAGAAAAAAGAAAAAAAAATGTTTTTCATTAAATCAACATAAAAAACACAGGATACACTTACAGTTAGTGCACCAACCCAAAAAACCTCCCTCCTTCACATTCATTTGCACAAAAGGGTTGTTTCTTTCTGTTATTAATATTTCTGGTTCCTACATTAGATATCAATATAGATCAATACAGTCTGCAGGGATACAGTCCGTAAGCACACATGATTGTATTTTTTTATGACAAAAAAAAAAAACATCCCCCCCCCCCCCGGATGCGCCGATTTGCAGAGGTGTGGACTCGAGTCACATGACTTGGACTCGAGTCATGAATTTGATGACTTTAGACTCGACTTGACAAAATGTGAAGAGACTTGCAACTCGACTTAGACTTTAACATCAATGACTTGTGACTTCACTTGGACTTGAGCCTTTTGACTTGACTTGCTACTTTCCCCAAAACCCAAAGATTAAAAAGTTGTCCAGAAGCGTTCCGTATCTTTCATTTTGTACTTGCCTATCAGCATGTTGTGTGTGTCAGCGTGTGTGCTCTCAGTACAACAGCCAATCAAATTAGTTCCACGTTGTTTTCGTCCCAAAGCACTCATCCAATCAAATTGCAGGAAAACCAACGAAGAAGAATTGTCAAACGAGAAAAAAATATGCCAAAGTTGGTTATGTACGGGTATAAAAACTACGACTTAGTCAACAAAAAACGAATTGCCGTATGCAAAACATACAGTTCGAATATTACAGACGGAGACACAACAACTTCCAACTTCGTTTGACATTTAAAGATGCACAAAGAAGGGGTAAATTTTGAATGTAAGCTAACGTTTATTGGCTAAGTAACGTGACTTTTATTTGCTGTGTAGTTAAATCAGTGAGGCTGTAAACTCACTGCTAACGCTATAACCATAGACATCTTATAAGGGTACGCAGCATCGAGCGCTACTGCCTACTGGCGCATGACGAGACGCGGGGCCGCCATCTTGGAGTGGTGATCCGCTCCACTCAGTGCAATTCATTTGGCAGGAGCAATGAACTGTCAGCGCATTTAATTCATTTTACCTCACTGAATACCACTGATTTTCACGTGCTTCTTTGTCATACGTGTAGCTATGATAAAGGACACATGTTTTGGCGTGTTTTATTATTCATAGTTTGCTTAACAATAATAGAATATTCTTAAATGCTATAAGTGACCAGACGTCCCAGATCAAAACTGGGAATATAATCCCAGAGAAGGGGTAAAAAACGGTCAGCTATTTTTAAGTTGAAGAAACAATATGATTAGGTTATATATACATGTGTATATCCTACATAAACAATGTATGAATACATTCGATATCTATATATCTTATAGACTGTATCTCTGTTGCTGCAGCAGCAGAGAGTTTATTCTGTCTTGACACTTTGTATTGATATTTTGTATTACATTCTTCCCTTAAATGATAATGTTTACAGTGATTGTTTTATATGTATTTTTTATGTATGTCGCTTTGGATAAAAGCGTCTGCCAAATACTTAAACATAAACATATATAAACACCTGAAAGTCTTTATATCAGCTAAAACCACCAATCTGTTTTACTGGATTCAGAATAAAACCAAATTCTGTCTTACCCAACAATGTTAGTATTTGAATATTGTTACTTGAAGACTTATTCCTGGTTACAATTATACTGTTAAGAAAGGATTGTCTTATATTTTTGCCTAAAATGAGAATGCATCATAATCATTGGCTGCTGGTGAATTTTGTTTTAGGTGGGGCAGAAAGTTTGTAAACCAAACCCCTGTAGGGGTGTCATCCTCCCCCAGAAGATTTTTTTGTGATTTTCACATACAAATATTGAAGATCTTTGCTCCTTCTCAACTCTGTGGTAATATTCTTTTCACAAAATACGACCAATAGTACGTTAATGTTAAATCTTACTTGTAAAAAGTAATCCCCCGATTCCTATTTTCAACAGTCCGCTCATTTGAGCAGGAAAACGCTGAACACCATTTTTGTTTTCTACCCGTCAACTGTCAGTTTAGGCTGCTCGCCGGCTCCTCATCACCACTTCAAGATGGCGGCCAAATTGCTCGCGTCACAGCAGCCAATGCTGCGTCTACTTATAAGATGTTTATGGTTATAACGTCATTGCAAACATGGCAATCTGTTGCGTCCACTGCAGTTCGCTACCTTATTCATACTTTTTGTCAAGTGATTTTTTTTAAGCAGGGTTGCATGAGGTACCTACACATAACGTTACGTTAGTCAATGTATCACACACAGTACCATAACGTTAGACGGTGGTCAGCAGCACTGCGTATTTTAGCCACCTACAAAAAGACAAACATAGTCACATAAAGGTCAGTTAAAATGTATACTATATTAAGAATATGTGTACATATTGCATAGGGCCCTGACATCTAAAAAGTACAACTCTGTTCATTGTTATGTTCATGTATTTGTTATGTTTTTCATGTGTACGCACACATCAACACACATACAGTATGAGATGAGATCAATGAGATAAGGTAAGAACAGGATAGAAACTGCTGTGGAACTAGTTACAATGCAATATGCCATGGAAATACAAAGTTAACACTTTTGTGCAAATAAGTACAGTTGCACTTGTTTTTTCAAATGTGTTTATTATGTAAAGGAACAAGTTAAATGTTTAAAATGACTGGTTAATAGTGCTATTATTAAGTGCAATGTCAGCACTATTTTTTTTCCTGCAATTTCCAATGCACTTGTTTTAATAAATAAATACAGCGTTTGAAAAGCACACACAATCTGTGTAAATATATCAGTCTGTGGTTAAAAGGACTTGAAAGGACTCGAAACTCAAAATGCAGGACTTGGGACTTGACATGAGACTTTCCAGTCTTGACTTTGGACTTGACTCGGGACTTGCCTGTCTTGACTCGGGACTTGACTCGAGACTTGAGGGCAAAGACTTGAGACTTACTTGTGACTTGCAAAACAATGACTTGGTCCCACCTCTGCTAATGGGACTCTCGACCATCGCTTGAAACCCGGAAGGGCCTCTAGGTCACGTGATTGCAACCCAGCAATTGATGTAGACAAAGTTTAGCTGGAAATTTTTTTTTTCACTCAACTTCGTTTTCCAACTTGTTAGCTAGCTAGCAAGATAACCAGCTAACGAGCTTACCAAACCGCATCCTCCAGACGTTCGACATTCCCCCGCTTTAAATGCTTCTGTGTCACAGATGTACTGTCATAAAAACAAGATATGCTTTGCAAAATGAGCAAGGCATTCATGTTTTTAACATGAATAAGAGGAAGTATTTCCACAGTTGACATATTTTCACCCGCGATGTTGTTGCGAGTGGTTCGCGTCCTTCCGGAAAAACACAGACTATGGTCGACAAATAAAACATTGTACCCCTTACCCACACTCAGTGTTAATATTTTGCTAGCTGGTGCTAATGCTATGTTTGCTTTCGGAGTGACTTGTGAAGACTACTGTAGCTTAGCTGGCGATTATTATGTCAACTTGGGGAAATACCTGAATATGATGTGTCCATAAATCTGTGTTGGACGTCGACAAGAGCTTCTTAATAAGTGACGTGAATTTGTTAGTATACAGCCATGGTGATTTAGAAGGTCAATTAGTAGACGCCACCAGGCTACTTGGTCATGAAACGAGCTTCAACACTGAAAATAGCGATGCTACGGCCACGCTAAAGAGAAATGCAGTTAAACTAACAACGCCGCTACTTGTAGGGTCACTAGTTCCTTATTTTCTTGTGTTACATACAATTGTTTGATTAAAAACAAAGTCGGTAGTACACATTAATTAACCCTTGTGTAATGTTCATATTGTTGTTACTCAGCCAGCGTTTGTGGGTCTGATGGACCCGTTGGATTTTGTGGCTTTTAATGCCTCACAATCAAACACTTTTATGTTATCTTATCCCAATAAACATCTGTTCAGTATTTTAACATAAAAGTGTTTGATTGTGAGGCATTAAAAGCCACAAAATGCAACGGGTTCATCAGACCCTCAAACGCTGGCTGAGTAACAACAATATGAACGTTGCACGGAAAATTTATCTGCCAGTTTCTGCATCCCACAGGGATTCTTCTTTTGTGTTTCTGCACCTGCGGTTCCCACACAAGGTTGCAACATTGTTTGTCAACACTGTCTGCTCTCATTTTCTGGCACATTTGACCCTCTGATGTTCTGTGTACCTACACTCTGTCCTCCTCCTGTCTAGGCCTACTGTGTGTGTGTGTGTGTGTGTGTGTGTGTGTGTGTGTGTGTGTGTGTGTGTGTGTGTGTGTGTGTGTGTGTGTGTGTTTGTGTGTGTGTGTGTGTGTGTGTGTGTGTGTGTGTGTGTGTGTGTGTGTGTGTGTGGTACACAGAACATCAATTTCCACACTTCTATTAGCCCCGGTCCAGTAGACCCGGACATCTTCAAGATTCAAGATTCAAGATGCTTTATTATTGTCCATTCTTTAACATGTACAAGACACATAAGAACTAAAACTTCATTTTCGGCACAGTCCCACTAAGAGCAGACATACGTTACAGGGGGACAAGACGGGACCGCCAATGGATCAGCCACTTACAGCGCTCCTTGAAAAATGTAATAGAAATGTGTAGGGGGGGTGTGTGGTCATTAAATATGTATTCTGATATATGTTCTTCACAGAAAATGAGCCAAAGTCAGTGAGTCTCAGTTTGAAAAATTAATTAATTGTATCATTTTTCTTTTAATAAAAAATGAAAACGCGTCCCACAGACCCGAACACCACACAAGGGTTAAATAAAAGTAAAAACTACTATCTAATAGTCTTTTAGATCCTTTGTTTCCTCAAATCCAATTACTCTGGTATGGATTATATACTGATAATACCGTTGGTATCAACACTAGCGATATATGGATAGATCTGTACTCCCCTTAGGTGTACACCTGGCAGCTACACAGCAAGAGACATTGTTGTAGTTTCCTGCTTATTAATCTACCTGTAAATGTCCTGCTAATAACTGCTTACTTTCTGCTGTAACGTGCGTCCTTCTATTTACACTTCTTAAACTTATTTCTTGGTGTTGTTTAAAGCTAGCTTAGTGGCTACTTTAGCTGTTAGCATGCCTGCCCCTGGCTTGCTCTTGGTGTGTAACATGTTTAGCCTAATGATACTTAAAGGGGAACATTATCACCAGACCTATGTAAGCGTCAATATATACCTTGATGTTGCAGAAAAAAGACCATATATTTTTTTAACCGATTTCCGAACTCTAAATGGGTGAATTTTGGCGAATTAAACGCCTTTCTAATATTCGCTCTCGGAGCGATGACGTCACGTTGTGACGTCACATCGGGAAGCAATCCGCCATTTTCTCAAACACCGAGTCAAATCAGCTCTGTTATTTTCCGTTTTTTCGACTGTTTTCCATACCTTGGAGACATCATGCCTCATCGGTGTGTTGTCGGAGGGTGTAACAACACGAACAGGGACGGATTCAAGTTGCACCAGTGGCCCAAAGATGCGAAAGTGGCAAGAAATTGGACGTTAGTTCCGCACATTTTACCGACGAAAGCTATGCTACGACAGAGATGGCAAGAATGTGTGGATATCCTGCGACACTCAAAGCAGATGCATTTCCAACGATAAAGTCAAAGAAATCTACCGCCAGACCCCCATTGAATCTGCCGGAGTGTGTGAGCAATTCAGGGACAAAGGTCCTCGGTAGCACGGCAAGCAATGGCGGCAGTTTGTTCCCGCAGACGAGCGAGCTGAACCCCCTGGATGTCTTGGCTCACACCGTCCCTTATGCCACCGAAGATGATCAAGAGAAGAATATCGACCCTAGCTTCCCTGGCCTGCTGACATCAACTTCAAAACTGGACAGATCAGCTTTCAGGAAAAGAGCGCGGATGAGGGTATGTCTACAGAATATATTAATTGATGAAAATTGGGCTGTCTGCACTCTCAAAGTGCATGTTGTTGCCAAATGTATTTCATATGCTGTAAACCTAGTTCATAGTTGTTAGTTTCCTTTAATGCCAAACAAACACATACCAATCGTTGGTTAGAAGGCGATCGCCGAATTCGTCCTCGCTTGCTCCCGTGTCGCTGGCTGTCGTGTCGTTTTCGTCGGTTTCGCTTGCATACGGTTCAAACCGATATGGCTCAATAGCTTCAGTTTCTTCTTCAATTTCGTTTTCGCTACCTGCCTTCACCCTACAACCATCCGTTTCAATACATGCGTAATCTGTTGAATCGCTTAAGCCGCTGAAATCCGAGTCTGAATCCGAGCTAATGTCGCTATAGCTTGCTGTTCTATGCGCCATGTTTGTTTGAGTTGGCATCACTATGTGACGTCACAGGAAAATGGACGGGTGTATATAACAATGGTTAAAATCAGGCACTTTGAAGCTTTTTTTAGGGATATTGCGTGATGGGTAAAATTTTGAAAAAAACTTCGAAAAATAAAATAAGCCATTGGGAACTGATTTTTAATGGCTTTAACAATTCTGAAATTGTGATAATGTTCCCCTTTAAGATGCTAAGAAATGTAGTTTATTTGTCGCAATGGAGGTGATGACCCGCTCCACACTGTGTATGGAGACACATAATTAGCTGCTAGCCACTTGTCTGCAGAGGGACTAAAAACAAATACAGTGTCAGCCAGAGAAGATTGGCACTAAAAGGCTTTAATTGGCCATGGCGATGACGTACGAAAATTGGTCGATACTTATTGGTGGCCAGGCGATTGGCACATCCCTATTTTCGATGATTTTACATCAATTCTAAATATATTTGTACGACACTAAAAGTGTTAAGAATACATTTATCATGAACAATGTAACATCAGTTAGTAATATTTTAGATGTCTTCAATGTGTTATATGTCTATGACTTAAATTGAAGAGAATTATGGTTATCACATTTAGAAACATTTTTGGGATGTATTTACATTTTTACGGCATCTATCAATGTCAGCTACAACTGGTTTGTCAAATTACAGCGTAGTTATTAAGGTCCTTGATTTGATTTGTGCATCCCTCCTCAGTGACAGTAAATACTGACATTTGGAATAAAGATTGTGTATTTGATATTCCATTTCTTTAACGATGCTGCTATCCCCATGAAACTCTAGCTAATTATTGCTCATATTTTCATTGAAAATCCTGCATTTGTTGCACCATGACTATTACTATTGCAGTTTTGGAGTAGGGTTGTCCTGCCATCCCCTCAGGCACTTGTTTGGATAAGTCTTGTGTACAAACCCCGTTTCCATATGAGTTGGGAAATTGTGTTAGATGCAGTGTTGGGTTAGTTACTGAAAACCAGTAACTAGTTACAGTTACTAGTTACTTTATTTCAAAAGTAACTCAGTTACTAACTCAGTTACTTACACCAAAAAGTAATGCGTTACTGTAAAAAGTAACTATTTAGTTACTTCTTCTACTTTTTGTTTTTAAAGCTCCCATTAATGCCCTTTTAGCCTTCATTTTGTTATTGCACTGGAGAATAATACAATCTGTTGATCAACTTGACATGCATTTGCATCACTGAACTCTGCTAAGCAATGTGCTCTACATACAACACACAAAGACAAAGATATGTTTCAAAGGGCCAATTTATTTCAGGCCAGAACAAATTGACAAAACTATTTTAAATAGCTGCAACATAACATACATAAGTAACAAACAGCATAATAACACTAACACTAACCACGTTAAACCCAGATTCCAAACTAACAAAGGTCTTAACTCATTGTCTTTCTATGCCACTTCAATATGGAATCCACTCCCAACAGGTGTAAAATAAAGGGCATCTCTATCCTCCTTCAAAACCGCACTAAAAGAACATCTCCAGGCAACTACAACCTTAAACTAACACCCTCCCTTCCACATAATACCTCTTCGGATTGTAAATAATCAAATGTAGACATTTTTTCTTATACTTTCTGATCTCTCTCTCTGTGTCCACTACTTGCTATACATATCCTACCAAGTCAGTCCTACACTGTTTCAATGTCCATTTCTGTGATGATGCAATTGTTGATGCTGATTGTTGATGACAGAAGTGTTGATACCAACCACACCTAACCCCCCCCCCCCCCCCCCCCCGTCCTCCATATCCCACACCCCGGATTGTAAATAATTCAATGTATATACCCTGATGATTATCTTGTGTGATGACTGTATTATGATGTTAGTATATATTTGATAGTATATATCTGTATCATGAATCAGTGGACCCCGACTTAAGCAAGTTGAAAAACTTACTGGGGTGTTACCATTTAGTGGTCAATTGTACGGAATATGTACTGTACTGTGCAACATACTAATAAAAGTTTCAATCAATCAATCAATCAACAACATAGCTGTAAAGCTGGCTTCACCTAAGGAAGGCACACGTGACATACACAAAGCCTAACCAGGCAGATTTGAATTGTTGTTTTGGGCAGTAGACGGGATCTTTGATCCAAGACACAACTTACATTTAACTAAATTGTGCTCGACAAAAGAAAAGAAGTGAGAATATCTCATACTTGCCTCTCCCCGGGACAACCATTCTGCCAAATTTCTCCCGATTTCCAGCCGGACTTAAGGCACGCCCCTCCAGGTCCGTGCGGACCTGAGTGAGGACAGCCTGCCGTCACGTCCGCTTGGCCAACCAACAAGTAACCACAGAACACTATACCGTATAGTCATATAGTGTTCTGTGGTTACTTTTTTGTTGGCCAACGGTTTACATTGTATTGCGCACCCCCCTCCCCTCTCCTCCCCTCCCCACACTCAGACACACACACAGAGAGCGCAGAGGAAGAATCAGAAGCACGTCTCTGCTTCGCTGCCATAAAACACGATCAGATCCTCAGTTTCTAGCCGATACTACATAAAAAATAACGTAAAATAACGCAGTAACGCATCATGTAGTAACGGTAACTGAGTTACTGAATATAAAAAATAACGCGTTAGATTACTAGTTACCGCCGAAACTAACGGTAACTAGTCCCAACACTGGTTAGATGTAAATATAAACAGAATACAATGATTTCACCCTTGCTCCTGATGGGTGCTGGTTAGCGCCTTGCATGGCAGCTCCCTCCATCAGTGTGTGAATGTGTGTGTGAATGGGTAAATGTGGAAGTAGTGTCAAAGTGCTTTGAGTACCTTGAAGGTAGAAAAGCGCTATACAAGTACAACCCATTTATCATTTATTTATTATTTGCAAATCATTTTCAACCCATATTCAGTTGAATATGCTACAAAGACAACATATTTGATGTTCAAACTGATAAAACATTTTTTTTTTTTTGCAAATAATCATTAACTTTAGAATTTGATGCCAGCAACACGTGACAAAGAAGTTGGGAAAGGTGGCAATAAATACTGATAAAGTTGAGGAATTCTTATCAAACACTTATTTGGAACATCCCACAGGTGTGCAGGCCAATTGGGAACAGGTGGGTGCCATGATTGGGTATAAAAACAGCTTCCCAAAAAATGCTCAGTCTTTCACAAGAAAGGATGGGTGAGGTACACCTCTTTGTCCACAAATGCGTGAGCAAATAGTCAAACAATTTAAGAACAACGTTTCTCAAAGTGCAATTGCAAGAAATTTAGGGATTTCAACATCTACGGTCCATAATATCATCAAAAGGTTCGAAGAATCTGGAGAAATCACTCCACGTAAGCGGCATGGCCGGAAACCAACATTGAATGACCGTGACCTTTGATCCCTCAGACGGCACTGTATCAAAAACCGACATCAATCTCTAAAGGATATCACCACATGGGCTCAGGAACACTTAAGAAAACCACTGTCACTAAATACAGTTTGTCGCTACATCTGTAAGTGCAAGTTAAAGCTCTACAATGCAAAGCGAAAGCCATTTATCGACAACATCCAGAAACGCCGCCGGCTTCTCTGGGCCTGAGATCATCTAAGATGGACTGATACAAAGTGGAAAAGTGTTCTGTGGTCTGACGAGTCCACATTTCAAATTGTTTTTGGAAATATTCGACATTGTGTCATCCGGACCAAAGGGGAAAAGAACCATCCAGACTGTTATCGACGCAAAGTTCAAAAGCCAGCATCTGTGATGGCATGAGGGTGCGTTAGTGCCCAAGGCATGGGTAACTTACACATCTGTGAACACCATTAATGCTGAAAAGGTACATACAGGTTTTGGAACAACTTATGCTGCCATCTAAGCGCCGTCTTTTTCATGGACGCCCCTGCTTATTTCAGCAGGACAATGCCAAGTCACATTCAGCACGTGTTACAACAGCGTGGCTTCGTAGAAAAAAGAGTGCGGGTACTTTCTTGGCCCGCCTGCAGTCCAGACCTGTCTCCCATCAAAAATGTGTGGCGTATTATGAAGTGTAAAATACGACAGCGGAGACCCCGGACTGCTGAACGACTGAAGCTCTACATAAAACAAGAATGGTAAAGAATTCCACTTTCAAAGCTTCAACAATTAGTTTCCTCAGTTCCCAATCGTTTATTGAGTGTTGTTAAAAGAAAAGGTGATGTAACACAGTTACATGTGTTGCAGCCATGAAATTCTAAGTTAATTATTATTTGCAAAAAAAAAATAAAGTTTATGAGTTTGAACATCAAATATCTTGTCTTTGTAGTGCATTCAATTGAATATGGGTTGAAAAGGATTTGCAAATCATTGTATTCCGTTTATATTTACATCTAACACAATTTCCCAGCTCATATGGAAACGGGGTTTGTATGTTTCTGTTTTTATAATAACAAATATTATTGGTTCAGTTGTTTTCGTTCTTTAACGAGGAAGATAGTCTGTTACTAGGACCCTTCTGTCATATCTACACTTAATGATGCATGGGTTTTTTAAAGTTTGACGTATCAAAATGTATTTTTCACTAACAGACAATGTTTTAGTTCCCTTATCGTTTGTTTATTCCATCCCAAACAGATGGCTTTGTGCCGTCATTGGAATGGTGATGGTTGGGATCTGTGTAATCGGGGTAAGTATAGTGCATTTACCCAGCGGGTACTGTACGTATTGTGTTGCAATGTTTCCTATTACGATGTTTTGTCGCGTTGTGTTACGATGCTTTGTCTCATGTTTCGTGTTGCAATTATTTGTGTTATGATGAGTTGTGTTTTGATGCTTCATGTTACGACATTTCGTCTTTTGATGCTTTGTGTTACAACTATGGCTGTCAAATGATTAATTAATCAGATTAATCACATTTTGGAAATTCGGATTAATCGTGATTAAACACGTGATTATTCGCTTGCATAGTAAAATATGCTTAAGAAAAGACCCCAATATTTGTACACAAATGCAATTTTATTTGCACAAAACTTGGGAGCAGTTTTATCTAAAGTTCTTTCAGACTATGGGCACACCAGTCAGAGTCACCTCAATCATTTGTTTCCTGATTTAAGTATTGATCTGATCACTAAATGTATAGCGGTTAAGGTAAAAGAGCTTGTGCATGTTACAATGTTTTGTGTTGACGTGTTTTGTTACGATGCTTCATGTTATGACATTTCGGTTACGGCACTTCTTGTTACAACGCTCCGTGTTACAACGTTTCGCGTTACGTTGCTTTGTGTTGTAATGCTTTGTGTTTCGACACTTTGTGTTACGACCCTTTGTTTTACTTTGTTTTTTGTTGACATTTTGTTATGTTTTCTGTTACAATGTTTTGTGTTATGTTGTTTCATGGAACAATGTTGTTCCTGTTATTACGCTTTGTGTTACGAAGCTTTGTGTTGCAAGGTTTTGTGTTATGGCGTTTTACGTTACGATGTTTCATGTGACAACGTTTCATGTGACAACGTTTCATGTTACAATGTTACAAGTTGTTTCAAGTCCCAGGATTCTATGTTAAAATGTTTGATGTTACCTTTTATGTAAGAATGTTTTATGTTACGATGCTTCGTGTTCCGACGTTTCGGTTACGACGCTCCGTGTTAAAAGGCTTCGTGTTACGTTGCTTTGTGTTGTAATGCTTCCAGTTTTGACACTTTGTGTTACGACACTTTGTGTAATGCTTTGTGTAATGATGCTTTGTGTTACGATGCCTTGTGTTGCAATGTTTTGTGTTATAGCGTTTTACGTTATGATGTTACAATGTTTCATGTTACATGTTGTTTCAAGTCCCAGGATTCTATGTTAAAATGTTTGATGTTATGTTTTATGTGAAAATGTTTTGTGTTTTGTTTAGAGCTGTGAAAAATTTAAAAATAATCACACTTCAATTTTGATTAATCATGATTAATTGCACTAAATTACCTATAATGGAAGTGAACAATTAACATTTTACTATGTAAGTTAACTCCAACATTTTGACAGAAATGTAATTTTAGTGTCACAATGTCAGAAACAAATGTAAATATTTTACCTAATTTTTTTCCAGACTGGGTAACATTTTATTTAAAGGCCTGTCTGGATTTATTTTGAAGCAAAATTTGTCCGTGACCACACCAGTCCGAGTCACCTCACTCATCTTTTCACTGGTGTATGCATTGACCTGATGACTGACTGTACAATAATCAGGTGACAATTTGCGGTTAAGCTGAAGTAACATGTGCAGTCAAAATGAATTGCTAATTATTCTGCGTTGATATATGATAATTGCAATATCCTTTTTTTTTACTAATCGCATGTGTTAAGGCGATAACTTTGACAACCCTCGTTATGTCTGTGCTATGACTCATCATGTTAAGACATTTTGTGTTACGATGTTTTGTGTTACAACACCTTGTGTTACATTTCCTTTTACGATGTTTCAAAGTTACAATGCACTCAAAGTAATTTTTAATACTGTATAAATAGAAAGATATATGCCAGTAGTGAAATATTGCATGGATGTTAGAATACATAGTGGTCCATCCTTTTTAACACTAAAACTCACTTTACCTAAAACCCTATTGAAAGAAGAAACCCATTCGTAGAAATAAAACCTCCTCTAGCTTTAATCATTTTGGTAGTTTTCACTGAAACATTTTATTCTCTCCATGGTAGGTTCCATTTGCAAGAAGTATTTATGGTCTCATTCTTCCAAACTTCGGGGTTGGTTTTGCAATCGGTAAGTACGTACATTTTTCAAAATACGATCCCTATACCTACTGTGTGTTGACTGTCTGTTTCAGGCATGGTGGACTCTTCGATGATGCCGATCATGGGATACTTGGTGGACTTGCGGCACGTGTCCGTTTATGGAAGCGTGTACGCCATTGCTGATGTGGCGTTCTGCATGGGATTTGCTTTAGGTACGAAATAAGTCACACAAAGACCTGTCGTCTTGTGCTCAGTGGCGGAGCTTCCGTGGGGGCAACACCTGTGAATTCTCGATGATTCTCGATACTTATTCGACGATACCGTGCCTAAAAAACTGAACGCATGTACTTTTAAATTCACTACTTTATTGAAAAGTGTTTCAAAGTGTCAAGTATTTAAGGTCGCTGTGCTTCAGCATATTTTTGTACAGAATTTATATTGCAGCAACTATACATTCAAAATAGAACAGTAGTGTTTTATAACCTACCACAGGGGTCGGCAACCCAAAATTTTGAAAGAGCCATATTGGACCACAAATACAAAAAAGTTATCGGTTTGGAGACGCAAAAAAATGTAAAGCCTCATATAAGTGTTATAATGATGGCAACACATGATGTAAGTGGCTAATTAGCTATATTAACCTACTATCAAAATGACTGTGTCGCAGGCTGACGCAAATCTTCGTTGACAGAAATGTTGAAATGTAATATTTATTCTACACATTTTTACAACATTGGTAAACATTAGTAAAACTTCTCAGAGGGTGAGATAACTCCTGGAAATGACTGTCTTAGAATGGCCAAAGGTATAGATGTCCGTGTCCAAGTTTAAGGAAACGGCAGGCTGTCTTCTTCTAATGGATTTATTATAATCCTTGCAAGCTGCATAGCGTTTGCTGGGGTCTGGAACAACATGGCACACAAACAACTATCAGAAATGCAGCCAATATTACATACAGATTATGTGTCATGAGACATGCAAATATAAGTTAAATACACAGAGGACATAAGTAAAGAAAATTAAATTAGCTCAAATATTCTTACAAACGAGGCATAATGATGCAATATGTACATACAGCTAGCCTAAATAGCATTTTAGCATCAATTAGCTTGCAGTCATGGAGTGACCAAATATTCCTGATTAGCACTCCAACAAGTCAATAACATCACCAAAGCTCACCTTTGTGCATTCACGCACAGCATAAAACGTTTGGTGGACAAAATGATACAAAGAAGGAGTGGAATAAAACACGTCTTTCTGTGGCAGCGTCGGAGAAAGTTGTACATGCAAACAAACTGTTAAGTCACAGTCCACACAACGGTGAGTTCAAGGGTTGCTGAAATTAGTAGAACAAAACGGCGCTCGCCAAATACTCTCATCAGTGAAGCATGAACACAAACCTATTGAACAGTGGGCTTTCTAACAATTAGGAAGGTTTGTGTCGTGTTTGTCCTCCTACAGAAACCATATTACAACAAAAAAACTATTTTTCACCCCATTTTTTTTCCATTTCCATACATTTTTGTAAAAGCTCCATGGCGCCACCAGGGCGCCGCTTGAGAGCCGCATGTGGCTCTAGAGCCGCGGGTTGCTTTGATTGATTGATTGAAACTTTTATTAGTAGATTGCACAGTGAAGTACAAACCCTGTTTCCATATGAGTTGGGAAATTGTGTTAGATGTAAATATAAACGGAATACACTGATTTGCAAATCCTTTTCAACCCATATTGAGTTGAATATGCTACAAAGACAACATATTTGATGTTCAAACTGATAAACTTTTTTTTTTTTTTTCAAATAATCATTAACTTTAGAATTTGATGCCAGCAACACGTGACAAAGAAGTTGGGAAAAGTGGCAATAAATACTGATAAAGTTGAGGAATGCTCATCAAACACTTATTTGGAACATCCCACAGGTGAACAGGCAAATTGGGAACAGGTGGGTGCCATGATTGGGTATAAAAGTAGATTCCATGAAATGTTGTCATTCACAAACAAGGATGGGGCGAGGGTCACCACTTTGTCAACAAATGCGTTAGCAAATTGTTGAACAGTTTAAGAAAAACCTTTCTCAACCAGCTTTTGCAAGGAATTTAGGGATTTCACCATCTACGGTCCGTAATATCATCAAAGGGTTCAGAGAATCTGGAGAAATCACTGCACGTAAGCAGCTAAGCCTGTGACCTTCGATCCCTCAGGCTGTACTGCCTCAACAAGCGACATCAGTGTGTAAAGGATATCACCACATGGGCTCAGGAACACTTCAGAAACCCACTGTCAGTAACTACAGTTGGTCGCGACATCTGTAAGTGCAAGTTAAAACTCTCCTATGCAAGGCGAAAACCGTTTATCAACAACACCCAGAAACGCCGTCAGCTTCGCTGGGCCTGAGCTCATCTAAGATGGACTGATACAAAGTGGAAAAGTGTTCTGTGGTCTGACGAGTCCACATTTCAAATTGTTTTTGGAAACTGTGGATGTCGTGTCCTCTGGACCAAAGAGGAAAAGAACCATCCGGACTGTTATAGGCGCAAAGTTAAAAAGCCAGCATTTGTGATGGTATGGGGGTGTATTAGTGCCCAAGACATGGGTAACTTACACATCTGTGAAGGCGCCATTAATGCTGAAAGGTATATACAGGTTTTGGAGCAACATATGTTGCCATCCAAGCAACGTTACCATGGACGCCCCTGCTTATTTCAGCAAGACAATGCCAAGCCACGTGTTACATCAACGTGGCTTCATAGTAAAAGAGTGCGGGTACTAGACTGGCCTGCCTGTAGTCCAGACCTGTCTCCCATTGAAAATGTGTGGCGCATTATGAAGCCTAAAATACTACAACGGAGACCCCCGGACTGTTGAACAACTTAAGCTGTACATCAAGCAAGAATGGGAAAGAATTCCACCTGAGAAGCTTAAAAAATTGGTCTCCTCAGTTCCCAAACGTTCACTGAGTGTTGTTAAAAGGAAAGGCCATGCAACACAGTGGTGAACATGCCCTTTCCCCAACTACTTTGGCACGTGTTGCAGCCATGAAATTCTAAGTTAATTATTATTTGCAAAAAAAAAAATAAAGTTTCTGAGTTTGAACATCAAATATGTTGTCTTTGTAGTGCATTCAATTGAATATGGGTTGAAAAGGATTTGCAAATCATTGTATTCCGTTTATATTTACATCTAACACAATTTCCCAGCTCATATGGAAACGGGGTTTGTACATATTCCGTACAATCGACCACTTAATGGTAACACCTGAATAAGTTTTTCAACTTGTTTAAGTCGGGGTCCACTTAATTGATTCATGATACAGATATATACTATCATTATAATACAGTCATCGCACAAGATAATCATCAGAGTATATACATTGAATTATTTACATTATTTACAATCAGACCCCCGTCATACCAGTATATCAAAACAAACAACACTGTGCTTATAAATATCCCCATAAACAACAATAATCCACTATTTTACATTCTTAAAAGAACAGCAGTCGTGTGCAGCCATCAAGTATATAAAACAAACAATATTGTTCTTAATATTCTTTCAATATGGTGGTAGTGTGACATCATCATGTCATTTGTAATGAAATAGGCTAATAAAAAAGATGTAACATAAAATAAAGACACACATTTGTATTTGTTATGCCTTTTGCTCTGTTTTTACTGTTTTTTTAATTCTATTTTTTACAATATAAAAGAGCTGTGTTCAGCAAGAGGCCCCCAGGCCACACTTTGCATTCCTGATGAAATAATTAAAGCAGTGGTGTTCAACGTGTTGCCAAACGACAAAGGAATGTCTCAAAGCTGTGTTTTCTTAGCACTTACGGAAGTGATCAATCTTGGGCTGCAAGCTTCTGGAGTTTTTCTGCACGCTGTGGAAATGCACACTCCCTGGGCTTATGGTGGCGGATCTCTACTTTTAATCGTTCGATGAATACTTCCGTGACCGCTTGTGTTTGATTAGTGAATAAATGCAAGACGCAAGACACACCGTTCTTTCACTTCTAATATGTACCTCTACTCGCTAAATGTAGCAAATTAGAGGCTTAAGTGCATCACAGGTCATTTCTGCTACGTTTTGTTCTCTGGCAAAGCAGGTGCATACTGTATGTTACACCACACCTACAGTTATGCCACACTACCATTATCGTTATCAAACACTGGATATATTTTTTTAAAGACAGCAGGTGCTCTTCTTTGGTGCTGACAGTATTTTGTACTGACAAGTCTGGAAAAAAGCAGGTATCAATGCGTTTTGGTATCGACCTTGTATGGAAGTATCAATACTTTCGACAACCCTGGTTTCTCATAAGCAACCATTTTCCATGTTTGTTCCATTCGCTAAGTCCCAACAGACGATAGTGTAGCATAGCAATGTCGAGGAAACACAGCAGCTGTTAAGTTATTCTCTTGTTTTAGGTCCGTCTATTGGGGGCTCCATTGCTCAGAGCATCGGCTTCCCCTGGTTGATGACCATCATCGGAATAGTGGATGTCTTGTTCGCTCCACTTTGCCTCTTCCTCAGGAACCCACCCGGACAGGAGGAGAAAATTGTAAGATTTCAATCACACTGAAAACCAATCGACCGCATTTTCATTCACACACACTTCAGATTCCAGAAGATTATCCTCATAATGGTTGTACTCGCTCTAGGGACAACGTTTCAACAACAAAGTAAAGGGTTGTAAATTAATTTGCAATTTGAGTGAAACGAGATACACACCAATTAGCAAGAATTGTAAAGAGACGTCGCAAATAAAAATGACATGAACGGATGGACTTTGATACCTAGTTAGAATACGAGCAGAAGCGCTACATGTCTTCTCAGTGGCCTTGTGGTTAGAGTGTCCGCCCTGAGATCGTTAGGTCGTGAGTACAAACCCCGGCCGAGTCATACCAAAGACTATAAAAATGGGACCCATTACCTCCCTTTCATCAAGGGTTGGAATTGGGGGTTAAATCACCAAATGATTCCCGAGCGCGGCCACTGCTACTGCTCACTGCTCCCCTCAACTCCCAGGGGGTGGAACAAGGGGATGGGTCAAATGCAGAGAGTAAATTCACCACCCCTCGTGTGTGTGTGTGACTATCGGTGGTACTTTAACTTTTATTTGCTTGGCACAAGTAGATGGCTAACAACATAAACATTTAGTCCGTTGTTCAGCCTGTGGTACTCCCTTAGTCTCCTCTGATGTGTTCATCTTCTGAATAATAATAACAATAGTAATGGATCAGATTTACATTTATATTTCGCTTTTCTAGACACTAAGAGTACTTTACGGTGAGAACTGGAACCCATCATTTATTCAATCCACATTCACATTGATTCAAGATTCAAGATTCAAGATTGTTTAGCCATACAACGAAAATCTTACTTTGCTAGTCCACCCTTCAAGAAGTCACACGGTACTTAGCTAAAAAATAAAAAAAAAAATAAAAATGTATATACAGTAAGTAACATAACATTATTGCACATTCTGATTGACAGTCAACAGTATAAATATGGAGGTGACATTTGGTCACAGCAGCAGTTAAAGTGTCTTTAGTGATCAAAGGTGAAAAGTGTCTACAGTGATGGTTCACAGTTCGGGAGTGGTCATGGTAGCTGTCTTTTGTTCAAAAAGACAAAAGTAAAACGGGGGGGGAGGGGCTAGCATTCACAAGTTAGCATTCACAAGCCCAATGGCCTGTGGGTAGAAACTGTTTGTCAGTCTCGTAGTCCTGGATTTCAGGCTCCTGTATCGTCTGCCTGATGGTAGGAGGCTGAAGAGACTGTGCTGGGGGTGTGTACTGTCCTTTATGATGTTGTGTGCTCTCCTGGTGGCCCTGGGAGAGTACATGTCCTGTAGTGAGGGGAAGGCTGCTCCTGATATGTACTGAGCAGTTTTAATCACTCGCTGGAGTGCCTTCCTGTCCTTAGCAGTGCAGTTTCCATACCAGACCGTGATTGAGCTGGTAAGGACACTCTCAACCGTACTTCTATAGAAGTTGCTGAGAATTTTGGGTGGCATGCCAAATTTTCTCAGCCTTCTTAGGAAGTACAGTCGCTGCTGGGCTTTCTTTATTGTTTGTTGGGAGTTGTGATCCCAGGTGAGGTCCTCGCTGATGTGGGTCCCGAGGAATTTAAAGGTTTTCACCCTGTCCACCTTTGTCCCCCCTATGTACAGAGGTGTGTAGTGGGTACTCCTTCTCCGTGGGTCAATAATCATCTCCTTGGTCTTGTCTGTGTTCAAGGAGAGATTATTATCCTGACACCAGGCCACCAGTTCCGCTACCTCCCTTCTGTACGGTGCCTCAGCTCCCCCGGTGATCAGTCCGACGACCGTAGTATCATCTGCAAACTTGATGATACTGTTGTTGTTCTGGGAGGCCACACAGTCGTGTGTGAAGAGGGTGTACAATAGTGAGCTGAGCACGCAGCCTTGGGGGGTCCCTATGCTTAGAACCTTTGTGCCTGATGTCTGGTTGCCGATTCTGACTGACTGGGGCCGGTTTGTAAGAAAGTTCAGGACCCAGTCACAGAGAGCCGGTGTCAGACCAACAGTGAGGAGTTTAGCAGTGAGTTTTTGTGGGATGACCGTGTTAAAAGCAGAGCTGTAGTCGATGAATAATAGCCTAGCATAGGTGTCCTTGCCCTCTAAGTGGGTGAGGGTGGTGTGGATGACAGTGTTGACTGCATCCTCAATGGACCGGTTCTGCCGGTAGGCAAACTGTAGAGAGTCCAGTGTGTCTGGGATGGTCTTTTTGATGTGTGACATGACTATCCTCTCGAAGCACTTAATCACTATTGGGGTGAGTGCAACAGGGCGATAGTCATTCAGACAGGTCATAGTGTTTTTCTTTGGCAGGGGCACGATGGTGGTGGTCTTGAAGCAGGTGGGCACAACAGCTTGTGCTAGTGACAAGTTGTATATGTCAGCAAGTACGTCAGCCAGCTCTGATGAACACACCCTGAGGGCCTGGCCAGGGATGTTGTCTGGGCCGGCTGCCTTCCGTGGGTTTGTTCTCCTCAGAACTGTACGTACCTCTGCTGTTGTCACAGTGACTGGTGGGCCCTGCGTGCGCTCCGTGACATTGGTAAGCTACATTTGTAGCCACAGCTGCCTTAGGGTAGACCGACGGAAACATGACTGCCAATTAGTTCTGACTCTCCGACCACCACCAAACATTCATTCACATTCATACGCCAGTGTGTGGGGCAAAGTGGGTGAAGTGTTTTGCTCAAGGACCCAACAGCACTGAGTAGGATGGCGGAGGCTAGATTCGTACCAGGAAACCTTTAAGTTGTCGGACGACTGCTCTACCATCTGAGCCACGCCTAGAGTTGTACAGTATAGTACCGGGATACTAATGAATCATATTCAGTACTATACCGCCTCTAAAAAGTACCGGTCCCCCCGCCCCCTGTCGTCGTCACGTCATGTCATTGCTGGTTTACGAGCAGAGGAGCATGTTCGGCAACGCACAATCACGGAGTACTTACAAGCAGACAATGTGTGTTGACAGAAAAGGGAGAACGGAAGGCATTTTGGCTTAAAAACTAATGATAAAGGTGAAGTTATAACACTGAAACGCCCTCAGAAAGAGGTGCTTTAACCCTTGTGCGGTGTTCGGGTCTGTGGGACCCGTTTTCGATTTTTATTAAGACATGGCTAGCTAGCTAGCGGCTAAAGTCCAGCCACAGTTTGCAGTGTTTTAGCTACTTCTAAGTCACTAATCCTCGCCTCCATGGCGACACATAATGTAAATGTCTTACAAGTATCAACCCTGCTAAACATGCTTCACTACACACCGGAGCCCACCCACGTCACAATGTAAACAAACACCATGGGTGGATCCACACCTGACATGCACTGTAATGATACCAAGTACAGGAGCATATCTTGTCGATACTACTATGATTACATCGATAATTTTTAGCATCACAAAATCTTTTTTTTTTTTTTTTTTAAATGTATATTATGTTTATAAACTCAGGAAATATGTCTCTGGGCACATGAGGACTTTGAATATGACCAATGTATGATCCTGAAAAGACTTGGTATCAGATTGATTCACAAATTTGTGGTACCATCCAAAACTAATGTAAAGCATCCAAACAACAGAAGAATAAATGATTATTTCATTTCAACAGAAGTGTACCTAGAACATAATAATTCATTTTCTACCACTTGTCCTTAATTATTTTGACAAAATAATAGAATGGAAAATGACACAATGTTACTGCATACATCAGCAGCTTAATTAGGAGCCTTTGTTTGGTTACTTACACCCTCGGCCGCAGTTCCATGATTTACGGTTTGCGGCCTCATGTTTTGGACATTCGAATGAAGAGAGGGGCAGAGCTTTCTACCAATCACCACCTGGTGGTGAGCTGGCTCCGATGGTGGGGGAGGATGCCGGACAGACCTGGCAGGCCCAAACACATTGTGAGGGTCTGCTGGGAACGCCTAGCAGTCTCCTGTCAGAGAGAGTTTCAATTCCCACCTCCGGAAGAACTTTGAACATGTCACGAGGAGGGAGGCACTGGATATTGAGTCCGAGTGGACCATGTTCCGTGCCTCTATTGTCGAGGCGGCTGATTGGAGCTGTGGCCGCAAGCTGGTTGGTGCCTGTCGTGGCGGTAATCCTAGAACCCGCTGGTGGACACCAGCAGTGAGGGATGCCGTCAAGCTGAAGAAAGAGTCCTATCGGGTCCTTTTGACTCATGGGACTCCAGAGGCAGCGGACAGGTACCGACAGGCCAAGAGAAGTGCGGCTTCAGCGGCCGCAGGGGCAAAAACTTGGACATGGCAGGAGTTTGGGGAAGCCATTGATAACGACTTCCGGACGGCTTCGAAGCAAATCTGGACCACCATCCGCCACCTCAGTGCACTGTCAACACCATGTATGGTGAGGATGATGTGCTGCTGACCTCCTCAATCCCACCAACACATATTCCTATGAGGAAGCAGTGTGGTGGGCTCTCCTATTTCTGGGGCTGAGGTTGCCGAGGTAGTTAAAAAGCTCCTCGGATGAGATCCGCCCGGAGTTCCTTAAGGCTCTGGATGCTGTGGGGCTGTCTTGGTTGACAAGACTCTGCAACATCGCGTGGACATCGGGGGCGGTACCTCTGGATTGGCCGACCGGGGTGGTGGTTCCTCTCTTTAAGAAGGGGAACCAGAGGGTGTGTTCCAACTATCCTGAGATCACACTCCTCAGCCTACCCAGTAAGGTCTATTCAGGTGTACTGGAGAGGAGGCTACGCCGGATAGTCGAACCTCGGATCCAGGAGGAACAGTGTGGTTTTCGTCCTGGTCGTGGAACGGTAGACCAGCTCTATAGTCTCGGCAGGGTCCTTGAGGGTGCATGGGAGTTTGCCCAACCAGTCTATATGTGCTTTGTGGATTCGGAGAAGGCATTCGACCCTGTCCCCCGGGAAGTCCTGTGGGGAGTGCTTAGAGAGTATGGGGTATCGGACTGTCTGATTATGGCGGTCCGCTCCCTGTATGATCAGTGTCAGAGCTTGGTCCGCATTGCCGGCAGTAAGTCGGACACGTTTCCAGTGAGGGTTGGACTCCGTCAAGGCTGCCCTTTGTCACCGATTCTGCTCATAACTTTTATGGACATAATTTCTAGACGCAGTCAGGGCGTTGGGGGGATCCGGTTTGGTGGCTGCAGGATTAGGTCTCTACTTTTTGCAGATGATGTGGTCCTGATGGCTTCATCTGGCCAGGATCTTCAGCTCTCACTGGATCGGTTCGCAGCCGAGTGTGAAGCGACTGGGATGGGAATCAGCACCTCCAAGTCCGAGTCCATGGTTCTCGCCCGGGAAAGGGTGGAGTGGCATCTCCAAGTTGGGGAGGAGATCTTGCCCCAAGTGGAGGAGTTCAAGTACCTAGGAGTCTTGTTCACAAGTGAGGGAAGAGTGGCTCGTGAGATCTACAGGCTTCAGTAATGCGGACGCTGTATCGATCCGTTGTGGTGAAAAAGGAGCTGAGCAGGAAGGCAAAGCTCTCAATTTACCGGTCGATTTACGTTCCCATCCTCACCTATGGTCATAAGCTTTGGGTTATGACCGAAACGACAAGATCACGGGTACAAGCGGCCAAAAATAGTTTTCTCCACTGGGTGGCGGGTCTCTCCCTTAGAGATAGGGTAGAAGCTCTGTCATCTGGGAGGAACTCAGAGTAAAGCCGCTGCTCCTCCACATCGAGAGGAGCCAGATGAGGTGATTCGGGCATCTACTTAGGATGCCACCCGAACGCCTCCCTCGGGAGGTGTTAAGGGCACGTCCGACCGGCAGGAGGCCACGGGGAAGACCCAGGACACGTTGGGAAGACTATGTCTCCCGGCTGGCCTGGGAACGCCTCAGGGTCCCCCGGGAGGAGCTGGACGAAGTGGCTGGGGAGAGGGAAGTCTGGGTCTTCTCTGCTTAGGCTGCTGCCCCCGCGACCCGACCTCGGATAAGCGGAAGAAAATGGATGGATGGATGTTTGCTTACTTACTACTAAAAGGCAAGTTGTCTTGTATGTTCACTATTTTATTTATGGACAAAATTGCAATAAGAAACATGTTTAATGTACTGTAGAATTTTTTTTGTTAAAATAAAGCCAATAATGCAATTTTTTGTGGTCCCCTTTATTTAGAAAAGTATCGAAATGTATTGAAATACATTTGGTACCGGTACCAAAATATTGATATCGGGACAACATTAGCCATGCCTAACCATCAAACAATCAAAATAAAACAATGTTTTGATTTTTTATTAACCACATTAAAGGCCAACAACCATGGGCCTATGTATGATTTCTGAGCAATAACCAAACGTATAAAGAAACTGTACTGCTGGCCAACGTTCTCTCTAAGGTGCGCGCCTGCGCAGCAAATCAAATCCCATCTGAATTCTAAACAAAATAAACACATTTATTCTGTGTAATTTTGGCAATGCAACTCTGAGTGACAGTGACAACAACGGTGTTCGTCAACACCGTTCAATTATTGTAACGTCCATCGAGATGCTTCGAGGACAGGAATTATATCGATCACTTTATTGAGCAAAACTGTTTACATTCAGCCATAACCACACCAAAAACATGAGTAAAAAACTTCTATCTCGAAAAACTAGTCATTTTCTGCCGTACAAACCAGGCCAAAACCAACTTGTCATCTGTCACCAACACGCATACCACTAAGCCACTGGTGCGTTTATGGCCACACAAAAAGTCGGACAACTCAAACACCACACAAAGTTACACTATGACTCCTCAGTCATACGTGTGCTTATTCTACTGTCATTTATTATTAATGTTAATTTATTGATATTAAACATGGAATGCTGTTACTAGATAAAGTTACAGGAATGCAGACTTCATCCTATGCTTACATTTCATTGTGCAACATGAGGATGCTTAAGGGCAACTAAATGTGATCTCTGAAAGGGGTACAAATGATTTCCAAAGCAGGACCCCCACCCAGACATATTGTACAATACTAATCCATAGCTTATGAAAAACAAGATTTCTTTTATTTTCATTACAAGTGGGCCAAATCACTAATATTACAAAATAATCTCATGAAAATGACTCCTCTCATTTGAGTGTTATAATAAAAGATTGGTTTGAGACAGGTGTGCTGCTGGTATTGCCACGTGTGATGTTGCTCACATGTGCTCCACTGAATGCTCAGGGAGTTTTTGTGTTTCCTCACACACATGAACAATTAGAGGGAACATTGCTGCTGGCTTTGTTTGTTTTGGTGTGTGTGTTCGCCCACAGAGCAAGTATGACTCCATCTGTTTAACATATCACAACATGCTGACAGAACATAAACAAGGAGAAGGCCACACCGTCACACATCATAAAAATTACAGAAGCTAATAAGTGTGCTGTTCCTTTAAACACATAGGAACAGCTGCAGGTGTGAAATACTACATTTCACACTCAAAGATGGGTCAATATGTAGATGTGTGTAATGTAAGGCTGCAGCTAACGATTATTTTTCTATCGATTAATCTATAGATTTTTTTTTTTTTTCGATTAATCGGTTAATCTATAGATTATTTTTTCGATTAATCTATAGATTATTTTTCCTTTTACCGATTATTTTTTTTATTTAAAACGAAGATGAAAAAATAAATGTAGGCCAGTTTTTTCAAAAGGCATGGCTTTTATTTACAGAAAAAAAAAAGGATGGCCACTCAGTCAACATTGACAACAACATGACAAAATATTCTGTAACAATGTAAACATTTAAAACTTTTAACATTTAACACAATTAAAAGTAGCGTATTTGCTTTTTAATGTGCAAATATAAAAGTAAACACCCAGTGCAAATCTTAATATTCTGCAATAGTATAAGCATTTCAAAAGTAAAAGTATTGCTTATTTTGCTTTAAAATTTGCAAAAATAAAGATAAAGATCCAATACAAAAAAGTGCAAATCGGAAATATTCTGTAACAGTGTAAACATTTCAACAAAAGTAAAAGTATTGCTTATTTGCTAAAATGTGCAAAAATAAAGATAAACATCCAATACAAAAAAGTGCAAAACGAAATATTCTGTAACAACAGTGTAAACATTTCAACAAAAGTAAAAGTATTGCTTATTTTGCTTAATAACACAACAATGATAGTATGATTAAAGTGAAAGTTAATTGTTCGTTTGTACATAGTATATGTAACTGTTAATGTTGTAAAAGGTATTTGCACAACTAGTTAACGTTAGCGTTAAAGAGGAGCGCGTCTTTGTAAACACTGAACAGGCACGCCAAACGCGCCTCTCAGAGCGAAACAGTGTTTTAGTTTATGAATTTACAACGCAGATACAAATGACACATTCATGTTTTTGTGTAATGATGACAACGTATACTCACGCGGACGATTGACTAGTTGATGGTGATGGCAAGAACGCTGTCGGGTGTTTTCTTTTCAAATGTTCGTTTATAGCCGTTGTGCATACAACAACATTATTAGCAGAGGTGGGTAGAGTAGCCAGAAATTGTACTCAAGTAAGAGTACTGTTACTTTAGAGATTTATTACTCAAGTAAAAGTAAGGAGTAGTCACCCAAATATTTACTTGAGTAAAAGTAAAAAGTATGTTGTGAAAAAACTACTCAAGTACTGAGTAACTGATGAGTAACATACACACACATATCATATATGTATATATATATATATATATATATACATATATATATATATATATATACATACACACACACACACACACACACACACACACACACACACACATATATATATATATATATATATATATATACACATATATATACATACATTGATATATACAGTATATAATTTATATTTATTTATTTTGACGTTTTTGTTTACATGTTAAAGGTGTTTTAATGAATATACATGCATGTTTAACACATATAGATTCCTTTCTTTCATGAAGACAAGAATATAAGTTGGTGTATTACCTGATTCTGATGACTTGCATTGATTGTAAACAGACAGTATTGCTTATAACGTCCACGTTTTCAAATGGAGGAGAAAAAAAGTTCCTAATTTCTGTCTAATACCACATGAAAGTGGTTGGTTTTTGGCATCTTATTTGTCCATCTTCCATATTCGTTTTTATACACTTTACAAGAAATAAATAGGCGGCAAACTCCGTAGCTTGCTAGCTTTTTTGCGCTGGCTTTCGCAGACTCTTATTTTGAAAGCGCGGCGCGATGGACGGCACCTTTATTGTGAAGACAGGAACTGTGCAGTCAGTCTTTAGGCTTTTGACGGGATGTACGATTGAAATAAAAAATAGTCTTTTTTCCTTCACACTTTTGATTGATTGATTGAAACTTTTATTAGTAGATTGCACAGTACAGTACATATTCCGTACAATTGACCACTAAATGGCAACACCCCAATTCGTTTTTCAACTCAGGTCATGTGACCGCCTGGCTCTGTTTGATTGGTCCAACTTCACCAGTGACTGCATCTGATTGGTGGAACGGAGTGAAACGTCACCAGTAAGGCAGGCACTTTGAAGGTCTGTCTGACAGACCAAAACAAACAAAGTGTGCATTAACAGATCGATAAAAATTAGTAGCGAGTAGCGAGCTGAATGTAGATAAAAGTAGCGTTTCTTCTTAGGCCGTTTATTGAAATACTCCCACACTTTTGACGACTTTTGGCGTGCTTTTTTCCCCCTCGCTCGCACCGCTCGCATCGTCTGCTTTGCGCTCCGCCATGACGGTAGTGTGACGTAAATATGCGACGCGTCGAAGCACAAAAACGGCGTCGACGTATTTACGTAACCGATGACGTCGACTACGTCGACGCGTCGTTTCAGCCCTAGTGTAATGTATTACACGTGCAATAATATCTGCATGTTACTCACACAACTGTAAAACGAGGCTGAAGTTAGTTTATGACTGATTGGAATGTTTGGTGATGCTGATAGTCGATACCATACTGATACCCATCACTTAAAATGTTGTGATCATTGAATACTTTTGTCACTGGTGCAAAATAACAACAACAACAACAACAAACTATGGAACAAAAATATTTAAAAAATGTTGAGTAAATAATCTTTATAAAAACGTTTATGGTTTGTGAAACCTTTGATCTATTTGTGAAAATCTAATAAAGACACAGTTAACCCTTTTTTAAGCATGTAGACCACATTATTTCTGGTCCAGATTAAAATCTTCTCTACTTAATGTTCTCCAATCTGGACTAGATTTCCCCTGCAGACTGTAAAGGTTCATGAAAACACAGTTTTTGATTTGTGAAACCTTTATTTTATTTGGGAAAATGCAGTGAAGGCACCCTTTTTAGACATGTGGACCACATGGGTCTCGTTCCAGCCTTGTCTGTAACGCACACTAGAGATGCGCGGTTTGCGGACACAACCGCGGAGTCCGCGGATAATCCGCGGGTCGGGCGGGTGACATGACGAAAAAAATAGATTTTAAATAGATTCGGGCGGGTGGCGGTTGAACCAATTCGGAAATATATATATACATAGTTAAATGTTGTTACCCACATACGAAAAACGAGCAGCACTCTTTGAAACAGGCAATTATTCATTATTCAGTTCGGTCAGCTGAATAATTTTGATGGTTACGTGTTGTTTGGGCGCACTACAATGCAAAGGAATTAAGGCAATTGTGTTGTTTATTGTGGGTTTTTTCTATTCGAGATATACTACTGTGTGTTAATTATTTGGCCTCGCTTTCAAGTGAAGCGCATCGCCGATTGGCTACAATGTAAGGCTATTTAGCCTGCTTTGTTTGTCGCGACCGTCTATTTTCATTATAATTCAAGTTTGATGATAAAGTGCAGTCTGATGGGTTTGATTTCCCCCCATTTGCCTTGGCCAATAAGTTGCGGGTAATTTATTATTATTATTTATTTTATTTATTTTTGTTTAAATAGGGATGACATACATATGTTATTGTATAATTTAAGTTTGTGCGTGTGATGGACAGCCTAAAGCTTATGAGGCACATTTTTTTTTATTTTTTTTATTTCAACTTAAAAACCTATGAGCCTATGCCTATATGCCTACAACATAGGCTATGTGTTTATCTTTATTTTCCTGCCTGTCGTTGACAATGGAGATTGTCTGATATTTTGTCATGGCTGCAGATCAATCAATAAAGGTTCATCTTTGTCGCGAAATTGTTCACTGTTTCACTGTGCACCCCGCCCTCGTCCCTATTTGAGCATTATAACGTTAACAAGTTAATATTCATTGAAATAAATTCAGAATTTTTTTTTACCTAAAAAAAATGTAGGCCTAGTCTTTCTAAAACATTTTTTTAACTTCTTAAAAGCATCGTTCTGCTTGCTGCAACTGCGCACACAAAGTGTGAGGAACGCACTCCTGATCTGAGGGCATTGGCAACAACAGTCAACACTTTCTTAATGGAAATGACAATAATACTATAATAATGATAAATAATATTATCACGCATTAATATCTCTTAGCCACTAATGCGTGGCCAAGAGATATTAATGCGTGGCACGCATTGAATGTCTCTGCTGCATTGGATCAGTCTCCTTTCTTTAACAGGCAAAAGCTTTCTAACCTCACTAATGCCTTGCATCGTCTATATTAGATATATAACAACAGGTGGGTGGCGGGTGGCGGGCGGGTGTGGATTTGATAAAATGTTAGTTCGGGTGGATGGTGGGTGGATGACGACTTTTGTGATGCGGTTGCGGATGAAATAATTGCCTATCCGCGCATCTCTAACGCACACATAAGATAATGACTTGATGTTAGCACAACCAAGCTTTTTTTATTCTGAAGCTAGCAAACGTTTTGAACCAGGAGTTATGTGGATTTTTTTTAATTACCATGAAATCAATCACATGGAGTTTGTGGAGTAACATTCAATCAATCAATGAACGTTTATTTATATAGCCCTGAATCACAAATACATCAAAAGGCTTCACA
Source organism: Nerophis lumbriciformis (assembly GCF_033978685.3). Lineage (NCBI taxonomy): Eukaryota > Metazoa > Chordata > Actinopteri > Syngnathiformes > Syngnathidae > Nerophis > Nerophis lumbriciformis. The sequence goes on along the minus strand of NC_084549.2, from coordinate 54,289,743 downwards.
AACCCCAATGACATCCTCGGATCTGATCCCACATCCGGGCAAGAAAAAACTTAACCCAATGGGAACGATAAGAAACCTTGGGAGGCCCCGCAGATTTGGGTAACCCCTCCCTGGGTGACTGGTTCAACAGATGCTGAGTGGATATAGTTAGTAATGTGAGAGTCCAGTCCATAGGGAGGTTAACAGGGCGATCCTTTTGCATGTAGACAAGTGGGCAGCACAGAGACGTCACCAACTGATGCATAAAGGAGTGGTCCACCCGTGGTCCCAACTTGGAACAGCTGCGGTTCCTCCGTGTAAACTGATCAGTGGTTTCCTGATAACCTCTACACGCAGGAGAGGGTGGCAGAGCAGAAAAGAGAAGAGGCAGATCAACTGGTCTAAAAAAAGTGGTCTATTTAAAGGCCACGGCGTATAAATAAGTTTTAAGATGGGACTTAAATGCTTTTACTGAGGTAGCATCTCTAACTGTTACCGGTAGGGCATTCCAGAGTATTAACAACAAGAACAACTCCCCAATAAACATGGATCATAATCAGATAGATGAGGTTACCACCTTTACTTACCTAGGAAGCATTATTGCTGTGGACGGAGGAACGGAGGAGGATGTCAGTGCCAGAATTGGAAAAGCAAGGACCACATTCACTATCCTAAATAAAATCTGGAAAGCAAAAAACATATCACTCAAGACCAAACTGCAAATCTTCAACTCAAACGTCAAATCCACCTTACTCTACAGTTCAGAAACCTGGAAGATCACTGCCAACATACTCAACAAAATACAGACATTCTTCAACCGCTGCCTCCGTCGCCTCCTAGGTATCTACTGGCCTAACACCATCTCCAATGCCAACCTGTGGGACCTCACTCGACAAGACACAATAGAACCACAAATCAGGAGGAGGAAATGGAAATGGATTGGACACACACTGCGTAGACACAATAGCTCAATCACGAAACATGCTCTAACATGGAACCCGCAAGGCAAGAGGAAGAGAGGAAGGCCTAGAGCCACTTGGAGAAGAACCACAGAGCAGGAGATGAAGGCCCAAGGGCTGGCATGGCAACAACTGGAGCGAAGGGCGCAAGGCCGAAGGGGATGGAGGAGTTTCATCAATGGCCTATGTTCCTCAGGGAATTTAAAGCCCTAAGTAAGTAAGTAAGTAATTCCAGAGTACTGGAGCCCGAATAGAAAACATTCTATAGCCCGCAGACTTTTTTGGGCTCTGGGAATCACTAGTAAGCCGGAGTTCTTAGAACGCAGATTTCTGCCCAGGACATATGGTACAATACAATCAGCAAGATAGGATGGTTAATATTTTATACGTCAATAATAAAACCGTAAAGTCACATCTTAAGTGCACAGGAAGCCAGTGCAGGTGAGCCAGTATAGGCGTAACATGATCAAACTTTCTTGTTGTTGTCAAAAGTCTAGCAGCCGCATTTTGTACCAACTGTAATCTTTTAATGCTTGACGTAGGGAGAACCGAAAATAATATGTTACAGTAATCGAGACGAGACGTAACGAACACATGAATAATGATTTCAGCGTCGGTGGTGGAGAAAATGGGATGAATTTTAGCGATATTACGGAGATGAAAGAAGGCTGTTTTAGTAACACTCTTAATGTGTATGAATGACCTCATTCATCCAGGTCATTGTCATCGCAGGGCATTCAATCGATCGCACCTGGACTGTTTGGTTTGTCTTAGAAGACGTTTGATGCAAACGAGGAATCCTAACTGTCAAAGCCAACGACAGTCGTTGAAGTGAAATTTCCCCTCGTTAGCATTGAGATATTGTGTGGCAGAACGATTGCTGTGGATCGACCAGTCCAAAATAGTCTGACTTACCCACGTTAGCATTCCATTCAGTTGTAAACAAATGTCCCAAATGGCATTCTGGTCACAGAATGTTGGAGGCTAAATTGCAGAGTCTTTTAGGTTGAAAGGACGTTGTATGTGGGAGACAAGTGGTGTCGCAGACCAGAACAAAATGTACAGATTCTGGACAGGAAGTATGAATGGTATGAAAGAGGAGTGAGGGAAGCCATCTACAGTATGTCAAGGTTGAAAAACCATCCCTGAACAGAGGTGGTGGTCTGTTTGATTGTTTTCTACATTTTAGGCCCACCTGGAATGTGTGGTTTTTCCGATTGCTGGGGTCTAAAATACCAGACTTTGCAGAAGATATTTCAAAAAGTTGCGGCAACAGTTGCAATGTTTTAAGCTTGATCTTTTTTCTACTACCATTAGATCAGTGCATGATTTAACCATTTCCAATCAATGCTTTCGTGTAGAGGCAGTCAATATAAAGTTAAAGTACCACTGATAGTCACACACACACTAGGTGTGGTGAAATTATCCTCTGCATTTGACCCATCCCCTTGTTCCATCCCTTGGGAGGTGAGGGGAGCAGTGAGTAGCAGCGGTGGCCGCGCTCTGGAATCATTTTGGTGATTTAATCCCCAATTCCAACCCTTGATGCTGAGTGCCAAGCAGGGAGGTAATGGGTCCCATTTTTATAGTCTTTGGTATGACTCGGCCGGGGTTTGAACTCACGACCTACCGATCTCTGGGCGGACACTCACATATGATGAATATGTTTGTGTTATTACATATTAACAATGCATGTTCATTTACGATTAGCTTCCGGTGTCATTCTACTTAGTGTGTTTGTGCTTGTGTGTGTGTGTAGAATGGTTATCCATTTTTTCCTCCAGTGATAAGGCTACATGGAAGAAATATAGTTTATTTTATGCCGTGGTGGTGAGCAGCCGTGTTACTGCTGCATGGAATATGGAAATGTAATTACATTTCCATATTCCTTGTTGCAGTAGTGATGCTCCGATCGGGGGATCGTGGGATCGGATTGGGGACAATGTTGGACACAATTGTGTCCAACATTGTCCCCCGATCCGATCCCACGATCGGAGCATCGCTACTTAGAACGTGAATTGGTTTTGATGGCTGACTCCAAACTTTCCTTCAACTGTCGTTTCAGGCAATTTTGATGGACACCAACTGTTCAATGAAGACCAGGTCCTATTCCACGCAGGGAGCTTCCTACCAAGGTGACAACATGGATCCAGACGATGATGATTACGACTAGCAGGATGGCAGCCATGCAGGGTAACATTGAACGAGGGTTCAGATGATCTATTTTGTTGTATAAAAATTAGGAACACAGAAAAAACAGCAACAAAATAAAGCAGCTAAGATGTTTCCGTGTGAATGTCCTGCATCGCGTCGTCTCCGTTCAGTGTTCAATTAGCGCTTGTTTCAGGACAAACCAAAGTTGATGTTGATCTGTGTTTGCGAGCGCAATTTGCAGCCGACAGCCTTATTGATTAGACAGCTGGTTTAAAATCTCTTTGTCAACAGTAGAGGAGTGCTGAAAAACATGCTTTAGTTCAAATACACGGTGTCACTAAAGTCCAGCAATTATGCATTTTCAGTGGTAACTCTGCTTACAGGTTGAATAGATTCTGTGAGCTTGTTTTAAAAACACAAAATCAACGTCCGTTATTGAAATGAACTTCAAATATTAATCCATTCCGTGCCCCTAAAAACACTACAATTTCTGTATGAAAAACTGCACAAAAGAAGCTTCTACAAACAAACAGTAGTTTCATGAAGTAACTAGCGTGGATAAATGCTGGGTTACATCAGAATCCAGACAAACCATCGCTAGCAAGTATCTTCATGATATATTTATAAAACAGAACGATTTGATTCTTTGGACACATTCTTTTTTACACCACAAAAGAACATAATACTAGATCCGCCCAAGCAAAGTCTATGAGCATGAACTCATGAAAACTACTCGGATGAGAGGCTAAATGCCTTCTCACACAACTGATCGGTTTATGTGTTTACACTCGGTTAACTTAAAGGCCTACTGAAATGAATTTGTTTTATTTAAACGGGGATAGCAGATCCATTCTATGTGTCATACTTGATCATTTCGCGATATTGCCATATTTTTGCTGAAAGGATTTAGTATAGAACAACAACGATAAAGTTCGCAACTTTTGGTCCCTGATAAAAAAAAAGCCTTGCCTGTACCGGAAGTAGCGTGACGTCACAAGTTGAAAGTCTCCTCACATTTCCCCATTGTTTACACCAGCAGCGAGAGCGATTGGGACCGAGAAAGCGACGATTACCCCATTAATTTGAGCCAGGATGAAAGATTCGTGGATGAGGAACGTGAGAGTGAAGTATTAGAGTGCAGTGCAGGACACATCTTTTTTCGCTCTGACCGTAACTTAGGTACAAGGGCTCATTGGATTCCACACTCTCTCCTTTTTCTATTGTGGATCAAGGATATGTATTTCAAACCACCTCGGATACTATATCCTCTTGAAAATGAGAGTCGAGAATGCGAAATGGACATTCACAGTGACTTTTATCTCCACGACAATACATCGGTGAAGCACTTTAGCTACGGAGCTAACGTGATAGCATCGGGCTTAACTGCAGATAGAAACAAAATAAATAAACCCCTGACTGGAAGGATAGACAGAAAATCAACAATACTATTAAACCATGGACCTGTAACTACACGGTTAATGCTTTCCAGCCTGGCGAAGCTTAACAATGCTGTTGCTAACGATGCCATTGAATCTAGCTTAGCTACGAACCTCGACAGAGCTATGATAAAAACATTAACTCTCCACCTACGCCAACCCTCATCTGCTCATCAACACCGAAGCTCACCTGCGTTCCAGCGATCGACGGAGCGACGAAGGACTTCACCCGATCATCGATGCGGTCGGCGGATAGCGGTGGATAGCGCGTCTGCTATCCAAGTCAAAGTCCTCCTGGTTGTGTTGCTGTAGCCAGACGCTAATACACCGATCGCATCCACAGCTTTCTTCTTTGCAGTCTCCATTGTTCATTAAACAAATTGCAAAAGATTCACCAAGAGATGTCCAGAATACTGTGGAATTTTGCAATGAAAACTGAGCTTTTTGTATTGGATACAATGGCGTCCCAATACTTCCGTTTCAACCATCGACGTCACGCGCATACGTCATCATACCTAGACGTTTTCAACCGAAAGTTTCGCAGGAAATTTAAAATTGCCCTTTATAAGTTAACCCGGCCGTATTGGCATGTGTTGCAATGTTAAGATTTCATCATTGATATATAAACTATCAGACTGCGTGGTCGGTAGTAGTGGGTTTCAGTAGGCCTTTAAGGATTCACAACTGCATCTTATCGATTTAGGGGTCTGAAACCGATGTAGCCGGTCGCAACGGTTTATCACAAACAACCCTACGAGCCACCATGATTCTTTTCTTTCATGAATATCATCCACTTCTTTTCAACACTTTCCTTCACACTCACTTTCATCCCACCCATGCTTGGACAAACAAAGTATCTTCATGGTCAATGTGAGATCCATATGTTACACTAGATCAGGGGTAGGGAACCTATGGCTCTAGAGCCAGATGTGGCTCTTTTGATGACTGCATCTGATCTCTCAGATCAATCTTAGCTGACACTGCTTAACACGATAAGTAATGAATAATTCCGCTGGTAATCACAGTGTTAAAAATAACCACATATCAACCAGACTACAAAGCCATCAGCAAAACCATGCAGCACCAGAAGTCGCATTAATGGTAAGAAGTATTTCATTTATTATTGGTTAGCTTCAGAACAACATTGTTATTAAAAAGAATAAGAGACTCATTACACTCTAAAAATGTTGTTCTTACTTAAAAATGCACGCATTTAGTTGTATTCATTGTTAAAAAATATTATACGGCTCTCACGGAAATACATTTTAAAATATTTGGCTTTCATGGCTCTCTCAGCCAAAAAGGTTCCCGACCCCTGCACTAGATGGACGGAATGGAACTATTCGTCGCACCGAATCAGTTCATCTTAATACTCACCGAAAGCTGGCTGCATCAGCTCATACTCGTCACGGATATCCAGCTAGCAGGTTGCGTTAGCCAGCAAAAGGACTGGAGCAGAAAAGTCAGTGAGCATCGAGGAAGGGGACGATGTGTGAACCGACATTGTAGTCTTCTGACACTGCTGGACTTGGAGGTTCTCATGGTGCCATGCAGACCCTACCATCTCCCCAGAGAAGTGAGCGTTACTGCTGTTTATATTCCACTCAACGCTAACGTTAGCACTGCTTTGAGCTAGGGACGTAAATCTCTTTGTGATGGACGATTCAATTCGCACCCTGCGACCTTGAGACAAGCGGTAGAAAATGGATAGGTGGATGGACTCAATTCGCGATATCGATACATGGGTAACGATGGGATTCAAAAAGGATGTACATAAATAGAATGATTCAAGGCGATTCGATTTAGTGTATGAACGATTTGATTCTATGGTTAACAAAAGCATTCCTTCCTGTGCATACGCTCCTCCTCCAGTTAGAGAATAAATAGTTAGGACCTTGTATTCAATAGCTCAGACTAGATCCGTCCAAGGTAAGTCTATGAGCATGAACTGATGAAAACTCGGATGAGAGGACAGACGTCTTCTAAGACAACTGATCAGTTGAATGAGAATATCAATAACCTGATGAATGAGAACACCCATTGGTACAATCATCTTCAAATATTAAAAACACATTCTATAAAAGTGACACGCTTCCAGTATTTCCTAATTTTTCAAACAAAATATATCTCCAAAAATGTTTTATAAAGTAAAAAGGCAAACACATGTCAAACACATTTCTCTTTCCACGAGTCGAGTCAAGTCAGTGTCGTCACAGACGCCTACGAGTTCTATCCAATGGCTTTACTGGGGGGTGGGACTTCCAGGACAAGGATGGGAAGCGACGTGTGTTGTGGAGTTGAAAGAGGAAAGGAAAGTTGCCGGAGAAGAGAGCAAGACACGGAGATTGAGCCCTTTGTACGAGAACATTGCATTTTAATCCGTTTGAGTCGCCACTACTTGGGATTTTACAATACAAGCTGATGGCACAGCACGGAGACGGTCCGGGGTGTTTACATTACGTATCATGTAGGTAATTATTTGGCGGGCAACCGTGACTCTCGCGTTGTTTTCAAAATAAACTGTCTAATGATTGTCTCACGCGACACCTGGAGCATGTACAAACCCTGTTTCCATATGAGTTGGGAAATTGTGTTGGATGTAAATATAAACGGAATACAATGATTTGCAAATCCTTTTCAACCCATATTCAATTGAATGCACTACAAAGACAAGATATTTGATGTTCAAACTCAAACTTTATTTTTTTTTTTTGCAAATAATAATTAACTTAGCATTTCATGGCTGCAACACGTGCCAAAGTAGTTGGGAATGGGCATGTTCACCACTGTGTTACATGGCCTTTCCTTTTAACAACACTCAGTAAACGTTTGGGAACTGAGGAGACACATTTTTTAAGCTTCTCAGGTGGAATTCTTTCCCATTCTTGCTTGATGTACAGCTTAAGTTGTTCAACAGTCCGGGGGTCTCCGTTGTGGTATTTTAGGCTTCATAATGCGCCACACATTTTCAATGGGAGACAGGTCTGGACTACAGGCAGGCCAGTCTAGTACCCGCACTCTTTTACTATGAAGCCACGTTGATGTAACACGTGGCTTGGCATTGTCTTGCTGAAATAAGCAGGGGCGTCCATGGTAACGTTGCTTGGAGGGCAACATATGTTGCTCCAAAACCTGTATGTACCTTTCAGCATTAATGGCGCCTTCACAGATGTGTAAGTTACCCCTGTCTTGGGCACTAATACACCCCCATACCATCACAGATGCTGGTTTTTCAACTTTGCGCCTATAACAATCCGGATGGTTCTTTTCCTCTTTGGTCCGGAGGACAGAACGTCCACAGTTTCCAAAAACAATTTGAAATGTGGACTCGTCAGACCACAGAACACTTTTCCACTTTGTATCAGTCCATCTTAGATGAGCTCAGGCCCAGCGAAGCCGACGGCGTTTCTGGGTGTTGTTGATAAACGGTTTTCGCCTTACATAGGAGAGTTTTAACTTGCACTTACAGATGTAGCGACCAACTGTAGTTACTGACGGTGGGTTTCTGAAGTGTTCCTGAGCCCATGTGGTGATATCCTTTACACACTGATGTCGCTTGTTGATGCCGTACAGCCTGAGGGATCAAAGGTCACGGGCTTAGCTGCTTACGTGCAGTGATTTCTCCAGATTCTCTGAACCCTTTGATGATAGTACGGACCGTAGATGGTGAAATCCCTAAATTCCTTGCAATAGCTGGTTGAGAAAGGTTTTTCTTAAACTGTTCAACAATTTGCTCACGCATTTATTGACAAAGTGGTGACCCTCGCCCCATCCTTGTTTGTGAATGACTGAGCATTTCATGGAATCTACTTGTATACCCAATCATGGCTCCCACCTGTTCCCAATTTGCCTGTTCACCTGTGGGATGTTCCAAATAAGTGTTTGATGAGCATTCCTCAACTTTATCAGTATTTATTGCCACCTTTCCCAACTTCTTTGTCACGTGTTGCTGGCATCAAATTCTACAGTTAATGATTATTTGCAAAAAAAACCAACATGTTTATCAGTTTGAACATCAAATATGTTGTCTTTGTAGCATATTCAACTGAATATGGGTTGAAAATGATTCGCAAATCATTGTATTCCGTTTATATTTACATCTAACACAATTTCCCAACTCATATGGAAACGGGGTTTGTATCTACATCTATTTTCGTCTCCAGTTACATAACAAGAGCGTGACTCTTTTCACTGACCATTGTGGCTCTCGTGTCGTTTTAAAGACAAAAACTGTCAACTGATCTCTAGTTCGGCACGATAACCAGTTCATGCGTTAACACTCGATTAACCTAAGGATTCACAACTGAATCTTATCGTAACTGACGTAACTGAACTGGCCATTTCTCAAACCGGATATCCGTTCATATCGGTTTATCGTTAACCACACTTTGAGCTATCTGTTAGCCTTCATGATTTTTTTCTTTCATGAATATCATCCACTTCTTCTTAACACTTTCTTTCACACTCACTTTCATCCCACCCATGATTGGGTTGCTCACTGTCCTTTGAAATACGGAATTGTCCATTATTTGGAAACAGGAGTAGGCGTCCCTTACTTAGCTGAAAACACACACTTTGTCCCGTTATACACTGCGAATGGAAAATACTGTGGTTTGCCAAAGACTAAGCCAGTTGATCGCTCACCTATCAACATACCTGCCAACCTTGAGACCTCCAGGGGGGGCTATGGGGTTTGGTGGTAGCAGGTGGTGTATATTGTAGCGTCCCGGAAGAGTTAGTGCTGCAAGGTGTTCTGGGTATTTGTTCTGTTGTGTTAATGTTGTGTTACGGTGCGGATGTTCTCCCGAAATGTGTTTGTCATTCTTGTTTGGTGTGGATTCACAGTGTGGCGCATATTTGTAACCGTGTTAAAGTTGTTTGTGTGGCCACCCTCAGTGTGACCTGTATGGCTGTTGATCAAGTATGCATTGCATTCACTTATGTGTGTTTAACAGCCGCATAGAATATGTGACTAGGCCGGCACGCTGTTTGTACGGAGGAAAAGCGGACGCTAAAAGCAATGCCTTTAAGGCAGGCCCTCAATATTGTTGTCCGGGTGGAAATCGGGAGAAATTCGGGAGAATGGTTGCCCCGGGAGATTTTCGGGAGGGGCACTGAAATTCGGGAGTCTCCCGGGAAAATCGGGAGGGTTGGCAAGTATGACTATCAAACTCATTCCCGTTCGACTTTCCTGGCATTTTTATCTATTCCCTTTGCCTTGGTTGTCACTCTTCTCTGCCTCAGCGTGACGGCTGCTAACTCGCTCGTCACCTGCTTAGCGTCTAGTCCTCTGACTCCAAGGTACTTTTAACCGCTGTGACGTTTCGTCTTTTAAAAAAAGTAGCAATGGTGTTAGCTCATACTTGCCAACCTTGAGACCTCCGATTTCGGGAGGTGGGGGCGTGGTCGGGGGTGGGGCGGGGCGTGGTTGGGGGCGTGGTTAAGAGGGGAGGAGTATATTGACAGCTAGAATTCACCAAGTCAAGTATTTCATATATATATATCTACATCCTGAAATTATGCAAACAAAACTGTGTTTAGATAATTGATACTTCAAACTTGCATAAATAAATCTTAAGGGATATAACATAACTTGGCTTCTGAGAATTTCAAAATGTAATGAATAAAATGCTAAAGTTGTTGATAAACAAGCAATTATTTTAATAATTAAATATGGTCATTTTAAATGAATTATTATGATAATTCAAAATCAATTATTTCAAATATGTTTATTTTAATGTATAATTCTATGGCTGGATGTAATAAGGAGTCAGGAAAAAATACAAAGAAAAATACAATTAATTTTGATGTTTTTAGCAAAATATAATAATGTATTTATTTTTTATTTTTTTAATTAATAAATATATTTATTTTTAGGTAAGATAAACATAATAATACAATTTATCTCTAGTCTGGATGATTTAGTTATTGTCACCCTGTTGTCCTCCCATCATGAAAAAAGGCTGTCCTCACTCAGGTCCGCATGGAGCTGGAGGGGGCGTGGCTTCCAGCTCCAGCTGAAAATCGGGAGATTTTCGGGAGAATATTTGTCCCGGGAGGTTTTCGGGAGAGGCGCTGAATTTCGGGAGTCTCCCGGAAAATTCGGGAGGGTTGGCAAGTATGTGTTAGCTCTGAGCTCATTTTTGTCGGACGGGGGTACAAATGGCTAATATTGAGTTTGCCAGCGAGGTATCCCTTACTTCTTTACACCGGCTGTTTTGGTCGCATCTTATGGGATTCACCATGACAATCGTTATGTCAACTGATGGCGGGGAGGCCAATTACTCAAATTTTTGCTTTTAACCAAAATCCTAACAATGAACCGAGAGATAGCTCATATCTGGAAAAATGTTGTACAAGGTACCACTGTACTGTGTTATGCAAGTAAAAACACGATATTAAACATTTACTGTATAGTCGTCCCTCGCCACATCACGCTTCAAACATCGCAGCTTTACAGTTGATTTTAAAAGCATATTCTACATATCTGAATTTAGTGGTAAATTAAGTCTTACTTATGTCTTACATGTATAACAGTGCGGTATTTGTCTTATTTTCTATCATTATATTGTGGCGATCGATAAAGATATTCAACAAGCGGGACTTCCTTTTCCAGGTTAAGGGTAAACAATGCTTACAACACGGCGGCTAATTTTGGCGCTATCTTCACCGCTCCAATCAAGTTAACCAACTTTTGGGATGACAACTTTTGGATGCATTTCATCTTCAACTCTTGCCTCACTAATAACAAGAGATGTCTGATAACATCGGACTGCCGATATTATCGGCTGATAAATGCTTTAAAATGTAATATCGGAAATTATCGGTATCGGTTTCAAAAAGTAAAATTGATGACTTTTTAAAACGCAGCTGTACAAAGTGGTACAAGGACGTAGGGAGAAGTACAGAGCAGTTGCGTCTCCCAGTCATACTTGCCAAACATCCCGATTTTCCCGAGAAATTTTAGTGCCCCTCCCGACAATCTCCCGGGGCAACCATTCTCCCAAATTTCTCCCGATTTCCACCCAGCCAACAATATTGGGGGCGTGCCTTAAAGGCACTGCATTTGCGTGCCGGCCCAATCACATAATATCTACGGCTTTTCACACACAAGTGAATGCCATGCATACTTGGTCAACAGCCATACAGGTCACACTGAGGGTGGCCGCATAAACAACTTTAACACTGATACAAATATGCGCCACACTGTGAACCCACACCAAACAAGAATGACAAACGCATTTCGGGAGAACATCCGCACCGTAACACAACATAAACACAACAGAACAAATACCCAGAACTCCTTGCAGCACTAACTCTTCCGGGACGCTACAATATACACCCACCTCAACCCCGCCCCCCCCTAACCCCACCCACCTCAACCTCCTCATGCTCTCTCAGGGAGAGCATGTCCCAAATTCCAAGCTGCTGTTTTGAGGCATGTTAAAAAAAATAATGCACTTTGTGACTTCAATAATAAATATGGCAGTGCCATGTTGGCACTTTTTTCCCATTAATTGAGTTGATTTATTTTGGAAAACCTTGTTACATTGTTTAATGCATCCAGCGGGGCATCACAACAAAATTAGGCATAATAATGTGTTAATTCCACGACTGTATATATCGGTATCGGTTGATATCGGAATCGTAATTAAGAGTTGGACAATATCGGAATATCGGCAAAAAAGACATTATCGGACATCTCTACTAATAACATTTCTCCACATTTGTGAGGATTTGACGCGAGACGCACCGGCACTAGCACACCATTTAATGTTACAAGACTGCAATCAGCTGTTCGTACCATGTTAAGTGGGGAAAAAAACTCAGTTGATGCACTTTATCTTCAACATCATCAGATCCACATGACATCGTTGAGTCTTTGACATAAGCGCATACTTGCCAACCTTGAGACCTCCGAATTCAGGAGATGGGGGGCGAGGTTTGGGGCGGGGGGAGGGTATATATTTTCAAGTATTTCTTAAATATATATATATATATATATATATATATATGAATAATCCGTTCGTGAATGAGTATATCCGTTCGACCACCGTGTTCAATGGAGAAGTCTGATCTACAAAATTTGCAGGCAGCATACTCCTTCCCCTTCGAACTGTCATGGATGAACTGAAATTATTTTTTCCAATCATTTTGGAACTTGCAAGCGTACTTCTTCTTCTTACTCGTCGTCGCCATGTCTCTTCTTCGTTCTTCTGCTTCGTCTCTGTTATGTTTTTGGACATTACTACTTGCCGTAGTTTTGAAGCAATGCATGATGGGAATCCGGATGTTGTGTGTCAGTGTATTAACGTGCCAGCTGGAATAAACACACGCTGAGAAGTAGCTCCGTGCCTGCCTACTTTATGGGTTATAGATAAACCTATGGACAACGGAGACATATATGTGCAGTTGTGCACTGAGCTCCAAAAGCCGTAGATGTTATGTGACTGGGCCGGCACGGGTGGAAATCGGGAGAATGGTTGCCCCGGGAGATTTTCGGGAGGGGCACTGAAATTCGTGAGTCTCCCGGGAAAATCGGGAGGGTTGGCAAGTATGCGTAAGCGACGTGTTACGTAGTTGGCCGACAAAGATGATTCCGATTCTAATTATGGTTGTAGCTTCGACTGTCAAGTTGACCAAGTTTTTTGCAGAACGATTTACGCTTGTTTTTTCAGCACATGGAAGCCTAGTTCTAACTGGAAGGAATTACACAGAATGGGATGGAGTATTTCCACTTTAGTCATGTTGTAGTGGCCGGGTGACCGCCTTAGCAATGACACCTGGAGGGTAGGGCTAGGCGATATATCGATATGCGCGATATATCGCGGGTTTGTCTCTGTGCGATATAGAAAATGACTGTATCGTGATATTCGAGTATGCGTTCTCACGCAGTTGCTTTTAGCTGTGGGCATTATACTACAGGCTCTCCTTGCTCTTTCCTGTGTCTCCTTCTCACAGACAGCAAGCGCACCTTCTTACACACGTCACATACTGTCACAACATACGTCACATACGTATACGCCCTAGCGCAGCAGAGACGTAGCAGCATGGCTAACGTTAGCTGTGATGCTAGAGGTAATACGAGAGAGAGAAGGTGCGAATCTGGTAACAAATGAAGGAATAATTAATTCCCCCAAAAAACAGCAGGGGGTCCATCGTCTGGCGGTGGTTTGGCTTCAAGTGGGAATATGTCGAACAGACAACCGTAATTTGTCAAGTGTGGGGCGAAAGCGTTGCTATAAAAAGTAGCATTACTGCTAATATGTAGCATCATTTGAAAAGTCACCTGCTAGAGAATGAAAGAGTGCTTACTCCGCATGTCAACATCTCCGTTTGGTGCCACACACCCACACCATCAAAATGCCGAGGCAAACATTTCCAGATCAACACCGTATAAAAAAAATAGTGATTTTTTTAGTTGTGATTTCCTTCTCTGCATGAAAGTTTAAAAGTAGCATATATTAATGCAGTATGAAGAAGAATGTTTTAATGTAGACACATAGAATCATCATACTGCTGTGATTACCGTATTTTTCGAACTATAAGTCGCAGTTTTTTTCATAGTTTGGCCGGGCTCCAAAGTGACTTATACATGTTTTTTTCCTTCTTTATTATGCATTTTCGGCAGGTGCGACTTATTCTCCGGTGCGATTTATACTCCGAAAAATACGGTATATGCATCAAGTGTTCATTCAAGGCTAAGGCAAAATATCGAGATATATATCGTGTATCGCGATTTGGCCTTAAAATATCGCGATATTTAAAAAAGGCCATATCGCCCAGCCCTACCTGGAGGATTCTTTGTGCTAGCAGTGAGCACTGTAACCTACAGTGGAACACACTCAAGGCTATTATATTGAGTGAAACAAGTGTAAAGGTGTTCTTTCATGTTTAAAAAAAAACTTCAGAAGGTCGTAAACCTTTTTTTAATGCTTTAACTATGAAAATATTAAATGTATCATTGATACTTTGCAGAAAGTTGTTACCAAGGTTAGACCTGGAACCAATTAGCGGCGATAAACGAGGGACGACTGTATGAGAAATAAACAATATAATATGAATAAATATGATCTCCTTTTTGATGTAATTAATTCATTTAATTTTTATTAATGTTATATTACAAATAAATTGCTAAAATGATTTGAATTTTTCGATAACTCAACGATTTAACTTGTAATTAATGAATGAATCATGAATCATGCATTAATATGACATGTGTATATTATTCAGTTTGTCCAGACTTTAGGGACACCGTATATTTAAAATCCCACATCCTTTGCCATGTAAAGCCTTTTCCCCCCCCTAGGAAAAACACTATTTTTTGTTTTGTAAAGACATTAAAACAATGAAATGTGATGTTCAGAAAATGTTGTCCCACATATTTGTTATTAAATATTGGACGATGGTATAAATGATACATCCTGCTTAGGGATTGTGGATACAGTGGAACCATACAAATCCAAAAAAAAAAAAAAGAAAAGAGTAATTGTGTTGTATGCACAGAAATAAACATGAAGTAAATGTGAAATGAAAAGTATCCCAGCAGGCATGATACGTTAAAACAAGGTTGAATTAGGTCCTGACGTTGAGCAACTCAAACATAACGTTGAAACAACATACTGTTTGACAATGTTTAATCAATGATTTGACCATTGAAATTTTGTCATTTCCCAACCAACAACCTGGATCCAAGGTTAGACATCAACGCTGTCTCAATTCACAAAAACAACAATTTTGCAACGATGTTTCAAAGTCAGTTTTAAAGGACATGTACGTTTAATCAACGTTGTATCAATGTCTCGCGCCTGCTGGGATTGGTATCACCATGAGGTGCCTAATTATTTCAGATGCCATTTGGCAAGTGTTGGGTGATTCAATATTCCACCACTTTTCACACGCTTGTGTGTAAAGAAAAAAAAAAAAGAAGCAGGTTGTCAGTATTTATGCTGTGTAGTTGTACAATTGTAGACTGAAATGAACCAATTAAAATTGGTTGCTGTCTTGTTCATGTGTTTATGAAGCATCCGAGCAACCACACCGTTTTGTAAAAAGTCAACATTTACGATAAAAGTGACAAATGACGATGTACAGTACGTATTTTTTTCCAAAGCAGTAACAATATATTGCATTTTTCCCCCCAAAATTACAGAAACAAAACTGCATACACGATTCCTGGGTTTTGTCTTGACGACAAAGACATTCAAATGTTTGTACATGCACTAATCGTTCTTAACAATCTTTAAAAAATAAATAAATGTTGTGTCATGGTCAAGGTTTATTTATGAAGCTGCCTCAAAGTCTGTACAAGTTAACGGACCCATATCGTCCAGATGACAGAAAAGTCACTAAAAAGTTCTCTTGGTGTAATTTATGTTCCTGAAAATGAATCCGGCAGTAATTTTCAATGAGTTTTTGAGTAATCAGCAGTGTTGGGTTAGTTACTGAAAACCAGTAACTAGTTACAGTTAGTAGTTACTTTATTTCAAAAGTAACTCAGTTACTTACACCAAAAAGTACTACTTTACTGTGAAAAGTAACTATTTAGTTACTTTTTTTCTTTTCTTTTAAAAGCTCCCATTAATGCCCTTTTAGCCTTCATTTCAGTAGTTATTGCACTGGAGAATAATACAATCTGTTGATCAACTTGACATGCATTTGCATCACTGAACTCTGCTAAGCAATGTGGTCTACATAGAACACACAAAGACAAAGATATGTTTCAAAGGGCCAATTTATTTCAGGCTAGAACAAATTGACAAAACTATTTTAAATAGCTGCAACATAATGGCACTTTAACTTTAAGTAGATAGGATCTTTGATCCAAGACACAACTTACATTTAACTAAAATGTTATTTTCTTTGTGCTCGACAAAAGAAAAGTATTGAGAATGTCTCCATGTTAAGAAACTCGACTTCTGGCTTCACCATGATGTCTTGTTAGTTGTTATGAGAGTAGCGTATGTGTGTGTGTGTGTGGCCCTTTAAGATATGACAGCATGTGAGGTGAGTGACGTCAGTGAGTGAGTGGGCGACAGTGAGTGCGTGCAGGTGCTCTAGCTTGGCGGATGGCTGCGTTCAATAAAGTCACAAAGTTGCAACAAACCGCCCGCCTCATCAGTCACCCTCAGCTGTAAAGACCGACTGCCGGGTAAAGTGAAGGTTGTTAGCCCCGCAGTACATAGGCCCTGGAGGAATGTCTCCCCTGCGCCCCTCAACTACGGTCTGGGAGCCAGACCCCCCCCACCCCCACCCTCCACCCACACAAAGCATGCCCTTTCCTTTCCACCGTAGCGCTCCAATAAAACACACTCAGATCTTCTGTTTCTAGCCGATACTACATAAAAAATAACGAAAAATAACGCAGTGAAGCATCATGTAGTAACGGTAACTGAGTTACTGAATATAAAAAATAACGCATTAGATTACTAGTTACCGCCGAAACTAACTTACTTTGTAACGCGTTAGTACCAACACTGGTAATCAGTACATAACTGACTGTACTTGGAATGGCCTCTTTTTCATCGACGGACTCTCTGCCCTCCATAGCCTGTGTTTCCTCATGCTCGTTCAGCATTTCACCAAGCATCTTGAGGAAAACATCAGTAGAAGAGGATGCAAAATAGAATACCAGCGGCTTACCTTCTTTTTATCTCGTTTTTGCTCGGTTCGTTCTTCTTTCTCCGTTTTTCCGCAGGTCCTGACTCAGTTTTTCTCGTCTTGAGGGTGACCTTTATTTTTGGATCGCATTCGGCTTGAGGTTTTCAAAAAAAAATGTATCCAAAGGCTGACCAAAAACCTTGAAAGTCAAAATCATTCGAATGATCGCTGCAACAATGCATCCTACAAACAATTCTCTCAAATTTTGCGCTGGAATATCGTGGTTTGGTACGAAGATGCCGCCAAAACAAATAATTTGATCCAACTTAAGCGGGCACTTTCCAGTTATTATAAGAACATTCAATTCAAGTTACAGTTTGTATTCAAGTTACAGGTTCAAGTTGTAATAAATACATGTTTTTATATTCAAGTTATCAGTTCAATTCAAGTTGTAGGTTCAAGGTATCAGTTTTAAGTTATAAGTTCAACTTGTAAATTCAAGTTGTAAGCTTAAGTTATGCATTTAAGTTGTAAGTCAAACTATAAATTCAAGTTATGAGTTCAAGATAGAAGTTCAAGTTGTAAATTAAAGCTATAGTATCAAGTTATAAGTTAAAGACACAAATTCAGGTTCAGTTATAAATTCAAGTTGGAAGCTGAAGTTGTACAATGAAGACCAAAGGACAAAACACATAAATAATAATTAGTGTTGGTGTGAGAAATATACAAACATGTATGATGATGTCATCCACACCTTTATTTATAAATCACCTTCATTTATTAAAACACATTAATTGAAAAAAAAAAGACTTAATCTACAAAACACCTTCATATATAATACATCAGCTATAAAACACCTCCATTTTAATATTACCTCATTTATAAAAACAACTTAATCTATAAAACACCTTTTTTACATCACCTTCATTTACAAAACAGCTTAATCTAAAAAAACAACAACTTAATTTATAAAGCACCGTAATTTATAAAACACTATAATCTATAAAACCTTCACTTATGAAACTCCTAAATGTATAAAACACCTTCATTTATAACACAAATTACTGTAAAACAACTTAATCTATAAAACCTTATTTATATCACCTTCTTTTACAAAACAACTTCAATCTTAAAAAAAAACCTAATTTATAAAACACCTTATTTAAAAACACCTTCATCTATAATCACCTTTGCAAAACAACTAACCCTAAACAAAAACCTTAATCTATAAGACACCTAGATATATAAAACATTTTTATTCATAATCACCTTCATTTATGAAACAATTTAATCCATTGGACACTTTCTTTACCACTTTTGACTTGTGTTTGGGGTCATTGTCCTGTTGGAACACCCAACTGCGCCCAAGACGCAACCAATGGAACAGGTGCTTTAAATGGGACAATGAAAAAGGAGGATTACCTCCAAATTCTTCAGGACAACCTAAAATCATCAGCCCTGAGGTTGGGTCTTGGGCGCAGTTGGGTGTTCCAACAAGACAATGACCCCAAAAACACGTCAAAAAGTGGTCAAGGAATGGCTAAATCAGGCTAGAATTAAGGTTTTAGAATGGCCTTCCCAACGTGTGGACAATGCTGAAGAAACAACAAATTTAGCTGAACTGCACCAATTTTGTGGTCAAAAATTCAACGAGAAGCTTGCCAGAAGCTTGTGGATGACTACCAAAAGTGTCTTGGGATGGGAATCAGCACCTCCAAGTCCGAGGGATTGTTTAGGGTCTTCTGGGACCTTTAGGGGGAAGATGGTCCTTTATTGGGGTACTTTGGGACCTTGTGAATGTTTAGGGACCTCTGGGACCTATAGGGGGGAGATGGTCCTTTATTGAGGTAACTAGGGACCCTGTGACTGTTTAGGGTCCTGTGGGACCTTTAGTGGAAGATGGTCCTCTATTGAGGTACTTTGGGACCTTGTGACTGTTTAGGGTCCTGTGGGACCTTTAGGGGGAAGATGATCCTTTATTGGTGTGCTTTGGGACCTTGTGAATGTTTAGGGTCCTCTGGGACCTTTAGGGGGGAGATGGTCCGTTATTGGGGGGAGATTGTCCTCTATTGAGGTAACTAGGGACCCTGTGACTGTTTAGGGTCCTGCGGGACCTTTAGGGGAAGATGGTCCTTTATTGAGGTACGTTGGGACCTTGTGACTGCTTGTGGTCTTGTGGGACCTTTAGGGGGAAGATGGTCCTCTATTGAGGTACTTTGGGACCTTGTGACTGTTTAGGGTCCTGTGGGACTTTTAGGGGGAGATGGTCCTTTATTGGGGTACTTTGGGACCTTGTGAATGTTTAGGGTCCTCTGGGACCTTTAGGGGGAAGATGGTCTGTTATTGGGGTACTTTGGGACCTTGTGAATGTTTAGGGACCTATGGGACCTTTAGGGGGGAGATGGTCCTTTATTGGGGGACAATTGTCCTCTATTGAGGTAACTAGGGACCCTGTGACTGTTTAGGGTCCTGTGGGACCTTTAGGGGAAGATGGTCCTTTATTGAGGTACTTTGGGACCTTGTGACTGTTTGTGGTCTTGTGAACCTTTAGGGGGAAGATGGTCTTTTATTGAGGTACTTTGGGATCTTGTGACTGTTTAGGGTCCTCTGGGACCTTTAGGGTGAATATGGTCCTTTAAATGGTAAAGGGTATATGGGTTGTACTTGTATAGCGCTTTTCTACCTTTCTAAGGAACTCAAAGCGCTTTGACACTATTTCCACATTCACACACACATTCACACACTGATGGCGGGAGCTGCCATGCACGGCGCTAACCAGGACCCATCAGGAGCAAGGGTGAAGTGTCTTGCTCAAGGACACAACGGACGTGACTAGGATGGTAGAAGGTGGGGATGGAACCAGTAACCCTCAGATTGCTGGCACAGCTACTCTCTTTACTGAGGTACTTTGGGACCTTGTGACTGTTTGGGGTCCTGTGGGACCTTCAGGAGGAAGATGGTCCTTAATTGGGTACTATGAGACACTGTGACTGTTTAGGGTCCTCTGGGACCTTAAGAAGTAAGATGGTCCTTTATTGAGGTACTTTGGGACCTTGTGACTGTTTAGGGTCCTGTGGGACCTATAGGGGGAAGATGGTCCTTTATTGGGGTACTTTGGGACCTTGTGACTGTTTACGGTCCTGTGGGACCTTTAGGGGGAAGATGGTCCTTTATTGGGGTACTTTGGGACCTTGTGAATGTTTAGGGTTCTCTGGGACCTTTAGGGGAAGATGGTCCTTTATTGGGGTATTTTGGGACCTTATAAATGTTAAGGGTCCTCTGGGACCTTTAGGGGGAAGATGGTCTGTTATTGGGGTACTTTGGGACCTTGTGAATGTTTAGGGTCCTCTGGGACCTTTAGGGAGGAGATGGTCCTTTATTGGGGGAAGATGGTCCTCTATTGAGGTACTTTGAGACCCTGTGACTGTTTAGGGTCCTGTGGGACCTTTAGGGGAAAAATGGTCCTTTATTGAGGTACTTTGGGACCTTGTGACTGTTTGGTCTTGTGGGACCTTTAGGGGGAAGATGGTCCTTTATTGAGGTACTTTGGGATCTTGTGACTGTTTAGGGTCCTCTGGGACCTTTAGGGTGAATATGGTCCTTTATTGAGGTACGTTGGGACCTTGTGACTGTTTGGGGTCCTGTGGGACCTTCAGGGGGAAGATGGTCCTTTTTTTTTGGGTACTATGAGACAGTGTGACTGTGTAGGGTCCTCTGGGACCTTAAGAAGTAAGATGGTCCTTTATTGAGGTACTTTGGGACCTTGTGACTGTTTGGAGTCATGTGGGCCCTTTAGGGGGAAGATAGTACTTTTTGTGGTACTTTGGGACCTTGTGAGTGTTTAGGGTCTTCTGTGACCTTTAGGATGAAGATGGTCTTTTATTGAGGTACTTTGGGAACTTGTAACTGTTTGGGGTCCTGTTGGACCTTTAGGGGCAAGATGGTCCGTTACTGGGGTACTTTGAGACCTTGTGACTGTTTAGGGTCTTCTTGGACCTTTAGGGGGAAGATGGTCCTTTATTGGGTAATTTGAGACCGTGTGACTGTTTAGGGTTCTCTGGGACCTTAAGAGGTAAGATGGTCCTTTATTGAGGTACGTTGGGACCTTGTGACTGTTTGGAGTCATGTGGGACCTTTAGGGTGAAGATGGTTCTTTATTGAGGTACTTTGGGACCTTATGACTGTTAAGGGGCCCCTGCGACCTTAAGGGGGGAGATGGTCCTTTATTGGGATACTTTGGGACATTCCGTTTTGTTAGTCCTTGCCTGATGAGTTCATGGACTTTTTCCAGTAACAGTAGACAGTACTTTTAAGTTTGGTAAAAACCTGTCTAAGAAACTGGTCCTTCAGTCACTTGAGTCAAAAAAATAGTTTAAGACCTTCTTTTTAACATTATGGGAGTCCTCCAGACATGAAGTATTACCACATAGTCATCTTTAGTTCGATATAGTAATGCTGCTTGAGGTTGAGCCAATCAGCAGCCTCAATACTGAACAGTGTGATCTGATTGGTTTGGTTTCATCCAGTGGCTAATACTACTGTAGTGTTGATATTATTTTATTTGAAGATGCTTCATTTAGGCCCAAAAATGTAGAAAAGGCTTAAAAAAAAATGTGATACTGTGACTCTGAAGTACAATGGATGACTTTAATGTATTGGTGAAGGAAGCCAGTAAAGTACTGTTATTTGCAATAAGCAGAGAAATACACAACATTGATCATTTTGAAAATAAAGGTTTGAGAAAGACTTCCATGAATAAAAACACAAACCTTCCAGTCTTTAGGATAAAATCAACAGTGAAGCAAACACGTTTGTTTATATCTTGTTAGGACTGAAGACAATAACGTTCACTTCTTGTTTGCAAAAGAAAAGAAAAGACAGTATTTGCTCCGTTTATCACATAGAAACTTGCTGATCCTTCACACTAATGATAAAAATGCATCACAATCGCATCAAATACCAGAAATGAAAACATCCTTCACCTGCTATTCACGTGACATCAACTCAAATAAACGTGTGAAAAGTGCATTTAAATATGAACGTAAAGATGCTTGGCCAAGATGCCAACAAAGACAAATATGATCCACAATATTAATGTTGGAGCTGCTAAAATCTTTAGAAGCAGAATATTTATTTTTCCATAAAGAATGTTCTCATTTAAAAGTGCTGCTCTCAACAAAACGAAAAAGCTTGATTGCAGCGTGCTGACAAAATACACACAGAGGGATGTGGACTTTTCAGGAATCAGTAACTCAGTGGTATCAATTTCCAGTACTTTAGTGTGTGTACATTTTTCAAATCATGTCTGAGTACTAGTTGTAAATATGCAATCATTTCAATTTGTCTTAGGTGTGTTGCCATAGTCAGGGAGTAGTCTTTGCCATTAAAGTGACTGTGTCAGTCTTGTATTTTGTTAAGTCCTACAAAGCGTTTATACTGCAAGTATTGTGCTTATTAGGGTCAGTGTATGTCGCGGCCATTCGTCTTTTTGTTTGGAATAGAGAAATAGTTTAACATAAATCCACTTTTCCCGTTATTTGGTTTGATAATAAAAAAACAAAAAAAACGTATCGTTATCCATTATCTGTTATCTGATTTTAATCATGTTTTTAAAAATCTTAAATGGGAATCAAAACTAAGTGGAAAACTAATACCTCTATTCCCTGTTCAAGGTTTGGACATATTCGTAGGTTGCACATGGACGGTGTCTCTTTCCAGATCCTCGTCTATGGGGAACAAACAACAACTGAAAAAGAGCGACATATGCCTTCTTGATAGAGAACCAATAAAATATGTCACGTTCCATGTCTCTGGACATAACAAACACAGAAGGGAACTCTTGACCGTGAAAAAACTGTTTTGACGACACTGTCACCGTTCTTTTGTCTTTTTCTTCTGTTGTTCCGGGTCACTCACAAACGAGGATCTGAAATTGAACGGGGAACAGAGAAAATAGTTTTCCACTTGTGGGCTCCAGCACACCCGGCGAACCAGAAAGGGACAAGTGGTAGAAAATGGATGGATGGATGTTTCGGTCGGTGTACCTTCCGTTCATTCGATTTCCAATTCTTAAACGCAAATCAAAAAACAAAATTAGGGCCGTTTTTCGATTTTTATTATACCTGTATATGGCAGATTTTAAAACAAACAAAAGAGGGTTGATTTTCATCAAAATATTGCCATAAAATTGGATTTTGTGCTGTTTTCCTTTGATGGATTTGTATTTTTCCAGATAAACACAAAAATCGAAAAAAAAATGTTCATCCAAAATGCAAAAATGCGTGGTTATCTGTGTGATGACAAATTGAACTGGAAGAAGTATTTTAGCCTTTCTTTTGCGTTTAGCATGTTTTTAGCATAACGGTAACATCTTTGTTCAGCAGGCGTCCAATTGTCATTTTAAAAAAAGTGTCATTAAATAGTTGTCCAACTTTTGTTTCAGAATTTAAAATAGAAAAATGATCCAAAATGTGTTTTTTGATTTGCATTTAAGAATTACAAATAGAATGAACGGAAGGTACATGGACCTGTTTCAATTCCCTTTTTTTTTTTTTTTTTTTTTTTTTTTAAACGTCAATAAAATCGGATAACAGATAATGGATAACGATCCTTTTTTTGATTTTTTATTACCAATTCAAAAAACGGGAAAAGTACATTTTTATGTTAAACTATTTTTCTATTCCAACCAAAAAAACCAATGGCCGCGACGTACACGGACCTACTACACACCAGCTGTTTGATTGCAACGTGCATCCTGTTTGTAGTTTTCACTACCAAACCTGGAGGTGTTGAAATGGCCATGTAAAATCACTAATGCTAATCAGTAGCATGTATATGGCGTACACAATGTATATTAGCATAGAGCTAGCGCATTTGGAAAAGTGCACCCTTACTCTCGACCTTCCGTTCATTCCTTGTTCATAACAAAACCAACACTAAAAATAACTAAATAAATTATTTTTCCAATATTTGTTTCCAGACCTAAAATGAAAAAACAAATACCGAATAATTTTAAAAATGTCCGTTTTTTAAGTGTCGATTTTATATCGGAAAAAGAATGATCGGAAGGTATGCGGGCTTACATGGACCCCAAAACATACACCGAACAAGTTGGTGCTGAGTCTGCGCCTGGACGTGACATCAGGTGCAACAAAGGTATTGAAAAATTGAACCGTTTGATTTAACGTAAACTGGCACTCGGTACTACCGACAGATTTTAGTCGGTACCTACAAAAGTACCGAACTTGGTGCCCATCCCTTCACACACATGACATAACTGATAAAATGGACATACTTTCATCACAGGCATTAACGTTCATAATGATAACAAAACTTACATTTTCACTGAACTGTGGGCATCCATCCATTTGATCCTATTTGGAATTTATTTTGGACTTGATCTAATTTACACAAGGTGCAAATTATACACACATTATTGAAATATTTACAGTACACACAGTCACCTAAACCCTATTATGATTGGTCCTGGAGTTTCCAGAATATATTTTAAGTTGACAAATCCTTTGAACTAATCATTAGTGGTCATGATTGACTGCAGCTGCCAGTTGAAAACCACTGGATCGACTAACACTTAAATTGTAAGAGTTACAGAAGGTCTTTTGGAAACATTTCTAAATAACAGAAAATTCCAAAAACATCTTCTCAAACAAGCGATTTCGATGAGTCAGCACTTTGTCAAAGTCTGGAAGAAGACTCACACTGTTGGCCTCAGATGGAAGGAAATTAGTGGCGTTATCCTCTGTGTAACTTATTCATTTACTTGTTAATAACTGCTTACTTTCTGCTGTAACACGCTACCTTCTAAACATCTTAAACGTATTTATTCTGTTGTTTCAAACTAGTTTAGCAGCTACCTCAGCAATTAGCATGCCTTCTTGTCTTCTCCTGCTTGTTCTTACTCAGTATGTAACATGGTCAGCCTCGTCTTGGTGATGATTATTAATTTAGGGGAGCGGCGCCACACTGTGTTCAATGAACACACACAGTTAGGATACAGTGACTATGTTTCCATGCAAAAAATTAATCTGACTTCTCAAATAGTTCCTTTTTTTATATTTTCACACCGCCATGTGAAGTCCCAGTGTCCATGCACACTCTCTGATGTGACTATTTGTCATATGCAGTGTGCCTCCCGTACACTGGGGGGCGCTTATTTCCTTTTAGCTTTGATTAATGAGTTGCTTTGGAGGTTGACCTCCTAATTCCCACCAAAACAAGGCATTTTTGTTGTTACTCGGTCATAAACAGCCCAGTTTTTGTTGCACATGATGTCCGCTGTAATATTGGCAAATATTGTCTCTAATGGCTGTGCTGATGGTAAATAGCAGACAGCATCAATAAATGATTGAGGTTTTGAAGGAACTTTCGGACGGAGAATGGAAAGAAAACTTTCAAATGTCACAAAGTTCATTCAACACAATCTGTGGATTGATGAAAGGAGTTTTAAGACCGTTAGTGCCCCGGTACCGCTTCAAATGAGGGTTACCATAGAGGGCGTCATCTTTTTTGCTATACTAGCCCACAATGCATTGCCAGCGGCCGTATTGGAAGGCTTTGTTTAGGTAAGTCACTGTTAATGATAGCGCTACTTAATGCACGCATGATATTTCCAAAGTATTCAGTGGAAAATGACATTGCACCAGCTTTGGTACGATGGAGAAATAATCTGAGTCACTAGATTATTCGAGTCCAGGTCGCGGGGGTAGCAGTCGAAGCAATGATGCCCACACTTCCCTCTCCTCGGCCACCTCTAGTTTTACAGGGGGACACCGAAGAGTTCCCAGGTCAGCTGTGAGACATAGCCCCTCCGGCGTGTCCTAAGTCCGCCCCGAGGCCTCTTCCCGGGTGGACATGCCTGAAACACCTCATCAGGGAGGCGTACAGGAGGCATCGGTCGTAGATGCTCAAGCCACTTCAGTTGGCTCCTCAACATGAAGAAGCAGCGGCTCGACTCTGACCGAGCTCCTCACCCTATCTCTGAGGCTAATCCCAGACATCCTGCGTAAGAAACTAATTTCTACCGTTGTATTCTCGACCAACCCAAAGCTTGTGACTATACGTGAGGGTGGGAACATAGACTGACCAGTAAATCGAAAGCTTCGCCTTCTGGCTCAGCTCCCTCTTCACCACAACAGACCGGTACAGTGACTGCATCCTTGCCAACACTGCACCAATCTGTCTGTCAATCTCACATTCCATTCTTCCCTAACTCGTGAACAAGACCTCGAGAGACTTGAACTCCTCCACTTGAGGCAGAACTTCACTCCCAACCCGGGAATGCAGTCCACCATTTCCCGACTAAGAACCATGGCCTCAGATTTGGAGGTGCTGATCCTCATCCCAGCAGCTTCACACTCGGCTGAAAACCGACCCAGTGAATGCTGAAGGGCCTGATGAAGCCAACAGGACCACATCATCTGCCAAAATGTGATCCTCTAGCCACCAAACTGGAAACTTTCCACACCCTGACTGTGCCTAGAAATTCTGTACATTAAGATAATAAACAGGACCGGTGGCAAAGTGCAGCCCTGGAGTCCAAGTGTACTGGGAACATGTCTGATTTACTACCGACAATGGGAACCATAATCCTGCTACGATTGTACAGGGACCGAATAGCCCGAAGCAACGGACCCTGGCCCCTGTACTCCTGGATTACCCCCCACAGGACACCGCAAGGGACACAAATTAATGCTTTTTCCAAATCCTCAAAACACACTCTCATGCCCCCTCCAGTATCTTAGCAAGCATATAAATATGGTCCTATGTTCCACGACCAGAATAAAAAACACATTGTTCCTCCTGAATCCGAGGATTGATTAATGGCCGGACTCTCTTCTCCAGCACCCTGGAATAGACATGTCATGGAAGGCTGAGAAGTGTGATTCCTCTATAATTAGAATACACCTCCTGTCCCCTTTCTTGAAAAGGGGGACCACTATCCTGTTATGCCAATCCAGAGTCACCGCCCCAGACTTCCACGCTATATTGAAGAGACATGTCAGCCACAACAGTGTCCACAACATCCAGAGCCTTAAGGTATTCGGGACTAATCTCATCCTCTCCCGGGAACTTGCTACTGGGCAGTTTTTTGATTACCTTCGCATCCTCGGCTCCAGTGATGGACATGTCCACGTTTTTGACCTCAGACTCTGCCTCCTCCTTGGAGGGTGGGTCTGTAGGATTAAGGAGATTCTCAATGTATTCCTTCCACCGCCCAAGTATATCCCAAGTAATGGTCAGCAGGTTCCCGCCCCCACTATAGACAGTGTGGACAGAGCTCTGCTTCCCTCTACTGAGGCGTCAGATGGTTTGCCAGAATCTCTTTTAGGCCGACCGAAAATCGTGTTCCATGGTCTCCCCAAACTCCTCCGATGCCCGAGTTTTGGGTGAGACCACGGCTCGCTTGGCCTGTTGGTACCTGTCAGCTGCTTCGGGGGTCCCACAGGCGAGCCATGCTTGGTAGGGCTCTTTCTTCAGCTTGATGGCTTTCTTGAGTCCACCATTGGGTTCGGGGGTTGCCGCCATGACAGGCACCAACCGCTTTGCGACCACAGCTCCAATCAGCAGTACCAGCAATAAAGGTACAGAACACACCCATTTGGACTCAATGTCCCCTACCTTGTTCAGAATGCAGTTGAAGCTCTGTTAAAGGTGTGAGTTAAAGATCTGGCGGACGGGAGCCTCTGACAAAAGTTTGCAGCTTACCCTCACTGAACGTTTGGACCTGCCAGATCTGTCCGGCATACTCCCCCGCTAGCTGATCCAACTTACCACCAGGTGGTGATCAGTTGACAGCTCAGCCCCTCTCTTCACCCGAGTGTCCAAGACATGCGGCAGCTTGTCTGATGAAATGACTATAAAGCCGATCAACGGCCTGTGACCTAGTGTGTGCTGGTGCCACGTGCACTTGTGGGCACACTTATGCTTGAAAATAGTGTTTGTTATGGACAAACTGTGGCTAGCACAGAAATACAATAATAGAACACCACTTTGATTCAGATCAGAAAGACCATTCCTCCCAATCAAGCCCCTCCAGGTTTCACTGTTGCTCCCAACATGGGAGTTGAAATCACCCAGTAGAACAACGGAGTCCCCAGGGGTGACGCCTTGCAGCACTCCCTCCAGGGTCTCCGAGAAGGCCCAGTACTCCGAACTGCCATTTGGTGCATACGTGCAAACCACAGTCAGAGCTTGTCCCCCGGCCTAAAGGTGCAGGGAAATAATCCTCTTGTTCACCGGGATGACTCTAACACACAGGGGCCAAGTCGGGGAGCAAAAAATAAGCCCATACATGCTTGCCGCCTATCCCCCACGGCAACTCCAGCATTGAGCAAAGTCCAACCCCTCTTAACTGATAACCGGGTTGCCGAAGCATTCCCCAGGGCATTTGCCTTTGACTGCAAACCAGTCCACATAGCATTGCACTCTCATGGACTACCCTACGGGTGGTGGGTCTGCGGCGGTGTGGTTCCACGTCTCTCCTTCGGGCTGCGCTCTGACGAGCCCCTGCCCTGGGCCTGGCTCCAGAGTGGGGACCCGGTTTATTCATAGCTTACTTTAAATTAAATAATCCGAACAAACAGTTGTTCATAGCACATCACATTAGATCCATGCTCGCCTTTGCCGTTTACTCTTCTTTTTAGCCACTTCCCCGTCCAGAAAAACCTTAAAATTGCGTTAAAAATCTATTTTTATCTCTCCCACCTCGATTGTGGCAGTTGACAATAGCACACGTCGTCGGCATTATGAGTATCACTGGATGAATGAGCAACGACAATGAGCTTGTTTTCAAACAAAGCCTTCCAACATGGCTACTGGCAATTGAATTGCCCTCTATTGTTTTGTACAAGCTTGCCAATTGTGTGCAATCCAGATTTATTGCTAATCAGTTTGAAGAGCACAAATGCATCGCAAAGAGGTTTGTGTACACTTTCTTCTTTGCCTATACAATACTTGCTTATTTCCAATCCATGATCTCACTCATATTTCTTCTGGAGTCCAAATGAAGCAGGCATTCACAATTTTCTTTACTCCCTTCTTATAAATCTCTGTTTCTATTCCCCACTATTGATGCACTTCAAAATGTTCTGTTATTTTAATTCGTGAAGCAAATAAACAGTCGCCTCTTCATTCCAGTTGTTGCCTCTGTTTTTATTGAACGGGATCACAATACTTATGTGGGCATTCGAGTGTACAGTATGTTGTCTGCCAAGCGCCCCTCCATTCTGCTCTGCAGCAAAACTTATGCCTGCCTTATTCCTTATTGTTTCATGCCCTCCCGCCTTCTCTGATGTTTACAGATTACAAGTGAAACTCCAAAAATGTAAGTGTTGTGCAAAAGTCCATACATGTCAGCAATTCAACTTCAAATATAAAATGAATATAAGATATAAACTCATTACATGAGATACTGTATGTCAAGCCTGTATTTGTTAGAATTTTGATGATCCTGGCTTACAGTTTTCGGAAATGTTTAATTCAAGGTTCAAAATTATATAAAAAAGGCTTGAAATATCTTGAGTTGCATGCTACAGTGCATTCAGAAAGAATTCTCAGCGCTTCACTTTTTCCACATTGTGTTATGTTTCAGCCGTATTTTTTGTCCTCAAAAGTCTACACATTATGACAATATTACTTTTTTTCATTTTAATTTTAGTTTCTGCCAGGGATGTAGGACTTTTGAAAGGTTCCTAGGACCTTGTCGGGGCTGGGCTGTGCCGTGCCGTCGACCGCCGATTGGTTGAACACAGTTGGGGGCGTTCCTAAAACTTTTTCCGAACACACGACCGCCATTGCAGAATGCGAGACGACTTGTTTATTTCTTATTTGTTGTGTATTTCTATGACAACATACATGACAACGTAGAGAAAGAAGAACGGAAGGAACTTTCGACTTGAAGGAACTTTTGTGTGGCTTCTGAGGTGCTGAAGAACGCTGATCAGTGGAACTATCTTACAGTTTGTACTCAGCCAGTCTTTAAACTACATGCAGTTTTATGCTCTATTATTTTTTTACAAACTTAATTTTTCTACGCAAAGCTTCGAGTAGTGGACGTACTCATTTAAACGTATTTACAGAAGAGTATGAAGTGTAAAGCAAGACTCAATGCGGCGACCTCAGCTGCAGACGTCGTAAGAGAAAAGTCAAATAAAGACGGCAATACACAAGTGGAACGGAGGTAAATCACATCAAATACAAACTTTTTACTTTATTACATGTTATAAAAATAGTTGGGCTATTAGTCGAGACCCGAGTGAACCGAATGCTAATGCTAACAAGCTAAAGCTAAATCTGATGTGTTTGTGTTGTCGGCGTAAGATAAACATATTTTTATTACAAAATCATATCGTTATGTATATTATTGCTTTGTACTTCATTTTTCTAACACTTTAGTAAAATACATCTGACCAAATATTGTCTGTTTATTTTACATGGTGTGAGTGTAGAAATATACTAAATCCCTCCCCCATACGTCTGATTTGTATAAACTACCCTGAAGCGTGAAATGCGGTGGAAACACAAGCCACTCACCTCTCCAGGAACCTATAGTTCCAATAACTAAAATTTACAGGAATATACAGTTCCTGAAGTTTTGGTGGAAAAGGGCCTATTGTCAGTAGAATTTTGGGGAAAAATATGATTTACTTCCATTTTGGAATAAGGCTGTAACATAACAAAATGTGGAAAAAGTGAAGCGCTGTATGCACTGTATGAGTCATACAGTAGTTTCACCTTGTAAATCTCATTACTATAATAATTAAACCTGTGCATGATACTCTTATTTTTGGAGTTTTCCCTGTAAAAATGCATGTGCTTATTTGTCTTACCGACACTTTACACAGGACTGTTTTGTCAACATGAACCAGTAAGTACAAGTTGTAATAAACTCCGGCGAAAAAAATGACAACATTACGTGGTTTGAGAAAACACAAGATAAAGTAGAATTAATTACAATTTGTATCTAACCTTCGCATGCGCATATTTACACTAAAATGCTGGCTGTTTTCTGAATCGATAGGAGAGTGTGCAGGTATACCTACTGTTGTGACCAGTGAATCAACCATATTTTTCGGACTATAAGTCGCAGTTTTTTTCATAATTTGGCCGGGGGTGCGACTTATATACTCAGGAGCGACTTATGTGTGAAATTATTAACACATTACCGTAAAATATCAAATAATATTATTTAGCTCATTCACGTAAGAGACTAGACGTATAAGATTTCATTGGATTTAGCGATTAGGAGTGACAGATTGTTTGGTAAACGTATAGCATGTTCTATATGTTATAGTTATTTGAATGACTCTTACCATAATATGTTACGTTAACATACCAGGCACGTTCTCAGTTGGTTATTTGTGCCTCATATAACGTACACTGTTCACTATTCTTTATTTATTTTAAATTGCCTTTCAAATGTCTATTCTTGGTGTTGGGTTGTATCAAATAAATTTCCCCAAAAAATGCGACTTATACTCCAGTGCGACTTATATATGGGTTTTTTTCCCTTCTTTATTATGCATTTTCGGCCGGTGCGACTTATACTCCGGAGCGACTTATACTCCGAATAATACGGTATATAATGGTTATGAAGATTATTTTTGACTCTCTGAAAAAAAAAATGGTGGTGATGTTTGTCTTCAAGATATATATTCCAACAGTGAACATTTTCAAAGGATAAATTATGATATTTTTGGAGAGGGCAGAGCATCGTTTCATTTGCAATCTAAGAACGCTTCCACCAATGAACATCATGCAGACAAACTCACAAAAACAGGTTCAAAAAGTGACTGTGGAGCACAATTTACACCAAAGCATAACCAATACATATTATCTAGACCACAAGGAAGTGTTTTAAACGGATTAAAATCATCTCATGTCCTCCATTGGAATTCTGGGATGCTCCTTCAGCATTATCACAATCATTCTGACTCCAGGTGAACTTTTACATGAAGCTCCAGAGCCAGAGTGATTGATTGTAACCTTCTGTTTCTGAAATATATCAATTATTACACCAAGAGTGATCTCTTTCTCACCAAACTTCTTGTTGCTGCTCTTGTAGTCCCAAGGGCGGCGTGGCTCGGACGGTAGAGTGGCTGTCCAGAAACTTGTGGGTTCCTGGTACGAATCCTGCTTCCGCTATCTTGGTCACTGCCGTTGTGTCCTTGGGCAAGACACTTCACCCACCTTGCTCCCAGTGCCGCTGTCAAAGTTTGGTGTGTTCGGTGGTGGTCGGTGGGGCACAAATTGGCAGCCATTCAGTCCGTCAGCTGTGGCCACAAAAGTAGTTCAACACCATCAGTGTGTGAATGTAGACTGAATGAATGATGGGTTTTCTGTTCTCGCTGTAAAGCGCTATGAGTATCTAGAAAAATGTTATATAAATCTTATCTATTATTGTTCTAGGCTTGTCGCTGATGTCAGCTCTTTGGGCTTGCCCACAGCAGTGTAGAGGTTTGAATGTGTATTTTATACACAAACTCAGTTAAGATTAGGAGTACTTTCTTAAAGGCACGGGACTCATTTGTGTGTTTCATACACACAAACATTCTGTAGGGTAACAATGCTTGCTGCTTGGTAGGGAATCAAATACTTACAGTATTTCACTCAATCAAATACAAATCAATTCATAAACTTCATGTAATATATTTTTTTTCTTACATTCACTCAGTTAAAATAAGAAAAAAAATTATCAACTATTAAGTTCTTTGCTCGGGGTAAACCTCATCACTTTATGTACCTACTGTATTTGAGTATGTGTCTTTTTTGTACATCCAATTTTTGTTTTTAACAGTCACTGAAGATTGAGTTTTTCCAACACAGAAAAATACATTTAATAATCATTAAGGGGTCAAATGATTTTCATTACCCTGATCAACGGAAGTAAACCTCTGACCACAACGGCATCATATATCATATTTGATTTTCATGTGCTCTGCTGAAGTCCATCTAACTTTGACAATAAACAAAAAAAAAGAACTCAAACTTTTTACAAAGACAAAATGATCATAATTGATTGAAGAACATACCAGCAACACTCAGGCGAGTGTTGGACTTCCCTTTCAAATCTTAACTCATGGACACAAAAGGTGTGCAAAAACCATCAACAGCAGTTTTATGCAAATCCCACCTGCATTTCCTTTCCACAAAATAACCCACATGGACGGTAAGACCCTTTCAAACCAACCCCCCAACCCCCAAAAAATGTTCCTCTTCTGTCTTGTTCTAGTTGTGTTCAGTGAAGAGCTTCCACACAGATCTGTTCCTCAGTAATGTCATCTAACATTTGGACCTCCGCTGGGCTGCAGATGTCGCCGTCATAGACCTCAGCTCCCGTCAGGGCCTCGTCGTCCAGTGCATCGCCTTTGCCCTTAAAACATTGTTGCTCCGAAGGAGAGGTGCTTTCCACCGACTCCAAGTCTTCAATGCCTGCACGGTAGTGGATCATGAGCAGAGTGAGTGCCTGGAGTCTTTCCCCGGACTTGGACAGAGCTGAACTGATCAGCACTTTATGCCTCGGATCTGCGGTCTCTCTCTCTTCCAACAGAAGAGTGTTGTTGTGCTCCAACTCCTGATCAATTTCCTGCTGCAGCTTGTCCAGCATCAGCTCCAGTTTTTGGGAACGCTCATCTGTGGGTAAACCTCGGTAGAGGTCCCGGCCAATCTCTTTGACAGCAATGAACACGCTGTCGTCCAAACCGCCTTCCTTGCGGACAAGTTTGCTGCTTCCCCCACTGCCAGCTGATTGCTTGGAGGGGCTGGCACCACTTGTGTAGGTCTCTGTGTCGCTGCTCTCATTGTCTGAAGTGTTGGGAGTATGCTTTGGGGAAGGGTCAGCCACTCCAGGTACCACATCAGGTACCTGCTCAACCAGACGAGTCTTAGGGACCTGCCGGAGATTAAGCAGACGGGAGCTAGTGTTGATGATTTGCCGGGTTAAGCCAGTGGCCCGATTAATGGTGAACTTGGCATCAGGGTCAGCTCCTCGACGTTCCGTTGCTGCCACGCAAAAGGGATTTTCAGCAAGGCATTTATCCTGGCATTTCTTGTGGCATACATACGCGCAGATCATACACTGAGAGGCCGCCTTGGTCCACACCTTCTTTTTGCAGTATTCACACCAGGTAGGATTTTGGAATTGGGTGTCTTGAAAGTTGTGGCGCACCTCGACCAGCTGCACGGCACCATAGGCCAAGTCATCACGAGGCGCTGTGGCAATACGGTCCCTCTCCCTTAGCTCATCATCATGGAGACTGCCTTCTCGCTCTCTCTCAGCCGGCCCAGCATAGTCAAACTCATCCCCTGCCAGGTAGCAGAAATTCAGCGTGATGTCTCCGTAACACAGCTTCTCATTGAAACCCTTGTGGGCACTGAGGCTGCGTAGTGCAGTGCGGCTGACATTAGCTCTCGGTTCCGGAGGCCCAAGCCTGAACGTGCTCTGATATTCTGCTGAGGACGTTGCCATACATTCGAGGGCGACATGCTCCAGCTGAAGACTGACATGACCCAGGCACAACAAACTGCCTAGCTTAAAGGGATCTTTACACCAAAGGGCCACGTTAAGGTACTTATGGTTGCTCTCCACATCAAACACAGCAGAGGCCTTAGGCCAACGTGCTGTCTGATTGCGAAACATCGTCTCTTGGGATTCCCAGAGAGAGTGATCTTCTAGACTGTCTCGTGTGCTGCAGGAACTCTCTGAAACTTTGTCCTTTGCCTGGTCAGCCTTGCTGCTGGTGATGGATGAGACAGAAATCTCATCACTTGACTCTGATGGCCTGTTGGACTTGGCCTCTATCTGCTTGACACTTATCTTCTCAAAGACAACCGTGTCCTCACTAGCTCCAGTCAGAGGAGCTTTTTCGTCAGATTTCTCAGAAGCGCAGATGGTAGTGGTCACAGTAGAAATGGCAGGAGTGTTAATAGCATAATCAACACTGTCAGAAAAACTGTTTTCTGAGCAGACAGATGACAACCGTATTTGAGGTCTTGGAGGCACTGGGGGGCGGGAAGGTGGGGGTGGAGGGGGCACAGTGGGACGTTGTAAACTATCTGCTGAATCATTGTTTGTCTTCTGTCGTGAGGGCTTTGGTGATTCTTTAGTTTGAGGCTTTAGCGGGGACTGGAGACCTACAAGATTTAGCTTGCGGTTAAGGATAGGCGATATGGTCCCAAGTGGTTTAGAAGCCAAGGTGGCCACGGTTCTTTTGGGGCTTTGGTTTACTGTAAGTAAGACCTCCTCCTTAGTATCAGTGGGGCCAACATTTTGGCTGGTTTTGGAGTCGACAATCAACTCTTCAAACTCAGAGTCCATGTCTTTACTGTCAGATATGTCAGACAGGGTTGTGATGGGGGCTGGATCTTCTTCATACCCCCCTGGATGGGATATGAAACCTGGTTCTTCTAGCTGCCCAGATCCCTCCTGAGGCGTTCCCAAGCTTCCCAGGGAGGGAGTCTGATGGGAAACTGGCCTCTCGTACAGAACCACTACCCTGTCTCCAGCTTGCTTAAGAAGTTTGGGCACTTGAACTGACGAAGTCACTTTGACACCTGTCAACAGAAGCAAAGGAAATTATTATTCCATTCAATTATTATTGTATAATAATAAACAATAATCCCAAATATATTGTGTTGAGGTTATCTTAAACTTTTTCCTAAACAGATTCAAACCCTCATCAATGCATTGTGCAAGGACTAAACAGAAGTAATCTCTGACCTCCAATAGCAATGAGGCGATCTCCTCGCTGCAGGTCTGCCAAAGCTGCAGGGAAATTGGGCGTGACCGTCTCAATGCTGACATGTACCGCATCGCCCTCACTGGCTGGCACATGCCTGAACGTCATTCCCACGTTGCCACATGGTCCCTTGATAACCTCCGTCTGCATACATGAAACACAAACAATCCAATGATGAATGAGTCCGAGGCTACTTTTTAAAAATCACAAATGTCAGAAAGCGAAAGGGGTTAAACTTGGGACATCCTGTTTTATATTGAGGGAGGAGCCTTGAATAGTGGAATCTCTGCTGCAATTCTCCACAGCCTCCACTACTCTTAGCAAATTGTAGTTTCAATGAATATGCAATTTACTTTTCAAAAATACCCTAATGGCACCATTGATAAAGGTAGAGTGATTTGTCTTCTTTGTTGGTAAGGATTGTGTTTACTACCGAAGCAGCTTAACCACACAGTCGGACTGTAGCTACAGCTAACGTTAGCAGCGAAGATGTTAGCAATGTAGCAAGCCAAAGCAGTACCTCTTCAACAAACTAAACTGGAGAACACCCTGCATATATGCACTCTAAAACAGAATATTAATGACTCACAGCCTATGAAAAGTACTTTATTAAAATTAGTGGTGTTACCATCAGGGTTTGATACTGCCGATAGCTAATATCCATGAATGAGATTGCCTGATACCAAAGACATGTCCAGCCATCCATTAACTGTAAATGTTTTAATATATGGTAGGTGCTATTGACAGTTTAACAATAACACAATATTAAAACAAGTTCCTTATCTTTTATTACATACTTTTTGATTTTGATCAAATCAAAATCAATCACAAGATCATTAAAATAACAATAAAGGCTCACTTTGCATGTGATGAGTTAATATCACATATTACTTTCACATTTGAAGTTAATTGCTGACATGAATGGGCTTTTATACCATATTAAAACATTTTTAAGTTTCATCTGTATAATATAATGACAGACACAATCTGGTGGGTGGAAAACAGGCAACTTTTCTCTGACTACAATTGAACATTCACCTACCGAGAATTAGGAGTGTTTACTGTAGCGAAATGTGTGCAAGCTTTTGACCACAAACTTAGTTGCTGCTCGGTGACATTCGTCTAGTAGCAGTTAGTAGTTAGTAGTTAGTACCTGTTGTATTCAGTTGAAGTACTCGCATTACTGCGGCTGGGATTATTAGATCGGAGCGGTTCAAAATCTTGACTTTCATTTATAATTATTGCATGCTGTGTGTTCAAATATTTTAGCATATTGCTCGCATGTCCTCCTCTTGATGAAATAGCAGCCTTGAAATGATTAGAAGTGGCGCTATTGCAATCTTTTCCTGTAAAATCTTAGTGTTCGGCCCAACTGCGCACCGCCATTTTGCGATCTGACGTCACTACGCACATTGCGTAATGACGTTATTTCCACCCGGAAAAACGGTTAAGAAAATCGCTTGACAAACTGGCAAGCGATTCCAAGGAATTGATACACTGCGAACCGGTTCTGAACAGGAACCGGTTTTCGATTCTGAACAAGAACCGGTTTTCGATTACCATACCTAAGGATTATTACGTATTATCATTACATCGACCACATATTGATAATATACCGTATTTTTCGGACTATAAGTCACAGTTTTTTTCATAGTTTGACCGGGCTCCAGTGGGACTTATATATGTTTTTTTCCTTTTGTATTATGCATTTTCGGCAGGTGCGACTTATACTCCGGTGCGACTTATACCCCGAAAAATACGGTACTTGGTATTGCTCTGTCAATATATGTATAAATCCGCCCATCTCTGTTTACAAACCCCAAAACCAGTGAAGTTGGCACGTTGTGTAAATCGTAAATAAAAACAGGATACAATGATTTGCAAATCCTTTTCAACCTATATTCAATTGAATAGACTGCAAAGACAAGATACTTAACGTTCGAACTGGTAAAACTTTGTTATTTTTTGCAAATATTAGCTCATTTGGAATTCGATGCCTGCAACATTTTTCAAAAAAGCTGGCACAAGTGGCAAAAAAGTTTGAGAAAGTTGAGAAATGCTCATCAAACACTTATTTGGAACATCCCACAGGTGAACAGGCAAATTGGGAACAGGTGGTTGCCATGATTGGGTATAAAAGCAGCTTCCATGAAATGCTCAGTCATTCACAAACAAAGATGGGGCGAAGGTCACCACTTTGTGAACAAATGCGTGAGCAAATTGTCGAACATTTCTCAACCAGCTATTGCAAGGAATTTAGGGATTTCACCATCTACGGTCCGTAATATCATCAAAAGGTTCAGAGAATCTAGAGAAATCACTGCACGTAACATTGAATGCCTGTGACCTTGGATCCCTCAGGCGGTACTGCATCAAAAAGCGACATCAGTGTGTAAAGGATATCACCACATGGGCTCAGGAACACTTCAGAAAACCACTGTCAGTAACTACAGTTTGTCGCTACATCTGTAAGTACAAGTTAAAACTCTACAATGCACAGCAAAAGCCATTAATCAACAGCACCCAGAAACGCCGCCGGCTTCCCTGGGCCCTAGCTCATCTAAGATGGACTGATGCAAAGTGGACAAGTGTTCTGTGGTCTCACGAGTCCACATTTTAAATCGTTTTTGGAAACTGTGGACGTTGTGTCATCCAGAACAAAGAGGAAAAGAACCATCCAGATTTTATAGGCGCAAATTTCAAAAGGCAGCATCTGTGATGGTATGGGGGTGTATTAGTGCCCAAGGCATGGGTAACTTACACATCTGTGAAGTCACCATTAATGCTGAAAGGTACATACAGGTTTTGGAGCAACATATGTTGCCATCCAAGCAATGTTATCATGGACGCCCCTGCTTATTTCAGCAAGACAATGCCAAGCCACGTGTTACAACAGCGTGGCTTCATAGTAAAACAGCGCGGGTACTAGACTGGCCTGCCTGTAGTTCAGACCTGTTTCCCATTGAAAATGTGTGGCGCAAAATGAAGCGTAAAATACCACAACGGAGACCCCGGACTGTTGAACAACTTTAAGCTGTACATCAAGCAAGAATAGGAAATAATTCCAACTGAAAAGCTTAAAAAACTGGTCTCCTCAGTTCCCAAACGTTTACTGAGTGTTGTTAAAAGGAAAGGCCATGTAACACACTGGTAAAAAATGCTCATGTCCCAACTTTTTTGCAATGTGTTGCTGCCATTAAATTCTAAGTTAATGATTATTTCCCCCCAAAAAATAAGTTTCTCAGTTCGAACATGAAATATCTTATCTTTGCAGTCTATTAAATTGAATATAAATTGAAAGGGATTTGCAAATCCTTGTATTCTTTTTTTTTAATTTACGATTAACACAACATGCCAACTTCACTGGTTTTGGGTTTTGTACATTCAAGAGCTCTACCTTGCGGGTAGCGGTTAGCATATCCTTCTACGGTGTGAAGTGTAGCATGTTTAGCTATTCCTTGTCCTCCAGTGATAGTGTTACTTGTAAGAAATGTAGTTATATTTGCTGCCATGGAGGGGAGGATTACTGACTTAGAAGTGGCTTTGCACTGTGGAGTGACATTAGCCGCTGGCTCGCTAGTATGAAAGCTACATTGCATTGAGGACGCAATCATTTGTTACACAGATAGAATGTGTCATCAACATCCATGTCACCATATAACAATAGATTTATGTCAGCTAAATGTATATCATTTATATTATATATTGTCAAAATCGCGCAACCCTACACAATAACTAAACAAAAGCAAAAACTATTATCTACTACTTATTAAATCATTGATTTTTGCCCTCAAAGTCCTCCTGTGTGCAAATAATTATTCCCATGGCTGTAAACATGAACAAAAACAACAAAACTGAGTTGTGAAAATAAAAACATTGATTTAGGCTCAATTCGAATTCTCCCTCTTCCCCTCCCCTCTTCTACTTGACCCTTCCCCTCCCCTCTTGCATCTAGTGCCATGGCGAAGCATTGCAAATACGCCCCCATGCATAGGGACGTCGCTATGTCATCAACCCTGGCCCTTTGCCACCAGTGACGTAAGGCAGATGGTTGTTTTAAGATGGGGTGCTGCGTGTACATTAATGAGAAGTAAAATTAACTTTTAGATTTTAGCAAATGGCTGCAATGAAACAAAGAGTGAACATTTTAAAGGGGTCTGAATACTTTCAGTGAATTCTAGCTATAAATATATATTTATTTTATTGTATGTATATATATATATATATATATATATATAAGAAATACTTGAATTTCAGTGTTCATTTATCAACACATATACTTGTTGAGTTAAGGGTTGAATTGTCCATCCTTGTTCTATTCTCTGTCACTATTTTTCTAACCATGCTGAACACCCTCTCTGATAATGCATTGCTGTGTGGCACGCACAAAAGGGCTTTCATCAAATGCACTAGATGGCAGTATTGTCCTGTTTAAGAGTGTCACAACATTGCTGTTTACGGCAGACGAACTGCTTTACGGTAGACCAAAACGTGACTGCTGTTGTTGTGTGTTGTTACCGCGCTGGGAGGACGTTAATGAAACTGCCTAACAATAAACCCACATAAGGAACCAAGAACTCGTCCTCGATCATTCTACAGTTATAACGTCATTGGGCAGGCACACCGTTTATATTGTGGGACCCGAGTCCACTGAATTTTGGGAGTTTTTCGGGAGATAATTTTTCCCGGGAGGTTTTCGGGAGAGGCGCTGAATTTCGGGAGTCTCCCGGAAAATCCGGGAGGGTTGGCAAGTATGCCGTATCTACTGTATATACTGCTTGAAAATAGGCCTGTGAGAATAGTACATTTTGGACCCTTCGTCTTAAAAGAATCAGAACTGAGAATCGCTGGGAACCGGAATCAGAACCAAAATGGTCCAAATTCAAACGATGCCAACCCTAATTATTAACCACGTTTAAAGCACCACTGTATTTTTGAATCAGTGGCAAAGACCAAATATGTTAATCAGAGGAATACTGCCTGAATCAGACTTAGGCCATGTCCACACAAACACGGAGAGTTTTAAAAACACATATTTGGTGTTAAAACAATCTCCATCCACACAAGTGTAGTTTCAAAACTGTCTCTGTCTACACACAAACGCATACACATTGTGTCCAATCAGAAGCCTGAAAAAAGCAGCAATATCTGACTTGGTGACATTACATCTCCTATTATGTTTATTTTGATATACTAGACCAGGCCTGAGCAATTATTTTGACTCGGGGGCCAAATTTAGAGAAGAAAATGTGTCTGGGGGCCGGTATATCTAATTTTTGGGAACACTAATACAAAACCTCACAATAATGTCTGATTGAATGCTAAAAACGTTATGACAGACCACCTTAAAAAACGGAATGGAATTTTAATTTTTTTTACTGAATGAGACACCCAGAATGTACATGACAACAAAGAATGTGGGATTTACAATATTAACTATGAACAATAAAACACTGAATATTGACAACATATGAACTTCACACACACCCTCGATCGACATATTTTACAATCAAGCGAAACGCAACAAAAATGCAACAAACAGCGAAATATGAAGGCAAAGGGTAAAAAAAACAAAAAAACACATACAATCTGATATATCACTAAGCTTAAGAACTTTGTTGTAAAAATCTCCTTCCACGTCTGTCCCTGACACCCGCATTTCAGGCTGGCCGCTCTGGAAACACTCTGTGGAAACGCTCCCCACCCACACTGCTTGGTACCTCATCTGAGCTGCTGTGACTTAGATTACCATAGTAACTAATTAGATTACCATAGTAACTAGTATATCATGCAAAAGCGCAGATTCCAACCATTGAAATATTTTGTATAATTCAAGACTTACGGTCATTTGAAAATATCACTGCACATCATAATGGCAGCTACAGAATCCATCTTAAAAATGAAACAAAATTATTTGGAGATGTCCGGCTGGCCAGATTGAAAAGCTTAACGTGCCTTAGTTTGCCCAGGTCTGTACTAGACGTACAATGACATGTACATTATCTTTAAAACCAGCCCGCACATACACAGAATCCTGGGAACATGATTAAAGAGCGAATGCACGCCTGTGCTGCTGAAACCCAACATTCATAGAATTATAACATGTTCAGCAACATG
This sequence comes from Nerophis lumbriciformis, assembly GCF_033978685.3. Classification (NCBI taxonomy): domain Eukaryota; kingdom Metazoa; phylum Chordata; class Actinopteri; order Syngnathiformes; family Syngnathidae; genus Nerophis; species Nerophis lumbriciformis. The sequence goes on along the minus strand of NC_084549.2, from coordinate 54,247,743 downwards.
GTGATGTAATACATGTGCAGTGAAGTCTACATTATTTCTAAAATCAGCATGCACTAACGAGCCAAGGAAAACATTTTGCATGTTTACGTGTCTATATAAAGCACACGGACGTGCGTGTGCTGCGGCAAAACTCTCATGGAATTATAGAGCATTTAATCATCGATATGGTACATGTGTAATGAAGTGTATATTGTCTTTAACATCAGTACACACTAAGAAGGAGGACGCTACATCTTGTTTTTAGTTGCTCAGTCGCTTTTTACGCGCGAGCATCTACAAAAATGGAAGCAAGACATGTAAGTTAACTTCATGATTTATCTAAAAACATAAGATAATGTTGCACCTTTCTGATGACAGAGCAAAAAGTCTTGCTTGTCAAAGTTGTCCCATCAGGTGGAGGTTCGACAGCAGTCGTATCCAAAACAGCGGACTGTCATTTGCGTCGGTGGGAGTGTCACAAAGCCCATTTTGATGTGTCTTTTTTATTAATGTTGAGTGAAAATAGCAGCATGTTTACGTTCAAACATACAAACCCCGTTTCCATATGAGTTGGGAAATTGTGTTAGATGTAAATATAAACGGAATACAATGATTTGCAAATCCTTTTCAACCCATTTTCAAATGAATGCACTACAAAGACAAGATATTTGATGTTCAAACTCATAAACTTTATTTTTTTTTGGCAAATATTAATTAACTTAGAATTTCATGGCTGCAACACAAGCCAAAGTAGTTGGGAAAGGGCATGTTCACCACTATGTTACATGGCCTTTCCTTTTAACAACACTCAGTAAACGTTTGGGAACTGAGGAGACACATTTTTAAGCTTCTCAGGTGGAATTCTTTCCCATTCTTGCTTGATGTACAGCTTAAGTTGTTCAACAGTCCGGGGGTCTCCGTTGTGGTATTTTAGGCTTCATAATGCGCCACACATTTTCAATGGGAGACAGGTCTGGACTACAGGCAGGCCAGTCTAGTACCCGCACTCTTTGACTATGAAGCCACGTTGATGTAACACGTGGCTTGGCATTGCCTTGCTGAAATAAGCAGGGGCGTCCATGGTAATGTTGCTTGGATGGCAACATATGTTGCTCCAAAAGCTGTATGTACCTTTCAGCATTAATGGCGCCTTCACAGATGTGTAAGTTACCCATGTCTTGGGCAAATACAACCCCATATCATCACAGATGCTGGCTTTTCAACTTTGCACCTATAACAATCCGGATGGTTCTTTTACTCTTTGGTCCAGAGGACACGACGTCCACAGTTACCAAAAACAATTTGAAATGTGGACTCGTCAGACCACAGAACACTTTTCCACTTTGTATCAGTCCATCTTAGATGAGCTCAGGCCCAGCGAAGCCGACGGCGTTTCTGGGTGTTGTTGATAAACGGTTTTCGCCTTGCACAGGAGAGTTTTAACTTGCACTTACAGATGTAGCGACCAACTGTAGTTACTGACAGTGGGTTTCTGAAGTGTTCCTGAGCCCATGTGGTGATATTCTTTACACACTGATGTCGCTTATTGATGCAGTACAGCCTGAGGGATCGAAGGTCATGGGCTTAGCTGCTTACGTGCAGTGATTTCTCGAGATTCTCTGAACCCTTTGATGATATTACGGACCGTAGATGGTGAAATCCCAAAATTCCTTGCAATAGCTGGTTGAGAAAGGTTTTTTTTTAAACTGTTCAACAATTTGCTCACGCATTTGTTGACAAAGTGGTGACCCTTGCCCCATCCTTGTTTGTGAATGACTGAGCATTTCATGGAATCTACTTTTATACCCAATCATGGCACCAACATGTTCCCAATTTGCCTGTTCACCTGTGGGATGTTCCAAATAAGTGTTTGATGAGCATTCCTCAACTTTATCAGTATTTATTGCCACCTTTCCCAACTTCTTCAAATTCTAAAGTTAATGATTATTTGCACAAAAAAAAAAGTTTATCAGTTTGAACATCAAATTTGTTGTCTTTGTAGCATATTCAACTGAATATGGGTTGAAAATGATTTGCAAATCATTGTATTCCGTTTATATTTACATCTAACACAATTTCCCAACTCATATGGAAACGGGGTTTGTACACGCATACGCTAAGCGGAGAGTTTTGGATCTCTACACTTTGGCCAGCGTTTGTAAAAGTCTGCGTTTTTAAAGACAAAAGTATGCGTCTGCTTGTGGACAAGAAGACTAAACGCAGAGATAAGTATGCGTTTAAGTATCCGTGTTTGTGTGGACATGGCCTTAAAAAGACTAATCCATGCCTTTGTCTCCAGCAGGTTAGACTACTGTAATGGCCTTCTCACTGGGCTCTCTAAACGAGCTGTAAATGCTGCTGCTCGAGTCCTAACTCGATCCATGAAATACGGCAAAATTAGTTCAGTGCTTCGGTCACTGCACTGGCTTCCTGTTGCTCTGAGAATAGACTTTAAAACGGCTCTCCTTGTGTACTAGTCTTTTAATAGTCTTGTGTCAAAGTACATCTCTGACATGTTAGAGCCATATGAACCATCTCGAGCTCTGAAAACCTCAGGGAGTGGTCTCCTGCGTTTCACTTTTTTGCTCCTAACATCTGGAATAGTCTTCCTGAAATTGTGAGATGGGCCCCAACGTTGGCAATGTCCAAATCTAGGCTGAAAACACTTTTATTTAATTGTGCATATGACACTCTTTGATTTTAATTTGAATTCTGATTTGTTTTTATGATTGTATTTTCTGATTTTAATTAGAAATATTTTTGCCTTCTTTTAATTTGCTATAAAGCAATTTGAATTGCCATGTGTACGAATTGTGCTCTATAATAAACTTGCCTTGCCTTAATCATTGACAAGCATGCTGATTATTTAAAAAAAAGATGCCTTGGTATTTTTAACTGAAGCATGAACAAAAATTACTGTAAATTAAAGAGGTAAGCAGTCTTCCTGTAAAATGGACAAGGGGTAGGACTACGATAGATAATCCTAATGCTTTTTAGATGTGTTTTTATATGTTTGGATGTTTTTAATTGCAGTGTGCACTGTAATAATTTAACAAGTCTGAAATAAAAACATTCTTGGGTAATGTAATACCTGACTGCCTGTGCTCAATATTCTGTAAAGACCTAATATAGGTTCAACTAATGAGGAAATTCAAATGTGAGCATGGTAATCTAACAATAAAGGCCTTCTTTCTAGAAAATGTCCACGAGTGTGTCTGGGTCAGTTCCCAAATTACAACGTTCTACAGTTCTTACAAAAATTAGTCTGTTTTAATGCATTGTCTTTTCTATATATTTACTTGGTGTATAGCCCTTTGTTTTTCAACTGAGATTGTTGGTATGGTATGATAAATGCAGTGTTAATGTTTATACTTCGATACAATTTTCAAATGATATCAAATTGATTAAAAAAAAAACCTTATATAATTTAAATTGAAAGAGATATTGGGAGACATGAGTTCATAAAAATGTTGTTCAATGTTATTTTGTTCTTGACAACAAGGAATCTAGTGAAAAGCTAACATGTCTTCCAAGCCACAAATACATATAAGACGCTGGGAAAAAAAAAGAAGACAGGTCTGTGCAGCAAAATGCTTTGAGTCCATCACTGTCACCTTCTTGTTCTATGACTCAAACCAAAAGTGGCAATTCAGTTTGAGGAGAGAGCTGCAATTAAACCCCACCCCCGCTTGCTGAATTACAGACATGGCTCACAAGTCACACATTCAACATTAGATCTGTTGTGATGCAGAGGTGACCTGCATCCAGGCCAACAGGTTGTCTGGAAAATAAGCGTCCATGTCATACGACACTCACACATACTGTGATACCACCGACACAAATTGATTCTGTGATACCCTGAGGGCTGTTGGGTTAATCTAAGCCAGGATATTAACTTTCCGCCATGTGGGTTCAGGGACGATCTGATAAAGAAGAACACTTTTAGGATTACAATAAATTGCTGTAACTTCTTATATGAAATGTGTTTGTTTTTACATCCATCCATCCACCCATCTTCTTCCGCTTACATCTTTACTTTAAATACTAAAAATACTGAAGGGTCATACAGGACGGTCTCAGAAAATTAGAATAGTGTGATAAAGTTCTTTATTTTCTGTAATGCAATTAAAAAAAAACAAAAATGTCATACATTCTGGATTCATTACACATCAACTGAAATATTGCAAGCCTTTTATCATTTCAATATTGCTGATTATGGCATACAACTTAAGAAAACTCAAAAATCCCATCTCAAAAAATTTGAACATTTCCTCAGACCAAGTAAAAAAAAATATTTATAACAGCAAAACAAAATCAAACGTTTAAAATGTTAATTAATGCACTCAGTACTTGGTTTGGAATCCTTTTGCACGGATTACTGCATCAATGCGGCGTGGCATGGAGGCAATCAGCCTGTGGCATTGCTGAGGTGTTATGGATGCCAAGGATGCTTCAATAGCGGCCTTTAGCTCATTTGCATTATTGGGTCTGGTGTCTTTCAGCTTCTTCTTCACAATACCCCACAAATTCTCTATGGGGTTCAGGTCAGGGGAGTTGGCAGGCCAATCGAGGACAGTAATGCCATGGTCAGTACACCAGTTACTGGTGGTTTGGCACTGTGGGCAGGTGCCAGATCATGCTGGAAAATTAAATCATCATCTCCATAGAGCTTTTCAACAGATGGAAACATGTAGTGCTCTAAAATCTCTAGAAGCGTCTGACTTGGGCTATGGAAAAGAAGCACTGGACAGTTGCAGAGTGGTCCAGAGTCCGGTTTTCAGACGAAAGCAAGTTTTGTATTTAATTTGGAAGTCAAGGCACTAGAGTCTGGAGGAAGGCTGGAGAAGAGCAAAATCCAAGTTGCTTGAAATCCAGTGTGAAGTTCCCACAGTCAGCAATGGTTTGGCGAGCCATGTCAGCTGCTGGTGTTGGTCCACTGTGTTTCATCAAGTCCAGAGTCAATGCAGCTGTGTACCAAGAGATTTTAGAGCACTACATGCTTCCATCTGTTGAAAAGCTCTATGGAGATGATGATTTCATTTTCCAGCATGATCTGGCACCTGCCCACAGTGCCAAACCACCAGTAACTGGTGTACTGACCATGGCATTACTGTCCTCGATTGGCCAACTCCCCTGACCTGAACCCCATAGAGAATTTGTGGGGTATTGTGAAGAAGAAGCTGAAAGACACCAGACCCAATAATGCAAATGAGCTAAAGGCCGCCACAGGCTGATTGCCGCCATGCCACGCCGCATTGATGCAGTAATCCGTGCAAAAGGATTCCCAACCAAGTACTGAGTGCATTAATTGACGTTTTTAAATGTTTGATTTTGTTTTGCTGTTATAAATCTTTTTTTTTTACTTGGTCTGAGGAAATATTCTAATTTTTTGAGATAGGATTTTTGAGTTTCCTTAAGCTGTATGCCATAATCAGCAATATTAAAACAATAAAAGGCTTGCATTATTTCAGTTGATGTGTAATAAATCCAGAATGTATGACATTTTTTTTTTTTTTTTAATTGCATTACAGAAAATAAAGAACTTTATCACAATATTCTCATTTTCTGAGACAGTCCTGTATATTATGTATCAAATCAAGGAATTCAATTAAGTCCACATTCCTGGGATTGGCTGACTAACGTCAACATAAGCGGTTATCAACATAAGCAAAATTATCCATTCTTTGTGTGCATAGACATTCGGAAGATAAGTGTTAATAAAGGATTTTCAACCTATGGCAGTTTGTTGACAATGTTGTTTTCAATTTGTGTAAAAAATTTAAAATGACGGAATATGAGATGAAAAAACATCTGAGGGGTAAACCAACAAGATATGAATCTTTGCTTCATTGACGAAGCTAAGGTAAGTGGCACTACTTTTCTTGTTGCGCCTCCAACCCATTTAAAAAAAATTTTTTTTTTAATGATTTTCACATGGTTACGAATCTGGTTTTGCAAAAACACAAAAGTGATAAAAATGACACGTCACAACAACACAGCCAAGAAGAGGCAACATCATTACATACATCTATGGTTTGTGGTTTAAGTTTAACTTACAGTTACAACATTATACATCACAATTTTCAGTTTCTCTTTGTCTGAAAAGGAGCAAATTCCTTGCAATAGCAGGTTGAGAAATGTTGTTCTTAAATAATTTGCTCAAGCATTTGTTCACAAAGTGGTGAGCCATGCCTCATCCTTGTTTGTGAATGACTGAGCATTTCATGGAAGCTGCTTTTATACCCAATCATGGCACCCACCTGTTCCCAATTAGCCTGTTCACCTGTGGGATTTTTCAAATAATATTTTTTGCCACTTGTGCCAGCTTTTTTGAAACATGTTGCAGGCATCAAATTCCAAATGAGTTAATATTTGCAAAAAATTAAGTTTTTCAGTTTGAACGTTAAGTATATGGTCTTTGCTGTCTTTTCAATTGTATATAGGTTGAAAATGATTTGCAAATCATTGTATTCTGTTTTTATTTGAGATTTACACAACGTGCCAACTTCACTGGTTTTGGATACACACTCACTCACTCACTCACACGCTCACACACTCACACACACACACACACACACACACACACACACGCACACACACACACACACACACACACACACACACACACAAGTTATCATTTCACTTGTGGGGACCACTCTTTCTACAGGTTGTGGAGGCATACATTTTTTTTTGGTAAAATGGCCACTGCCCAGTTAGCTCATACACGTCTTTAAATCTCTGGATTGATTAAGTAATGTGCCGATCATTCTTACTGGGGAACCTGGGGGAAAATAGTTAATATGGTTCATGGGGACCAAATTTAAATAATTTTGCATAATTCACACAAATTTGTATGTGACTACTGAGGACATATAAAAAAAAATAAAAAAAAGTTCAAATGAAATATGACATGATCCTCAGAATACAGCACTACAGCTGTCCCCTTATAGGAAGTTTCACCACTTAAATGTTAAAGCAAATCTTAAAACCAAAGCTTAAAAATCACTTAAGCATCTTCACAATGGATCTGACTATCATTTAAAAAGGTTTCCCTTTAGGGGACCTGTTTTTTTGTCCCCATACCGTCAGAGGTCCTCTAAAGGTGACTGTGTAAACAGAGCGATGTCCCCATTAAGTAAGCATTGCCAGAACACACACACATACACACACACACACACACACACACACACACACACACACACACACACACACACACACACACACACACACACACACACACACACACACACACACACACACACACACACACACACACACACACACACACACACACAGGCTCTAAGAACCAGAGGAAGTAGTGAAATAGATATGGTGTTATACATATTTTATAAACAACAGTGTTTTTCAGGTGAGTGTGAGGTAAACTGTGAGCTGAGTGTGAGCTTTATTTTGTGGTGTCCCCATCGGCAATCGATATTTCCTGTGTCTGAAAAACTTTGCTAAGCGAGCACTTTTTAGTCATAACACAAAACATTCCAAGATTCTACTAATTGGATGCAACATTGTAGAATGGCCGTGCGCGACCCGAGGGTCCCTGGTTCAATCCCCACCTCGTACCAACCTCGTCATGTCCGTTGTGTCCTGAGCAAGACACTTCACCCTTGCTCCTGTTGGGTGCTGGTTAGCGCCTTGCATGGCAGCTCCCCCCATCAGTGTGTGAATGTGTGTGTGAATGGGTAAATGTGGAAGTAGTGTCAAAGCGCTTTGAGTACCTTGAAGGTAGAAAAGCGCTATACAAGTACAACCCATTTGTGTTTGTGAATATTTCTGAGGAAGGGGGTCCTAGCTTTCATCAGATTTTTAAAAGGCTGCATGACTCATAAAATGTTAAGGATCACTGCTCAAGTCAAATTTGATGGTTGGCAAAAGAGCTAGATCTAGTGTGGGGGAGGAGAAAGACAATGAAAACAGTACAGGTGCTCTGGTATAAAAGACAGGAAAAGAGAGCCAAAGCGACGTGGGTAGACCGAGACAAATGACTGTAATTTCCCCTGCAGTCATTCGTTACGGTTCTGGTGGAAGTCTGTGATTGAGTTAGCGTTGCCATGAATAAGCTGATGATCTACACAAGCTGGCAAGGGGGGAGGATGGAGAATGGCTCAATGATGGACAGTCCTGATCCATGCTTACGGTAGCTGATAGCAAAAAAACAAAAAAACATGGCCTTAACACTGAACTTAGTTTATCCAGATTCATTTACAGGCCGGTGAACAGTAAGTATGTGTCTTTAAGTATAGTACATTTCTTTGCTAAACAACAGAAAACTCACTGTTACTTTTCTAACAGAGCAGCACTGCCTTGTGGGAACATGAATGCTCCATAGTCGCACCATGTTATTTATTTGATGGGGGGGGGAAATATTGTATTAATGTGATGGCAGAACGTAATCTTTACCGTAATTGTTTAAACAATTAAATATGAAATACTTTGTCAAATGAGTTTCAATAACAAACTACAACTATTCCAGTCTGACAGAAAAACCTAGTGCATTAATAAAAACACTATGCAAAATATTCCCAATGATTAAGGTAATGACTTTGTCTATAAAAGATAATGTAATAATGACCTATTGTACAGTAAATGCATCATCTTTCAAGAACACACACTCAAACATTACAGTATATAGAGGTAAGGACTTTTGCTTATAAACACAATTTGCTCACCATGAACTGGCTGTGTCTGTGTCTGTGTGTGTGTCTCCAGGTCATATCTAATCTGATCAGGCTTTGTTAGAGCGCTCATATAAACACGGTGGGTAGAACACTGAGGCCAAAGGCCACACAAAGACCATTACTTTGCTGACACAAACAAAAATACTGATCAGAGGTAAATTAGGTCAATTTACTTCGCCTAAGGCATTTTCACAAAAAAGTTTCCCTCTTAGTCAATTTTGTGTAGATTTATTAAGGGATGAAGACAGAATTTAGGTGGTTGAATCCAGTTAGTTCAATATATATGCATATACAGTGTTACCTCGGCTGATGAGTGCCCTACCTCACAAGTTTTTGAGACATGAGCTGTCTCATGGCTGTACTTCATTATTACATTACTTCATAAAACTACTACAGTTATTTCATTTTTTGATAGAATATTCCTTATCTAGAAGTCTGTTATTTTTTATTGTTCATTTATCGGGCCAAGAAGAGAATATTGGAACTTTATTTTATTTCAATGGGAACGTTGATTTGAGATATGAGTATTTTGAATGATGAGCTCTATCACGAAACAAACTAAACTTGGATGTCAATACATGACGCAACTGTGTGTATGATTTTTTTGGAACCGTTCATATACACAGCTAATGAAAACTCAAATTAATTATCTCGTAAAATTTAAGAAAAGTTCAATATATATGCAAACCCCGTTTCCATATAAGCTGGGAAATTGTGTTAGATGTAAATATAAACGGAATACAATGATTTGCAAATCCTTTTCAACCCATATTCAGTTGAATGCACTACAAAGACAAGATATTTGATGTTCAAACTCATAAACTTTTTTTTTTTTTTGCAAATAATAATTAACTTAGAATTTCATGGCTGCAACACGTGCCAAAGTAGTTGGGAAAGGGAATGCTCACCACTGTGTTACATCACCTTTTCTTTTAACAACACTCAATAAACGATTGGGAACTGAGGAAACTAATTGTTGAAGCTTTGAAAGTGGAATTCGTTCCCGTTCTTGTTTTATGTAGAGCTTCAGTCGTTCAGCAGTCCGGGGTCTCCGCTGTCGTATTTTACGCTTCATAATGTGCCACACATTTTCGATGGGAGACAGGTCTGGACTGCAGGCGGACCAAGAAAGTACCCACACTCTTTTTTTATGAAGCCACGCTGTTGTAAAACGAGCTGAATGTGGCTTGGCATTGTCTTGCTGAAATAAGCAGGGGCGTCCATGAAAAAGATGGCGCTTAGATGGCAGCATATGTTGTTCCAAAACCTGTATGTACCTTTCAGCATTAATGGTTCCTTCACATATGTGTAAGTTACCCATGCCTTGGGCACTAATGCACCCCCATACATCACAGATGCTGGCTTTTGAACTTTGCGTCGATAACAGTCTGGATGGTTCGCTTCCCCTTTGGTCCGGATAACACGATGTCGAATATTTCCAAAAACAATTTGAAATGTGGACTCGTCAGACCACAGAACACTTTTCCACTTTGCATGAGTCCATCTTAGATGATTTTGGGCCCAGAGAAGCCGGCGGCGTTTCTGGATGTTGTTGATAAATGGCTTTCGCTTTGCATAATAGAGCTTTAACTTGCACTTACCGATGTAGCGACAAACTGTATTTAGTGACAGTGGTTTTCTGAAATGTTCCTGAGCCCATGTGGTGACATCCTTTAGAGATTGATGTCGGTTTTTGATACAGTGCCGTCTGAGGGATCGAAGGTCACGGTCATTCAATGTTGGTTACCGGCAATGCCGCTTACGTGGAGTGATTTCTCCAGATTCTCTGAACCTTGTGATGATATTATAGACCGTAGATGTTGAAATCCCTACATTTCTTGCAATTGCACTTTGAGAAACGTTGTTCTTAAACTTTTTGACTATTTGCTCACACAGTTGTGGACAAAGGGGTGTACCTCGCCCCATCCTTTCTTGTGAAAGACTGAGCATTTCTGGGAAGCTGTTTTTATACCCAATCATGGCACCCACCTGTTCCCAATTAGCCTGCACACCTGTGGGATGTTCCAAATAAGTGTTTGATGAGCATTCCTCAACTTTATCAGTATTTATTGCCACCTTTCCCAACTTGTTTGTCACGTGTTGCTGGCATCAAATTCTAAAGTTAATGATTATTTGCAACAAAAAAATGTTTATCAGTTTGAACATCAAATATGTTGTCTTTGTAGCATATTCAACTGAATATGGGTTGAAAATGATTTGCAAATCAATGTATTCCGTTTATATTTACATCTAACACAATTTCCCAACTCATATAGAAACGGGCTTTGTACACTCTAATCAAAAAATGCCAAAAACTTCCTGAGCATTTGGTCTATAATGTAATTAAACTGCTGAAATCAAATACATTCTGCACCCTATTCTCTAAGGGTGCCAGGAAAAAAAATCGATTGACATCCAAATAACAATTCTTGTTTATTTCAAAACTGAAACCATTAAAGATTTAAAAAAATAGTATTTTAATAGATGTTTTTAAATCATCTCGACACTCACTCACTCACTGCATATGTCGGCAGCCACGGAGAGCTTTTGTAAAAATATATATACCAAAAATAATTTATTGCGAGAATTAGTTTAAATTGACAATTGATGCTGAATCGAATTGTCACCCCAAGAATGGTAATCCAATATAATCAAAAGTTGTAAAATTCACGTACCTGATATAATCACTTGTTGACATGTATACAACACCACTAAATCGTGGTTAAATGTCCTTGAGTAAGTTTCACCTGGAACTATTTGTAGCCATCAAAAGACGTGTAGCATAATTATGGTGAGTAATGACCACTTTCCCTGGCAAAATTGCTTTGAGTTCATGTAAATTGGTTGTTTTCTTGGCACAAACCCTACTTTCAAGGCTGAAATCGAGGTCATTCTAGAATATTCGTTTTAACCTCCTGTATCTATTACAAAAGCAGTTTTGATAACACAAAAAACTATTATAGTATAGTGCCAAATCTGAGACCAACATATGCATTGTGTTATTGACCAATTGTCAAGATAAATAAGAGTAAATAATACATCACTTTTTACTTGAAGTTATTTTTACTCTCTAGAGTCTACTGTTAAGAATCATAAGGGACCGCCTCTCAGTTTATATTACTCCATGAACTCGGACGTAGTTTACAACCTAACAAACTAAGTTTTCTTTCACTGTAGTTTGGCTTCGTTGGAGTTATATTCATGTTCTACATGACCAATAGAACTAAAGGTGTCTTAGCAGCGATAAAAGTTGAATAAAAAATGTGTGTGCAACTATCAAAGTTGGTTGACTGGGCTGTCAGATAGGTCACAACTATTTGTAAACAGGTAGTAACAACACATACCAATGAGAGGGCTGAGTGGAACGACCATTAATGGGTGGTAGGAAGTTTACACCGAGTGCCCTTGTGGAAAATAGGCTGCCCTTTTTGTATGAACAGCTGAGAGGAGTCTTGTAGGTGCTGAGCATCGCTCATTAGAGCGGTACTGTAGCTGTGTGTGTACAGCTGCCCCACTGGCAACAATGTCAATGTTGTGCCTTTATCTACATGTCAGACCATCTGAAGAGCAAACAGTAGCAAATTCCTGTTAAAAAACTAAAGGTCACATAATTGAATACCAGAGTCCCAAAAAAGAAATGATAAGATTCCCGGAAAATCAAGAGATTGTCTAAAAACAGGAGTCAATGTTGATTATACTGTTGTTACAATACCAACATTTCAGTAGTCAATACAGACACCTTTAAATATTCGATACTACGATGAAAGTAAAATAAAAACTGAACACATTTACTTTAATACTTTAACCAAGTGTTTCTCAGTGCAAAGTATTTAAGATTACTGTGCTTCAACTAAGGGTGTAACGGTACGTGTATTTGTATTGAACCGTTTCGGTACGGGGGTTCCGGTTCGGTTCGGAGGTGTACCGAACGAGTTTCCACACGGACATATTAAGTAGCGTAACGCACGTTGTGAAAACAATGCACACCGAGGCACAACACAAGGCATTCTAGCAGCTAACGGGCTACGATAGACTGACCATACGTCCTCTTTTCACCAGACATGTCCTCTTTTGCGGAGCTGTCAGGGCGGAGTTTCTTAAATGCCTCAAATGTCCGGCATTTTGAGTTAGGGTTGTGTGTATTTTCAATGTACGTTCAGGGTTAAGAAGGGGTTAAAAACAAAACAAATTGTGCGCGCAGCAGCATTCGTGAGGGAGGGGCAGAGTCAGAGAGAGCGAGAGAGTTATGATAAACGCGCATGCGTCGCCAGGCTCTGCTTTTATCCATAGATTTATCAGATTTAATTTTTTATTATCTATAGCAGGAGTGTCAAAAGTGTGCCCCGGAGGCCATTTGCAGCCCACAGCTAATGTTTTAAAGGCCCACGGCACATTCTAAAAATACTATTAAAATAAACAAAAACATAACAAAAGTGAAATAAAAAAGCTTAAAGGATAAATATAATTTACAAAAAGTTGCAATGTTGACTAATAAAACAAAGCTGTTTTTTTTCTTTCAAACTGTCATTGCCAAAAACATAATATTGAATCAAAACAATTTTATTATGAATTATTGACCTATCCAAGGTTCCGATTACTTCACATCAAATATTCCACTAAGAAAAATATTTTTGGTGGAAGATTTTGCAAATTTGGTAGATAAATAACCCAAAAATTTATATTTTGTTGTTTTCTTACTGTACCGAAAATGAACCGAACCGTGACCTCTAAACCGAGGTACGTACCGAACCGAAGTTTTTGTGTATCGTTACACCCCTATCTTCAATATATTTTTGAATTTAATTGAAATTGCAGTATATGCTGCCAATAGTCAACTATACTCTCCAAAAAAAAACAGCAGCGTTGTAAACAAACAATACTGTGCTCATAAATATGTTCATAAAAATATATTTTACATTTTAAAAGCAGCAGTGACGTGGAGCCTTCAAGTATTTAAAACAAACAATAATGTTAATAATATTATGTCAACATGGTGGTAGTGTGATGTCATGTAATTTGTAATGAACTAGGCTTATAAAAAAGCTAAAACATATTTTTGACAAATCTTGATTTCTTTTTGTTATTAGAATCAACATATCAGCCTTTGCTGTTTTTTTTGTTTGTTAATTTCTACGTGTCACACTCCCATAAAAAAAAAAGTGCAGGCCTTACTTTGCTTTCCTTGTGAAATAAGTAAAGCAGTAGTGTTCAAAGTGTTGCCAAACGATAGAAAAGTGTCTCTAAACTGTGTTCTCTTAGCGCTTATCGAAGTGATAAAGGTTGGGCTGCAAGCTTGTGGTGGTTTTCTGCACACAGTGTACCCTGCCTTTCGCCTGAGTACAGGTGGAATAGACTCCAGCCCCCCCTCAATCGGGGGGGCTGGAGGGACAAGCGGGAGAAAATGGATGGATGCGGTAGACAAGCGGGAGAAAATGGATGGATGTGGTAACACATATTCCCTGGGCATGTGGTGGCGGATGTCTGCTCTCAATCGCACGGCGAATACTTTTGTGACCGATTGTGTTTGATTTGCTAATAAATGCAAGACTCAAGATGCACATGTCTGTCACTTTTAATACCTACCTCCTTTTGCTAAATATAGCAACTCAGTGGCTAAAGTGCATCACAGATCATTTCTGCTACGTCTCATTCTCTGGCAAACCAGGCATACAAGCGTGTTGTGAAGCGGAGTTATGCCACACCTTCAGTTATGCTACACTGCCTTACTTTCAGTTGAATTTGTTCATGAGCTGGGACGCGCTTGTTTGGACTCATGCACGTGGAGAATTGTATGTAGAAATTGTTGTACAGTAGTTGGTAGGAGTCGGTGACATAGCAATTTTTTTTTATCACAATTGTTTTTTTATATATCATTCAATCTTGATTAAAATCAAATTTTTTTAAATTTGTATTAATGTCGGATTGTGCCGCACAAGATTAAACCGAGTACCGTTGCAACCCTAGTCTTTGTTACTGCAGTATCTTGTAACAGCTAGACATTTCTGCCATGTTTGATCAAAGTAATATAAACTAACAGATTATAACTGTCATTTTGTTCATATCTATGGTTTTGTTAACTCGAGGTGCAACGGTACAGGTAATCTCTGCTACGGTCTGTACCTCGACACAAACAACGTTTTTTCCACCCAAATGTTTTGGTTATTTTGTGTGTCATCACACACTTCATTCTGCAGTAAACAAGTGGGGTACTGAATACTACAAGACTTTTATTTCAAGGTAACCTTTCCTAAACAACCCTTTCAAATGGTAAATTATTATTTATATTCTGATTACTTTTATAACTCAGTGCTTCTCAACAGTGGTTTGGCAAAGGGCAAGCGGTGACAGATTTTGGAGTTTGAAAAAAAAATCTAAATATGTATCTTATATTTATCGAAAACACATTAAAGTGACGTTTGAATGTGTGGTACTTTAAAATAATGTGTAGCAACACATAACACATGTGCAATGATTATCTCAAGAACAAAATGTTTTCATCTAAAAACTCAAAAATTATTTTAACAACGTTTCTGCAGTTCATGTGGGCTTTGTACCGAGGATGTCGTTGTGGCTTGTGCAGCCCTTTGAGACACTTGTGATTTAGGGCTATATAAATAAAGATTGATTGATTGATTGATTTTTCTGAGGGTTTTTGGAACACGTTATGTCTAATGAGTTAAATCAGAGCAGACACATAAACCAAAAGTCTGATTCAGAAATATTTAGATAAAAGAATGTTTTTTTTTAATGACTGGATTAGTATGTGTATTTATTCTCCCAGTTGGGACCAATAGACAAAGACATTATGTGCCTGCCTGCGAGACCGCATTAAGGGCAGGTTTACTGAAGACACCAGAACATGAGCTAAAACAGTCAGTGAGACTAAAGTATGTCACTGTAGTTTCTGCTCCTTTTAAATGTTGTGTTTCTACATTAGTGTTGGCTATATTTCTTTATTTTGCCCAAACCACCTCATCAGGCACCTCTCAATGTGGAGAAGCAGCGGCTTTACCATGAGCTTGTCCCGAATGACAGAGCTTCTCACCCTATCTCTAAGGGAGTGCCCCGCCATCTAACAGAGAAAACTAATTTCGGCCATTTGTACGAGAGATTAAATCCAAAGTGGTCCAAAATTCGGTCATAATCCAAAGTGATTATGTAATGTGGCGTCACATTACTGCAGACGCCACACCGATCTGCTTGTCTATCTCGCGATCCACTCTTCCCTCACTCGTGAACAAGACTCCGAGGTACTTGAACTCCTCCATTTGGGGCAAGATCTCCTCCCCAACACGGATATGGCACTCTACCCTTTTCCAAGCAAGAACCATGGACTCGGAGTTGGAGGTGCTGATTCTCATCCCATTCGTGTCACACCCGGCTGCAAACCGATCCGATGAGAGCTGAAATTCCTGGTCAGATGAAGCCATCAGGACCACATCCTCTGCAAAAACCAGAGACCTAATCCTGCAGCCACCAAACCGGATCCCCTCAACACCTTGACTGCGCATAGAAATGCTATCCATAAAAGTTAGGAACAGAATCGGTGACGAAAGGCAGCCTTGACGGAGTCCAACCCTCCCTGAAAACGGGTCCGACTTACTGCCGGCAATACGACCAAGCTCTGACAGGGAGTGGATCACCACAATCAGACAGTCAAATACCCGATACTCTTTGAGCACTCCCCACAATAATTCCCAAGGCACACGGTCGGATTTGTTCTCCAAGTCCCATGCACCCTCAAGGACCCTGTCGAGAGTATAGAGCTGGTCCACAGTTCCACGATCAGAACGAAAACCACACGGCTCCTCCTGAATCCGGCATTGCCTTCTCTCCATCACACCTAAATAGACCTTACCGGGAAGGTTTAGGAGTGTAATCTCACGATAGTTGGAACACATCCTCCGGTTCACCTTCTTAAAGATAGGAACTCCCCCCCCCCCGGTCTGCCAATCTAGACGTAGTGCCCCCGATGTCCATGCAATTTTGCAGAGTCTTGTCAACCACAACAGCCCCAGAGCTTCTAGAGCCTTAAGGAACTCTGGACGGATCTCATCCACCCCTGGGGCCTTGCCACCGAAAAGCTTTTTAACTCCCTTGGCAACCTCAGCCCCAGAAATAAGAGAGCCCACCACAGATCCCCATGCACTGTATCCTCATAGGAAGACATATAGGTGGAATTGAGGAGGTCTTCGAAGTATTACCTCCACCGATCCATGGCTTCCCTAAACTAAGCCCATATCCGAGTGTTTGCCTTTGCACCTCCGGAAGAAAAAAATTAATCATACATCTATATATAGTTCTAAATATACTTCAGCTCATAAACTTATATTAAAACATGGTTTTATTTCGTAAAGTAAAATTTTCCGGCCGTATTTGATGCACTCTGCTGCTACATTCCTGCAGTGTTTCGGAACCAGCAGGCACTCTAACACGCACCCGACGGCGCAATAAACGTAATAAAATACATAGAACGGCCAAAGAAATTACTTATTGCCCTCGTTTTGCCAGAATCTTTTTCAGCTTTGGACCAACAATCCACCAAACTGTGACTTTGATGTGAAGTATGTCAACTGTGGTCGCTGCCTCCAATGTATTTATTTGTAATCACTGTATGTATCACTCATTATGTATTGTTCTGATATTTCTTTTTTTGTAACATGGTAAGTGAATAAATGCACTTTTGTACTTATCTCCCTATATTTCTGCACAATAACTCAGATATGGTAACACTGGCAAGGCAGAAGAGAATATAGATAGATTTTTGGTCCAGAACATATTTTTGCTTTATTCATTGTTGAAGTATTTATTGCCACTTAATGTTGCATATTTATTTTTAGATTTTTGTCATCTATTATTACACCCACAATTTGGTTTATTTTACTCTTTCTCTGTCTATTTGTAGTTGTGTTTGACGTTCTCTTCTACTGTAACCGAAAAGCATTATTTTAGTTCGTACTGAGATTCAAAGATAGACATTCTAGTTGGTGGCACTCCAGTGTTGTTCGCAAACTTTCACTTACCATATTTGTCTTCTTTCCGGGTTGTGGGGAAAGCGATGTAAAAGCTTCCCACAATTCCCGTAGGTGGAGCAGCCCCATGCTGCACAACAGGGCATTTATATGCGTAAAAAAACTAACAAGAAGCGCCACAAAAACATAGCATCAGCTCAAAGTTGGTAGTAGTAATGGCGCCCTGTAGTCACGTGAGTGCCTTTTGACCAGTCATTGAAGAGATTGTCTTAAACCGAGTTGGTCATACTCTCTTTATACACGACTCTGGATAACAGCTGATGACTGTGATTGAACTGAAATGAATTGCAATCAGCATTCAGGATTACATAATCGCCCATTCCTAGTGTACGTTACTGAAAAAAATCACCTATTGATGTATATTTGCGTGTCGGTATCGACTTGGTATCAAAGTATCGATACTTATGACAACACTAAATAGTTGTAGTTTTTACCCAAAGCCTGAGTTCCATACAAAAAGGTATTTAAAATGTTCCTTCTGGTACCACAGTAAAATAAATGTATATTTAAAGCAGGAGTATATCAATGAAATCTGCTGATTTTAGTGTGGTCTAGATTGCAGAGTAGATTTTTTGAGGAAACATCATCTCTGAGGGCTGAGCAGCCGTTACTGTATGTAACATAATCGCATTAACATCGACCAAGGCAGCAGGCCTCTGCTTTCTGGTCTCTGAGCAAAACAAAAGACAAAGAACTGAGAAGCACCTGCTGGCAGGATATAAAAGGAACAATTAGCAATGTATTTCAGCAAATCCAGCCCGTCTTTTATCTGTACTGCTACAGAAAAGAAATGAAAGGTTAATGTGTTCAAATGGCAACTACCACTACTTTACATATCCTCTGTTACCTTCGGACAGCCTCTTCCTTTCATCCCAACTACTATCTTATCAGTATAAAATGCATTTGAGTCATCTGCCACACTTGCACTTCTACACTCAACAACAAACACAACCCGGAGACTTCATATCTTTTAAGAGTATATTATACCACACAGTTGCTGGATGTGGAGATGTGTTGTCTTTTGGCTAAAAGGGGACCTATTATGCAAGAACAACTTCTCTTAAACATCGGTATCTGTTTTTGTGTGTTTGGGATCTGGATAAGTCCCAAAAATATTTAAAAAAATAGGGCTTTATTTATTTGCAATAAATAAATCGATTATGGATTATTGACATTTTACTAATCGTTTCTACAATTGTAAATGTTCAAATTGCGATGCATCTAAAAATCTATTATTTCTCCCACCTCTACTTTATACGTAGTGATATTATGGTGATTCATTAAAGTATTGTTTATTTTGCAAATTTGTAATTAAATGATAAAAATGTATAAATAGGTCGATAAGTGCATCTTTTGAATTTATGTCTAGCCACACAGTGAGTGTTTCGGTTGGATAAAAGGATGTTATGAATTTAGGATATTACAACATGTATCTTTTATTTTTAATGCATTTAGATTTTGGGCGTTTATAACACGGTTGGAATGGAAGTATTTGGCTCTCACGCAGCCATGCTGCATATACAAAACTACTATCTATTTAACTATAACTATATCATCTACTGTATATTATTAATATTACAGCTCAAATATTTTTTTAAGATAAATAATTAGGGATGTAACGATATCATAATTTCTGGTTATGATATCGTCCTGGTATTAAGGCCACGGTACGGTATCATTGTCAAGAAAAAATGAAGACTTGGTAAAAAAAAAAAAAAGGAAAAAAAAGCCATAATGTGTAAAATGAAGTTGCAATAATAATAAGTACAAACACAATTGCTGTAAAAGAACACAAACATAATACCAACATGTTTTAATAATATCTATTACTACAAAAATGTTTTTTCAAGTGCAAAGAATAGTGCAGGAACAACCGGTGTTTTAAAGGCCTGTCCCCACAGAACTGTTTTTGTTGGTAGAAACAGTGAAGATGTATACCGTTTTAGCCTTTCGTTCCCATGAAAACACTGTTTTTGGTGGTCTGAAACAAATATTTTCAGAAAACTGACTGCAGATTGTGAAGGTCTGAAAGAAGGAAGCTGCAGAATACCCAAGAATGATGACATCGCTGACTTTCCCACCCTGTTGCCGCCCTGACATGGAGACGGCATGCGCAACAGATGTCAACAACAAAGCTGTGATTGTGATGTACAGTAGTTCAGACTATTGGCTCTAAATATGGCAACAAAACCTTGTCAATCTTCTATCAGCTATACATGCAGTACGGACACATACTCAATAATATTATTAATCGACACGTCATATTATTTTAAATACAACGATGTCAAGCTTGGGCCACCAAAAAAAAAAAAAAAAAAGAGTGCTTGTTTGTCTCCTTTTCTATTGTACACTACTGCTAAAACTAGTGTTTAGCCGTTAGATAATGTACTATTATGTACTAGTGACGTTTAATATTGTAACTTTTATTATAAGTGTGGAACGAGAACTAGACAAAGTTGGTGAAATGTGTGTGTGTGGTGTAAACCAGTGGTCCCCAACCTTTTTGTAACTGCGGACCGGTCAACGCTTGAAAATTTGTCCCACGGACGGGGGGGGGGGGGGGGGTCTGGTATTTTTTTTTGTCATAAAAAAATACAATCACGTGTGCTTACGGACTGTATCCTGCTGACTGTATTGATCTATATTGATATATAATGTAGGAACCAGAATATTAATAACAGAAAGAAACAACCCTTTTGTGTGAATGAGTGTAAATGGGGGGGGGGGGTTTGGGTTGGTGCACTAATTGTAAGTGTATCTTGTGTTTTTATGTTGATTTAATAAAAAATAAAAAAAATAAAATTATATATATCTTTTTTTTTAAATTTCTTGTCACAGACCGGGACCACTGGTGTAAACAATGACAGCCATTACTTTTTATTAGACAAGATTCAGTTTTTAAAAGAATACACTAATAAACAATAAAAAGCTACATACATTAATCTATACAAACACAATCCAACATCCTCTTCTTTATTTTCCCATTTGCGTGCACCTCCATTGAATACTTTACTTCATTCTGTCTCCTCCTCTCCTCTCCTCGCCGGTGGAGCTACTACTAAGTAAAGAAAATAAACACTTTGGAATGTTTCATCACCCCATTGCAAACACTATGATAGTAAATATGAACAACACAAAGATTATGCATCATAACTTAACACATCGATAGTTACATCAACATGCTCTGATGTAGCATAACAAGTAGCTCGTAGCAGTTAGCTCGTCAAGATTAAAGTATTAATTAAACCTACCAGAAGCACATTTCTGCTTTAGTTGTCCACTCCAAGACTCCAAAAGGCAAACTATCGCTGTTGTGACTGTAAAGATTCGCGGGAAGCTGAAGAATGAGGCGAGTTTCATTGGATGAAGAATCTTCAGGAGTCCAAGTCAACATTCTCTTGATATTTTACAGTTTTGTAATTAAGTGTGACGTGCATAAGTCATTTCACCTCGTTGTCTGTCCAAACAAAAGAGTCACTTTCGTTGCGCGCATCTGCCATCAACACTTTATGTTGTTTTGTTGTGACCGGAGAAATACAACTTTATGCGCGTGCGCTCTTTCTTTCTTCTATAGTTGTGGTGTTTGGGTCTTTTTAACCCAAAAACGATTGGGGACATGCTCTAAGTAACATGCAAATATTAAGACAAAAAACGTTTAGTTGAGTGTCTTTAAAATATCAATGTAAACATTCTGTGTAAAAACTTGAAAACAACAATGTTCAGTTCAGTGTCTTTCATAGGCCTGCGCCGATAACACATTTTACTCGATATTATATTGACCTACAAATTATTGCAGAGAAACGATATTATTGTCATTATTATTTTGAGACCAAATTAACCACAGATGTAAAGACAATACATAATAATAATGGAAGTATACCCTTTAAAATGCAATTAACTGGTATGTCTCGTATATCTTAACATTGTAATTGAAATGTATAGAATAGAATAGAATAGAATAGAATGCCTTTTATTGTCACTATACATAGGTACAATGAGATTAAAAGCAACTCCAGTATCAGTGCGACAGTCTACAAATATGCAAAACATAGGAAGGAAAGAAAAGAAAAATAGTGCAAAAGGAGGTAAGGTACACAGTCCAGTCCTGAGAACGAATGCATTCAGACTTTGGGTGGAAAGCAAAAATTGCACACAGAGAGTTGCTTAACTATAAAATCAGTGCCTGTGAGAGTTCACCATGGTTATGGTATAAATAAATGATAAATGGGTTGTACTTGTATAGCGCTTTTCTACCTTCAAGGTACTCAAAGCGCTTTGACACTACTTCCACATTTACCCATTCACACACACATTCACACACTGATGGAGGGAGCTGCCATGCAAGGCGCTAACCAGCACCCATCAGGAGCAAGGGTGAAGTGTCTTGCTCAGGACACAACGGACATGACGAGGTTGGTACTAGGTGGGGATTGAACCAGGGACCCTCGGGTTGCGCACGGCCACTCTCCCACTGCGCCACGCCGTCCCCACGTATAGTTTTAAATACCAAGTTAAATAAAACAAACAAATAATACAAATAAAATATACTTTGTCTGTAAGCAAAATGTTGCACTTGAATAAAAAAAATCACAACCAAAATCAATAAAATAAATAATAATCTGTCTCTATTGGGGTGTGGCGGACTCTCAAATATACATAATCAAAACAATAAACAAAATGGTTAAATAAAGCCAAAGACTTTAAAAATGGGACCCATTACCTCCCTGCTTGACACTCAGCATCAAGGGTTGGCATTGGGGGTTAAATCACCAAAAATGATTCCCGGGCGCGGCCACCGCTGCTGCTCACTGCTCCCCTCACCTCCCAGGGGATGATCACGGGTGATGGGTCAAATGCAGAGAATAATTTCGCCACACCTAGTGTGTGTGTGACAATCATTGGTACTTTAACTTTAACTTAAAGTTGATCAAAATGATCACGGTTATCATTATTATGGTGGTATTGTTGAATGTGCTCAAAAATTACTTATCCACACACTAAAATATTTTAACGAAGTTGTAAAAAAATAACTAAAATTAATAGAAACAATATACTTTCTTGGCAGGGTAAACAAATATTGTTCTGGTTTTATAATAACAATATTATTGTTATTTGTGGGTTTAAATGTTGATCTTTTATTGTAAATTGTAAAGGGCGATCACTTGTTTCACTTCAGGTTTATGTGACGTCACGTGAGTTCACTTCCAGTTAATTGGAGTCTGTGTCCGTCTGTTTCAACTTCACACTGTCGAGTTTATCGATAACGTCGTGCAAAAACAGCACATCCGTTGAGGCACGTCACTCAATTGTGCCTCAACATGGATTGCGGACTCGGCTAACTGCTGGCCTGCTGTGCAGTGAGACCGTATTGCTATATGAATTATATTATACATTTCCATAGTTTAGTTAGCTGAGGTATATAATGTACAGTGTATTTTGTAAACAACTGTATGTGTGTAACGTATTTCTTGTGCTGAGCAATCATAAAACTGCTGCGAAGACGCACTGTGTGAGGCTCACGTAATCCCGCCTCCTGGTGCCGGTTATTGCACCTCCGCCGCAGACTGTACCCCCCGACGGGAGCGCCACACCAACCAAAGCCCACACCCAAACCCTCCACGTGCAAGACCGAATCCACCCAAAAAAAGTCACTTAACAAGAAGCCAAAAAGTGCAAAAACAACATTGCTCGCGCCGGAGGAGCCGTGAACGACTGCAGGGACACAACATTAGATACACCTGCAGACTGCAGTTCATTTACAACTCCTCCAACACGAACACCACTGTTCCCACACTTATAAGTAAAGGTAAGACCATAATAACGGTTTTTTTTATTAAATGTGCTTTTTTGTGTGCTACAGTTTGTATGTGTAAAGTTAAAGTTAAGTTAAAGTACCAATGATTGTCACACACACACTAGGTGTGGTGAAATTTGTCCTCTGCATTTGACCCATCCCCTTGCTCACCCCCTGGGATGTGAGGGGAGCAGTGGGTAGCAGCGGCACCGCGCCCGGGAATAATTGTTGGTGATTTAACCCCCAATTCCAACCCTTGATGCTGAGTGCCAAGCAGGGAAGAATGCAGGTATGAGCTTTTAAACATAACCCGTTAACTGCTGCCAATTAAATGGTGAATAAGATACTCTTTAGGGTTCATATGTTTGTAAATCTGACTGTGATGAAGTCAGTGCCTCACCAGTCATGAACCTCACCGCACGTCACTGGCTAAGAGTGTTAGCTTCTACCTTGCTAGCTACCTAACAAGAGTGAGACGAAGTTGAGTGAAAAATAACTTTAACTATCATTTTAGCCAAAGTCAGCCAGCTAAACTTTGTCTACATCAATTCAAGAACCTTTTAAAGCAGCGCCAATTTGCAATGCCAAAAAAAAGACACTTTAACAAATGCGAACCGCACGCGCAAGCGTGCATGCACACACGCACCCACACAAACACAAAAAGAGAGACTGACCGGGACCAATGCACAGATATCATAAGATTAACCATACAATCTATAATTGTCATACTTGCCAACCCTCCCGATTTTCCCGGGAGACTCCCGAATTTCAGTGCCCCTCCCGAAAATCTCCCGGGGCAACCATTCTCCTGAATTTCTCCCGATTTCCACCCGGACAACAATATTGGGGGCGTGCCTTAAAGGCACTGCCTTCAGCGTCCTCTCTCACCTGAAAAAAAGACTATTATATATGTCTCCGTTATCCATAGGTTTATCTATAACCCATAAAGTAGGCAGGTACGGAGCTATTTCTCAGCGTGTGTTTATTCCAGCCGGCACGTTAATACACTGACACACAACATCCGGATTCCCATCATGCATTGCTTCAAAACTACGGCAAGTAGTAATGTCCAAAAACATAACAGAGACGAAGCAGAAGAACGGAGAAGAGACATGGCGACGACGAGTAAGAAGAAGAAGTACGCTTACAAGTTCCAAAATGATTGGAAAAAATAATTTCAGTTCATCCAGGACAGCTCGAAGGGGAAAGAGTATGCTGCCTGCACATTTTGTAGATCAGACTTCTCCATTGAACACGGTGGCCGAACGGATATACTCATTCATGAACAGATTATTTTTATACATATATAAGAAATACTTGAAAATATATACACCCCCCGCTACCCTCGCATCTCCCGAATTCGGAAGTCTCAAGGTTGGCAAGTATGATAATTGTATGGTTGATCTATAATCAATATATATAGCCAACATTTTAAGAATGAATCAAATATTAATTCTCCACATTTGCAATGCCGTCAAAAAAGGTACTTTAACAAACGCGAACTGTGTGTGCACGCGTGAATACTCAGAGAGAGACAGACAGGTACCAATGCGGAGGTATCATAAGATAAAACATACAATATATTAAATAGCCAACATTTTAATAATTAGCCAAAGATAGAATTCTACACATCGAGTCTATTGGAGTGCTAAAACTGCCAATAGTTAATCAATAGATTTTAATACACCAGTGTGCAGTTTTATAAACATCACAAAATGCCTGTCTTTTTTAGGAAGTTAAGATTTTATGTTAACATTAACACCAGCTGGTCTTTACAGTATAAACTTTATATAGCCTATTATTTGCGCACTATTGACAAGTGATATACCGAAAACTTGACCAACGAAAAAAGTCTTTGATCACCGAAAACTGTTCTACCGAAACCGGATTTAAACAAAACGCATGCCATTGTCTGAAGCGTTGTCAGCATGTCTGCGATGTGGATGTGATTTTTATATATATTGCTGATATACCTGCGGTCAGCCATCTACCAAATGTACAAATATTAAGAGGTTTTGAAGAGAAAAAGTCCAACGAGAACAACTAGGGATGTCCGATAATATCGGACTGCCGATATTATCGGCCGATAAAGGCTTTAAAATGTAATATCGTAAATTAGCGGTATCGGTTTCAAAATTATCGGTATCGGTTTCAAAAACTAAAATGTATGACTTTTTAAAACGCCGCTGTGTACACGGACTAAGGAGAAGTACAGAGCGCCAATAAACCTTAAAGGTACTGCCTTTGCGTGCCGGCCCAGTCACATAATATCTACGGCTTTTCACACACACAAGTGAATGCAACGCATACTTGGTCAACAGCCATACAGGTCACACTGAGGGTGGCCGTATAAACAACTTTAACAGTTACAAATATGCGCCACACTGTGAACCCACACCAAACAAGAATGACAAACACATTTCGGGAGAACATCCGCACCGTAACACAACAGAACAAATACCCAGAACCCCTTGCAGCACTAACTCTTCCGGGACACTACGATATACACCCCCCGCTACCCCCCCCCCCCCCCCCCCCCCTCAACCCCGCCCACCTCAACATCCTCATGCTCTCTCAGGGGGAGCGTGTCCCAAATTCCAAGCTGCTGTTTTGAGGCATGTTAAAAAAAAATAATGCACTTTGTGACTTCAAAAATAAATATAGCAGTGCCATGTTGGCATTTTTTTCCATAACTTGAGTTGATTTATTTTGGAAAACCTTGTTACATTGTTTAATGCATCCAGCAGGGCATCACAACAAAATTAGGCTTAATAATGTGTTAATTCCACGACTGTATATATCGGTATCGGTTGATATAGGAATCGGTAATTAAGAGTTGGACAATACCTGAATACCGGATATCGGCAAAAAAGCCATTATCGGACATCCCTAAGAACAACAGCGCGAAGCAAGTGTGACATCATGCTCGTTTCAGCCTCTTTAGCCAGGAACATCGAGGGACAGAAGTAAAGTCTCTAAACACCAGTACATTCTATAATAACACCAGAAGAAAATACTAGATTTGTTGCTGGTGGTTTTTATTTTTTTAAAGTCATTAGAAGTCTGTAAACACTTGAAAAAATGTCAACAAAGTACATTGCACAAAAAGGAGCAAAAATATGGCAAAACAATAAAAAAATATATACCGGTATGTTAATACTAATTAATGACAGATTTGTTTTAAATGTATGTATACATTTTTTTAAGCGTTTTAAAAAATAAAAAAAATAAATCATCATTGCAAATTACTCAATGACGTCCCGGTGACCACACCCATAACCCCACCACAACAGGCATCTTGACAGTTTAGAGGAAACCCTGTATTGTATTAAAATCAGTAGCTAATAGGGCAGTGAATATTTGGGCACCACACGAATGGATTGGAATCGATTCTTGAGAGTAACGATTCGATTCACAATTGATTCTCAATTCAAAATCTATAATTAATAAAGTCAAATACAAATAAGGCAAAAAGGTGTATCCAACTTCTCTTTTCTACAGTAAATCTGTACAGCATCTACATCAACAATATGATTTGGCTGAATGGCTGAACAGGACAGATAAAAAAAATAATAATAATACATAAATAAATATTTTAAATACATTTTTTATTTTTTTAAGTGATTAAGATTTGCGATTCATCCGAAAATCGATTTATTTATTTGACAACCCGTAGCTAATGATAGCAGTTACTCAGTGGCCTAGTGGTTAGAGTGTCCGCCCTGAGATCGGTAGGTTGTGAGTTAAAACCCCGGCCGGGTCATACCAAAGACTATAAAAATGGCACTCATATTCTCCCTGCTTGGCACTCAGCATCAAGGGTTGTAATTTGGGGTTAAATCACAAAAAATTATTCCCGGGCGCGGCCACCGCTGCTGCTCACTGCTCTCCTCACCTCCCAGGGGGTGATTGAGGGTGATGGGTCAAATGCAGAGAATAATTTCGCCACACCTAGTGTGTGTGTGACAATTACAATGTTAGCTAATGTTAGCCATTATTGAATGTATACTATATACTATGATGATATTAATAATATCCATCCAACAAAGGAGCTGGTATAGACAACCTGGATAGTAAGCTACTGAAAATGACTGCTGTTATCATATCAGTGCCTATTTGTCATATTTTTAATAGATGTTTACAAGTGGGCCTGTGTCCAAAGATATGGAAGGTGGCAAAGGTTACTCCTCTACATAAGGATACCAAATTGGCTTTCAATGAGGGCAATTCTAGACCAATAAGCATCCTACCTGGCTTATGTAAAATACTGGAGAAATGTGTGTATGCACAAATTCAAGCTTACTTTCAATCAAATGGGCTAGCAACTGATTCTCAACATGCATATAGAACGGGCCAGTCTACGTCCACTGCTCTTATACAAATGACCGATGATTGGCTTAATGCTATAGATAATTCTATGTTGGTTGGAGCTGTGTTGTTAGATTTTAGTGCTGCATTTGACGTGATTGACCACTCTCTTTTAATTGAGAAACTTAAATGTTATGGTTTTAATACTTCGGCTTTAATGTGGATACAGAGTTATTTGTCCTCAAGATCACAACAGGTGTATCTTAATGGAATTGTCTAATAGCAGAAGTTTGGATTGTGGTGTTCCACAGGGAAGTTGCCTGGGACTAGGGCTGGGCGATATATCGATATACGCGATATATCGATATACGCGATATATCGCGGGTTTGGCTCTGTGCGATATAGAAAATGACTATATCGTGATATTCGAGTATACGTTCCCACGCAGTTGCTTTTAGCTGCGGGAATTACATGACAGGCTCTTCCCACTCTGTCTTGTCTCTCCTTCTCACAGACAGCAAGCGCACATTCTTACATACGTCACATACGTATACGCCCTCGCGCAGCAGAGAGGTAGCAGCATGGCTAAAGTTAGCTGGGGTGCGAGTGGTAATACAAGAGAAAGAAGGTGCCAATCTAGTAACAAATGAAGGAAGAATTAATTCCCAAGAAAAACAGCACGGGGTCCATCGTCTGGCGGTGGTTTGGCTTCAAGTGGGAATATGTCGAACAGACAACCGCAATTTGTCAAGTGTGGGGCAGAAGCGTTAGCATTACTGCTAATATGTAGTATCATTTGAAAAGTCACCTGCTAGATAATGAAGAGTGCTTACTCCGCATGTCAACATCTCCATTCGGTGCCACACCATCAAAATGCCGAGGCAAACATTTCCAGATCAACACCGTATGAAAAAAAGAGTCAACAAAAGGAGATAATGTCGTGGAATACGTGTAATTACGTGGACCCCGACTTAAACTTAAACAAGTTGAAAAACTTATTCGGGTGTTACCATTTAGTGGTCAATTGTACGGAATATGTACTGTACTGTGCAATCTACTAATAAAAGTTTCAATCAATCAAAAAGTCTGCAGTAACCTACCACATAGCGAAGGACGAACACTATTTGATTTCCTATTATACAGCTCATTTTTATTTGACACTTATTGAAATATCTTGTGTGACATCATGTTTTAAACTATTGTAGTGGCATTCTGTACAAAAAGTGCACTTTAATTTAGTGTTGTTTTGATAAGTCATCTTAGTGACAAAAGTGCTTTAATAGCTTGTTTTAAAATGTCCCTGACAATCTTGCACTTTCTGTTTTGGAAATGACATGAATGTTTGTGCCACTGCTTAATAACAGTTTAATAAATACAGTTTTAGTAAATTGACTTAGTTGTGATTTACTTCTCTGCCTGAAAGTTTAAAATGAGCAGATATTAATGCAGTATGAACAAGAATGTTTTAATGTAGACACATAGAATAATCATACTGCTGTGATTATATGTATCAAGTGTTAATTCAAGGCTAAGGCAAAATATCAAGATATATATCGTGTATCGCGATATGGCCTAAAAATATCGAGATATTAAAAAAAGGCCATATCGCCCAGCCCTACCTGGGACCTTTACTTTTTTCTATATTCACCAACCTTGGGCTACCGGGCGTGCCAAATTGGTTCTTTATGCTGATGATGCAACCTTATATCATGCTGCACCATCATGCAGTGTACTAAATGTAGTATTGAGTGAGGAACTAAAAGCTGTGCATGACTGGACAGTATGTAACAGACTTGTCCTTAACATCTCAAAAACAAAAAGTATTGTATTGGGGACTAGGCAAGGGTTATCTTGTGACCCAAAGTTGGAACTGAGGCTACGTATTTCAACAGTTCAACAGGTCAAAAGTGCCAAGCGCCTTGGAGTGATGCTGGACTGCACTCTATCCTGGTCAAATCATATCAGTGATATTAGTTACAAAGATGGGAAGGGCTGTTGATATTTCCAGGAAATGTGCTGCTTTTGTTGATCCACCTCTTCTTTGTCAGATTGTTAAGAGTTTAGTCTTGTGTCATCTGGACTATTGTTCTACAGTCTGGGCGTCTGCTGCAAGTGGTGAGATCAGTAAGCTCCAGATTTTCCAGAATAGGGCAGCAAGGCTGGTCCTGGGTTGTTTTTTAAGAACCAATGTTAACCAAATGCATGCTTCTCTTTCCTGGCTAACAGTGCAGAACAGGTTGTCAGCTAATACTCTAATATTGTTCAAATCAGTAACCGGTAGTAAAACTCCTGCTTTTCTCATGGCCCAAATAGTTCACAGTAGCACTATACATAATCATAATACCAGGGTGCATTTTGTACTCCCTTGTCCCAGGAAAAATGCTTTGTGGAAATCTTTTATTTATAGATCTGTATCGTTCTGGAATAACCTGCCTCAAATTCTCACCGGCATTGAAAGTAAACAAGTTTTTAAAAAGAAGGTAATATTTTATCTGAGTCTTTAAATTAGTTTGCTTGTTGATGATTTTGTTTGGTTTTGTATTGTGTAGTTATATTTATATGGTAATTATTATTCAGTGACTGTAAATTGTTTGCTTGTTTTCTTTTTGATGCTTTTATTTTTTTCTGTATTGTGTAGTTATTAGGGGTGTGGGAAAAAATCGATTCGAATTCAAATCGCCATTCTCACGTTGTACGATTCAGTATCGATTCTCATTTTTTAAAAATCCAAAAGCCAAACCCGACCCAGCAACACTCAGAACAGCAATAAACAGAGCAATTGAGAGGACACACAAACACGACACAGAACAATCCAAAAGTAGTGAAACAAAAATGAATATTATCAACAACAGTATCAATATTAGTTACAATTTCAACATAGCAGTGATTAAAAATCCCTCATTGACATTATCATTAGACATTTATAAAAATAAAAAAAAAGAACAATAGTGTTACAGTGGCTTACACTTGCATCGCATCTCATAAGCTTGACAACACACTGTGGCCAATATTTTCACAAAAATAAAATAAGTCATATTTTTGGTTCATTTAATAGTTAAAACAAGTTTACATTATTGCAATCAGTTGATAAAACATTGTCCTTTACAATTATAAAAGCTTTTTACAAAAATCTACTACCGGTACTCTGCTTGCATGTCAGCAGATTGGGGTAGATCCTGCTGAAATCCTATGTATTGTTTAAATAGAGAATGGTTTTGAATCAAAAAAATATCATTTTTGAATCGAGAATCGCGTTGAATCGAAAATATCGATTTCTAATCGAATCGTGACCCCAAGAATCGATATTGAATCGAATCGTGGGACACCCAAAGATTTGCAGCCCTGGTGGTTATAATTATATGCTTTTACTTGTAATTGTATTGAGTTTGTGGACCCCAGGAAGACTAGTGGGTTGCAGTGGCAACCAGCTAATGGGGATCCTTAATAAAAATCAAATCAAATCAGATCATCCATCCATTTTCTACCGCTTGTCCCTTTTGGGGTCGCGAGGGGGGGGGGGGGGGGGTCGCTGGAGCCTATCTCAGCTGCATTCGGGCGGAAGGCGGGCTAATATTATACTGCAAATTATTAGTTGCTGGGACTGCTTTTGGGTATTTGCACACACTGCACGCGCTCCCTGTATATACTTGTGGTGAGACAGCGGTGAGTTACAAGTCAAACAAACTCCTTGGACCGACAAGTATTCATTATAATTAATTATTGGTAAAAAAATAACATATTCTAGCTTGTGGTATTCTTGCTATATTTGTTTTATTTAGAAAATGTACCGGTGAGCGATTTGCAAACAGCCCCTTTAATCCATTTGATTTAATTTCAGTAATATTTGTCTGTAGACATGATAATATGTATCAAGAAGCAGTCATGTGAAAGAAATGTGTATTGTTGAACCAGTCAATAGGGGATGATGACAGATAGCTTGCACAGAGGATCTGATGTTGTTGGCTGAACATCATCCTGTCTCTCCACCAGGTTTGGGAGGGTGCGTGTGAGATGTACTGGTGGGGGTTGAGCACATCTTTTTCCCTGTGACTGCGCTGCTTGGTAATTTAATCTAATACCACATGTCAGATCGATTTGTGTATGGTTATAGGGTACAAGTCGCTGCAAGGCAAGTGCACAGCAATTCCCTGCCATATCCAATTAGCAACCCTTGTGCTGATGAGAGAGGCTGAAGGGTGGGGAGCACAGCCAGCAGCTGTTCAGGTGTTTACATCAGCACCTATTATACTGGTTAACAATGTCGTCACATCATTTGGAATATGTGTACTTACGCACAATCAGAGTTAACACGGCACACATTTAGCACTGGAACATGAAACCACACTGTGACCTCCCAAATTGACTACGATGAAATGCTGCTAATTTCATCATGTCACTACAATTTTAACTTTGACTTTTTTTACTTTTTGCATCACTGCTTCCCTTTTTATGGTGGCTCCAAAACACATCATAAGGAAAGGAAAATGTACTTGTAAAAGGGTATAATGGTACACGCAGGCTATTGTTTAGATTTTTCTCAATACAACTTTTTCATTTCCGTTACGATACCGATAACGGAGCCTTCAGTTATGGCCGATAATGACACTGATCAGATACAATATCAGCAGGAATCATACTTACTTGTAGAGATGTCCGATAGTATCGGGCTGCCGATAGTATCGGCCGATAAATGCTTTAAAATGTAATATCGGAAATTATCGGTATCGGTTTCAAAAAGTAAAATGTATGACTTTTTAAAACGCCGCTGTACATAGTGGTACATGGACGTAGGGAGAAGTACAGAGCGCCAATAAACCTTAAAGGCACTGCCTTTGCGTGCCGGCCTAATCACATAATACCTACGGCTTTTCACACACACAAGTGAATGCAACTCATACTTGGTCAACACCGATACAGGTCACACTGAAGGTGGCCGTATAAACAACTTTAACACTGTTACAAATATGCGGCCACACTGTGAACCCACACCAAACAAGAATGACAAACACATTTCGGGAGAACATCCGCACCGTAACACAACATAAACACAACAGAACAAATACCCAGCACCCCTTGCAGCACTAACTCTTCACGGGACGCTACAATATACACCCCCCGCTACCCCCTACCCAAACCCCGCCCCCCCCAACCCCGCCCACCTCAACCTCCTCATGCTCTCTCAGGGAGAGCATGTCCCAAATTCCAAGCTGCTGTTTTGACGCATGTTAAAAAAAATAATGCACTTTGTGACTTCAATAATAAATATGGCAGTGCCATGTTGGCATTTTTTTCCATAACTTGAGTTGATTTATTTTGGAAAACCTTGTTACATTGTTTAATGCATCCAGCGGGGCATCAGAACAAAATTAGGCATAATAATGTGTTAATTCCACGACTGTATATATCGGTATCGGTTGATATTTGAATCGGTAATTAAGAGTTGGACAATATCGGAATATCGGATATCGGCAAAAAAGCCATTATCGGACATCTCTACTTACTTGTATTTTATTGTAGTGTGGAATGTTAGAAAAGGTTTGCTCAAGTGAAATTAGTCAAAGGGAGACCAATGGTCAGTATGAAAAAGACTCAAGACCCATTAACTGTTAATTGGACTTAATGAATGTTTTTGGCGACACCTTGTGGTCACAGTAATTAGGTTAAGACACACTAAGTTGAATGACACGTATGTTACTGGATACTTTACAATATGCTTTTGCCTCGGAGACCACAGTGGAACCTCGATTTACGAATGCGATCCTTTTCTGTTTACAAACCTTTAAATCAAGCCAAATATGCCTCAACCATGTCTCAGCGTACGAACGCTTCATTTATTCATTAATTTATTTCGTGTGACGCTGAAAGCTTTAGGGCGCTGCCATTTTGATGACATCACTTCCTGTACATACGGGGCCTCCTACTGTACATCACACCCTGTTTACACATTTGAAAGCAGTAGGCCAATGGCGCACGGATTGCTGATTTGGTATACAAACAAGCCAAAAATGCAACTTTTATTAAAAAAAAGAAGGGAGGTTTATATGGTTGCTGACTTTGCAAAATGGTTCAATATCTTTGCAAGGAGAGAAAGAAAGTGCAAGAACAGGTCAAAAAGCTGTTGTTCGTGTGGATGACTGAGAAGCAGATAATCAATAATAATAATAATAATAATAATAACTGGGATTTATATAGCGCTTTTCTAAGTACCCAAAGTCGCTTTACATGTAGAACCCATCAATCATTCACACCTGGTGGTGGTAAGCTACTTTCATAGCCACAGCTGCCCTGGGGTAGACTGACGGAAGCGTGGCTGCAATTTGCGCCAACGGCCCCTCCGACCACCACCTATCATTCATCATTCAATTCACCGGTGTGAGTGGCACCGGGGGCAAAGGGTGAAGTGTCCCGCCAAAGGACACAACGGCAGCGATTTTTTGGATGGTAAGAGGCGGGGAGCGAACCTGCAACCCTCAGGTTTCTGGCACGGTTGCTCTACCCACTACGCCATGCCGCCCCCAATAGTCAGTATACCAGTGTGCAACTTTTTAAACATCACAACATGCTTTCTTTTTTGAGGATGTTAGATGTTGTGTTTTGTTGTTTGTTTTCATTGCTGCTATTTTAACTTTTTTTAATACATAAACAAGGTAAAAAATATTTTCGCAGTTTGCTTTTCTTTTCTTTTAAATGGACAACAATGTATTAGTCATTTAAATTTTTGTAACAGTTGAATGAGCAGCACATTTACAGTATAAATAAATATTTATGAATTAATTAGTCGTGTTTGTTGTTAGTTAGCACATGCCTGAAATAACTTAAGCTGCATTTAGAAGTCGATGGAAAATTTAGAGCCATCAAATATGTGTTCGCTTTATGATCTGATTAGTCGACCAATCGTTAAAATAATCGTTGACTAATCAACTATCAAAATAATCGTTAGTTGTAGCCCTACTACAAACATAGTTGACTTGACCTAAAAAGAAGGTTATTGATCAAATACTTTCTTGCTGTGAGATGGTATATCATGATGTTGCTGGTGCACAACCTCTTTTGCTAATAAAAATGCTAATAACTATTTTTTTTCACATCTTTATTTGTACAAATACATATAGTACCAATAAGAGTACAGATGAATACCGGTATCGATAAGAAATATTTATAATTGCATCAGTATCGATAAAATCCTAACAATATACATCTCTATGTATGACTAGATTGGGAAATAATGAATATCTTTATTGCATTCACTGTTGTTTTGTAACCTACACACAAAAATAAAAAATAGGGTGGACACACTTTGAAGAAATAGGCAGCCTGTCTTACAACACATTAGTTTTGTCCTTGTCACATGGGTAAACCTGAATTTTAAGTTGCCTTTTTAGCATAGCAAATTAATTTCAAAAGCATTAAGAACAAAGAGGTTGTTATGGAGACACATACAAACAGAAAGGAGCTCTGCTTAATTTGCACTTCTATGAAAAGCCGCAAGAGCTTGGTCACCCACATCAACCATTTTGTCGTCGTCATTGTCCTGCGTTGAAAAATAATCATCATCCTAATTTGTTCAGTACAACTTCTACCTGCGATTATCCCCAGGAAAAATATGAGGAAATTGCACGTTTCTACAGTTATCAAGTTGGCATTTCAGTGTTTCTTTTCCTTTGAAAAACAAAGCTGGTCATTCCTGCAACCACTGAGCTATCTATTTCCTCCTCAAGGAGCACATGGCTTGGATGACATATTGGAATGCTTAAGGTCTTGGAAGCAATCTCACTCCTTGACCACATTTTCTTATCATTCATTCAGTATTTATGTAGTTTCTCGTCCAACTCGCTACAACGGTGCTCAAGTGATCGATTAAAAGCTGCACTTTAAAACAGTAGGAGTCGAGATAAAGAGTGGAACTAAACATAATTCATTTCATTGATGCTCTGTACAGCTAATACAATATATTTTTGAGCAGCAGACCCACAAACGGCACACTTGATAAACTCGGTGGGGACCATCATTGTAAATAAAAGTGATATAAGACACAGGCCTGCGTCATGGAAGCTGTTTGATCCAAAAATAGATCATTCTAGGTCATTTCAAATGATATCAAGAACC
Organism: Nerophis lumbriciformis; assembly: GCF_033978685.3. NCBI lineage: Eukaryota > Metazoa > Chordata > Actinopteri > Syngnathiformes > Syngnathidae > Nerophis > Nerophis lumbriciformis. The sequence continues at coordinate 54,211,831 of NC_084549.2, read as the reverse complement.
TCTTTGATCTCTCAGATAAACAGTTCAAACCAGCTTCGACATTATCCAAGTTAATCAAAGAAAAGGTCAACTCCTGGTTAAATAAAACAAAGGTCTGTATTAAAAGGATGTTGGTTCAAGCTGATGAAAGATGACAAGATCACTAAATTATAGGGATACACATTTGTTAGCCAATACCGATAAAAACAACTTCCCGCTTCTAAAGACTAATACCGATAACTGCTTCCTCATTTATATATTAATAAATATTTTTTTAATTTACAATAACCTGTATTTTGTGCATGCGCGCTTTTCTTTGCAGCTAGCTTTAGGGCAGCTTCTTTAGCAGCAGGCATCCTTGATAGCTTTCAAAACACAGTCGTAGCGATTCTGGCGTTTGAGGTGGCTTGAATGGTTTGATGTGTTGAATCTCAATGTTTTCTTTCCCCCTTCTCTCTGAAAGTTTGCTGAACATTTGGTGCAAATAGCAGGCAAAATCTTACTCTGAAACAGGCCCCGTTTACACTGCACACCAAATTTGAATCTTTTGCCCTCTAGTGAAACAGATTGAATATTTTTTTGCCTGTTTAAATGCTCCAATGTGCTTCAAGTCTGATCTTTACGCACCATATTTGAGCCACATCAGGAGGTAGCCCGAGGTCGATTGGAATCTGATCTTTTCAAATGTGACAGCAGTGTAAACGGAAATGCGACCTCAATGCAACCTGATTGTGACTTTTACGTTCTCATTGGGCGTGCTACGCCAGTCGTGTGCGCAGGAAAAGATGGGGCATGCCAGTGGAAGTAGCATCACAACACCCGGTTTTGGTAAGCAAAGTATTTTTTGGCAGACAAATTTTCGGTGCATCACTAGTGCGCAAATAATAGGCTATATGTAATATATGAATATAGACTTACACTTAGACTTAGACAAACTTTAATGATCCACAAGGGAAATTGTTCCACACAGTAGCTCAGTTACAATGATGGAAAGTGTAAGGATGGAAAGGACAATGCAGGTATAAATAGACTAAATATAGCGATATAAAATATAACATATATACGTAATATTTACATAGTATATGTACAGTATATTATATATACTGATATATTATATTATATTATGTCTATATCATATATACAATATATAACAATGACCATGAACAATATTACATTATATATTATATACTTTGATTCCGAAGAAAAAGAAAATTGATGTGTAAGTTGTGGCGTATTTGCTTACATGTTACGTACAATGCGTAAGTTGTTTATGTAAGGGAGTTGAAAACTAACGTAGATTCACGCTGATGTCAGTGTCTCCTCTACTTAACAGCCATAAAAAGATTAGAACCCTCCCAAATATATCACACTATATATATCCATTTAAACATTATTATTACTTTAATACATTTTCATGTAAAAACACACGTTTAAAGTGTGGTGACTTTTATTTTGCAAAGTAGAAGAAGTAACGACTTCCTTGTTTATTTGCGGAATCCGGTCAACTACCCATGTTTTCACTTTATCAAAATGCGCATGCATGAGACGTCGAGGCCACGTTGGGGCCACATTGGGGCTTGTGTGCATTTATACTGGAGTCTGATAAGGATCACATTTTACTTGCAGTTTAAAAAATTGGTTTTGAAAAAATCTCATTTGGGTCACTTTGGCCTGCAGTGTAAACGTAATCACAGTCAGTACGTGTCCATGCACCAAATTAGTCCGACTTCTCAAATAATTAGGCTCCACTATGGACTAGACCAGGGGTGGGCAACTAATTTTTACCGGGGGCCGCATGAGCAACCCGAACACTGCTGGAGGGCCGCATCGACAATATTTCAATTAAATTTTGCTCAATATTATTTTTGATATACCGTAAGATAAATAATAATAATAATAATAATAATAATTAATAGTAATAATAATAATTTCATTTAACCTAACTTAACTTTATACAAAAGCAGATTGCTTTTGATGGTTTTATTTTTAACACTGTCTTACACTACACTTCCTGATGTATATAACACAATGCAAAAATGTTAATTTCTGCACAGGGTTAATTTAAAGTTTATCCTGCATCCTCTTTAAAAGTCCAACATTTTTCCCCATCAGATTTGGACAACCATCTGTTGTCACACCTGCCAGCATGTCCCATTTCAGTCCTAACATGTCCAAACACGCATTTACGTATGTGAACAAGTCATTACCTGTGGCTGTCTCTTTAATTGACTGCATGGCTGCCAGCTACTCCGTGATTTGAAAGTCTGCAGTTATCCCACGTAAGAAGATGAGCAGCTGGGCGGTGTCACGTACATCGCAGCTCTCATCCAAAGCCAGCGAAAAACAGTCAAAGTCGGCCGTTCTGTTCTTCAGCTGAAGCGCCAAGTTTCGGGGCATATCAGCGCAACAGAGTCCAATAAGCACTCCTTAATAAACTCTCCGTTAGAAAACGCCTTACTTTTTCTTGCGATTTTGTGAGAAATGACGAAACTTGTCCTGACGGCTGCATATCTGGGGGTGTGAAATATGGCAAAAAGTCCTTGTTGGGTTTGCAGTTTTACCATCAATGCATCAGCCTCCCTTGCGCGCTCTTCATCAGACAGATTACGTATTTTTCCTCGTGCTTCGCCGTGTAGTGGCGATTCAAATTATACTCTTTAAACACAGCAAGCTGTGTACCACAAATTAAGCACACGGCTTTACCTTTAATTTCTGTAAAGAAATACTTGGCAGTCCATGTCTTGTTGAAAACACGGCATTCGTCATCAACTTTTCTTTTTTTAGCGTGAGCTGACATCTCGGGGATAACCGTGCATCACTTGTCGCTGTGCACCTTCACTCACAAAATACACACGGACATACGCCCATAAATAACATTTTTCAAAATAAAAGCAGCACAGTTGTATTGCACGCACGACATAGATGTTTTTTTAAATTTATTTTGTAATTTGTGATTGCTGCTGTTCACATTCACTCACAATCACACGCGCATACGTCCACACGGAAGTAATACAAATAACGCTTTTCAAAACAAAAGCAGCACCGTTGTATTGCACACTCGACATAGATACTTTTTAAAATTTATTTTGTAATTTATGATTGGCCTCACGCGGGCCGGACAGGGACGCACAAAGGGCCGGATGTGGCCCGCGGGCCGCAGAATGCCCAGGTCTGGACTAGACTCTCACATTATTAACCGTATCCACTCGCATCCATTGCACCGGTCACCACATCTGCGGTCCCTTACAGGGTTTCCCGTTGTTCCCATTGGGTTGACTTTTTTCTTGTCCTGATTTGGGATCTGAGCCAAGGATGTCGTGGTTTGTGCAGCTCTTTGATACATTTGTGATTAAAGGCTATATAAGTAAACTTTGATTGATTGATTGATTGATTGATTGATTGATTGATTGATAAATAAGCCTCCTACAGAGCATGGAAACACCTTAATCCGATCATGTTTGGTTTTTGAAAAGTCGAATTAACACACCTGGATTATGCAATTGTAAACCAAATCTCTCAGTGGAGTGGTGTGCGACAGGAGAGGACCCTAATATCACGCATGCGCCAGTTTTAAGGCGCAGGTAACAACCCGGAAGCAGATACCATTTATTAAAAACATAAGCAACAATTGTCATTAAGAGGAGACTGTTTATTTGCTTCACAAATTAAAAGAACATAACATTTGTTAGTACATCAATAGTAGAAAAAAAGAAACAAATTAATTTAAGAAGGTAGCTCAGGAAATGTAGAATGTCTGCTTAATTCGTACTCCTGAACGAAATACGAATGAGATGAAAGATAATGACGCAGGTATATATTAAAGGTGAATAATAAGGTGTACACAAACCTATTCACGCAGCATTTGTGCAAGCCAACTGATTCACTTCCCGCACCTCGGGCAAGATAGTTCAGAACAATAGCAACCTTCCTCTGGTTATCAGTCTGGGCACAAACAGTCTTTTCCTTTGGATTTAAAACCCCATCCATCAATCCACAGAGCCTTTTGGATGAACTTCAAGACATTCAATAGTTTTGTTTCCATGATTTTCGTCGGAAAATTCCATTGTCTTTTATTGCATCCGACCTGCATCCGCCCTAATACATTCTTGGTAGTAGCGCTATTTTCGTAGTGCAATTTAAGATCATTTCTTGTGCCAGGATGTTTCCTGCGTTCAAAATTGCGTGGCGGCCGCCTCCAGCTAATTTTGTGTCACCCCCAACCAGAGCGATTAATATCGCTCAACACTGCGTAAAGCTCTGGCTGTGTTGATTGAGCGATTAAGGTCCCTCTGCGGCAGCTACATATTTTAACTGCAGTTGCAGCTTTGCGCCACTATAGAGGCGCTATATCGACAGCAATGCACCGGAAAGACCTGAAGCAATCGTGTTGTTTCCCTCTACTTAGTGCATAACGTTGACCGCCGTAACAAGAGGATCCCTGCCATACGGAGGGATCACTGGACTCCTACAGAACACTCCAGACTCTACTGTAAACATTTTGTCTCTGGTAAGTGAACACAGCTAGTAGTGTTAGTTTCGTTTCCAACCTTTTCTGATTAATTATAATAGATGGATTGATTGAAGAATTTATTAGAAGTTTACAAAGGATCAGGTAGAGTTTCAGATTGACTGGTACAAGGTCAACTAAAAGGAGCCAACTCAAAAAAGCATTACAAGCATGTTGAGTTTATTTTAAAAAAAGTTTCCTCTGTGTCAGAGTAACGTTTAAGTTTTTTAGTGTTGCAGATATGGCAGGCAAAATCAGCCACTAATTTAAAAAGCAATCTCGCGAGGAGGAAAGTCAAGAGTTCAGGTGAAACAGAGCAGAGATGTTAACGTAACAGGCAGTTAAAATGTAATAATTCATGGTGGTGACAACGTGGACATTTTTTACCACAGAGCACTTGAAGGATGCTTCAAAATCATCTATGAGTGTTTCAAGCAAAAGTGTCCCCACCACACAAGCTATGAGCCCATCATTCTCTTATGCAAGCGCCTAGGTCACAGGTGTCAAACTCAAGGCCCGGGGGCCAGATCTGGCCCGTGACATCATTTTATCTGGCCCGCAAACACCTGGAAATGATATGTGTCAATAAAGTACTTCATATTTTCTCACTAAATGTAATGCAGTTTTTTCATTTTGACAGAAAAAATATATGTACTGCTTGAAATTGCATGCCTTTTAAACTTTAATAGTATCCATTATTGCAACAAATATTACAATATATCATCATACTTTCCAAACATTTTTTGTCTAAATAAAAATAAGTACTTAAATATCTGATTGACTTATGATTTTACAGCAAACTACCAATCAAATTAATAAAAATTACAATACATTTTACAGTGTTCTTTACAGCATATTACTGTAAATTGAAAAAAACTACCATTTTTTCCCCGATAAAATTCTGGCGCATGATCAGGATTGTACCGCCTCAAGCAATTGTTATCCCATTTCCTTGTTCTCTGTTTGTAACTGAAAAGTGAATAGATAAATAATAAATAAATAATAGGGTGTACCCCGCCTACCGCCCGAATGCAGCTGAGATAGGCTCCAGCGACCCCCCGCGACCCCAAAAGGGACAAGCGGTAGACAATGGATGGATGGACCATAGTAAATAAACAAATATTAACTACATAAATAATCATTATGTCAAAAAAAAGGTTCAAGCTGTAAATCATAATTGTTTTTCTTTGTTCTTTGTGAACACTTTTAGTTTGAACTGTCTCTTAAACTGAATCATATTGGTGCTTTGTTTGATTTGTTTGTTTGAAGGTGGATTAGCATTAATTGTGTTTAGTTTTGGGGTAACATGGCTGGGGTTAGGTTGATTGGCAACACTAAATTGGCCCTAGTGTGTGAATGTGAGTGTGAATGACAAATTGTCCAGGGTATACATTGCCTTCCGCCCGAATACAGCTCGGATAGGCTGCAGCCACCCCACCGACTGCGAGAGGGACAAGCGGTAGAAAATGGATGGATGGATGGATGGATGGCTGACTTAACAAAGCCAACAGTGAAGTTTTAAAGAACTAGTAGAGTGGAAAAACAGGTTGCCTCTATATTGAAGCTATTATCGTATATATCTGATTTATGACAGCAAAAAGACTTCCAAAGTTTGCGGATAAAAATATAGGATCAAAATTGTAACAATCTCACAGAGATTCTCGAGTCATTTTGAGAGATAACGAGGGAGCCAATTACATGATCGCTTTGCGTTACAAATCACAGAGCCCTTCCCCATCAACAACAATGCTAATCAAGCAGACTTTGTGAGAGTCAACAACTATTACTTAAATTATGATCAATGTCCTTATATTTTTGAGCTCGAACACAAAGAATGAGTAATGAGTTTTAGAAGTCGACTGCTACCCGGCAAATGCAGCTTCATTGAAACACGAGCATCTGCAACATTGCTTGGTGCTAAGCATACAATATAACCATAACAAACATAAATAAAACAAACACTTACTGTAATATTTCCACTCTGGTTAATTTTCAGGTCACGCCATGAAACATTTGTATACATTTGTATATAAAGAAATACATCAAAAAGCAGCAATAAAGATATACAAAACAACACCACATAAGAGCATTTTGTGATGATGTTGATATGTTTTTAAAAGATGCACAAAGGTATATAGTAGGGATGTAACGGTACACAAAAATGTCGGTTCGGTACGTACCTTGGTTCAGAAGTCACGGTTCGGTTCATTTTCGGTACAGTAAGAAAACAACACAATATACATTTTTTGGCTATTTATTTACCAAATGTGTAAACAATGGCTTTATCCTTTTAACATTGGGAACACTATAATAATAATGCCAACGTTAATCAACATTAAAGGGGAACATTATCACAATTTCAGAATGGTTAAAACCATTAAAAATCAGTTCCCAGTGGCTTATTATATTTTTCGAAGTTTTTTTCAAAATTTTACCCATCACGCAATATCCCTAAAAAAACCACGTCACATAGTGAAGCCAACACAAACAAACATGGCGGAAAGAACAGCAAGCTATAGCGACATTAGCTCGGATTCAGACTCGGATTTCAGCGGCTTAAGCGATTCAACAGATTACGAATGTATTGAAACGGATGGTTGTAGTGTGGAGGCAGGTAGCGAAAACGAAATTGAAGAAGAAACTGAAGCTATTGAGCCATATCGGTTTGAACCGTATGCAAGCGAAACCGACGAAAACGACACAACAGCCAGCGACACAGGAGAAAGCGAGGACGAATTCGGCGATCGCCTTCTAACCAACGATTGGTATGTGTTTGTTTGGCATTAAAGGAAACTAACAACTATGAACTAGGTTTACAGCATATGAAATACATTTGGCAACAACATGCACTTTGAGAGTGCAGACAGCCCAATTTTCATCAATTAATATATTCTGTAGACATACCCTCATCCGCGCTCTTTTCCTGAAAGCTGATCTGTCCAGTTTTGGAGTTGATGTCAGCAGGCCAGGGAAGCTAGGGTCGATAGGGGGTTTAGCTCGCTCGTCTGCGGGAACAAACTGGCGCCATTGCTTGCTGTGCTACCGAGGGCCTTTGTCCCTGAATTGCTCACACACTCCCGCAGATTCAATGGGGGTCTGGCGGCAGATTTCTTTGACTTTATCGTTGGAAATGCATCTGCTTTGAGTGTCGCAGGATATCCACACATTCTTGCCATCTCTGTCGTAGCATAGCTTTCGTCGGTAAAGTGTGCGGAACAAACATCCAATTTCTTGCCACTTTCGCATCTTTGGGCCACTGGTGCAACTTGAATCTGTCCCTGTTCGTGTTGTTACACCCTCCTACAACACACCGACAGGGCATGATGTCTCCAAGGTACGGAAAACAGTCGAAAAAAACGGAAAATAACAGAGCTGATTTGACTCAGTGTTTGAGAAAATGGCGGATTGCTTCCCGATGTGACGCCACGTTGTGACGTCATCGCTCCGAGAGCGAATATTAGAAAGGCGTTTAATTCGCCAAAATTCACCCATTTAGAGCTCGGAAATCGGTTAAAAAAATATATGGTCTTTTTTCTGCAACATCAAGGTATATATTGACGCTTACATAGGTCTAGTGATAATGTTCCCCTTTAAACTGCCTCAAGTTGTTGCTCAGATTAAATAAAATGACAAAACTTTTCTTCGACATAAAAAAAGTGCAACATTCAACAGTTTCAAGTCAACTCATCATGCTTAATTTATTACAGCATTTGAGAAGCCTGTAGTTCATTTTTATTATGTAAATGTTATATTTTGATCAACATGTGATAGCAGGGACCCTGCAATTCAAAACTAGGCTGCTACATTACTAATGATTAATGTAACTATAGCTGAAAAAATAGTACAATAGCAATAGGAGAGACTACGCGCACACACACACACACACACACACACGCACAACACACACACCGCAAAATGAGCGACCGTTACGCTAAAAGCTAATTAGCCTTCACCTCAAGCCAGGACTGCGAGCGAGCTGAGCTGCAGTTTAAGTTTCTAGAACGTCAACGGGCTCATAGTGATGTTACTAGTAGTTGACTGGGAGGTGTTTATTTTAATTTGGGGAGAGAACGCTGCCTGATGCTCACCTGCTAAACACCTACCTGCTCGACGCTGAAGCACTGACTACATGCGCTCTGAATACGCACTGCTGATTGGCTGTTACCGCTTTGAATACGCACTGCTGATTGGCTGTTACCGCTTTTTGTGTAACCAATCAGATGGTTGTGTGGGTGGGACAATGCTAGGTGCTGAGACAGAAGCAGAAGAAGCAAAGCAGCTTGTTAAGACTTTAGCTGAGAAACTCGTTCGGTACACCCCCGTACCGAACCGAAACCCCCGTACCGAAACGGTTCCATACAAAACACGTACCGTTACACCCCTAGTATATAGACAAAGTTTAGCTGGCAGACTTCGGCTAAAATGATAGTTTAAGCTATTCTTCATACAACTGTATCTCTCTGTTGTTAGTTAGCTAGGTAACAAGCTAACCAAGGAGAGTCGTAGGTCGCATTCTCTAAATGTCCGACATGGCTCCGTTTTGAATTCTCCTGCATTACAGAAGCACTGCCATGAAAAGCAAAGTCCACTTTGCAAATCAAGCAAGTTATTTGTGTCTTGGACATGTTTAGGGTGAAATTTTTCCATACTTTCAATGTTTTGACTCACTTGACATGTGTCCATACTTTCGACAATCACATTTGTCGGCAACAAATGTTAATGTTGATATTTGTAGACAATGTCGAAAAATTGTTGCACCCCTACCAACAGTACGGGTAATCTCGACTCTTTTTTTATTCTTAATTTTTTAACAGAGCTTTTTTTAAATCAAATTTGTTGGTAGGACATCATAATTAATAACATAATCTGCCCGATAATGATCTGTCCTATATTTATTACACACCCAGACTAATAAATAAGCTATGCTTTAGAATACTCTGGCTATATATGTGACTAATTATTCATCAGTATGGGTATTTGGCAATCCAACGCTGACAGCCAGTAACATGTCATTTCCTGACTAATGAGAGCACATGCTATAGGGTCAGCACAAGGCTTACAGAATGAAAACAGCAGGAAAGCAGTAATATGGCTGTGCCTCTGTCTGTCATGAACATAGCGGCTGCTCAATCTACTCTCCCCTTGAGGTGAATTGATCACTGGAAGACGTGATTAGAAGCAAACAAAAACATGTTGTTGGGAAAATCTTTCGTCTTTAATCAAATTTTCACTACAAATTGTCAGACAAAATTAGAATAGGCTATATAATTGGCACGGAAAACGGAAAGCGATGATGAATGTGCCATCTGCTACAAATCGGTCAGTGGAAAATTACCTAAGGTGATAGATAGTATGTGTTAGTACTACTTGGGTATGCTGACAAATGTGACAAGCAATTCTAGCCCAGTCTTTAAACTTGTAAATGAGACAGAATACTTTTGTAGATTAAGAATATCCGAGGAAAAAACTTCTTCTTGAAGTCCTTTAATCATCCATCCCATGTCCTTACTGCTTACACTGTTTAGGATCACAGGGAATCTAGAGCCTAATAATTCCAATGGTCTCTGAGCCACAAGGAAATTGTGAACATTGCACTGAGTGGGAATTAAGATCTAACTCTGTGAATGAAAATGCAAATGATGTAGGATTCTTTGTATGGGCACAATATTCCGCGGAATAATATGCGAGCAAACAGACCAGCCAGTTTCTTAGGTGGAATGTTGGGCTGTACAATAACAAAGACGATATACAATAGAGGTGTCTTAGAATAGTAGACTATTTGACAATTCGATTTGGAGGAGCCCGATTCAACTATAAACCTCACAGTCAGATTGTCGAAAACCCCCTCCTAAATTGAGAAACGATTAGCACTGTTACTTGCTTCTCCAGCAAGTGAGCAGTATCAACAATCTGTAAGCTTATCGAAGTGTGAATATCAATCACAGTTTGACAATAATTTTAATTTGAGACTGTAATACTAACTGTGGAGTTTTACCACGGTGCATCATTAACACCGGTAATCCTTACATCCGTAGGTGTAGGTATACATTTGGATACATTTGAACCTGTATGTATAGTTTGATACATTGCATAATCATTCCACCCAGGAAAACAGTTCAAATAAATAACTAAAAGCCTAATATAAACATCAAGGCATGTGAAAAAAATGCACTTTTCCAGGATATGTCATACCATCAAATAGGATAGTTAACAATAAACTGATGAGACCGGTTTGACAAGTGAGCGATTCAGCTGTGTTGGTAGCAGCCACCTCAATCGATAAGAATTAGCTGGAATCTTTAGATTAAAGGGGAACTGCACTTTTTTGGAATTTTGCCAACCGTTCACAATCCTAATAAGAGACAAGAAGAAAACATTTTTTTTGCATTCTAATTTGTAAAAATCGTCTCGTTCTTAATGGCTGGCAATGCAGCTAATGGGAGCAATCCATTCTACCTCTAAATCACTTTAAAAATGCATCCAAAACCGCCAACAATACTTCATTTACATTCCGTAACCTGTATAATAACCAAGCTGTAGCAACATTGTTTTTGTAAAAGCAAACACTTAGAAACTGTTTATCTCGCGTAGTAACACATCATCTTGCTATGGCATTGGCCGTAGACGAGTTACGGCAAAAGGTAAGCTTGCTTTTGCGTCAGCAACTGAATCGCTTTTGAGTTTGTAATTCACAACACAATGCGATAAGACACCAATCTGTATTGACTGAAAAACATGAACAATCATATTACAGTATCTGTAAAGTATTAGCCCACATTTTATGTTTTGTTTGTATACAGCTAGTTTGACAGTGTATGAAGTTTTAATAACAAGCATGACATGTTGCATGTATAATGATCAATATTGTAGTGACTCACTCAAGTTTTTTCAAGTTGAGTTTGGAAGCACAGCATTTGTGTCGGCATTGCTTGGCTCCAAGTTCCTCATTGACATCATCAAGTCACTGCGACCTCACTCTCACGGCTTCCGTCTGCTCCAATGTTTTACCCTCTGTTGGTGCTCGCTTCTATAAGCAATAGTTCATTCACCGTATATTAAAGTTAAAAAAGATAAGGTTGTGAATCCCAGTTTGTCCAAAAATTTTTATCTTTATTATTGATTATTTATTACAAAACACGTGTGTTTGTTTCCAGAAGTAGGAACACACATTTGTTGCCGGAAGTGCGCTGTTTTGGAAACGGACATTGTGTTCCATAATATTACATATTGCTATGAAGGTCTGTTAGTACATTATATATAGACTTGCACTGTGTATATAACATGTTGATGGAGGGTTTTGAAGTTGTTTCAGAGGGCTTTGAAGGCTACAACGGTGACTTCGATTAGCCTCATTTTGAAAGCGTTTATTATCTTTAGAATCATATAAAAAAAAAGAAAAAGATGTGTGTTCTTGTCTCTCATAATGATTGTGAACGATAGGCAAAATTCCAAAAGAAGTGGCAAAATCCCCCGAAAAAGTGCAATTCCCCTTTAATGGAGTGTAAAAACCTAGACCGGGTATCGCGGGAAATTATAAATCAGTTGACGTTGTTTGTATCAAAAACAACGAGACTGCCAGACTGTCCACTAACAATTCACATGCTTGCTACGTTAGTTTACGTAACTGAAGACGGGAATTAATGTAAATACCGTATTTTTCGGAGTATAAGTCGCACCGGAGTATAAGTCGCACCGGAGTATAAGTCGCACCGGCCGAAAATGCATAATAAAGAAGGAGAAAAACATATATAAGTCGCACTGGAGTATAAGTCGCATTTTTTGGGGAAATGTATTTGATAAAAGTCAACACCAAGAATAGACATTTGAAAGGCAATTTAAAATAAATAAAGAATAGTGAACAACAGGCTGAATAAGTGTACGTTATATGACGCATAAATAACCAACTGAGAACGTGCCTGGTATGTTAACGTAACATATTATGGTAAGAGTCATTCAAATAACTATAACATATAGAACATGCTATACGTTTACCAAACAATATGTCACTCCTAATCGCTAAATCCCATGAAATCTTATACGTCTAGTCTCTTACGTGAATGAGCTAAATAATATTATTTGATATTTTACGCTAATGTCTTAATAATTTCACACATAAGTCGCTCCTGAGTATAAGTCGCACCCCCGGCCAAACTATGAAAAAAACTGCGACTTATAGTCCGAAAAATACGGTACATGGACCAGGTGTCGCGCGAGACTAGCAATCAGTTGACAGTTTATCTTTAAAACTACACAATAGCCAGGGCAGCCAGCAAAATGATAACACCCGATTTCCGTTATAGTTGCTGAACGGAACACTGCCCACCATCTCCACCCACCGGCAGGCGTATGTGACAGCACTGACTTGTCTTGACTCGCGGAAAAGACGACAGTTTTGCCTTGCATAACGACTACTTTATTTTTGTATTTGTAGCCAACAACACAGCAGTCACAACATCACTGAAAAGCGCTGCACACAAACACTTCTCATTCAACTCCTGCTAACCACTCCCCTGCTTTGCCCGCCCGTGTGAGGTCCTCAAATTGCTGGCTAGGATATGCCTGTAAATTGATTATTGGATTTTGGACCTCTAGAATCAGCATGTCATCCATTGTGTAAACAGGGTGAAATTACATCTAAAATCCTTTGACAAGTTGACTTAATTTGTAAGGTATGCAAAGCAGCTCGGAAGTACACTGAATATTTTATTTTTATTGATTGGACGGAAAGCAAAGACTTTTGTTATTTTCTATTCATACATTTAATTTAAACATGTTTATATCATCCCATCAAACAGAAATATGTTCATTAAGCAAGTCTTTTTTGGTCCTTGTCTAAAAATAAATATATTTAACATGCTTCTTTTGGGATATATGTTGTTTTACAAATTTTTAAATACTGTTATTGAGTGTACTTTTTTTTAGATTGAAGATTGATGTGCTTATCAGTGTTCTCATTCATCCAGGTTATTGTTATTCTCAGGGCATTGGAAATGATCAGATGACTTTTAAGTTTGTCTTGGAAGACGTTTAGCCACTTATCTAAATCATTTTCATCAGTTGATGCTCATAGACTAAGCTTGGATAGATCTAGTCCGAGATAGTCCTAACTATTTATCCTCTAACTTGAGAAGGAGCGTATGCACATCAAGGAATGTTTTCGTTCATTGGTGGTGTAAAAAGGAATGTGTCCATCAACAAATGCTAACCATAGAATCAAATATTCCATACACTATCAAATCGTATTGAATCATTCATACACTATAATGAATCTCATTGAATCATTCTGTTTTTTAAATATATATTTTTAAAATTGCATCGTAACCCATGTATCTACAATCGTCCATTAAAAAGAGATGTACAATCCTATCACCGAAATAGATGTGTATACATCAATATCCTATTACTAAAAATGTTGTCAGTAATTGTCCTGTCAGTTGATCAATTGAAATGTAACCCATTGATAGTTAAAATGACAACATGACCATTTAAAGAAGTAAGATTTTTGAAACATATAAAATGATACCAGGGGCTTTTGTAATGTCATACCAAAAAGGGTGAGAAACGTCAATCATAGCACAATCAGACCACAAGTAAAAAGTATCAACAGTTTCTTTGTATTTGGATGAACCACCTGCAAAGTAATGAAACTTACAAAGAGAAGTGTAATTTGACTTCTGCGATGACACTGTTGAATTAACTGCAATGTAATCTGCTTATTTTATCCATTACAAATGCATCAAGTGATTTTCAAAGCACACCGAGGTATTTCCATCAACATATCAAGGTCGTGATATAAATGACACAAATTTTTGATGTATCCAACTCATGAATAAAAAGTGACATCATACTTTTCTGAGTACGTCTCTTATTGCGCGTCAGTTTGTCCACGCTCTACAACCATCTTTCATCAAGTGTCGGGCTGATTAAAGATACAAAGATGCCCTAAGTGGAACATCAAACAAACGGCTGACGGGTTAGGGTGTGTACGTGCGTGAGTTTGAGCGTGGGTTCATTATGCTGGCTCCCATCACATGTTGTATTTCTAGTCAGCATGGTCAGTTCTGCTTTGGGGTGACAGCTGTGAACAAGACACTTGACTGTTTTCCCCCAATATTACTGAGCAACAAAAGGAGCAAGAGCACTCTCAGTGCAGAATTTCACAGGGGTCCAACTGGGGTCCACATTTGAAAACATTTTGTAGATTTTGTAGAAAGAAAGAGATGGATAGATGGATAGATGGATAGATAGATAGATAGATAGATAGATAGATGGATAGATAGATAGATAGATAGATAGATAGATAGATAGATAGATGGATAGGATATTTGAAGACTGCAGGCATCTTACAACTTGATTATTTTGTGTGGTCTTTGCATCATTGGCATTTGGGGAGAAATCAATTGTTGGATAATGTGTCTGCAGTGTTGTACTTCCATTTCCTTTTAACAAAAGCATGTTAAAAGGCATTCGACCGTGTCCCTCGGGAAGTCCTGTGGGGAGTGCTCAGAAAGTATGGGGTATCGGACTGTCTGATTGTGGCGGTCCGCTCCCTGTATGATCAGTGTCAGAGCTTGGTCCGCATTGCCGGCAGTAAGTCGGACACGTTTCCAGTGAGGGTTGGACTCCGCCAAGGCTGCCCTTTGTCACCGATTCTGTTCATAACTTTTATGGACAGAATTTCTAGGCGCAGTCAAGGCGTTGAGGGGATCCGGTTTGGTGGCTGCAGGATTAGGTCTCTGCTTTTTGCAGATGATGTGGTCCTGATGGCTTAATCTGGCCAGGATCTTCAGCTCTCGCTGGATCGGTTCGCAGCTGAGTGTGAAGCGACTGGGATGAGAATCAGCACCTCCAAGTCCGAGTCCATGGTTCTCGCCCGGAAAAGGGTGGAGTGCCATCTCCGGGTTGCGGAGGAGACCCTGCCCCAAGTGGAGGAGTTCAAGTACCTCGGAGTCTTGTTCACGAGTGAGGGAAGAGTGGATCGTGAGATCGACAGGCGGATCGGTGTGGCGTCTTCAGTAATGCGGACGCTGTATCGATCCGTTGTGGTGAAGAAGGAGCTGAGCCGGAAGGCAAAGCTCTCAATTTACCGGTCGATCTACATTCCCATCCTCACCTATGGTCATGAGCTTTGGGTTATGACCGAAAGGACAAGATCACGGGTACAAGCGGCCGAAATGAGTTTCCTCCGCCGGGTGGCAGGGCTCCCCCTTTGAAATAGGGTGAGAAGCTCTGTCATCCGAGGGGAGCTCAAAGTAAAGCCGCTGCTCCTCCACATCGAGAGGAGCCAGATGAGGTGGTTCGGGCATCTGGTCAGGATGCCACCCGATCGCCTCCCTCGGTAGGTATTTAGGGCACGTCCGACCGGTAGGAGGCCACGGGGAAGACCCAGGACACGTTGGCTGGCCTGGGAACGCCTCGGAATCCCCCGGGAAGAGCTGGACGAAGTGGCTGGGGAGAGGGAAGTCTGGGCTTCCCTGCTTAGGCTGCTGCCCCCGCGACCCGACCTCGGATAAGCGGAAGAAGATGGATGGATGGATGGATGTTAATAGAGGTGTGGAAACATTTCAATATTGCAATACATTGCATCTCACACAGCAGGGTTTTTCCTACATGTGCAGCGCACAGCAAATTAAAATTTGCCACACCCTAAAAATGAGGGTCTTTTACGTGGAAACAACTTCAAACAATACATTATGTGAATGGATGTATAGCCTAATTGCACACTAAAGTCTAATGATGCACCGAAAATTCGGCCAACGAAAAAAAATCAACCATAAGCAAGAGTCTGAAATCCAAGTAGAGTATAAAGTATGAAGCTGAACACTTAAGCATGGATTTTACTTTTTAATGCCAATTTCAGTATTATTTTTCATATACTTTTCACTAATACATGTTTTATTCCGTCATGGTTTTAACATTTGGCAACTCCACGACTAGCTACTAAACAAGGTAAGTGGTAGAAAATGAATTGCTAAATAGATGGATGAACGTGAAACCACCTATTTTCTTCTGCTTATCGGGGTCTGGGACTTTGGGGCAGCAGTCCAGAAGCCCAGACTTCCTGGTCTCTGGCCACCTCTTCCGGTTCCACTATTAGACAAACACCGAGGCGAGGAGCAGCAAGACATAATCCAAACACTGTGTCGTAGGTCGAAGTGAGGGGGGTACAAAACGCCTTTTTCCCTGTACAGAACGGCAGCCACTGTATTTGCACCGCAAGAGCTGTGATAACACCGTTAACACTGCCATAATAAGCTGGTCAGTTTTTAAAACTGGCGACTAATGTAAGCTTTGGTGGAGGCCAACAATTACAGCTAACAAGTTGGACTTCCAACTGCTGGAAATGTGAACCAGGCTCCTGCTCTGCTTGTAAAATTTCGTGCCACGAATCTCGTACTCCTCTGAGTCCACAAAACGCCCTCTAGTACCCTTGCAAACGTGTAGAATTGGGCCAAAATCCGAATGTTTCACATTTTGGACTAAAACAACCTTTTACCTCTCATAGTTGTGGTTTAACTAACGGTCGTAAAGTTAGTGTGAAATGATTTATTTAATGATAAAGTGGAACCTGTAATTATAAATTTAGTTAGTTCTTAAATAGGGTTTGCAATTGGACACGTTCATATTTAAGTCCGGTGTATGGGAATACAGGCAGTTATTTTATTTTGATATAACTCTTTAGTAACTCCTCATGTGTAAGCACAGACATGCACAAAAACAAGTTTGGTGACACTGCCCACCACGACATCTACAACATGTCAATTTCCATATGAGTTGGGAAATTGTGTCAGATGTATATATAAACGGAATACAATGATTTGCAAATCATTTTCAACCCATATTCAGTTGAATATGCTACAAAGACAACATATTTTGATGTTCAAACTGATAAACATTTTTTTTTGTGCAAATAATCATTAACTTTAGAATTTGATGCCAGCAACATGTGACAAAGAAGTTGGGAAAGGTGGCAATAAATACTGATAAAGATGAGGAATGCTCATCAAACACTTATTTGGAACATCCCACAGGTGAACAGGCAAATTGTGAACAGTTGGGTGCCATGATTGGGTATAAAAGTAGATTCCATGAAATGCTCAGTCAGTCACAAACAAGGATGGGTCGAGGGTCACCACTTCGTCAACAAATATGGGAGCAAATTGTTGAACAGTTTAAGAAAAAACTTTCTCAACCAGCTATTGCAAGGAATTTCGGGATTTCACCATCTACGGTCCGTAATATCATCAAAGGGTTCAGAGAATCTGGAAAAATCACTGCACGTAAACAGCTAAGCCCGTGACCTTCGATCCCTCAGGCTGTACTGCATCAACAAGCGACATCCGTGTGTAAAGGATATCACCACATGGGCTCAGGAACACTTCAGAAACCCACTGTCAGTAACTACAGTTGGTCGCTACATCTTTAAGTGCAAGTTAAAACTCTCCTATGCAAGGCGAAAACTGTTTATCAACAACACCCAGAAACGCCGTCGGCTTCGCTGGGCCTGAGCTCATCTAAAATGGACTGATACAAAGTGGAAAATGTTCTATGGTCTGACGAGTCCACATTTCAAATTGTTTTTGGAAACTGTGGACGTCGTGTCCTCCGGACCAAAGAGGAAAAGAACCATCCGGATTGTTATAGGTGCAAAGTTGAAAAGCCAGCATCTGTGATGGTATGGGGGTGTATTAGTGCCCAAGACATGGGTAACTTACACATCTGTGAAGGCGCCATTAATGCTGAAAGGTACATACAGGTTTTGGAGCAACATATGTTGCCATCCAAGCAACGTTACCATGGACGCCCCTGCTTATTTCAGCAAGACAATGCCAAGCCACGTGTTACATCAACGTGGCTTCATAGTAAAAGAGTGCGGGTACTAGACTGGCCTGCCTGTAGTCCAGACCAGTCTCCCATTGAAAATGTATGGCGCATTATGAAGCCTAAAATATCACAACGGAGACCCCCGAACTGTTGAACAACTTAAGCTGTACATCAAGCAAGAATGGGAAATAATTCCACCTGAGAAGCTTAAAAATGTGTCTCCTCAGTTCCCAAACGTTTACTGATTGTTGTTAAAAGAAAGGCCATGTAAAACAGTGGTGAACATGCCCTTTCCCAACTACTTTGGCACATGTTGCAGCCATGAAATTCTAAGTTAATTATTATTTGCAAAAAAAAAAATAAAGTTCATGAGTTTGAACATCAAATATCTTGTCTTTGTAGTGCATTCAATTGAATATGGGTTGAAAAGAATTTGCAAATCATTGTATTCCGTTTATATTTACATCTAACACAATTTCCCAACTCATATGGAAACGGGGTTTGTACATACATACATACATACATACATACATACATATGTACATATATAAACATACATAAATGTATATTTACATAAATATACATATACACACATATAGACACATATACATACACATATACACACACACATACATATATATATATACATATATACACACACACACACATACATATATACATATATATATATATATATATACATACACATATATACACACACATATATACATATATATATACATATATATACACACACACATATACATACATACACATATCCATCCATCCATTTTCTACCACTCGTCCTTCTCGGGGTGCGAGGGGGTGGCTGGAGCCTATCGGAAGCTGCACTCGGGCGGAAAGTGGGGTACAACCTGCACAAGTCGCCACCTTATCGCAGGGCCAACACAGATAGACAGACAACATTCACACTCACATTCAAACACTAGGGCCAATTTAGTGTTGCCAATCAGCCTATCCCCAGGTGCATGTCTTCCAGGACCGTCTTATTGTGAGGCACCAGCAATAACTCCTGTTCCATCGTGCTGCCTATTTTCAGTATGTATTTTCAAAATATGAAAAAATTGTCCCAGTGAATCTCAATTCTAAGCAAGAAAATTGTGATTTACATTTTATACAGAATCATCCAGCCTTATTTGAAGTCATCATACACAATCCAACCATCCTTCTATTCATCCATCCATGTTTTTATCTGAAGTGAAAGCTGATTCTTGGTTTGATCAAGTTAGTTCGATCAACGCCACACAAAGACTACATAGAGTTTAGTGTTTGTGCAAGTATGTGCAAGGACACACGAAGAACCATCACTCTTCAGTCAAACTGTCAGTAAGCATCACATAACAGGGCTGGCAAACGAGTCAATCAGGCATGTGCACAAACCCGCTTGACATAGTCCCCACCTACCACGCCTGTGATCATGTCAATACATTTTTTTATAAATAGATGTTTTCAGAGCTCAAGTAAATATGTACACAAGTCCATTTCAACACTCCAAATCTTTTATGAGATGACAGACTACCTAAAGACATTGAATAGTAAAGAGATTGAATAGGCTTTAGAATAGTTTAATGGCTTGGACTCAACAAGGGTGTAAAAATACAATTAATTCAAACATATAAAGGCTTCACAGCAAGACAAAAATCAACGGAAATTTGATTGATAAAATCTAGCAGCAGCAGCAGCAGAGAGATGCTGCTTATCAATGGGCTGTTGCTATTTCTATCAGGTCCTTGGATCAAACATTGTGGCAGAACAAAGAAATTAAGGGCGTCACAATACAAAAGGAATAGAAGACTGGATATCTGGACGATGGCGTGGTAGCTTTTGTAAAACAAGCAGAAAGAACACCGCTCATATTGATGGCGGTCCATAAAACGCAAGAGAGGGACAGAGCCGCAATTAACATCATCCTAAAGATACAATCCCACCACTGGTTGGGGTAGCCAACCACAGTAAAACCTGTAAAATCCAGAGAGCTTCCTTTTTGAAAGGATAGCGTTCTAGCCACAAAAAGCTTCCCGACTCATAAGGACTAGTTCGGAAAGCTCATGAAGCCATCCACAATAAGAGGGTGAAATACTGTAGTGATTTGACCTTTTCCCAGATGGCGAACCTTGTGATCCTTTCTACTGTGTCCTGCTGGGGACATGCAGACTGCAGACGCCTGATAATCAGGCTCAAATGCCACCTCGAGAGGCCCTCTCTATGACTGTATTAACGCAAAAGCGACAACAGACAGAGCTGAGGAGAACTGCACTATTGCTTCAAATGATGTCAGACAAAAACATTGACATTCTTACTAACTGGATAGCTGAGTGCAGGTAGTAGCCGATTATGCTGTAGTCCAAAGAATATGAATGCAGGAAGAGAAAATATCTGGTCATTGTGTATGTATTTATATATATATATATGTGTATACTGTACATGAGAGAAGGGGACAGTGGGCAGTAGGTGAAAGTGAAATCAGTGCAGGATGAGGAAAGTGATAGATCAGTTTGTGTTTATTAGCCTGATGGCAGAAGGACAAAATGTTCTTGTGGCGGGAAGTTTTGGTCCAAATGGACCTTAGTCCCCTGCCTGAAGGGAGAAGGTCGAATAGTTTGTGATAGAATAGAAATTCAATGATAGCAAACCAGCTAACGTTAGCTATCCAGATTGTTATCATTAGCGAGCAACACACAAATCTATTTCTCCCTGTCCGGGAGACGACAGGTAGGGAAGGAGGCGACGACGTCTTCATTCTCAAGTACTCTGGCGGCTTCATTCGCCCCATGGAAACGACAATGCCGGAGTTTTCAGACCTTCCCACTCTAGAGCCCATCCCTCCATCCATTTTCTATTGCTTGTCCCTCTCAGTTTTCAAAAATGTTACATTTATGGTACCTCTCTTCACCATTTCCACCTAGAAGGGTTACTGTATGTGGGAAAAGGCCCTGAATGAAGCGAACTCACAAGGGGAGGAGAATGGTTTGCAGTTTGTGAACAGATATTCCAAAGCAATCGTTGTGAGAGACAAGACAACAAATGTCTTTTTTTTAGGATTTTAAAGATAAACGCTTGAAAGCCCTCTAAAACAACTTTGAAGCCCTCCATCAACATTTTGTATACACACTGCAAGTCTATATATAATGTAGTAACAAATACGTTCATAACAATATGTAATATGTACAATATTTACCGTATTTTGATCATTTTAATCATTTCCAACGTTTATTTCTTCCGCGCATTGATTTCTGTTTCCTTAGCAACACACGTCTTGACTTCTGGCAGCAACTTGTGTTCCTATTTCTGGAATCAAACACACGTGTGTTCTAATCATGCAAGACTTGGTAATAGACAACAAAGACGACTATTTTTGGACAAATGAGGATTCACAACCTTATCTTTTTTAAACTAAATCAACTGCTTCTAGGAGTGAGCGCAAATAAAAGGGTGAAACGTTGGAGCAGACGGAAGCCGAGAGAGTGAGATGAAAGTCACTCGAAGCTGCAAATGTGGAATTTGGAGACAAGCTATTTTTACATAAATAGCGTGCTTACCCCAAATCAACAGGAAACGTCCCCGGCCAGCTGGACCAGGCCAACAACTGTCAATCGAGTGAGTCACTTTAATATCGATCATGATACACGCAGCACGTCATGCGTGTTATTAGAACTACAGTACATACGCTCTCTGGGGAGCTCAGCTGTGTACAAACAAAACATGAAATGTGGGCTAATACTTTACATATACTGTAATATGATTGTTCATGTTTTTCAGTCAGTACAGATTGGTGTCCTATCACAGTGTTGTGCAATACAAACTCAAACGTGTTGATGTAGAAGCTAGCTCATCTCTTGCTGTAGTTAGCTTTTACGGTTACTACCGAAGCACGCCAATGTGTTACATTTGTTATGAAAACAGTTCCTCTGTGTTCTCTCTCACAATAACAATGTCGCTACAGTTTGGTTATTATACAGGTTAATGTAAATTATTTATTGTTGACGGTTTTTAAATGCATTTTTAAAATGATTTAGAGGTAGAATTGATTGCACCCATTAACTGCATTGCTAGCCACCGAGAACGAGCCGATTTTTTTAATGTTAGACTGCAAAAGGAAAGAAAAAACATTTTGTCTTCTTGTCTCTAATAATGATTGTGAACGATTCCTAAAAAAGTGCAGTTCCCTTTTAAAATACTTTGGAAAGTTAGCGACCTTTAGGCATTTGCGTGAAGGTTGCAAACACCCTCTTTTTGTGGGTCCCCACAACCGACTAAAATCACCATCTGTGAATCCTGGGGACTCGCTACACTGAAAACCTATCAACAACACTGGTCATTCTGGCATGTGTATAAGTAGCATTATGATCAGTATTGTAATTGCATGTGATGTGATGAGCTACTGTGTCGAACAATTTCCCTTGTGGATCATTTTAGTTTGTCTAAGTCTAAGTCTAATGTGTAGCTTAGTATGTATGTGTGTGTGGCATGACATAGTATAACTGGACTACAAAAAGCTGTGGGACAGGAATGTTTAATGGAGGGTTGCATTATGGCTTATAATAGCATTGTGTTTATATGTTTCAATGCACGTGTGTTACTGTGTACATTGTTTGAGTGTTACGGTAATAGTAAAATTGTGTTATTTAAGACATTTCATATTGCTCTTAATTGTTTTCTTTGCTACTAAAAATGTTTTGTACTACTACATTTTTTCATTTAGTAGCACCTGTGCTCCTAATGAAAAAGTTAAGCGAACAGCCCTGCTGTAGGTATGTTGGGGAAGTAGGTCTTCTGTTAATAACCTCTTCTTGAGTGTAAGAGCACGAAGATATGCGATGAATGCACAGAAAAAGACTAAATAGAGCACACTAGGGAATCAGTACGCGGCACCATCCTGATTGTATCGTATACTATCATATACTATTGCAATAATCATTTATATTTTTAAGTTGCCTTTTTAATTTATTAGGCAATAAATGTAGCACTGAACTACAGTGGTGCCATAGAGAATATGACATGGTAGATGTTTAAAATGATTTCAATTAAAAAGAAAAAAGTAATCTGTGGCCCATGACTCACCTTTTCATAAACTTTTATTGGAAATTGTGAAAAGTAATTTTGAGCTCTGCGGTTAACAGGAGGAGGGATCAGTATTAGCGATTTTGTCGCTGTATTTAGCAAGAATACAGACCAGGCATGTGATTTGAACTTAATGAAAAAGACTGAAAATAAGCCGGGGGTTTGGGGGCCACAGGTCAAGCTCCTGGTTTTTCAGCAATTGAACATGCAAAAAAAGCACCATTTAAAGATGTTTTAGTGTTTAAAGAATTGAAAAATGATCACCTGAGTTTACATAAATACATACCCCATTCATCCAAATGAATCACTGTCTGTTTCAGTCAATGTATTATTTAGTCACTACAGTAATTACAACTTTTGTTCACATCCACAGGAACCTCATGGGTTAGCCTACTCTATACAGTATTTATTTACAACATTACTAGTGTTCACTTCACAGCCACAGATGTTTATTCTAGTTATTTACATTATTTACACATTACTTTGGTTCATTCTCACATTACTTTGGCATTTTTGCTCTGATGGCTCTGACATGTGCCTTCCTGTCAAATTTCTCAGCAGCTAGGATTTTCCTTTTTGTTTCTGCTTTAGTGGATTCTGCCTTGGATTTTATAGCCAATTCCTGTCTCTCCAACTCCCTCTCCACTTCTAACTGCTCCAAATGCAAAAATCATAGAGTACAAACAATGTTTATTGTATTAACTACCTTCCTTTATCTGAATAGCCATTTGTAACTTATAGCATGAAATAACAATTTATTTATAACAATATTTTACTGTCATGTTGTTAATGTTTCAAAATGATTCAACTTTTAAATGTCAAAATATAAACAGTAGAAATAATTCACAAAATGTCAGCTACTGTTTTGTTCTAAAACACCAATGAAAATGAAATTTAGGAATTTAGACAGGCTATACTGTAGCAAAAGTCATCACGTCTGCCACAATCATCCATCCATCCATCCATCCATTTTCTACCGCTTGTCCCTTTTGGGGTCATGTGTGTTCTTAAATGTGTATTCCACGACTTCCATGTCGAGAGCAGTTTTGATTTGGGCTTACATGGTAAACAACTAAAATGAATGTTTTGGGCATTGTTTTATTCAGCGCATACATTTATCCAAATGTGGACAAGTGGACGTCGTCTACATCGCTAAAAAAAAATCTAAGGAAAAAAATCCCTCTGCCATCTTCCACTAGTTTTTTTTAATATATAAATCACCCGCTTGAATATTCCCTCTTCTCCGACTCTCTCGTCGTCATTTGGGATGTGCGTGTCTGTTGTGATTTTCACTTCCTGGTTCAATGACCCGTCCTATCTTGCCTCTGATTGAACTGTCTGTAAGGTTTTGCCCTAACCTTAACCAATCATGACTCATCATAGTAAACCAACCAACCAATCATGGATTTTCTTATACATAAACCAATCTTATACGTAAACCAACCAATCATCATTGATTTTTCCCGTATGTTTTGTCCCCTGCTCGTGGAGTTGCTTCGCTACTTAGCTTCGATTTTTCAGCTAATAATTATTAATGGAAAACCGTCATTTTTACCACTGAAGCCGCAAACCGGAATGGATTATCAAAAACCGTAGTCATTACAGGGAAACCGTAGTTGTGGCAAAGAGACGGATCAAGATTTTAATACACATTGCAGGTCGGAAGAAATGAAGAAAAACGGAAAATATTTTTACAGAGATAAAAAAGACAGATTTTCGACTATAGACGAAAAAATCACTTGTCTGACAGACCCATCTTGATACTCTTTTTTTTCAGAAAAGTACTCTCTATGAAATCTACTGAATAGAAATTTTGGCAGCTTGGACATGAAAGCATATAGTTTTCTTTTCAATGAGCAGCTGCTGTGGGTTGCTCCCCCATCTAAAAGCAGTCACTCACAGGTGGGTCTGTCTTTTTTTTTATGACATAAAAAAAAGAAAGTTAATTGGTACGCCAAACATATTTGTTTTGCATCTTATAGTTTCTTACTTACATTTCTTTCTCATGTCAATATCTGGGTTGCAATCACATGACACATATGGCCACTTCCGGGTTCAGGCGATGGTTTAGAGCTCTATTAGGCTACTGTTTATTTACATGGATCAGTGCCGATTTGGGCGTATTTTGATAGGTTTACAGGCAAATATAAAATGTTTAAAATGGGATGCAGTGGATTTTTACACTCTTAAGAAAAATATATTTTTTAAAGATTGAAACCATTTATTATCACAAAGACGTTACTGCTCCCCTCGACCTTACTTCTTTTGACACTCACAGTATTTAGAGAAGAAAAGATTGGAGGTAGATTATGTTTTTACATGTGAGGCAGCACGATGTAACAGGGGTTAGTGCATTTGCCTCACAATACGAAGGTCCTAAGTAGTCCTGGGTTCAATCCCGGGCTCGGGATCTTTCTGTGTGGAGTTTGCATGTTCTGCCCGTGACTGCGTGGGTTTCCTCCGAGTACTCCGGCTTCCTCCCACCGCCAAAAAATGGGGATAGGTTGATTCGCAACACTTAATTGGCCCTAGTGTGTGAATGTGAGTGTGAATGTTGTCTGTCTATCTGTGTTGGCCCTGTGATGAGGTGGCGACTTGTCCAAGGTGTACCCCGCCTTCCGCCCGAATGCAGCTGAGATAGGCTCCAGCACCCCCGCGATCCCAAAATTGACAAGGGGTAGAAAATGGATGGATGGATGGATGTGAGGGGTGCACAAATGAAGAATTAATCGGTGAAAGACAAAGTTAGACTCATTTGTGCATTAAGTAATGTATTTGATTGACATAACGAGTTTGTTTGCAGTTGATTTCCTGCTACAATGAAATTAATTATCTTCAATTGTCAAGTTCATATTTTGTCTCATTATTTAGCTGTACATGTCCCTGTTGTTCAGCAATGTTTGCTAGCAATATCAAGGTTCATTATATGCTCTTGAGCCTACGAGAGATTTATTCATTTTGTTTATTAATATTAAGGATATTTTCCTGATGCTAACAAATAACACCAAAGATGCTTTAATGTGATTGTCCGTGTTGAATAAAATCACTTGGCTTTCCTGCACAACAACATAAGCTTTTAGTTTCTATTATGAAAATACAGTGTATTGGAACAACAATCACAATATTTATTACAAGGACTAACATGACGTTAGTTTATTTACACAACCAGGTCTTCGTAGGCTTAACAACCACTAAAGAACACAAACTAATGTGATCTCTTGTCCTTTTCTTACGTTTAGTTCTGCTCTCAAACACTACTAATATAGTGAAGAATAAAATCGATTGCATCGCAGGACGTTTCTCTTATTGCAAACGCTTACTTACAGTAAGTCATTAATTTGACTTAGTAAGTCATTATTTTGTCATTATTTTGACTTAGTAAGTCATTATTTTGACTTAGTAAATTACTAAGTCAAAATATTGACTTACTAAGTCATAATAATGACATACTTAGTATCTCAGGTAACAAGGACTGTTTTGTTTTTACTTTACGGGAAAAATATCGAGATATATATTGTACATCGCCATTCAGCAAATGGAGCGGAAAACAAAACCAAAAATTGTAGGCTTCTTCACACGGCGAAGCCGGCCTACTTCACCACAGTCTGAAGTCTACTGCCCCCCAGGCTGTGGTGGCAGCGACGAGATGGAGACGAGATGGAGACGTGATGGCGACAGGCCGAGTTACACCGATCCTTACACTCACCCCCTTCCCCGATCTGTCCGCCGGAGAGACACCACCTAAACTAACACATTTTCTGGGGGAAACACTGGATTGTATTCCATAAGATGATGAAAGTTATATTTTTAAGAGCTATTTCCTTCGACACACTTTTGGTTTTTTTCCCTGACTTTTTTATTACCTTTATGAACCACTTCTTTTGGGACTCTATGAAAGCTCTTAGATATCTCTCCATTTGAATGACTGGAACACCAAAGAACAGAACAGCAATACAGCATTTTCTGCTCAAACTCTACACTCAGTCTCACTTGTTTTAATGCTACACTCACGCTGCTTGACCATCGTGTCAATTAAGCCACAAAGAAGAAAAACGGATGTGACGTCATATGCAACCCAGCTGTCGTCATGACAAATTGGGCTAATTGTACAATTACATTAACCTTCAGTGCAACCTACCACCACCATACACACATCCCAGTTGTGTGGGAAACACAGCTCAGTATGTGTATGCGTAAAGTAGAGGATAATAAAAATGACAGCAATAGCAGAGAGCAGGTGAGGTAAAAATTTAAAGTAATATTTTACTGCCCCCTGTTGGACAAAGGGCAGCATTGTGCCACTCTGTGATAACAACACAAACCCTCATTCAGCTATTTCAAATGTCACTCACTGGTGGGTACAAGGAAAAGCAAGCAGCCAGTAGCCAGGGCTGGCATTTCACACTAAAATGCTCATTAGTGATAACTATGATGTTTCTAAATTGCGGCAATTAGAAAGGTTTGCCTGGGGTGTGAAAATGTTCTTTGCAAATGTGAACAAAATGTCAACCAAGGGGATAATCTCATCAATAGAAGGAAAATGAAAATTAGCTTGTATTAATGTGTCAATGACAGCTGGCGTGGCCAATTTGCGGCATCTGAGAAGGAAGTAATTGTGTTACACCGCAATATGAATGTTCATCTGTCTGCTTCCATTCAATAAGCAATTTTTTATTGACACTCTCATTTTAAGTATGCACTTGCTGTTGCTCTTTGTGGTGCATAGATGGTTGTTTAATAATATATGTGTCAATTACCACAGTGTCCAGAATGTATAAGAACAGCAACAGCCTCACTATCTGTGGTTGTGGATCATTATGTAAACAAAAACTGCCGAAAAATGAACAAAATCAAGGTTACTCACTCGTTTGATGGAGCTGCGAGTCTTCTCCTTCCACTGGTGACTGCTGAGCTCCAGCGTGCAGTGAACGTAGGTTTCTCTATCATACGAGCCCAGGATGAAGAGTCTGCGATAGGGCAAAAAGAGACGTGCTATACCTTGGGTCGTATAAAAGGTGTTTGCTGAAGATTGCTTAAACATTTTCCCCCCCAAAAAAGTTTATTTTGCTATTCACCCACACAAAATGTCATATTTTTACACCTTTTTATTAGAGCCATACTGACTAAGAAGAATGACGATACTATTAAAATAATACCACGAGAGTGACAATTTTAGAATCAGTCAATTCACCAAAGAATTGCCGGTAAATGTCAAACTTCTGGAACAGCAACACCAACCAATGACTTTGCATGTTTCAGCAAGTCAAATTTAAGACTTTTTAAAATAATTTGAAGACCATGATAAATAAAATGTAAGTCTAGACAATTACACATTCCTACTGACAAAAGGTACAAAGACATGAAGGAAAATCAGTAGCCCAAAAGTAAACGTTAAATGAATTCATTCGCTGCTCTTTCCCATTAAAAAACTAAATGCTCAACTCAACTCGGCTGGTAGAGTGGCCGTGCCAGCAACCTGAGGGTTCCAGGTTCGATCCCCGCTTCCGCCATCTTAGTCACTGCCGTTGTGTCCTTGGGCAAGACACTTTACCCACCTGCTCCCAGTGCCACCCACACTGGTTTAAATGTAACTTAGATATTGGGTTTCACTATGTAAAAGCGCTTTGATTCACTAGATAAAAGCGCTATATAAATATCATTCACTTCACTTCACAACTAAAAATACTACAGTTATCTCTATTCTAAACTAATATTTGTTTGGAAAAAAATAATGGCAAACATTGCAACAGTCATTTTTCTAATTTGTCATTAAACTTAAATGTATTCATGCCTAATGTTCTAAAAATTTCTTGCAGAGGATGCAGCGTGCTTCATATTGAGTGTTTTCACGTGACAACAAGAACTAGAATGCCGGCCATTCTTGAGAAAAACACAACAATATATTGTCTGTGAAATAGACTGTTAGCACCTCTGCTAAAGCTAAGAAGTGATGTCAAAATTGAGCAAACAGAAAAACATCTACAATAACACTGCCTAGTCAAGTTGTGAAAATCAGGGACCTCAGACAGAACAATTGTCCAAGAAGAAAGGTAAATATGGATTATAAGCCTCAAACACAATATGAGTAGGAAGAATGTGGATAACTTTCACAATTGCTCGGCTCATTTTGTATCTGGTATGTATTTCACGTTGAGTACATTTTCACCCGGTTTTAGTGATTTTTTTGTAATTGAACCAGATATTATTTAGCATGACACACATACATATAAATATATATATATACAGTATATATATATATATATATATATGTGTGTGTGTGTGTGTGTGTGTATATACTGTACATATATGTGTGTGTATATACATATGTGTATATATTAGGCCTGTGAAAGTTTATACGATAAGAACGCGTTAACTATAAGTTCCTATAACGGCTATTAACATTTTTAACCCTCGGCCCGTTACGTAGTTGGGGTAAAGTGTAATGGTGTCCAGTTCTGTTGAGCCAACAGTTCGAAAATAGCTAGCAGAACTGCACAGAGACAGGGGGACCTGGTAGAAATCCAAAGCTATGGCAAGTCGTTCTCCGGACAAGACAAGACAACAAGAAATAAAAAACAAGTCGTCCTCACATACTTCGCAACGGCGGTCAAGTGTTTGATGAATAAGTTTTAGGACGTTCCCAAGGGTGTTCAACCAATCAGCGTTCAACAGCACAGCCAGCCGCCAAAAAAGTTCAGGGTAGCTTCGAAAAGACCCACCTCGCTATGAAGAACTACAAAAGGTTCCTGAAGAACTAAATCTACCCAGGTAGTTTTGGTGGAGACACGGGGAGAAATGTTATTACACAGGTAAGTGGGAAAGTTCCTGCGCTGGAAAAGGGCCTAACAGTCATGTTTTGCTAAGTGTGCCGCTAAGAAAGTAAGGGGGACACGCAAGCTCCTCGGGGCAAAAAGTATGCCAGAGCAAGAGGAGGCAAAACATTTATTTTTTATTTTTGAAATGGTTTGCAACAAAAAACTCATATATATTGATAAAATCGATATATCGCCCAGGCCTACTAGTGATGCACCGGAAATTTGGCAGAAAAAATAAGTACTTTGATCAACACAGCAGAGCTGCAAAAATCGAATATTGTAATGACGTAAGCTGGATTGGACGTAGCATGCTCCCGATGACGACGTACTTTAATGTATCCGAGATACAACTGCAGATAGTGGTCTTCAAAATTCGAGATTACAGTGGAGGCTTTTAAGGAGAGATCGCTTTTCGTCTCGCACATGGGGCGACACAAGGAAAGACTCTCTAAACACGAGTACAGTCTACAATAACACCAGAAATAGATGCTAGATTTGTTGCCAGTTGTTTTTAATAAAGAAAAAGTGACTAAAATATTGGCGAAATCTCTAGAAGAAAAACAATATTATGCAAGAAAAAATATATGTTAATACTATAATTTATAATAACTGATTTGTTTAAAATGTATGTATAATTTTGCTTTACTTTTTAAAGAAAATACATGCATCTTAGCAAATAATGTGATTATGTCACACTGACAATGCCCCTAACCACAGTTATCCTGGCAATCTAGAGGGAAACCCTGAGAGTACCTTATCATCTGCAATGTTGAGCTAAGAAAGTGCTGCCCACCTAGTGACTGTGGGCTAGAGCGTCTTTTTTTAGTCACAAGATTTTGTACTTCCTTTTGGTGGGTGAGATACTGCAGGATTTGGAAAATGTTGCATGTATGGTTGTTATTGCAAAGGATGGATGGATGGACATTGAAAAGAACTGTCATCAAAAGAGCATAGAGCATATTTCTAGTGAACTGCTGCCCTCTATTGACCTCAGTTGTTAAATGCAGCAGTAGGTTGCTGTAATATTCAGAGTGACCCAAAGGACTGTATCTAATATGTGAAGTGAATTATATTTATTTAGCGCCTTTTCTTTAGAGACTAAAAATCGCTTTACATGGTGAAACCCATTATCTGCATACTTAAGCTACATTTAAACTAGTGTGGGTGGCATTGGGAGAAAGGAGGGTAAGTGTCTTGTCCAAGGACACAACAGAATGGCGGAATCTGGAATCGAACCTGGAACCCTCAAGTTTCTTGTACGGTCGCTCTACCAACTGAGCCAGGCCACCCCATATTATATACTAATATAGAGTTCAAATATAATGGCTATGAAGTATACAAAAATGTTTAATTTAAGTAATAATTACTCAAAAATATTATTTAAAAATGTATAAATAAAATATATACATTAATACAAATGAAATATATTGAAAATAATTTGTTTAATTTAAGAAAGAAAATAATCTGTATTTAGACATTATTAGTTATTAGTGTTACATATATAGAATAAGCACGTTTTAAAACTTAAATTTGCATGTAGGGCTGCACGATTAATGGAAATCGAATAGACATCGAGGTTTTAATTAGTGCGGTAAATAACCACAAGAGGCTGAGGGTTTTTTTTTCCTCTGCCATCACCGGCATTTGATTGACAGCCATGTTCCCCAATCAGAATAGTTAAGCCTAGAGTTTGTTTGTCTCTCACTTCAAACAGAAAGAAAGATGTCTTGCTTTGTGCTTCGCTCTCAGCATTATACCGTGTTTATTTAACAGTGGAATTAACTGAACAAAGTGACCCCTCTTTTCAGTCATTAACAATCTTTGTCTCGGCGCTGCCGCCAACACACTCACAGTACAGAGACCCTCGCGACCGCTAGTAAGAAGTGCCACAAAGTAACACAAATTAGGAGGGGAAAAAATAAGATTACAAAGCCAAATGTCCCGTTGTGGGAATATTTCAGCTTCAAATTGGATGGGTGATAAGAGCCCATCAGCACAAACAAACAAGCGAAAATGCCGCGTGATCACGTGATGACAAACGAAAAGACAACGTCCGACCTTATTAATCCAACTGGTGGGAAAAATGCACCTAAAATGTTCAATATCAATTTGGGTTAAATTTTTGCTTACAGGAATGACTCCATTTTATTTTTTTGTTTATTTATTTAGGATCAATCAATCAATCAATCAATGTTTATTTATATAGCCCTAAATCACAAGTGTCTCAAAGGGCTGCACAAGCCACAACGACATCCTCGGTTCAGATCCCACATCAGGGCAAGGAAAAGAATAAGAATAAGAAAGTTAAGGATAAGAAAGTTATTAACCTTCCAATTACAGTACATTGGTAAACAACTCTACAGTAATGATAAATAAAAGTATAAATCCTTTTAAACAGTTATATACGTTATTATATATTATGATTACATTACATTATAAACACTGTATATATGTTATCTAATATTTCTTTAGTTAAAGAGCATGATGTAGACAAAAGGTCAGAGTCTGTCAGCATAAAGCCAAATGTTTTTGAAAGTAAATGATTGCATATTGTTCTAATGTGTGGCACCTTAACATGTCTTCATTGATTTATTATTTTTGCAGTTTTATGCATTGTTGTGTATAAAATATAAAAATCGCAATTTGAATCGCTATCGCATGTTTGGAGAGAAAAACGCAATTAGATTTGTTCTCAAAATCTTGCAGCCCTATTTGCATGCCAGCGGTAGATCCCGCTGCGTTACTGATAATGACAGTATTTGAGCCATTGTTAATTGTTAAAATCATTTCAATGTAACCTCAAACAACAGATGTTGCCATGGAGGCGAGGATTAGTGATTGAGAAACTACAATGTGGAAGGACATTAGCTGCTGGCGAAGACGTTGCATCGCGTGATAACATTTCTGGGTAAATTGCAGTGATTGAACAAGGTTACGAGGTTGTGCATAATTCCTGTGGATTGGTTGAATTTACGACAACTAATGTGATCGTAATGGAAAATTTGAAAAAATTGATGTTGGCAAAGAAAACGTTTGTAAATACATTGTCATCAAGGCATTAATTACTACAATTATATTACTACGCTTATATTGTGTTTGTCATTTGCAGTGACCTGGATGTCTATTGCATCATCCTAAAAGCATTTTTATTACATTGTGACCCCCTCATGTAGCTAAAAATAGCAGTCAAAACGAGACAAACCTGAATTACACAATTAATCCACCGCACCCGTATTGGGTGCATTATTAAACACACAGCACCATAAGTGTCTGACCTGCTGCTTTCAATTAGGCTGACTTTGAGTCGGCCCTCCACCAGCCGTCTGTCCTGGACTGACAGTTCCAAATCAGAAGAAAGTCCCAGAGGAGGCTGCACTTGGAATGGGAAGAAAGGCTTGTATCTGAAGAGAAACAGAAAACATGCCATTTTAAAAAAAGAAACACATCAACAGTGTCTTGATTACAATACCTGTGGAGAATTTACTCACCAATCAACGATTTTAACTACGGGAGTCATTTTAAAGTTACAATGTTGCAAAAATGTTGTGTTCATTCAACCTGAGAAATGTTTCCAGCCAGGAGTGTCAAAGGTGCTGAGTGACATTATTGTTTCTGCTTCTATTGAAATCAAATCAAATCAAATCAAATCAACTTTATTTATAAAGCACATTTAAAATTTACCACATGGGTAGCCAAAGTGCTGTACAATGGGCAGGTTAAAAGATAATACGAGAACCAAGCAAACACAACACAACACAAACAGAACACGATAAAAAATAAATAAATAAAATAAATAAAACATAAAAACAGGTTCACAGCAGGTGTATTATGGGGCACCATTGCAGGATGGATATCACTCAGTGTTAAAAGCCATGGAATAAAAGTACGTTTTTAAGACAGATTTAAAAACAGGAAGAGAGGAGGCTTGTCTAACACTCAGAGGTAGGCTGTTCCAGAGCTTGGGGGCAGCAGCGGCGAAAGCTCTGTCACCTCTAAGCTTCAGCCTTGTGTCAGGGACCGTCAGTAGCAGCTGATCGGCTGATTTTAGGGATCGGGTGGGGCAGTAAGGCTGAAGGAGGTCGGAGAGATATGTTGGCGCGAGGTTATTTAGACATTTAAAAACAAATAGAAGGAGTTTAAAGTTGATTCGGTAACGCACAGGGAGCCAGTGAAGGGACGCTAATATAGGGGTGATGTGCTCACGTCTCCGGGTCTGTGTTAGCAGACGAGCAGCAGAGTTCTGCACGAGCTGCAGGCGGGCGAGGGAGGCCTGGCTAATGCCTACGTACAGGGCATTGCAGTAGTCTAAACAATTTGAGATAAAGGCGTGGATTAATTTCTCGAGATCATGTCCTGATATAAGCGGTTTCACTTACGCTAGTTGGCGTAATTGATAAAAGCTTTTTTGAACGACGCTGCTGATTTGTTTTTCGAATTTAAAATCTGATTCGAACTTTACCCCCGGGTTTGTGACACAGTCGCTGAGATACGGGGTCAGAGTGCCGAGGTCAACGTCGGGGGAGGGAGAGCGACTTGGACCGAACAACATAACTTCTGTTTTGTCTTCATTTAGGCTCAGGAAGTTAGCTGAAAGCCAGGCTTTGATGTCGTGCAGGCAGTCAATGAGACGTTGAACCGTGTTATTTTGTGCCATGGGAAAATAGATCTGGCAATCGTCGGCATAAAAATTAAATGCAATACCGTACTTCCTAAAAATAGAACCAAAGGGGAGAAGGTAAAGCGCAAATAAGATTGGGGCAAGGATTGAGCCCTGGGGGACCCCATGTGGTAAAGGAGCTGTGGAAGACATAAAACTGTCTATTTTTACACAAAAACTCCTGTCGGTTAGGTACGACCGGAACCAGTTGAGGGCGGCGACCCTTAATGCCCACTCAGTTCTCAAGGCGAGTGATTAAGGTGGCGTGGTCGACGATGTCGAACGCAGCAGACAGATCTAAAAGCACCAGGACAACATATTTACCAGAATCAGTTGAACGGAGGATATCGTTAAAAACTTTTAGAAGCGCTGACTCTGTGCTGTGGAGGGCTTTAAAACCGGACTGGAACAGCTCAGTGATACCATAATCCTCTAAGAAGGGCAACAACTGACTGTAGACAACCTTCTCTAATATTTTAGAAATGTATGGAAGATTAGAGATAGGTCTAAGGTTATAGAGGAGAGAGGGGTTGAGGCTTGGTTTTTTAAGTAGAGGTCATACCACTGCATGTTTAAACTCTACTGGAACTATTTAGCATGCTGGCTCATCCTAATCCTTCCAATGTTAATTATATGCAGTATCATGGAAGAACATCTTTCAAGCTCCCTTCTTTATTATTAACTAGATTAAGCAATGTTTGTGTAAACTGCGTGTGAATGCTCCAATTCTAAAGCTGAACTGAAATGGTGATGGAATGTAGAATGAATGTGAGAGTAGTTCAAATGTAGAAATGGATTGAATGTTGAAATGGTTTAAATGGTGAAATAGTTTATTTGAAGGAAGTGAAGTGAAGTGAAGTGAATTATATTTATATAGCGCTTTTTCTCAAGTGACTCAAAGCGCTTTACATAGTGAAACCCAATATCTAAGTTACATTTAAACCAGTGTGGGTGGCACTGGGAGCAGGTGGGTAAAGTGTCTTGCCCAAGGACACAACGGCAGTGACTAGGATGGCGGAAGCGGGGATCGAACCTGCAACCCTCAAGTTGATGGCACGGCCGCTCTACCAACCGAGCTAAGAATGGTTTGAATGTTGACAAGCTAGCGCTGAACTGATATGCTAGTGGACTGTAGAAACGGTTTGAAGGTTAAAATAGTTTAAAAGTTAAAAATCGTTTGAAATATATAATATGTCCATTTATTTGAAAGGAAATTTTCTGGAAACTTGTCAATTTCTGGAAAATCTGGGATTTTTGAAATTATTTATAGTTGTCCTGATCATGTGAAATGTTTTGATGGTGGAATGGTTGGAAATAGAGATGTCCAATAATGGCTTTTTTGCCGAGATCCGATATTCCGATATTGTCCAACTCTTAATTACCGATACCGATATATACAGTCATGGATACCGATACCGATATATACAGTCGTGGAATTAACACATTATTATGCCTAATTTTGTTGTGATGCCCCGCTGGATGCATTAAACAATGTAACAAGGTTTTCCATAATAAATCAACTCAAGTTATGGAAAAAATAATGCCAACATGGTCCTGCCATATTTATTATTGAAGTCACAAAGTGGGTTGAGGTGTGGGGGGTTGGGGGGGGAGGGGGTGTGTAGGTGGTAGTGGGGGGTGTATATTGTAGCGCTGCAAGGGGTTCTGGTTATTTGTTCTGTTGTGTTTATGTTGTGTTACGGTGCGGATGTTCTCCCGAAATGTGTTTGTCATTCTTATTTGGTGTGGGTTCACAGTGTGGCGCATATTTGTAACAGTGTTAAAGTTGTTTATACGGCCACCCTCAGTGTGACCTGTATGGCTGTTGACCAAGTATGGATTGCATTCACTTGTGTGTGTGAAAAGCCGTAGATATTATGTGACTGGCCCGGCACGCAAAGGCAGTGCCTTTAAGGTTTATTGGCGCTCTGTACTTCTCCCTACGTCCGTGTACACAGCGGCGTTTTAAAAAGTCATAAATTTTACTTTTTGAAACAGATACCGATCATTTTGAAACCGATACCGATAATTTACGATATTACATTTTAAAGCATTTATCGGCTGATAATATCGGCAGTCCGATGTTATCGGACATCTCTAGTTGGAAATCATTTTAAAAAATGGCGACTGAAAACTTCAGAAAAAAAGGAGAAAATAGGCTTTGGAAAACCGGGAATTGTAGAAATTCATACAATTTTCTGAAACGTGGAAATTTACTAATTTCAATTACCAGGATGAGTGAAATGTGTTGAAGGTGGAATTGTTTGAATTGGTTGAAAAATGTGGAAATTACGAAAGGTAAAACATATGTGAAAAATGTTGAAGTCCCAACAATTCCTTAATGGGCTAAACATTTTGAAGTTGGAACATTATGAATCGGATGAACAAGGATGAAGTTATGCTGAGCCAAAAACTGGTAGAATAAGAATAATCATAAAGAATAGCTGAAAAATGGTTTAGAATCTTATATGTGTAAATGCATGTAGACCACAAAGGAAGTGTGTTGCATGTAGATTAAAATCATCATAAGATAATTGTAGACTCTAAATTTTCCACAGCTGTGAACACCAATGATTTTTCTTCAAATACATGTATAACATTTTATAGGCTCTTTAAAAAAATACATGCTCATACCAAATTATATGACGACACTATATTGACACTGCCCTGGCCCCACCAAACTCCTGGCCACGCCCCCACCGCCACAAATAAATTGCCATTCTGTGGGAAACATAGGATATTTTATATTCTTGTCAAACATAGCTGCTGTGCTGCTGATTTGGTTGTACAGTGGTACCTTGGTTTTTGTTAGTAATCCCTTCCAAAAGGTCAAACAAAAACCCTAATGTACAAACCTACTCAGTGGCTTAGTGGTTAGAGTGTCCGCCCTGAGATCGGTAGGTTGTGAGTTCAAACCCCGGCCGAGTCATACCAAAGACTATTAAAATGGGACCCATTACCTCGCTGCTTGGCACTCAGCATCAAGGGTTGGAATTGGGGGTTAAATCACCAAAAATGATTCCCGGGCGCGGCCACCGCTGCAGCCCACTGCTCCCCTCACCTCCCAGGGGGTGATCAAGGGTGATGGTTCAAATGCAGAGAGTCATTTTGCTACACATAGTGTGTGTGTGACAAACTTTAATTTTAACTTTAAAACCTAAAGCATTTTTTCCTATGAGACATAATGTCAATCCAAATATGTTACAGATACCCAAAAATAAGAACCTAATTTTATAAAGAATAATTACCGGTAGTTTTACATTTAAAAAAAACAATCTATGGACTAATGTGTAATGTTTTGTTTGCGAAATGTTATGCCCACAGACTAGTTTGTTACAGGCAATGGTTGGACATAGGATAATCCAGATGGTATACAGCCTGCAAATACTGAGCTACCACTGTATGTCCTGACTACAACGACAATAAAACAAATTTTTCATGTATTTCTTTGGTAGTCCAGGTTAATACTGGCGTGCTTTTTTTTCAAGCTTAGTTGCACTAGACAGGAAGTCACCGTGTGTACGTTTTAGTGGTGTGAATTTGATACATGATTGTGGCAATGTTAGACTAAAGTTACAATGTTTGTTAGTCAATCCTACACGCATAAGTTGTGTAATAATTCGGCAAAATTAAGTTACTTTCTAGACGTTAGCAGAATCGAGTGCCCAAACAAAGAATCCCACGCAGCAGTAAGTCCGACTTGTCGTGTAAACTAGCTTTCTGCACAGCAAGCAGACATTTTCTCTCTAGTGCACCCTGGACTTACCTCCTGATGCGTTTAATGTCACACAATTCACATGGAATTAACAAACTCCAAAATAACACATACCTGCCAAGTCACTACGATACAAAAGTGTGAGTTCAACTGTGGTTGCAACATATCTAATTTGTTTTCCTAAAAAAAACATGCTTGTTAGCCTGCTGTACACATTGTTCCCCTTGCTAACGAACACAGTTACGCCACAGATCTCTGTAATTGAGCATGACCGCAAAATAATCTGCCATGGGGCCAAAGAAAGTCTTAACTGATAAAGAAGGTGAGAAACACTATTGAATTCAAAAAAGATTTTTTAGCAAAGTACAAAGACGGTATCCAAGGGGCTCTCCATCTGTGCTCATCACCATCTTCTCCAACAAAAGCGCTCAATAAATGTAAAAATGTATTTCACAGTGTTTTATGCATGTAAAACTATCATATATCTCTATAAAATAAATGTCTTTTGTATTTTTGTTTGCCGATATGTAACACTTCTATTCTTTACATTCTTTCTTGCAGGGAAAAATGTTTGGTTTTGTACAATTCAGTTTTCAACAGACCCTATGGAATGGATTAACAACAGAAATGAGGTACTGCTGTACTTATAGTTAAGCAGAGTGTAAACAATTCATTTTTTTTAGTTATTACATTGTTTATTAGATAAAATATTATAATCCAAAATACAAACCCCGTTTCCATATGAGTTGGGAAATTGTGTTAGATGTAAATATAAATGAATACAATGATTTGCAAATCATTTTCAACCCATATTCAATTGAATGCACAACAAAGACAAGATATTTGATGGTCAAACTCATAAACTTTTTTTTTTTTTTGCAAATAATAATTAACTTAGAATTTCATGGCTGCAACAAGTGCCAAAGTAGCTGGGAAAGGGCATGTTCACCACTGTGTTACATGGCCTTTCCTTTTAACAACACTCAGTAAACGTTTGGGAACTGAGGAGACACATTTTTTAAGCTTCTCAGGTGGAATTCTTTCCCATTCTTGCTTGATGTACAGCTTAAGTTGTTCAACAGTCCGGGGGTCTCCGTTGTGGTATTTTAGGCTTCATAATGCGCCACACATTTTCAAAAGGAGACCGGTCTGGACTACAGGCAGGCCAGTCTAGTACCCGCACTCTTTTACTATGAAGCCACGTTGATGGAACACGTGGCTTGGCATTGTGTTGCTGAAATAAGCAGGGGCGTCCATGGTGACGTTGCTTGGATGGCAACATATGTTGCTCCAAAACCTGTATGTACCTTTCAGCATTAATGGTGCCTTCACAGATGTGTAAGTTACCCATGTCTTGGGCACTAATACACCGCCATACCATCACAGATGCTGGCTTTTCAACTTTGCGCCTATAACAATCCGGATGGTTCTTTTCCTCTTTGGTCCTGAGGACACAACGTCCACAGTTTCCAAAAACAATTTTAAATGTGGACTCGTCAGACCACAGAATACTTTTCCACTTTGTATCAGTCCATCTTAGATGAGCTCAGGCCCAGCCAAGCCGACGGCATTTCTGGGTGTTGTTGATAAACGGTTTTCGCCTTGCACAGGAGAGTTTTAACTTGCACTTACAGATGTAGCGACCAACTGTAGTTACTGACAGTGGGTTTCTGAAGTGTTCCTGAGCCCATGTGGTGATATCCTTTACACACTGATGTCACTTGTTGATGCAGTACAGCCTGAGGGATCGAAGGTCACAGGCTTAGCTGCTTACGTGCAGTGATTTCTCCAGATTCTCTGAACCCTTTGATGATATTATGGACTGTAGATGGTGAAATCCCTAAATTCCTTGCAATAGCTGGTTGAGAAAGGTTTTTCTTAAACTGTTCAACAATTTGCTCACGCATTTGTTGACAAAGTGGTGACCCTCGCCTCATCCTTGTTTGTGAATGACTGAGCATTTCATGGAATCTACTTTTATACCCAATCATGGCACCCACCTGTTCCCAATTTGCCTGTTCACCTGTGGGATGTTCCAAATAAGTGTTTGATGAGCATTCCTCAACTTTATCAGTATTTATTGCCACCTTTCCCAACTTCTTTGTCACGTGTTGCTGGCATCAAATTCTAAAGTTAA
Source organism: Nerophis lumbriciformis (assembly GCF_033978685.3). NCBI lineage: Eukaryota > Metazoa > Chordata > Actinopteri > Syngnathiformes > Syngnathidae > Nerophis > Nerophis lumbriciformis. Next base: position 54,171,115 of record NC_084549.2, on the reverse strand, counting down.
TGATTATTTGCAAAAAAAAAAAGTTTATCAGTTTGAACATTAAATATGTTGCCTTTGTAGCATATTCAACTGAATATGGGTTGAAAATTATTTGCAAATCATTGTATTCCGTTTATATTTACATCTAACACAATTTCCCAACTCATATGGAAACGGGGTTTGTATGTGCAGCAAAATAATCCTCAAATCAGTTTAATTCCTTGAGGAACTATGCCTGTGTGGGTAGAGAAATGGTGTTATCCAACAGACTTGGTTTCTCAAGGGCAGAGCCAAGGCAACAGCGAAAGACAAATTGTTGCTAGGTTGCTCAACAAGCTGCTTCATGGAAGAAAGAGAAGGAAAAACCCACTGGGGAAAATCTCACATGATATCCTGAACTACTGTTTGTTCCAAGGAATCTGAGGCAAAAGTAGGTTAAAAACACTGATCTTATTCTTCTGTTGTAGGCTTGAGAGGCCTAATGACTAATAAAAGTTACACAGATTTGAACTGCTTCAAATCCTTTTCAATTCCTCTGAAGTTACACCAACAAATACTGTATGTGAATGAGTTAGTGTTTACATACAATGACTCTAAGGACCTGACTATGGATGGGTACCTTTCACGTTTGAGCCGATACGGTACCGGTTTTCAGGTACTCAATATCTGGTACTCAATGATGCCAATTTTCTGTAATTTTGTGTGTCATCATTCATGTGTTAATAAACATTCATTTGTTTAATAATAGAATCACATTTCTTTATTTAACAGCAAGCTGATAACAATAATTGTGCTGTCTATTGACGCACAATACCTATTTTATTGTAAATTATCCACTCAACAGATAAAATAACGAAACGTTAAGATGCAAAGACTTAAGTCAACATGTCCATCATCTTTGTATTAGCCTACAGTTCTCAAATTTGGCTGACTGGAGCGAGCCACCTCACCGAGAGATCCGCCCAGCTCCTTTATTTTAGGGTGCTTGTGGTCCAGTTTTGCACACATTTTCATTACGGTAATTTAATGGGAATTCATTTAACTGTTTCTTATTCCAAAAAGAATTGGGGGTTTTTAAAAGTTGCAAGTGGTAAACACTTATTTTGGGAAACGAAAGGAAATGTAAAACTGCATCAATATACATAAATTAAAGATGCACCAATGGATTTTTAATTGAATCGTAATCGTAATCAAATCGTGAGGTGCCCAAAGACTCCCACCTCTAATACCTACTCAGACTTTTTCTGTCCAGGTGAGATGCATGATTTATGATCTAGAATAAACTTACAAGGAAGCAAAGAAGCAGCAGACCACACGATGATGTAAACATAGGGACTCATGGTAGTGCTCACGGCGTCGCTATAAATAGTTTGTCTGCGTTAGTGCTTATAATAACAATATCACTAATACCTACTTCATATTCAAGTCACGAAATGTGAATGGAGTATTGTTGGCAGGTTTTTGAATGGTTATTTATTGGATTTTATGGGCGAAATAGTGGAGCTCTCATTGCCTTCACTGTAAGCGGACTTTTAATTGCATTTATGTAATATTTAGAATGCATTAAAACAAATCCATCCGTCGTCATGTCTTTCATAATGACTGCACCGATGAATAATCCTTTATCACTTTATCATCATAGGGATCTCTTTAGATAGATAGATAGTACTTTATTAATTCCTTCAGGAGAGTTCCCTCAGGAAAATTAAAAATGGCATAGTTTGATTTTTTTGTGCATATCTGCTTTTTCCAGGAAGATATAGGCCCCTTGTGTGCTCAGATAGTGTGTGTACTGCTTGCTGCACAACAGCCATCTTAGCTTGGTTGACCACCACTGGTTTTCACTTTCAGTAAGAAATCCCTTGTCGGAATACTGTGAGCAGATGTGTTCCTGTGTACTGCATGTGCCTTTCGTGCTAAATCTTAATTTTGTTCTTTGTTGCAAAGGCATATTTATTTCAGCTAGCCCTTTGTCTTTTGTGCATTTTATTGTCTTCACAATTAATTGTTTTTATATAGTTTAAATTTTTAAATGAAAGCCAAGTTTACATACTGTTTGTTTAAAATAGAAAGTGCAATAAAATGTTTTGATTAACAGTAGGGCTCGATATATTTTTACTTAAACTCGATATTCGATATATATCTCGATATATTTTAGGGACAAGTGTACTGTAAACAGTCAGTGGCACTTTTATTAACCCAGTCAGTCAAGATAGGTAATAACAGCACAGAAAAGCAGCTGTTTAAGTAGTACAGAATTACATAACTTAAATAAAATAGAAAAATAATAACATGGCTGTGCAAATAATTCAAAATGTATCAAAATCAGATTTAAAAAAATACATTTGCAGGAAATAAAAAAATAAAAATAAAAAACAAGGACCCAGATTTCCCTCGCCCGGACGCGGGTCACCGGGGCCCCCCTCTGGAGCCAGGCCCGGAGGTGGGGCACGATGGCGAGCGCCTGGTGGCCGGGCCTGTCCCCATGGGGCCCGGCCCGAAGAGGCAACGTGGGTCCCCCCTCCAATGGACTCACCACCCATAGCAGGGGTCATGGAGGTCGGGTGTGATGTGAGCTGGGCGACAGCCGAAGGCAGGGCACTTGGCGGTCCAATCCTCGGCTACAGAAGCTAGCTCTTGGGACGTGGAACGTCACCTCGCTGGGGGGGAAGGAGCCTGAGCTAGTGCGCGAAGTGGAGAAGTTCCGGCTAGATATAGTCGGACTCACTTCGACGCACAGCAAGGGCTCTGGAACCAGTTCTCTCGAGAGGGGCTGGACTCTCTTCCACTCTGGCGTTGCCGGTAGTGAGAGGCGACGGGCTGGGGTGGCAATTCTTGTTTCCCCCCGGCTCAGAGCCTGTACGTTGGAGTTCAACCCGGTGGACGAGAGGGTAGCTTCCCTCCGCCTTCGGGTGGGGGAACGGGTCCTGAATGTGGTTTGCGCTTACGCGCCAAACCGCAGCTCAGAGTACCCACCCTTTTTGGATTCACTCGAGGGAGTACTTGAGAGTGCTCCCCCGGGTGATTCCCTCGTGCTACTGGGGGACTTCAATGCTCATGTTGGCAACGACAGTGAAACCTGGAGAGGCGTGATTGGTAAGAATGGCTGCCCGGATCTGAACCCGAGCGGTGTTTTGTTATTGGATTTTTGTGCCCGTCACAGATTGTCCATAATGAACACCATGTTCAAACATAAGGGTGTCCATATGTGCACTTGGCACCAGGACACCCTAAGCCGCAGTTCCATGATCGACTTTGTAGTTGTGTCATCGGATTTGCGGCCTCATGTTTTGGACACTCGGGTGAAGAGAGGGGCGGAGCTTTCTACCGATCACCACCTGGTGGTGAGTTGGCTGCGATGGTGGGGGAGGATGCCGGACAGACCTGGCAGGCCCAAACGCATTGTGAGGGTTTGCTGGGAACGTCTGGCAGAGTCTCCTGTCAGAGAGAGTTTCAATTCCCACCTCCGGAAGAACTTTGAACATGTCACGAGGGAGGTGCTGGACATTGAGTCCGAATGGACCATGTTCCGCGCCTCTATTGTCGAGGCGGCTGATTGGAGCTGTGGCCGCAAGGTAGTTGGTGCTTGTCGTGGCGGTAATCCTAGAACCCGTTGGTGGACACCGGCGGTGAGGGATGCCGTCAAGCTGAAGAAGGAGTCCTATCGGGTTCTTTTGGCTCATAGGACTCCTGAGGCAGCGGACAGGTACCGACAAGCCAAGCGGTGTGCGGCTTCAGCGGTCGCAGAGGCAAAAACTCGGACATGGGAGGAGTTCGGGGAAGCCATGGAAAACGACTTCCGGACGGCTTCGTAGCAATTCTGGACCACCATCCGCCGCCTCAGGAAGGGAAAGCAGTGCACTATCAACACCGTGTATGGCGAGGATGGTGTTCTGCTGACCTCGACTGCGGATGATGGAGAAGAGGCTACGCCGGATAGTCGAACCTCGGATTCAGGAGGAACAGTGTGGTTTTCGTCCTGGTCGTGGAACTGTGGACCAGCTCTATACTCTCGGCAGGGTCCTTGAGGGTGCATGGGAGTTTGCCCAACCAGTCTACATGTGTTTTGTGGACTTGGAGAAGGCATTCGACCGTGTCCCTCGGGAAGTCCTGTGGGGAGTGCTCAGAGAGTATGGGGTATCGGACTGTCTGATTGTGGCAGTCCGCTCCCTGTATGCTCAGTGCCAGAGCTTGGTCCGCATTGCCGGCAGTAAGTCGGACACGTTTCCAGTGAGGGTTGGACTCCGCCAAGGCTGCCCTTTGTCACCGATTCTGTTTATAACTTTTATGGACAGAATTTCTAGGCGCAGTCAAGGCGTTGAGGGGATCTGGTTTGGTGGCTGCAGGATTAGGTCTCTGCTTTTTGCAGATGATGTGGTACTGATGGCTTCATCTGGCCAGGATCTTCAGCTCTCACTGGATCGGTTCGCAGCCGAGTGTGAAGCGACTGGGATGAGAATCAGCACCTCCAAGTCCGAGTCCATGGTTCTCGCCCGGAAAAGGGTGGAGTGCCATCTCCGGGTTGGGGAGGAGATCCTGCCCCAAGTGGAGGAGTTCAAGTACCTCGGAGTCTTGTTCACGAGTGAGGGAAGAGTGGATCGTGAGATCGACAGGCGGATCGGTGCGGCGTCTTCAGTAATGCGGACGCTGTATCGATCCGTTGTGGTGAAGAAGGAGCTGAGCCGGAAGGCAAAGCTCTCAATTTACCGGTCAATCTACGTTCCCATTCTCACCTATGGTCATGAGCTTTGGGTTATGACCGAAAGGACAAGATCACGGGTACAAGCGGCCGAAATGAGTTTCCTCCGCCGGGTGGCGGGGCTCTCCCTTAGAGATAGGGTGAGAAGCTCTGCCATCCGGGGGGAGCTCAAAGTAAAGCCGCTGCTCCTCCACATCGAGAGGAGCCAGATGAGGTGGTTCGGGCATCTGGTCAGGATGCCACCCGAACGCCTCTCTAGGGAGGTGTTTAGGGCACGTCCGACCGGTAGGAGGCCGCGGGAAAGACCCAGGACACGTTGGGAAGACTATGTCTCCCGGCTGGCCTGGGAACGCCTCGGGGTCCCACAGGAAGAGCTGGACGAAGTGGCTGGGGAGAGGGAAGTCTGGGCTTCCCTGCTTAGGCTGCTGCCCCCGCGACCCGACCTCGGATAAGCGGAAGAAGATGGATGGATGGATGGCATTTGCAGGAATGCACTTTTTAATTCCCAGTCGACGATGTAATGGACTGTCACGCGCACAGTTCTGGTCAGTGCCAAGTAGGGCCGCAACTAACAACTAATTTGATAATCGATTAATCTGTCGATTATTATTTCAATTAATCGATTAATAATCGGATAAAAGAGACAAGTATTTTATTGGGGGGAAAAACAGCATACTGGCACCATACTTATTTTGATTATTGTTTCTCAGCTGTTTGTAAATGTGGCAGTTTATAAATAAAGGTTTATTAAAAAATTCAAATTAAAATAAATAAATAAAAAAGTAGCCTTTGCGCATGCGCATGGCATAGATCCAACAAATCGATGACTAAATTAATGGCCAACTATTTTTATAATCGATTTTAATCGATTAGTTTATTGCAGCCCTAGTGCCAAGTAAGTGACTTGACTTAATTGTGCCGCTACGATCTTCCTCACTTCGGCAAACAATTTTGGCAGCATTTCTCATGCGAAATATGCCCGGCTTGGCAACTCGGGAACAGATTTGGGCTTACATGGTAAACAACTCAAATGAATGTTTTATCCAGGCGCAAACATTTGTCAAAATGTGGCCAAGTAGACGAATTGTGGGTTTCCTGGACGTCGTCTACATTGCTAAAAAAACAATATAAGGAAGAGATTCCCTCTCCCAGTAGTTTTTTAAATATATAAATCTTGAAAATTCCCTCTTTTCTTCTTTGACTCTCTCGCAATCATTTGGGATGTCTGTTGTGATTTCCCTTCCTGGTTTGATGACCCGCCCTACCTTGCCTCTGATTGGCCTGTCCCTACCCAATCGTGACTCATCATAGTAAACAACCAACCAATCATGGATGGTGTTATTCATGCAAGCACATCTTGGAAGGAGGAAGGGGAGGGGTTTAGTAGCTCATGGAGGGGGAGCAGGGAAGAACAGGGAACACAACAAATAAGCGGCGTTTGGTAATTTCAACATGAAAAAAATAATGTCGATATTACGGTATTTTCTTAATTCATATCTTGTTTAAAAATATATCGATGTACCTTACAAACTCGATATATTACCCAGCCCTAATTAACAGTGAATACTCATGATTAATAATCGTGATTTCAATATTAATGAAAATAATCGGTATTATTATTATTTTGGCCATAATCGTGCGGCCCTATTACTTGATTAAGTGAACAAATTAATCAACGATCAATTAATATTATGTCAGACCCACTCGACATCCATTGCATTCGGTCTCCCCTAGAGGGGGGGGTTACCCACATATGCGGTCCTCTCCAAGGTTTCTCATAGTCATTCACATCGACGTCCCACTGGGGTGAGTTTTTCCTTGCCCTTATGTGGGCTCTGTACCGAGGATGTCGTTGTGGCTTGTGCAGCCTTTTGAGACACTTGTGATTTAGGGCTATATAAATAAACATTGATTGATTGATTGAATAAAATAATGAATAGCTCCAGGCCTAAACCGTAAATGTAAATCTATTGTTAACTGTCCACTCTCCTAAAGTCTCTGGACTAAGTCTCAAGTAAATGTTCATCCATCCATCAATCCATTTTTTTACCGCTTGTCCCACTTGGGGCTAGGCTATCTGGGCATAATACAACATAATTAACATTTCAATGCGGCCCACTGGATGTTTTCAAACTATAAAAATGATTCCCATGGTTAAAATCTGCACTTTTGAGTGACATACGAGTTAGTACGTGTCATGATATGCAGTTAAACTACAGTGGCCATAGAAACAGTGATATTTTATCAAATAAGTGAATGTTTTTTTATCCTTTTGACTTCATGTTTCGCCGTGTTTGTTGCCTCTTTGTTGCTCTTCCTTTATTAGAAAAATTGGTGATCAAGGAGGTGGTCTGGAAAATAGAGGAGCAACGATCATATATTTTCAATATTCAGTAGTTTATTGTTCATAGTTAATATTGTAAATCCCACATCCTACATTTTATGTTATGTTTACGTTTTTGAGATGGTCTTTTTAGTTTTTTACTGAAAAGACACTCATAATGTATATGAAAACACAATGTGGGATTTACAATATTAACAATGAACAATAAAACACTGAATATTGAAAATATATAAATATTGCTCCTCTACTGCAGACCACCTATAATCGAGCAAGAGCAACAAAGGTGCAACAAACAGCAAAACACAAACGCCAAGGGTATAAAAAACATCCACATAATCACATCACTGTTCTTCAGAACTTTGCTGTGGAACTCTGCCCCCGTCCAAAACTCGCCACTCTGTAAACAAGCCCCTCCCACTTGTTTGTGCCTCGTCTGCATGAAGCAGAGGTTCGCATTGACATGTTAGTTATGTTGTATTATGCCGAGGTACCACAGTTCACTGCCTTTTGTATGCTGTTTTGTAAGACCCGAGTCGAGTGACTTCAAATTTGACACCTCATTGGCTGGCTGTTTCTGACACAGGATCGATTACTTCAGTTTTAATTTACCGGAAGTGAGTCTTGCTTTTTGAAGCATCAAGTTTTGCTGGCCCCACTATGGACTGGACTCTCACACTATTAACTAGATCCACTCGCATCCATTGCACCGGTCGCCCAGGAAGGGGAGGGGGTCCCTACATCTGCGGTCCCCTCCAAGGTTTCTCATCGTAGCCCATTGGGTTGAGTTTTTCCTTGCCCTGATGTGGGATCTGAGCCGAGGATGTCGTTGTGGCTTGTGCAGCCCTTTGAGACACTCGTGATTTAGGGCTATATAAATAATCTTTGAATGATTGATTGATTTTACGACACTGAATTTCTCAGTACTGATTTTTTTACACTGAAGTTTTTTACACTGATTTTTTAAACTGAATTTTAAAACACTGACATTTGTTGCGGGGGGGGGGGGGGGTGCTGGAGCCTATCCCAGCTTGGGCGGAAGGTGGTGTACACCCTGGACAAGTTGCCACCTCATCACAGGGCCAACACAGATAATCAAAGGCTAATTTCTGTTGACATGATGTTGACAGGGCAGCACGGTGGAAAAGGGGTTAGTGCATGTGCCTCACAATACGAAGGTCCTGAGTAGTCCTGAGTAGAGATGTCCGATAATGGCTTTTTTGCCGATATCCGAAATTCCGATATTGTCCAACTCTTAATTACCGATTCCGATATCAACCAATACCGATATACACAGTCGTGGAATTAACACATTATTATGCCTAATTTTGTTGCGATGCCCCGCTGGATGCATTAAACAATGTAACGAGGTTTTCAAAAATAAATCAACTCAAGTTTTGGAAAATAATGCCAACATGGCACTGCCATATTTATTATTGAAGTCACAAAGTGCATTTTTTTTTTAACATGCCTCAGAGAGTATGAGGAGGTTGAGGTGGGCGGGGTTGGAAGACGGCAGGTGGGGTTTTTAAGGTGGGGGGGGGGGGTGTATATTGTAGCGTCCCGGAAGAGTTAGTGCTGCAAGGGGTTCTGGGTATTTATCTGTTGTGTTTATGCTGTGTTACGGTGCGGACGTTCTCCCGAAATGTGTTTGTCATTCTTTTTTGGTGTGGGTTCACAGTGTGGCGCATATTTGTAACAGTGTTAAAGTTGTTTATACGGCCACCCTCAGTGTGACCTGTATGGCTGTTGACCAAGTATGGATTGCATTCACTTGTGTGTGTGAAAAGTCGTAGATATTATGTGATTGGGCCGGCACGCAAAGGCAGTGCCTTTAAGGTTTATTGGCGCTCTGTGGTTCTCCCTACGTCCGTGTACCACTCAGTACAGCTGCGTTTTAAAAAGTCATAATTTTTACTTTTTGAAACCCATCCATCCATCCATCCATTTCCTACCGCTTATTCCCTTTGGAGCTTATCTCAGCTACGATCGGGCGGGGTACACTCTGGACAAGTCGCCACCTCATCGCAGGGCCAACACAGATAGACAGACAACATTCACACTCACATTCACACACTAGGGCCAATTTAGTGTTGCCAATCAACCTATCCCCAGGTGCATGTCTTTGGAAGTCGGAGTACCCGGAGGGAACCCACGCAGTCACGGGGCGATACCGATAATTTCCGATATTACATTTTAAAGCATTTATCGACCGATAATATCGGCAGTCCGATTTAATCGGACATCTCTAGTCCTGAGTTCAATCCCGGGCTAGGGATCTTTCTGTGTGGAGTTTGCATGTTCTCCCTGTGACTGCGTGGGTTCCCTTCGGGTACTCCCGGCTTCCTCCCACCTCCAAAGACATGCACCTGGGGATAGGTTGATTGGCAACACTAAAATTGGCCCTAGTGTGTGAATGTTGTCTGTCTATCTGTGTTGGCCCTGTGATGAGGTGGCGACTTGTCCAGGGTGTACCCGCCTTCCGCCCGATTGTAGCTGAGATAGGCTCCAGCACCCTCCGCGACCCCGAAAGGGATAAGCGGTAGAAAATGGATGGATGGATGTTGACAACTTATGTCAAGGTGAACTGTCGGTGCCCCCATCTTACCTGATCTTGTAGTTGGGTAGTGTGTGCTTCTTCTTGATGACTCGTTTGAGTTGGTTGACGATGATGGACGTGAGCTGAGGGAGGGGTCGTCCTTCGAACTGGGACTTGACTTCAAAGTCCACGAGCGGGTCGTCGAGGAAGGAGAAGGACCAATGGGAGAAGGGCAGGCGCGTGAACTGCAGCCTGAGTCGCCCGACCACGCGCCTCATCTTGACGAACAGGTAGGCAGACTTCCAGAAGACCAAGTCCACGTCGATGGCCAGGTGGAAGCCGCCGTTGTACTCCATGTCCACCTCGAAGTTGAGCTCCTCCGGCAGGCCGTCGTCGTTCACGTGGACGGGCTTCATGAGTTTGGCGGTTTTGAAGACCGGAAGCGAGTCCCCGAGGGAAATGTCTCGCAGGCTGAGTCCCTCCAGAAGCCGACCCGCTGTCTTGGTTTGCAGCAGCTCTTCGAACTCCACCTTGATCTTCTTGGTGAGCCAGTGTCGGACCACGGGAGTGTCCCGCAGCTCCCGGAACAGGAACAGGAAGATGGCATTGAGGAAATTGCAGCTTTCGGCTTTGTCCGAGTCGGCACAGTCGCCGTGTTGTTGTTGTTGTTTGGGGCTGCCGGCGGTGGCTTCCGGCGGTCGTGACGAGGCCGAGCCGTCCTGCTGCTGGCCGGCGTCGACATGTTGAGTATGAAAGTAATCCTTTAACGCCTTGTCGGCCACTACTTTGACGTACTGCTCGGTCCTCTTTATGGGCTCCGGGCACCTCCGGTACAGCAGCAACAACTGGAGCACCAAGGTGAGCACCGCACCGGACAACGCAGAAATGACGATTAGGTAAATCATCTCCAGGCAGCTGCCTCGTCGCCCTTTCACCGCCAAAGTGTCTTCATAATCCAACGAGTCGTCTTCATCGAAGCGAGTTCCTCCGAGCTGCCATATCATCTGCTACTTTCCGGCACTGCGGGATCATGCCCTGATTGGACGAACGTCTTGACGTCATCCTGCGTCGTGACGTTTTTTTCTTCTTCGCTTACTTCAATGGCGGTTGCAGCAATGACTGAAAAAGAGCACACCGCATCTTATTGTACCGGAGTATATAGCAGCGGCTCGCTATTTACACTTTACTTTTTTTTAAATAATAATACGTAAAAAGCGGAAGAAGATGGATGGATTGGACGTAAAAAAAAAAAAATACACACATTAATAACAATAATTATATACTATGGGGGGCATCACGGTGGGACAGGGGTTAGTGCGTCTGCCTCACAATACGAAGGTCCTGAGTAGTCATGAGTTCAATCCCGGCCTCGGGATCTTTCTGTGTGGAGTTTGCATGTTCTCCCCGTGACTGCGTGGGTTCCCTCCGGGTACTCCGGCTTCCTCCCACCTCCAAAGACATGCACCTGGGGATAGGTTGATTGGCAACACTAAATTGGCCCTAGTGTGTGAATGTGAGTGTGAATGTTGTCTGTCTATCTGTGTTGGCCCTGCGATGAGGTGGCGACTTGTCCAGGGTGTACTCCGCCTTCCGCCCGATTGTAGCTGAGATAGGCTCCAGCGCCCCCCGTGACCCCGAAGGGAATAAGCGGTAGCAAATGGATGGATGGATATATACTATTGTATAATCATTATTAGGGATGTCCGACAATGGCTTTTTTGCCGATATCTGATATTCCGATATTGTCCAACTCTTAATTACCGATACTAATATCAACCGATACCGATATATACAGTCGTGGATTTAACACATTGTTATGCCTAATTTGGTATGGTGAAGATAATGTCCTTTTTTTTTTTTTAAATTATAAAATAAAATAAGATAAATAAATTTAAAAAAAATTCTTGAATAAAAAAGAAAGTAAAACAATATAAAAACAGTTACATAGAAACTAGTAATTAATGAAAATGAGTCAAATTAACTGTTAAAGGTTAGTACTGTTAGTGGACCAGCAGCACACACAATCATGTGTGCTTATGGACTGTATCCCTTGCAGACTGTATTGATATATATTGATATATATAATGTAGGAACCAGAATATTAATAACAGAAAGAAACAACCCTTTTGTGGGAATGAGTGTGAATGAGTGTAAATGGGGGAGGGAGGTTTTTTGGGTCTTGTGTTTTTTATGTTGATTTAATTAAAAAAATGTTTTTTAAAAAACGATACCTATTAAAAAAAAAAACCGATACCGATAATTTCCGATATTACATTATAAAGCATTTATCGGCCGATAATATCGGCAGGCCAATATTATCGGACATCTCTAATCATTATTCTTTAAAATATTTAACAACTGCTCTGTGTGTGCTTTTAACTCATTTCCCAAGTGTTCCTAATATACTTAGACTTAGACAAACTTAATTGATCCACAAGGAAAATTGTTCCACACAGTAACTCAGTTTCAAAGGATGGAGAGGTTAAGGATGGAAAAGATAATACAGGTATTAAGTAGACTAAAAATGTACCTTAGTAGCAATATAAAATACAAACCCCGTTTCCATATGAGTTGGGAAATATAAAGGGAATACAATGATTTGAAAATCATTTTCAACCCATAGTCAGTTGACTATGCCACAAAGACAACATATTTGATGTTCAAACTGACAAACATTTTTTTTTTTTTGCAAATAATCATTAACTTTAGAATTTGATGCCAGCAACACGTGACAAAGAAGTTGGGAAAGGTGGCAATAAATACTGATAACGTTGAGGAATGCTCATCAAACACTTATTTGGAACATCCTACAGGTGAACAGGCAAATTGGGAACAGGTGGGTGCCATGATTGGGTATAAAAGTAGATTCCATGAAATGCTCAGTCAGTCACAAAAAAGGATGGGGCGAGGGTCACCACTTTGTCAACAAATGCGTCAGCAAATTGTTGAACAGTTTAAGAAAAACCTTTCTCAACCAGCTATTGCAAGGAATTTAGGGATTTCACCATCTACGGTCCGTAATATCATCAAAGGGTTCAGAGGATCTGGAGAAATCACTGCACGTAAGCAGCTAAGCTCATGACCTTCGATCCCTCAGGCTGTACTGCATCAACAAGCGACATCAGTGTGTAAAGGATATCACCACATGGGCTCAGGAACACTTCAAAAACCCACTGTCAGTAACTATAGTTGGTCGCTACATCTGTAAGTGCAAGTTAAAACTTTCCTATGCAAGGCGAAAACCGTTTATCAACAACACCCAGAAACGCCGTCAGCTTCGCTGGGCCTGAGCTCATCTAAGATGGACTGATATAAAGTGGAAAAGTGTTCTGTGGTCTGATGAGTCCACATTTCAAATTGTTTTTGGAAACTGTGGACGTCGTGTCCTCCGGACCAAAGAGGAAAAGAACCATCCGGATTGTTATAGGCGCAAAGTTGAAAAGCCAGCATCTGTGATGGTATGGGGGTGTATTAGTGCCCAAGACAGGGGTAACTTACACATCTGTGAAGGCGCCATTAATGCTGAAAGGTACATACATGTTTTGGAGCAACATATGTTGCCATCCAAGCAACGTTACCATGGACGCCCCTGCTTATTTCAGCAAGACAATGCAAAGCCACGTGTTACATCAACGTGGCTTCATAGTAAAAGAGTGCGGGTACTAGACTGGCCTGCCTGTAGTCCAGACCTGTCTCCCATTGAAAATGTGTGGCGCATTATGAAGTCTAAAATACCACAACAGAGACCCCAGGACTGTTGAACAACTTAAACTGTACATCAAGCAAGAATGGGAAATAATTCCACCTGAGAAGCTTAAAAAATGTGTCTCCTCAGTTCCCAAACTGTTTACTGAGTGTTGTTAAAAGGAAAGGCCATGTAACACAGTGGTGAACATGCCCTTTCCCAACTACTTTGGCACGTGTTGCAGCCATGAAATTCTAAGTTAATTATTATTTGCAAAAAATAAAGTTTCTAAGTTTGAACATCAAATATCTTGTCTTTGTAGTGCATTCAATTGAATATGGGTTGAAAAGGTTTTGCAAATCATTGTATTCCGTTTATATTTACATCTAACACAATTTCCCAACTCATATGGAAACGGGGTTTGTATAACATATATGTAATATTTACATATTATATAAACAGTATATAATATGTACTGATATATATATTCCATGTGGCGTTTGTGTTACGGCTGGACGTTTATAAATAAATAATAAATGATAAATGGGTTATACTTGTATAGAGCTTTTCTACCTTCAAGGTACTCAAAGCGCTTTGACAGTATTTCCACATTCACCCATTCACACACACATTCACACACTGATGGCGGAAGCTGCCATGCAAGGCGCTAACCAGCAGCCATCAGGAGCAAGGGGTGAAGTGTCTTGCCCAAGGACACAACGGACGTGACTAGGATGGTAGAAAGCGGTGGATTGAACCCCAGTAACCAGTAACCCTCCGATTGCTGGCACGGCCACTCTACCAACTTCGCCACGCGATTAATTGGTTGATTACCTTTTATTGTCTGTTATAGAACAACTCTTAATAGGCGACTCTGCATTGACCACCGAATCGGTGCCACTTGCGTTCCCAATAAATACAATTATTTTTTTTAATTATTATTATTATTCAGCAAAGTGTCCGCACGTTGATCTGTTTGTATTATTAATAACGCCACTTCAAAAGTTGAATTTAAAATATCTTGAACATTAGAAAAAGAGCTTTTGTTGAGGGCCCTTGCTTCCTCAAATAAGACTTAACCATAAATTATAATCATGTATTTATATATGATTATATTCAGTGTCGAAAATTCCCTGGTTCAAAAAGCAAGACTCACTTTTGTTAAAATAATGCTGAGTCAAGTTCAAAGTTACCTGAGACGGGTTTTGCAAAAAGCATAAAAAAGGCAGTTAACTACCTGGGCAAAATACAACATAATTAACATTTCTATGCGGCCCACTGGATGTTTTCAAACTATAGGAATGATTCCCATGGTTAAAATCTGTACTTTTGAGTGACATACGAGTTAGTACCTGTCATGGTATGCAGTTAAACTACAGTGGCCATAGGAACAGTGATATTATATCAAATAAGTGGATGTTTTTTTATCCTTTTGACTTTATGTTTTGCCGTGTTTGTTGCAACTTTGTTGCTCTTGCTTTATTATAAAATATGTCGAACAAGTAGGTGGTCTGGGAAGTAGAGGAGCAACGTTCATATATTCTCAATACTCAATATTTTATTGTTCATACTTAACATTGTAAATCCCACAGCCTATATTTTATATACATTCTGACTGTCATATAATCCAGTAACATAACTAGAGGTAATATCGTTTTTGAGATGGTGTTTTTAGTTTTTTACTAAATAAGACACTCAGATACATAATGTGGGATTTACAATACTAAATATGAACAATAAAACACTGAATATTGAGAATATATAAACATTGCTCCTCTACTGCAGACCACCTATAATCCAGCAAGAGCAACAAAGGTGCAACAAACACTGCAAAACACAAACGCCAAGGGTATAAAAATCATCCACATAATCACATATTGTTCTTCAGAACTTTGCTGCTCCAGAAACAAGCCCCTCCCACTCTGTTTGTGCCTTCGTCTGCATGAAGCAAAGGTTCACATTGAAATGTTAATTATGTTGTATTATGCCCAGGTAGCCCAGTTCACTGCCTTTTTTATGCTGTGTAAGACCATGAATTGATTTACGTGGACTTAAACAAGTTGAAAAACTTATTCGGGTGTTACCATTTAGTGGTCAATTGTACGGAATATGTACTGTACTGTGCAATCTACTAATTAAAGTTTCAATCAATCAATCAATCAATCAATCAATCAAAAGACCCGTGTCACGTGACTTCAAACTTGACACCTCATTGGCTGTTTCTGACACAGGATCGATCGCTTCAGTTTTAATTTACCGGAAGTGAGTCTTGCTTTTTGAAGCATCAAGTTTTACGACACTGATTTTTTTTTACACTGAATTTCTCAGTACTGATTTTTACACTGAATTTTAAAACACTGATTTTTTTCGACGAAATTTGTCAGCATAGTTGGATGTAAAAAAAAATGCAGTTAACAAAATTCAAACGCAAAAAATTCAGTTACAAAAATTCAGTGTCAAAAACAAGCTTTCGTAATGAAGACACAGATTAACCTCCATATATTTGTATTCTGTGTTATTATGACAATGACAATAAAGGAATTGATTGATTGATTCTTTATCCATTGCTATTATTTTTATTCTTTTTTTCTTCTGTCAGATATCTTGTTTTAAGAAACTACAAGGCTTCATTGTAAAAAAAAATAAAAAAATCTTGCAGGGTGAACTTGAAGCAGCAACATGCATGCACATGCCAAGAAAGAATGTCTGACTTCCCTCAAGACGTTCACCTGTGCAGTTCCTCAGAAAACAGCGTGATGGTTCACCTGTAATAAAGTAACAACTTAAAAACATATCACGATAACCACTGATATGCATATTCCACCTCACACTTGTACACGTGATCAGTCTTGCATGAACACACATTCGACTTGTTCAGCTTCTTGTCACAAACGACGTCTTTCATCGACGTGCTGGGATGAAACATGATACGGCAATATAAAATATTTAAGGCAATTTAAAAGCTAAGAACGTGTTTACTCAGATTTGCGTGAATGATGTTTCTGTTCGATATTTTTTTTTTCAGAAGAAGCACACAAAAGAAACGATAGTTTATTACTGTAATTTCCGAGGCGCACTGAATGCATCATAGGTGGACGCGACATGCATTGAGTTATTATGTTGCAGTCACTTGCTTCGTTACAGTCGGACTCCACGGTGGAAAATTCATCTTTAATCATTTTTAAATTTTTTATTCTCTCTTACTTTTGTTTTGGATTCTAGCACTGACCTGCACGAGAAACGCTTCAAAAATGAGCAGTTTGAGAGTTTGTAAAGAATCTTTTGGTAAGTTGCACCCAGCATTTTAATGCCTGTCACAACAACGAATCAACAATCCATCCTATTAGTTTGTTTGTTGTTTTACTTTCACATTGTCTTTACTTAATTGTTGTTTATTTCAGTGATGGTCACCTTTTTTTATTATTTCATGCATAGTACTTAAGGAACAATTCGTGTAAGAGCATACAGTAGCACAATATGTCCAATGTGTTGCCTAGTTTGTTTTTTCATACGTTTAACCCTTAAATTTAAGGGTTTAACGTATGAAACGTATGAAAATAACGTACGGTTATTTTTTTGGTTCTGTGCGTGACCGTGGGAAATTAATTCCTGCTATGTAGGAATTTATAATGTATTACTATTTTAATGGCTAGATAAAAACCTGTTTAAAACCTTCGAAATAAGATTTTTTTTAATTATGAGTGTCCTTTAGCCATTAAATCAAAACACCATTGTCACCAATACACTCATTTAATTCAATATAGTAATACTGCCAGTAATCCAATCAGTTGCCACCATACTGAACAGCCACTATGATTGGTTTAGTCCAGGGGTGTCAAATGTACGGTCCACGGTTCGGATTAGGCCCGCGAAGAGGTTTTAAAAATAAGATGCTTTTTTTTTTAACGTAAGAAACTGCTCATCTAAATGTGTCCACTGGATGTCACAATAGCAATTCTGTTAGGCAAGTAAACAGTTTATACTGGGGCCAAGCAAGAAGTACGCAGTAAAGGGCGACTGTGGCTGCTCCTCCTCCTCGACCCACATGAAACTTAAAACCTGCCGTTTTATGTCTTCTGCTACGAACACAGCGTCATTTGGCACCCTTAGCTAAAAAAATGGATTAACTCGCTGGAATAAAAAAAAAGACAATATAACATACTGTACATCCATTAACGTGGACGCATGTGAAAAAGTGCAATATATTTATCTGTACAGTAATCTATTTATTTATTTATATATATTTATTTATTTTATATATATATATTTATATAGTGTTTATATATATTTATTATTCATATATGCACCTTATTGCTTTTTTATCCTGCACTACCATGAGCTTATGTAACGAAATGTCATTCTTATCTGTGCTGTAAAGTTCAAATTTGAATGACAATAAAAAGGAAGTCTAAGTCTAAGTCTTACTCCCCCATAATGTCTCTGTCAAACACGAGAAAGGTGAACTTAACCCTTTCAAATAGTTTTTACCTCCGTTTCTTACGGTTTGTTGAGTTAGCTCTGGATTGATATGTGGACATGACAGAGGAGGTATTTCATATCGAGAAGAGTTTACATGTTGTGTTTTTGTTCAATCCCACACTGCAAAAACTGAAATCTAAGTAAGATTAAATATCTCAAATAAGGGTGATATTTGCTTATTTTCTATCTGATAAGATCATTCTTCTCACTAAGCAGATTTTATGTTAGAGTCTTTTACTTGTTTTAAGTGTTTTGGTCCTAAATTATCTCAGTAAGATATTACAGCTTGTTGCTGAGATTGTATGACCTATATTGAGTAAAGCATGCTTGAAACTAGAATATCAACTGTTGTAAAGCTGTGTCATCAACACTCACGAGTATAAAACTGCTTTTTCAAAGTAATAATTTCTTATTTCAAGCATGAACACAAAAATCATGACTTTGACACAATTGTGTCTCATAATTAAAACAGATGACAGCCAAATGGACTTTGCAGTTTTATTTTCAATGAAACAAGAGAAAATACGTACTCATATAGTAGTACAGTCAGCACAGTACAGTAAACGGACAGTTAATATTCTATATGTATATATATATATATATATATATATATATATATATATATATATATATATATATATATATATATATATATATATATATATATATATATATTCCTCACGCACTAATTGACTGAAAGAGCACGCACTTGGCGCAATGATGTCATGTTATCGATGGGAAAATGCATTTTTAGACAATATGATTTGCCTGAGCAGCTAGTAGACCCTGAGAGTAACAAGCGGTTGCCTTGTTGCCTTTCCATTAAGAATAATAAATTTGTTTCTAGTGTAAGTTTGCTGGTGTAAGTTTGCTGGTTTCAAGAAATGTAATGCCGAGCGCATATCATTATGTCAAGATAATGGCACTAGCATTTACTTAATTTAAGAATATTTTAAGAATATTTTTCAACATATTGAGAAAAAAGATCTCTTTTTTTTCTATCAAGAAAAGTGCACTTGTTATAAGTGAGAATATACTAATTTTAAGGTATTTTTGGGTTCATTGAGGTTAGCTAATTTTACTTGTTTTGAAAAGTCTTGACAAGCCAAATTTTCTTGTTCCATTGGCAGATAATATTCCTTAGTTCAAGTAAAATACCCCTAATTTTATTTTATTTTTTTCTTGTTTTTGAACACTGACTTTTTGCAGTGCAGAAAGACTGTGACTTAAAGTTTAATCCTGGCTTTGTAGATACAGTGAGACGAAGTTTAAGATCATTGTGTTTTTAAAACTGCACCAATTTCCTCAGAATTCTCAACAAATTTGAAGTGTTTTGTCCAGAGGATTATTTGTGATTTGTACGTTTTCAGAATGTGCTTGTTCTATTTTTGGCCACAGTAATAACAAAAAAACAACCTGAAGTTGCCTTTATTTTTAAGTTGCCATGATTTTACCATTCCCGCCCACTTGGGAATAGATTTTCCTCCATGCAGCCCCTGAGCTAAAAATGACTTTGACACCCCTGGTTTAGTCTCATCGAGTGGACAATTTTCCTGTAGTTTTGTGTTTGTTTTTTTTTAGATCATGGAGCTATTTTTATGCTTAGAATTGCATAATTTACTAAAAAAATTATGGGTGCCAGAAAAATGAATTCACATCCGAATCGTGAATATTATCTGTCACAATTCTGAATTGATTTGTACTTTTCAAGAACATTTTTAAAAATATAAATTTTTAGGTCATCTCTGCGCTTGCTCGCTGTCCGTATACATCATACGACAGCTGCCAAGAGGAACTTTTTGTAACCTGTGACCTGTTTTGAAAAGGTTTTGTTTCAATTTTTATACCAAATAATATATTGCAAGAATCGGTTTGAATCGAGAATCGTCGCCCAAAGAATCGAAATCAACTGAAATTGATCTCAAGTTGTTGTAATATTTACATCCCTATCAAAAATATATCAAATATGCTTTTACTGTACACAAATAAAAATACAAACACATCTGTGATATCTTCAAAGCAGGCTGTGGCGCAGGACACCTGTATTATATTTCTAATATTGACATTAGGGCTGTCAATCAAATAAAGCATTAATTTGAGATTAATTCCATTGTCCATAATTAACTCGTTGGTAATTGCAGATGGGGTGAAAAAAATGATCATTTTCACATTTTTAATTACTATCGACATGAGTCTGAACAATTTGTATGCTTTATGCAAATGTTTTTTTAGCTTTTTTAAACGGTTTCACACAAAATGGACATTAACACTTTTTTTTTTTACTGTACTGACAATAAAAAAAAGACCTGTTTTCGGCCAGATTTTGTATCGTTGACAGAATTGTATCCCTGCTGCTGGAGCGCTTGCATTCGGAAAGGTGGAGCTACACTTATGTGTTTAGAAACCAGTTTAGCGCGTAAATAACACAAAATGTGTATGGTTACAGGATTCTTTGATTGCCAAGGATGTTTGGTAATGTGATCTGTGATATTCCTACCTAAATAAATGCTTCTGATTTTCCGTACACTACATGTTGTGCAAGTTAATAGTAATTATATCCCTGCATGACAATGTCTTTACCTTCGTAATAAAGTGTAAAACTGTAAGACAATCAGCCTGCTAAATACCCTGTCATTGAGGACTATCATCTGAACATGTTATATATATCTATATATATATATATATATATATATATATATATATATATATATATATATATATATATATATATATATATATATATATATATATATTACATCCTCAGTTGATGAATTAGTATTTATTTATGAGCAAATGTCACAGATTGCATTACCACACATTGTTGACAATCAGAGACTAATCGTAACAATCCACCTTTTGTGTTATTAACGCGCTAAACTGGTATCTAAACAAAGAAGTGAAGCGGTCACTGTCATATAAGTTTACTGCAAGCAGCCGCGGACAGAATCGCTTTGGATCGGTTCCAAAGAATATGTCTTAATTGTGAGCTAAATGGTAAAAACATGATCATAGTGAGCGTGAAGTCATCATTTGGTCAGAGGTTCAGATCCGGCACATGCCGATATGTGCCTTTAAATATGCTTGTTTTCCATCTTCCTGCTACTCGCAGCACAGAAGCAGGATTTAAAAGGAAGTAGGATGAAGGACAGATGACTTTAATTAACATTTTAGGTTTGTCAGGCTTGGTCAAATGATAGGACTCAGATGCAAAGTAGGGAATAATTCGGCAGGCTTTTATTTTGAAAGCTTCCTTTCACTCCCAGAGTCAGGGCAATTCAATATAGGCTATAACTAAACTAGTCGGCGAAAAAGGTTCCAAAAAAAAGGAACAACCGAAAATCACTCCGAAAGGAGGAAAACACAAAAACAATGACAAACTATACTTGGCGCCGTATATTCCATGAAACTTATTATAAACACAAAACGCTCCAACAGGAGGAAGAAACAATGGCTATGAAACTTCTACACTTTCTCTAATCTAATAAAGGTTAAAAAAAAATGTCACTCAAAAAATTGAGGAAAAGAAAGAACTGTAAGAAAAACTGAAAAGTTTTCAGTGAAAACTCACCACTTCGGCTGCAAAACTAAATAACACAAAATCACTCCGCTGAGGAGGAGAAAAAGAAAACTCAACATAGCAACAAAGGAATTCAGGATCAAGGTATTCAAACACGAGACGAGGCAAGGCATGGACAGGATGCTAGAGAGGCACGAATAAACGAGGCAATCTCGCACAGAACAAAGGGAGGCGTGGGCTTATTATAAGACACATGAGGGTAATGGGAAACAGGTGGAAACAATCAGGGGTCAGGGATGACGTCAGACTGATGACCCAAAAGGAAGGCCAAGTGATCTGAAACGAGAGGAGTTACTTTTCAAACTAAAACATGCAATTCACAAGACAGAAGAAACCAAGACATCCCTCACCGTGGTGTGACAAGGTTCAGATTTAACATTTAGGTTTAGATGTAACAATCAGCGCTCACATTTAGGTTTATATTCAGATTCAACATTTAGATATAATGTTTAAAGTCTATATTTCATTTAAACTGTAATGTGATGAAAATGAGCTAAACCTGAGAAAAATGAGTTAAATCTGTCAAAAGTGAGTTAAATCTGAGAAATATATCTGCTAGAAAAATGTCACTGTACATTTACATTGGGCACCCCAAAATACGAGGCCTGGAAACTTGGTTCAAAGCGGGTGGACGACAAAGAGGCTAGGACAAGTGGTCAAGGACGGCGTAAGCAAACATTGGCATTGTACACATAAAACCAAATGTTTTTGAAAGATGATTGCATATTGTTCTTATATGTGGCAACTTGAGACACAAATATGTTAATTGACAAGTTTAAAACACTAATCATTTGAGCAGTTTCATACATTTAAATTAGAGATGTCCGATAATGGCTTTTTTGCCAATATCCGATATTCCGATATTGTCCAACTCTTAATTACCGATTCCAATATCAACTGATACAGTCGTGGAATTAACACATTATTATGCCTAATTTTGTTGTCATGCCCCGCTGGATGCGTTAAACAATATCACAAGATTTTCCAAAATAAATCAACTCAAGTTATGGAAAAAAATGCCAACATGGCACTGCCATATTTATTGTTGAAGTCACAAAGTGCATTATTTTTTTTAACATGCCTCAAAACAGCAGCTTGGAATTTGGGACATGCTCTCCCTGAGAGAGCATGAGGAGGTTGAGGTGGGTGGGGTTCGGGGGGCGGGGTTAAGGTGGGGGGGTGTATATTGTAGCGTCCCTTAGTGCTGCAAGGGGTTTTGGGTATTTGTTCTGTTGGGTTTATGTTGTGTTACGGTGCGGATGTTCTCCCGAAATGTGTTTGTCATTCTTGTTTGGTGTGGGTTCACAGTGTGGCGCATATGTGTAACAGTGTTAAAGTTGTTTATAGGGCCACCCTCAGTGTGACCTGTATGGCTGTTGACCAAGTATGACTTGCATTCACTTGTGTGTGTGAAAAGCCGTAGATATTATGTGATTGGGCCGGCACGCAAAGGCAGTGCCTTTAAGGTTTATTGGCGCTCTGTACTTCCCCCTACGTCCGTGTACCACTCCGTACAGCGGCGTTTTAAAAAGTCATACATTTTACTTTTTGAAACCGATCCCGATAATTTCCGATATTACATTTTAAAGCATTTATCGGCCGATAATATCGGCAGTCCGATATTATCAGACATCTCTAATTTAAATGAATAAAATCTGAAAAATTGCAGATTTTTGGCTGAAAAATCGCACTTGGGTTTTTTCTCAAAATCGTACATACGTAATAAGCGTCCTTAATTGAACAATACTGCAGTCTCAGCTGCACATGATATAAAAAAATATCAAATAATTATAGTTGCATATTATTTACACATACAACGTCTCCAAGCCAGAAGTGTATTAGAAAGTATCCAGTATCAAACTTTGTTTACATAGTTTTGTACAAAAGAGGATTTTCAAGCTCTGGCTTCTCCTTGGTAGTAGCAATGATTCCTGCTACCCAAAGACTTTATTGTATTCATTTAGCAAATAGAGAATGGAAATCCAACAACACTTCCTGTGCCTCGCTTTTCATGTGTACGGTATAGAAAATCAGAACCAAATCAAATATTTCTTACTGCAAAATCAGATGGTGAATACGTGTTCTTTTAGGATGCTCAGCAAGGCACGGTTAGCAGTTGCAAGGTGCATGAAGCTGCCTTGGTGCTCACATTGATTGATTGATTGATTGATTGAAACTTGTATTAGTAGATTGCAAAGTACAGTACATATTCCGTACAATTGACCGCTAAATGGTAACACCCGAATAAGTTTTTCAACTTGTTTAAGTCGGGGTCCACGTTAATCAATTCATGGTAGTCACATTGCCAGGCCAGAAGTCTGAACTTGGGCTTGCTTACGATACATTTATGCTCAAACAGTAGACAAGCGGCATTGAATTATAGCCCTAAAGCAATATATTATCACGTGATTTGTCCCTTGAACGTTATCCAGAGCGTGTCGTAACACATCCTTGCATTCCTACATCAGAAGAACCCAACACTCGACTAAAGAGGACTCAAATATAATCATTTAGCTGTTGGTCCAATTTTTAAAGTCTCAAGTACCACACAGAGCTTGTCTTTGTGTTGCTGTTGCAAAAGTGTTGCTTTGGTCTGTCCATGAGTGTGTAGATCTTTTGTATGGTAGCTGCTGAAAAAACACATTTCCAATCTGCTCAAGGCCAAAAGGTTTAGTCAAGTGTGTTGTGACAAACCTGTAATTAAGCTTCTGCCTTTCAGACTATAACTCTCACCTTTACTGTGGAGGCATCAACAAGACAAACCACATTGATTGCAATAAACACCATTTTTTTCCAGCCTTTTCCTAATTGTATGCGCACCAGTTTATGAAAACAATCTGAACCGTTCGGACGATTTGACTCAGTTTGGAGCAAGTGTCGATCAGATTATATTTTTTAAATTTATTTTACTCCTCAGTTTAGGGCAGGAGTGTCCAAACCCCGGCACGCTACGACGGGACAAGTTCAATGTGAACGGGTGGGGTGTTTTCATATTAAATTTAAATACCCAGGGACCTGACAGGTAACAAATGTGGACAATGTGAGAAACTCGGTCAATGACCATGATGTGCACTTACGGCACAGCTTTTACCTATATGACCCGATCCAAACAACCTTTCCTAGTCATGGTGCAGAAAAAAAATTCTACCAGCACAGTCAACACACTTGGTCACACATGACGCAACCTACTCACTGGACTTTGTGGATATTATGTGTCTATCTGTGTGGGCCCTGTGATGAGGTGGCGACTTGTCCAGGGTGTACCACGGCTTCCGCCCGAGTGCAGCTGGGATAGGCTCCAGCCCCGCCGTTATCCTGAGTGGGACAAGCAGTGGAAAATGGCTGGATGAAACACATCTTTGCGTCTTTATTCATTATTTGTATCAACATTTCATCTTTTTCTCAATACACAATGCCCTTTTACTCTATTTTTCCATTGTTGAGGTTTTTTAAAATATTTTGTTTCTACAAAGTGCTATGGGTCCATAAAAAGCCACACATTGAACACTATCCATCCATCCATGTTCTACCGCTTGTTCCTTTTGGGGTTGCGAGGGGTGCTGGAGCCTATCTCAGCTGCATTTGGGCGGAAGGCGGTGTACACCCTGGACAAGTCGCCACTTCATCACAGGGCCAACACAGATAGACAGACAACATTCACACACTAGGGCCAATTTAGTGTTGCCAATCAACCTATCCCCAGGTGCATGTCTTTGGAGGTGGGAGGAAGCCGGAGGACCCGAAGGGAACCCACGCAGTCACGGGGAGAACATGCAAACTCCACACAGAAAGATCGGGAGCCTAAGATTGAACTCAGGACTACTCAGGATCTTTGTATTGTTAGGCACATGCACTAACCCCTGTTCCACCGTGCTGCCCACATTGAACACTATTGTTTACATATTTAACCAAGAGAGCAAAGTTGCCAAACGACAGAAGAGTGTCTTTAACCTGTGTCTTCAAGTTATTCACACTTTTAGAAGTACGGTAATAAAGGTTTGGGCGCTTTCAGAGATTTTATGTGTTGACAGTTGGAGTAACGGCATTAACCAGAAGTCTTGGTGGTGGAACGGAACCAGAGGTATAGACCAGTGTTTTTCAACCACTGTGCCACGGCACACTAGATACAGTCTGGTGTGCCTTGGGAGATGATCTAATTTCACCTATTTGGGTTAAAAAATATTTTTTCCAAACCAGTAATTATAGTCTGTAAAGGATGTGTTGTTGTTGAGTGTCGGTGCTGTCTAGAGCTTGGCAGAGTAACCGTGTAATACTCTTCCATATCAGTAGGTGGCAGCAGGTAGCTAATTGCTTTGTAGATGTCGGAAACAGCGGGAGGCAGAGTGCAGGTAAAAAGGTGTCTAATGCTTAAACCAAAAATAAACAAAAGGGGAGTACCCCTAAAAAAGGCATTGAAGGTTAGGGAAGGCTATGCAGAACATAACTTAAACTGAACTGGCTACAAAAGTAAACAAAAACAGAATGCTGGACGACAGCAAAGACTTACTGTGGAGCAAAGACGGCGTCCACAATGTACAACGGAACATGACATGAGAATCAACAATGTCCCCACAAAGAAGGATAAAAACAACTGAAATATTCTTGATTGCTAAAACAAAGTAGATGCGGGAAATATCGCTCAAAAGGAAGACATGAAACTGATACAGGAAAATACCAGAAAAAGAGAAAAAGCCACCGAAATAGGAGCGCAAGACAAGAACTAAAACACTACACACAGGAAAACAGCAAAAAAGCTCTAAATAAGTCAGGGTGTGATGTGACAGTACACCTACTTTGAGACAAGAGCTATAGTGATGCATGCTTAGTTATGCTTTAAAGTCATATCCAACAATTGTGACAACGACTGTATTGTCTACTGAGTTTCATTTTTTAATGATTTCTGCTGGTGGTGTGCTTCCGCATTTTGTCAACGCAGAAAATGTGCCTTGGCTCAAAAAAGGTTGAAAAACACTGGTATAGACAACAGCACTAGCGAGCGAGTACAAGCATACTACAGAGTTGAAAATAAACCCTCGTGTTGCTGAAAGCTGCTGATTCTGTGTTATTACAAGCAACAAATCGAACATTCGGCATGCTTTGCTCGTGGTTGTAAGCACGTTCGCTTGGCTTGTGTAGGCGGATCTTAACTTCAGCGTAGAATACCTTGCCTTTTGTGACCACTTGTATTTGATTACCGAAAAAATGCACAACGCAACACACTCTTTCGTTTTGAATATAGGAGTTCGGATTTTGTTATGTATCCCACAATGCATTGCCAGTATCCATACTGAAGGGCGGAAGTTACATTACAAAAGTGACCTGACTAAGGGCGGAGTTCATTTAGCCAGTAATATTCATATTGACGTGTGCTATTGTCAACTGGCACAATTAAGGCTGCAACTAACGATTATCTTGATAATCGTTTAGTTAACGATTAGTCGATTAGTCAGATTATAAAGCGTACACGCATTTAATGGCTCTAATTTTTCCATCGACCTCTAAATGCAGCTTGAGTTAATTTAAGCATGTGCTTACTAACAACAAAGATGACTAATTCATTAATAAATATTTATTTTTACTGCAACTATGCTGCTCATTCAGCTGTTACAAAAATTTAAATGACTTATAAAATGTTGTCAATTTGCATACTTGCCAACCCTCCCGAATTTTCCGGGAGACTCCCGAAATTCAGCGCCTCTCCCGAAAACCTCCCAGGACAAATATTCTCCCGAAAATCTCCCGATTTTCAGCTGGAGCTGGAGGCCACGCTCCCTCCAGCTCCATGCGGACCTGAGTGAGGACAGCCTTTTTTCACGTCCGCTTTCCCATGATATAAACAGCGTGCCTGCCCAATCACGTTATTCCATACGAGGCGTCCGGCATACCGCCGATGAGCATGGTGCAGATGGAGAAGATCTTCTTGGCGTCCGTGTTGGCATACACGTTGCCAAAGTCGACGCTGGTCAGGCTGCTGAGGGTGAAGTAGAGGGCGGCGATGTACGAGCTGCGCACCGACGGGCCGCCGACCGTGTTGTTGAAGTAGGGCATCTCCAGGCGTTTGCACAGCTCATGGAGCCATCCTTGGGGAAGAGACGGGAGGACAACAGAGTGACAAGAACTAAATCATCCAGACTAGAGATAAATTGTATTATTATGTTTATCTTACCTAAAAATAAATATATTTATTAATAAAAAATAAAAATAAATAAATAAATTTTTACTATATTTTGCTAAAAACATCAAAATTAATTTTATTTTTATTTGTATTTTTTTCTGACTCCTTATTACATCCAGCCATAGAATTATACATTAAAATAAACATATTTGAAATAATTAATTTTAAATTATCATAATAATTCATTTAAAATGACCATATTTAATTATTAAAATAATTGCTTGTTTATCAACATCTTTAGCATTTTATTCATTACATTTTGAAGCTCTCAGAAGCCAACGTAACATAAATAAGATTTATTTATGCAAGTTTGAAGTATCAATTATCCAAACACAGTTTTGTTTGCATATTTTCAGGATGTATATATATATATATATATATATGAAATACTTGACTTGGTGAATTCTAGCTGTAAATATACTCCTCCCCTCTTAACCACGCTCCCGCCCCAACAAGGCCCCGCCCCCGACCACGCCCCCCACTCCCCACCCCCACCCGCACCTCCCGAAATCGGAGGTCTCACGGTAAGCAAGTATGTCAATTTGCAGCTGAGATAGGCTTCAGCACCCCCCGCGACCCCACAAGGGACAAGCAGTAGAAAATGGATGGATGGATGTTGTCAATTTAAAAAAAATAAAGGCAAATTGTTAAAAAAAAACAAAAAAAAAACGTGTCTATGTATTAAAAAAACAGTTATGTTATCAGCAATGAAAACAAACAGCAAAACACAAAATTTAACTTCCTCAAAAAGAAAATCCTTTTGTGATGTTTAAAAAGCTGCTCTCTGGTATATTGACTATTGATGAACTCTTGGGTGTTTTAGCAGTATAATAGATTCAATGTGTGTGTGTTCTGGCAATGCTTACTTAATGGGGACATCGCTCTGTTTAAACAGTCAACTTTAGGGGACCTCTGATGGTATGGGGACAAAAAACAGGCCCCCAAAAGGGAAACCTTTTTAAATGATAGTCAGATCCATTCTGATGATGCCAAAGTGATTTTTAAGCTTTGGCCCATAAAACATGTTTACTGGTTAGTTTGAGTGTGATACATTTGCACAGCAGCCCCCTCATCGGGCTGTAGCTGGTACTGCACTCGCTGCTCTGCTCACACTTCTTCCGTGTATAGTTAATCACTTTTTCTTTTTTTTTTTAAATGGTCCTCAGTAGTCACGTACAAATTTGTGTGAATTATCCAAAATTATTTAAATGTGGTCCCCATGAACCATATTAACTCTTTTCCCCCAGGTTCCCCAGTAAGAATGATCAGCACATTACTTCATCAATTCAGAGATTTAAAGACGTGTATGAGCTAACTGGGCAGTGGCCATTTTATCTAAAAATTTTTATGCCTCCACAACCTGTAGAAAGGACCTACTCAGTGGCCTAGTGGTTAGAGTGTCCGCCCTGAGATCGGTAGGTTGTGAGTTCAAACCCCCCGAGTCATACCAAAGACTATAAAAATGGGACCCATTACCTCCCTGCTTGGCACTCAGCATCAAGGGTTGGAATTGGGAGTTAAATCACCAAAAATGATTCCCGGGCGCGGCCACCGCTGCTGCCCACTGCTCCCCTCACCTCCCAGGGGGTGAACAAGGGGATGGGTCAAATGCAGAGGACACATTTCACCATACCTAGTGTGTGTATGACTATCATTGGTAATTTAAAGTGTGGTCCCCCAAGTGATGATCAAAAACTTGGTCCCCATTCCAAATTATAACATGTGTGTGTGTGTGTGTGTGTGTGTGTGTGTGTGTGTGTGTGTGTGTGTGTGTGTGTGTGTGTGTGTACTGATGTCGACAAAGTTTAGCTGGCTGACTTTAGCTAAAACGATAGTTAAAGTTATTTTCACACAATTTCGTCTCACTCTTGTTAGCCAGCTAGCAAGGTAGAAGCTAACACTCTTACCAAGGTTGAGACCGCATCCTCCCTCCAAATGTCCGACATCATATTTCCGCTTTAAATGCTCCCGTATCACAGATGTACTGCTATAAAAGCAAGGTCCACTTTGCAAAATCAGCAAAGTATTCATGTTTTTAACAACAATAAGATGAAATATCCTCACACTTTACATGTTAGCACTGGCGATGTTTTTGCGAGTGACGGTGTTGACCCGAGTGTCGACGTCACGACTATTGTCGACAAATATAATTGTCGGCGACAAATTTCACGGTCAACATTTGTCGACTAATCGTTGCAGTCACAATCGAGGTGGAAAGAATAAAAGTAGCTTTTATTACAAACCCCGTTTCCATATGAGTTGGGAAATTGTGTTAGATGTAAATATAAACGGAATACAATGATTTGCAAATCCTTTTCAACCCATATTCAATTGAATATTCAGTTGAATATGCTACAAAGACAACATATTTGATGTTCAAACTGATAAACTTTTTTTTTTTTGCAAATAATCATTAACTTTAGAATTTGATGCCAGCAACACGTGACAAAGGAGTTGGGAAAGGTGGCAATAAATACTGATAAAGTTGAGGAATGCTCATCAAACACTTATTTGGAACATCCCACAGGTGAACAGGCAAATTGGGAACAGGTGGGTGCCATGATTGGGTATAAAATTAGATTCCATGAAATGCTCAGTCATTCACAAACAAGGATGGGGTGAGGGTCACCACTTTGTCAACAAATACGTGAGCAAATTGTTGAACAGTTTAAGAAAAACTTTTCTCAACCAGCTATTGCAAGGAATTTAGGAATTTCACCATCTACGGTCCGTAATATCATCAAAGGGTTCAGAGAATCTGGAGAAATCACTGCATGTAAGCAGCTAAGCCCGTGACCTTCGATCCCTCAGGCTGTACTGCATCAACAAGCGACATCAGTGTGTAAAGGATATCACCACATGGGCTCAGGAACACTTCAGAAACCCACTGTCAGTAACTACAGTTGGTTGCTACATCTGTAAGTGCAAGTTAAAACTCTCCTGTGCAAGGCGAAAACCGTTTATCAACAACACCCAGAAACGCCGTCGGCTTCGCTGGGCCTGAGCTCATCGAAGATGGACTGATACAAAGTTAAAAGGGTTCTGTGATCTGACGAGTCCACATTTCAAATTGTTTTTGGAAACTGTGGACGTCGTGTCCTCCGGACCAAAGAGGAAAAGAACCATCCGGATTGTTATAGGCGCAAAGTTGAAAAGCCAGCGGATGTGATGGTATGGGGGTGTATTAGTGCCCAAGACAGGGGTAACTTACACATCTGTGAAGGCGCCATTAATGCTGAAAGGTTTGGAGCAACATATGTTGCCATCCAAGCAACGTTACCATGGACGCCCCTGCTTATTTCAGCAAGACAATGCCAAGCCACGTGTTACATCAACGTGGCTTCATAGTAAAAGAGTGCGGGCACTAGACTGGCCTGCCTGTAGTCCAGACCTGTCTCCCATTGAAAATGTGTGGCGCATTATGAAGCCTAAAATACGACAGCGGAGACCCCGGACTGTTGAACGACTGAAGCTCTACATAAAACAAGAATGGGAAAGAATTCCACTTTCAAAGCTTCAACAATTAGTTTCCTCAGTTCCCAATCGTTTATTGAGTGTTGTTAAAAGAAAAGGTGATGTAACACAGTGGTGAACATGCCCTTTCCCAACTACGTTGGCACGTGTTGCAGCCATGAAATTCTAAGTTAATTATTATTTGCAAAAAAAAAAAAAAGTTTAAGAGTTTGAACATCAAATATCTTGTCTTTGTAGTGCATTCAATTGAATATAGGTTGAAAAGGATTTGCAAATCATTGTATCCCGTTTATATTTACATCCAACACAATTTCCCAACTCATATGGAAACGGGGTTTGTAAATTCCTTAGGTTATTTCTGGACAGAGAGAAACGACTAAAAAGAATAGTGAACGACAAGGCAAGCATGGATTGCGACAATCAACCAAGATGTGATGCGCTAACAACTTCCTGTTTGTTCGGATCGTTTCAAGTAATTATGAACATTTTTGTAAGTGAAAATGAATCTAAAATAAATAACAGCCCTGCTTTGCATTAACTTGATGTGTTTGGTCGAATAACTTTGATAGTCGTTGTGTTGATAAAAATAGTCCTCACTTCTCTTATCCAGACTGTAGTCTCCACATACAACAAAAGTGAAGCGACATGAGAACAACAATTCTGTCAATCCTGTCTTACAGTCACAGTGTGCTGAGATGACATTCAATTAGTTATCCTTGATTATGCAGCGTGTCGAACTTGGGTTGGATCATTTCCGAGAGTTCCTCTAACCGACGACACAATGTCCACTTGGTTTATACAGATAAACATAAATGTCACAAACCCATCCACAAACAAAGCAGTCTTAGCTTTCTGGACTCTCATAATTTTGAAAGTCTGGACTGGGTCGAACCATTAGGTCGTTGACAAAGTCCGGGTATGAGACATCGGGGAAGATGTTGCCCATGGTCTCTGCTACTCTCAGACTTGTCGATCTCGTACGGATCCTTGCATCCAATTACAGCTGTTCGCTCCTTATAACGACAAAGGGACTTCTTATCTATTTCACAGACGGTGCAATGTTATTTTCCACTGAATAGTTCGGAAATATTACGTGTAGCGCTATTGTGAACGATGACGGCCGCCCTTCAAAATAGATGCACTTCCAGGAAAAATCTGAATACCTCTTTGCATATCTGTACGCGCCAAAGATAACGTCACAAGAAAGTCTGAAATTTGGCTCCACAGAAGCCTGCTGCTGTGGTAAAGCAGGTGTTTATGAGGTAGTGTTGTCCCGATACCAATATTTTGGTACAGGTACCAAAATTATTTTGATACTTTTTGGTACTTTTCTAAATAAAAGGGACCACAAAAATTGCATTATTGGCTTTATTTTAACAAAAAATCTTAGGGTACATTAAACATATGTTTCTTATTGCAATTTAGTCCTTAAATAAAATAGTGAACATACTAGACAACTTGTCTTTTAGTAGTAAGTAAGCAAACAAAGGCCCCTAATTTAGTCTGCTGACATATGTAGTAACATATTGTGTCATTTGTCATTCTATTATTTTTTCAAAATTATTAAGGACAAGTGGTAGAAAATTAATTATTAATCTACTTGTTTATTTACTGTTAATATCTGCTTACTTTCTCTTTTAACACTTCTGTTAAAGATGTAATAATCACTTATTCTTCTGTTGTTTGATACTTTACATTAGTTTTGGATGATACCACAAATTTGGGTATCAATCCGATACCAAGTAGTTACAGGATCAGACATTGGTCATATTCAAAGTCCTCATGTGTCCAGGGACATATTTCCTGAGTTTATAAACATAATATACATTTTAAAAGAACGAAAGAAGATGTTGTGATGCCAAAAAATATTGACGTAATCATAGTAGTATCGACTAAATACACTACTGTACTTAGTATCATTACAGTCGATGTTAGGCCTAGATCCACCAATGGCGTTTGTTTACATTTTGACGCAGGTGAGCTACGGTGAGTAGTGAAGCATGTTTAGCTATTCCTCATCCTGCCGGGATGATACTTGTAAGAAACGTACTTTATTCGTAGCCATGGAGGCGAGGATTAGTGATTTAGAAGTAGCTACAACACTGCCGACTGCGGATGGACTTTAGCCGCTAGCTAGCTAGCCATGTCTTAAAGCATCTCTTCCGGTGGGTGTTTCAGTGTTATAACTTCAACTTTATTGTTAGTTTTTAAGCTAAAATGCGTCTGTTCTCCCTTTTCGGTCTACACACACTGTGTCTGCTTGTAAGTACTCTGTGATCATGCTCCTCTACTCGTAAACCAGAAATGGCACAACGTGACGACGACGGGGGCGCGGGGGGTGGTCTACCGGTACTTTTCAGAGGCGGTATAGTACCGACTATGATTCATTAGTACTATACTAATACTGAATTTCTAGGCGCAGTCAGGGCGTTGAGGGGATCCGGTTTGGTGACTGCAGGATTAGGTCTCTGCTTTTTGCAGATGATGTGGTCCTGATGGCTTCATCTGGTCAGGATCTTCAGCTCTCACTAAATCGGTTCGCAGTCGAGTGTGAAGCAACTGGGATGAGGATCAGCACCTCCAAGTCCGAGTCCATGGTTCTCGCCCAGGAAAGGGTGGAGTGCCATCCCCGAGTTAGGTAGGAGATTTTTCCCCAAGTGGAGGAGTTCAAGTACCTCGGAGTCTTGTTCACGAGTGAGGGAAGAGTGGATCGTGAGATCGACAGGCGGATCGGTGCAGCATCTTCAGTAATGCGGGACGCTGTATCGATCCGTTGTGGTGAAGAAGGAGCTGAGCTGGAAGGCAAAGCTCTCAATTTACCGGTCGATCTACGTTCCCATCCTCACCTATGGTCATGAGCTTTGGGTTATGACCGAAAGGACAAGATCACGGGTACAAGCGGCCGAAATGAGTTTCCTCCGCCGTGTGGCGGAGATCTCCCATAGAGATAGGGTGAGAAGCTCTGCCATGCGGGGGGAGCTCAAAGTAAAGCCGCTGCTCCTCCACATCGAGAGGAGCCAGATGAGGTGGTTCGGGAATCTGGTCAGGATGCCACCCGAACGCCTCACTAGTTAAGTTAAGTTAAAGTACCAATGATTGTCACACACACACTAGGTGTGGTGAAATTTGTCCTCTGCATTTGACCCATTCCCTTGATCACCCCCTGGGAGGTGAGGGGAGCAGTTTACGGCATGTCCGACCAGCAGGAGGCCACGGGGAAGACCCAGGACATGTTGGGAAGACTATGTCTCCCGGCTGGCCTGGGAACGCCTCGGGATCCCCCGGGAAGAGCTGGACGAAGTGGCTGGGGAGAGGGAAGTCTGGGCTTCTCTGCTTAGGCTGCTGCCCCCGCGACCCGACCTTGGATAAACGGAAGAAAATGGATGGATGGATGGATGGATACTTCCCATTCTTGTTTCAATCAATCAATCAATGTTTATTTATATAGCCCTAAATCACAAGTGTCTCAAAGGGCTGCACAAGCCACAACGACATCCTTGGTACAGAGCCCACATAAGGGCAAGGAAAAACTCACCCCAGTGGGACGTCGATGTGAATGACTATGAGAAACCTTGGAGAGGACCGCATATGTGGGTACCCCCCCCCCCCTCTAGGCGTTTGATGCACAGCTTAAGTTGTTCAACAGTCCAGGGTCTCCATTGTCGTATTTTACGCTTCATAATGTGCCACACATTTTCAATGGGAGACAGGTCTGGACTACAGGCAGGTCTAGTACCCGCACTCTTTTACTACGAAGCCACGCTGTTGTAACACGTGCAGAATGTGGCTTAGCATTGTCTTGCTGAAATAAGCAGGGGCGTCCATGAAGAAGACGTTGCTTGTATGGCGATATATGTTGCTCCAAAACCTGTATGTACCTTTCAGCATTAATGGTGCCTTCACAGATGTGTAAGTTACCCATGCCTCGGGCACTAATACACTCCCATACCATCACAGATGCTGGCTTTTGAACGTTGCGCCTATAACAGTCCGGATGGTTCTTTTCCTCTTTGGTCCGGAGGACACGACGTCCACAGTTTCCAAAAACAATTTCAAAAGTGGACTCGTCAGACCACAGAACACTTCTCCACTTTGCATCAGTCCATCTTAGATGAGCTAGGGCCCGATGAAGCTGGCGGCGTTTCTGGGTGTTGTTGATAAATGGCTTTGGCTTTGCATAGTAGAGGTTTGAATTTGCACTTACAGATGTAGCGATGAACTGACAGTGGTTTTCTGAAGTGTTCCTGAGCCCATGCGGTGATATCCTTTACACACTGATGTCGGTTTTTGGTGCAGTACCGCCTGTGTGATCGAAGGTCACGGGCATTCAATGTTGGTTTTCGGCTTTGCCACCTACTTGCAGTGATTTCTCCAGATTCTCTGGACCTTTAGATTATATTACAGACCTAAGGTGGTGAAATCCCTAAATTCCTTGCAATAGCTCGTTGAGAAATGTTGTTCTCACGCATGTGTTCACAAAGTGGTGACCCTCGCCCTATCCTTGTTTGTGAACGACTGAGCATTTCATGGAAGCTGCTTTTATACCCAATCATGGCACCCACCTGTTCCCAACTAGCCTGTTCACCTGTGGAATGTTCCAAATAAGTGTTTTAATGAGCATTCCTCAACTTTCTCAGTCTTTTTTGCCACTTGTGCCAGCTTTTTAAAAACATGTTGGAGGCATCATATTCCAAATGAGCTAATATTTGCAAAAAATAACAAAGTTTACCAGTTTGAACGTTAATTATGTTGCCTTTGCAGTGTATTCAATTGAATATAGGTTGAAAAGCATTTGCAAATCATTATATTCTGTTTTTATTTATGATTTACACAACGTGCCAAGTTCACTGGTTTTGGGTTTTGTACAACTGTACATTAACATTG
The DNA here is from genome assembly GCF_033978685.3 of Nerophis lumbriciformis. Classification (NCBI taxonomy): domain Eukaryota; kingdom Metazoa; phylum Chordata; class Actinopteri; order Syngnathiformes; family Syngnathidae; genus Nerophis; species Nerophis lumbriciformis. The sequence goes on along the minus strand of NC_084549.2, from coordinate 54,135,283 downwards.
ATATTATACATGTGGGCACGTAGATAGAAATACCGTTAAATGTAGCTTTGATGTAGCAAGTCACTTTTGCCGTGTAGCGAGTAGTGTAGCTTGCTACAATTCTCCGGGTATAGCTTCCTCTGTAGCTTATCTACATTTATTGAAGAGTAACTTGTATCTTAGCTTACTACATTTTCCAAGTAGCTTGCCCATCACTGCCTCTAAGTGCGTGGACTATGGTGATATTCACTATTTGTCCGAAACATTATTATTTATATTTTATATTATTCGAATACCACTTTATTCGTGTTTTCAAAATGTTACAATTGTTAGATTTTTTGGGGGACAACTATAATTTGTGCAAGGGCAGCACGGTGGAACAGGGGTTAGTGCATGTCCCTCACAATACGAAGGTCCTAAGTAATTCTGAGTTCAAGCCCGGGCTCGGGATCTTTCTGTGTGGAGTTTGCATGTTCTCCCCATGACTGCGTGGGTTCCCTCCGGGTACTCCGGCGTCCTCCCACCTCCAAAGACATGCACCTGGGAATAGGTTGATTGGCAACACTAAATGGTCCCTAGTGTGTGAATGTGAGTGTGAATGTTGTCTGTCTATCTGTGTTGGCCCTGTGATGAGGTGGCGACTTGTCCAGGGTGTACCCCGCCTTCCGTCCATGTGCAGCTGAGATAGGCTCCAGCACCCCCCGCGACCCCGAAAGGGACAAGCGGTAGGAAATGGATGGATGGATATAATTTGTGCAATTGCAATGCCTTGATTTTAGTGACGTTAGTGCACAGTCTAAGCCATAAATACAAAGTTAATAATAATTGACATAACAATAATTGGTGTTTCTGATTTTTGCCTTGTTTTCCTCAATTTCAGTTTTTGTTTTTGGCCAATAATTTTCATTCCAGTGCATCCCTAAATTAGGGTTAGGCAATATAGCTGAAAACAGTGTCACAATATAAATGTTTTATATCGGTCGATATCGATATTGATATTTTTATGACCATATATATATACATATATATATATATATATATTAGGCCTGCGAATCTTTGCGTGTCCCACGATTTGATTCAATATCGATTCTTGGGGTCACGATTCGATTATAAATGGATTTTTTCGATTCAACGCGATTCTCGATTCAAAAACGATATTTTTCCGATTCAAAACAATTCTCTATTCATTCAATACATAGGATTTCAGCAGGATCTACCCCAGTCTGCTGACATGCAAGCATAGTAGTAGATTTTTGCAAAAAAACTTTTATAATTGTAAAGGACAATGTTTTATCAACTGATTGCAATAATGTAAATTTGTTTTAACTATTAAATGAACCAAAAATATGACTTATTTTTTCTATGTGAAAATATTGGACACAGTGTGTTGTCAAGCTTATGAGATGCGATGCAAGTGTCAGCCACTGTGACACTATTGTTCTTTTTTTTTTTTATATAAATGTCTAATGATAATGTCAATGAGGGATTTTTAATGACTGCTATGTTGAAATTGTTACTAATATTGATACTGTTGTTGATAATATTCATTTTTGTTTCACTACTTTTGGATTGTTCTGTGTCGTGTTTGTGTCTCCTCTCAATTGCTCTGTTTATTGCTGTTCTGCGTGTTGCTGGATTTTGGTTTTGGAATTGGATTGCATTGTTATGGTATTCCTTTGTATTATTTTGTTGGATTGATTAATTTAAAAAATAAATAAATAAATAAAAATAAAAGTAAAAATCGATTTTTGAAAAATGAGAATCGATACTGAATCGTACAACGTGAGAATCGCGATTTGAATTCGAATCAATTTTTTCCCACACATCTAATATATATATATATATATACACACATATATGTATATACATGTTAAATGTAAACATTTGTATTTGAACTGTAACTCTCGTCTGGTCAAACTATCAAGGCAGAAAGGAAAGGAAGGAATGTCAACACAACCATGGAAAGCACTCACTGTGAACAAAATTCTAAGATCACAGTGAAGACTTAACAATAATTTCTTAAAATCAAGGTGCAAAAGTAAGGAATACGTAAAAAAGGCTTAATAAAGTGCATCAAAATAGTGCAAAGTGTGAAAATGTAAACATAGAGAAACTTTTTACCTTTTTTCTGCAGGTTTAGTGCCAGGAAGTGAATGTGGAGTGAATGAATGATGAGTTCTCAGTACTCTGTGAAGCACTTTGAGTGTCTACAAAAGCGCCGTATAAATCTAATCTATTATTAATATTAATACATAAACATTCACTGGCTGTCATGCGCTTTTTGAACAGTCAGAAAAAGACAACCGCAGATGACTGGCACATACCATACCAACTCTTGTTCATCAATATATATACATGATATATTAGATGTGCAAGGACATGTATATTATTGTGTCAAAGTCCAAGCAAAACACATCTATTTATTATTATTCCGCCGCAAAAGTTTGGCGAGCTCCACAGCCCGCAGTTTTCATCCGATTGGAACCGTTCCAGTATCAAAACGTCCGGCTTGACCTGGAATCGTAAGCTCTCCAAAAACATTTTAAAAAAAGTATCCCAGATTACCTAGAATTCCCGGTTTTCGGGGACATTTACCATTGCGCCCCGGGCTGATGTAACAGTTGGTTGGGGGGGGCGCATCATAAATGAAAATAACATAACATAACATAATATTGAAGAATGAATTGGCCATTTTCAAACTTTCACAATTCCCACATTTCTCAACCAATTTTAACTGTTCCACCATCTTGGACAATGTAACTACCATTTTCCAAGTTCAAAAAACCAAAGCCATCCATCCATCCATCCATCTTCTTCCGCTTATCCGAGGTCGGGTCGCGGGGTCAGCAGCTTAAGCAGGGAAGCCCAGACTTCCCTCTCCCCAGCCACTTCGTCCAGCTCCTCCCGGGGGATCCCGAGGCGTTCCCAGGCCAGCCGGGAGACATAGTCTTCCCAACGTGTCCTGGGTCTTCCTCGTGGCCTCCTACCGGTCGGACGTGCCCTAAACACCTCCCGAGGGAGGCGCTCGGGTGGCATCCTGACCAGATGCCCGAACCACCTCATCTGGCTCCTCTCGATGTGAAGGAGCAGCGGCTTTACTTTGAGCTCCCCCCGGATGACAGAGCTTCTCACCCTATCTCTAAGGGAGAGCCCCGCCACCCGGCGAAGGAAACTCATTTCGGCCGCTTGTACCCGAGATCTTGTCCTTTCGGTCATAACCCAAAGCTCATGACCATAGGTGAGGATGGGAACGTAGATCGACCGGTAAATTGAGAGCTTTGCCTTCCGGCTCAGCTCCTTCTTCACCACAACGGATCGATACAGCGTCCGCATTACTGAAGACGCCGCACCGATCCGCCTGTCGATCTCACGATCCACTCTTCCCTCACTCGTGAACAAGACTCCGAGGTACTTGAACTCCTCCACTTGGGGAAAGATCTCCTCCCCAACCCGGAGATGGCACTCCACCCTTTTCCGGGCGAGAACCATGGACTCGGACTTGGAGGTGCTGATTCTCATCCCAGTCGCTTCACACTCAGCTGCGAACCGATCCAGTGAGATCCTGGCTAGATGAAGCCATCAGGACTACATCATCTGCAAAAAGCAGAGACCTAATCCTACAGCCACCAAACCAGATCCCCTCAACGCCTTGACTGCGCCTAGAAATTCTGTCCATAAAAGTTATGAACAGAATCGGTGACAAAGGGCAGCCTTGGCAGAGTCCAACCCTCACCGGAAACGTGTCCGACTTACTGCCGGCAATGCGAACCAAGCTCTGACACTGATCATACAGGGAGCGGACCGCCACAATCAGACAGTCCGAAACCCCATACTCTCTGAGCACTCCCCACAGGACTTCCCGAGGGACACGGTCGAATGCCTTCTCCAAGTCCACAAAGCACATGTAGACTGGTTGGGCAAACTCCCATGCACCCTCAAGGACCCTGCCGAGAGTATAGAGCTGGTCCACAGTTACACGACCAGGACGAAAACCACACTGTTCCTCCTGAATCTGAGGTTCGACTATCCGACGTAGCCTCCTCTCCAGTACACCTGAATAGACCTTACCGGGAAGGCTGAGGAGTGTGATCCCACGATAGTTAGAACACACCCTCCGGTTCCCCTTTTTAAAGAGAGGAACCACCACCCCGGTCTGCCAATCCAAAGGTACTTCCCCCGATGTCCACGCGATGCTGCAGAGTCTTGTCAACCAAGACAGCCCCACAGCATCCAGAGCCTTAAGGAACTCCGGGCGGATCTCATCCACCCCTGGGGCCTTGCCACCGAGGAGCTTTTTAACTACCTCAGCAACCTCAGCCCCAGAAATATGAGAGCCCACCACAGATTCCCCAGGCACTGCTTCCTGTACTCTGAGCTGCAGCGAGGTGACGTTCCACGTCCCAAAAGCTAGCTTCTGTAGCCGAGGATCGGACCGCCAAGTGCCCTGCCTTCGGCTTCCGCCCAGCTCACATTGCACCCGACCTCTATGACCCCTGCTATGGGTGGTGAGCCCATTGGAGGGGGGACCCATGTTGCCTCTTCGGGCTGTGCCCGGCCGGGCCCCATGGGGAAAGGCCCGGCCACCAGGCGCTCGCCATCGTGCCCCAAGTCCGGGCCTGGCTCCGGAGGGGGGCCCCGGTGACCCGCGTCCGGGCGAGGGAAATCTGAGTCTCGGTTCTTGCATTTCCATAGAAGTCTTCGAGCTGCTCTTTGTCCGATCCCTCACCTAGGACCTGTTTGTCTTGGGAGACCCTACCAGGGGGCATGGAAGCCCCCGGACAACATAGCTCCTAGGATCATTGGGACACGCAAACTCCTCTACCACGGTAAGGTGGCAGCTCAGAGAGGAGAAAAAAACAAAAAAAAACAAAAAAAAAACAAAGCCTTCCTGGAAAATTTTACCGTCCACATTTTTCAACTGTTTTTGACCATTCCACCTTCAAAACATCCCTCTTGGTTGGGACAACAAAAGTCACCAATTATTTTTGAACAAATTCTCGGTTTTCCCGAAATTCCAGTACCGTATTTTTCGGAGTATAAGTTGCTCCGGAGTATAAGTTGCACCTGTCACGGCGCGGATTCGAACCCACTTTTCCTCGGCAGCTGGAGCTGCCGGGACCTCTGCTGGCAGCACACTTGGACACGCCCCTGCTCACGCTGGGCACAGCACGCCCATGCAGCGACAAGGCTGCAAGCAATTTCGCATCAGCACACCTGGGCCTGATGAGAGGGAGCAACATAAAAGCCAGCGGACCCAAAGGACCTTCGCCAGAACGTAGCCAATCTTCCTGAGTAAGCATCACGTCTGGCACCACTCCCTCGTTCCTTGCTCGCCTTCTTTGTGCTCTTCCTCGTTCCCGTGTTTGATGTCCCTTGTGTCTTCCACAGTGTCTTCCCTGTTGCCTGTTATCGTGTCCTGCCTCACGACCTCCACCTGGATCTCTGCTTGCCTCCCTCGACCCTTGACCTCTGCTTGGACTCGGACATCATTGCCTCTCTCCAGCCCCCAACTGCTTGCCTCCCTGCTGACTGCCTCTTCGCCTTGCCCCTTGGATTTGACGAACGATTCATACAACACGCACCGACAACACCCCCTGGTAAAACTTACATTGTTAACCCTACACATCGTCTGCACTCATTCACTTGTGGTAGCATACACACCCCACACACTCATCAAGGTTTTCAATAAACCTGGTAAACCGCAGTTCTGCCTTGGTGTCGCCTCCTTCCCTTTGCCCGGTACACAACAGCACCGGCCGAAAATGCACAATAAAGAAGGAAAAAAACATATATAAATCGCACTGGAGTATAAATCGCATTTTTGGGGGAAATTTATTTGATAAAACCCAACACTAGTGATGGGTTGATGAGGCCTCATGAAGCGTTTCGACACATTGCAAAACTGTATTGATACTGTGTCGATACTGTGTCACTAAATACTGACATCTGCTGGACATTAAAAATCCCTACAGGCAACCTATGGACCGACTCAACTGACACTGATTTTATGACCTAGTACAGTGGTTCTCAAATGGGGGTACGCTTACCCCTGGGGGTACTTGAAGGTATGCCAAGGGGTACGTGAGATTTTTTTTTAAATATTCTAAAAATAGCAACAATTCAAAAATCCTTTATAAATATATTTATTGAATAATACTTCAACAAAATATGAATGTAAGTTCATAAACTCCGTGAAGCACAAGCTCAGGTTTGTCACTAAAATGTCTGTCAAAAAGAACTGTGAAAAGAAATGCAACAATGCAATATTCAGTGTTGACAGCTAGATTTTTTGTGGACATGTTCCATAAATATTGATGTTAAAGATTTTTTTTTTTGTGAAGAAATGTTTAGAATTAAGTTCATGAATCCAGATGGAGCTCTAATACAATCCCCAAAGAGGGCACTTTAAGTTGATTATTACTTCTAGGTGTAGAAATCTTTATTTATAATTGAATCACTTGTTTATTTTTCAACAAGTTTTTATCTATTTGTATATCTTTTTTTCCAAATAGTTCAAGAAAGACCACTACAAATGAGCAATATTTTGCACTGTGATACAATATAATAAATCAGAAACTGATGACATAGTGCTGTATTTTACTTAATCTTTTTTTTTTCAACCAAAAATGCTTTGCTCTGATTAGGGGGTATTTAAATTTAAAAAAAATTCACAGGGGGTACATTGCTGAAAAAAGGTTGAGAACCACTGACCTTGTATATACAATAATATAAACCAAGTCATTGTATTTCATTTAGGATTATTTCATAACTTCATTTAAATAAAAATATATTTTTTGTCTTTTTTAGATACAGTCAATAAATAATGTGAACATGTATCATAACATGGACATCTAAGAGAACGTGTTGTGAATGAGGTTGCTTGTGGACCTGGAAAATATTATTTATCTATTTTTACACATTTTTATTAAAAAATAAAACCGGTTTTTCCAACGTATTCAATTTTAGACGCTTTCTCTTCTTAGTTATTATTTCTCCGGCTGTAGAAAAGAGCCGCTCACAGGGCACAGAGGAGGCGTCAGTGCGACACAGTTCGCGTATCGGTCACGTGACCAAAACCGCTCATGATCGGTCACGTGACTTTCTAAAAGCGGTACGCGCACCGACACAGGGTTTCGCTCTATGAGCTCGACGCATGCGCCGATGCATCGGTGTTGCCGGACCCATCACTACCCAACACCAAGAATAGACATTTGAAAGGCAATTTAAAATACATAAAGAATAGTGAACAACAGGCTGAATAAGTGTACGTTATATGAGGCATAAATAACCAACTGAGAACGTGCCTGGTATGTTAACGTAACATATTATGGTAAGAGTCATTCAAATAACTATAACATATAGAACATGCTATACGTTTACCAAACAATCTGTCACTCCTAATCGCTAAATCCCATGAAATCTTATACGTCTAGTCTCTTACGTGAATGAGCTAAATAATATTATTTGATATTTTACGGTAATGTGTTAATAATTTCCCACATAAGTCACTCCTGAGTATAAGTCGCACCCCCGGCCAAACTATGAAAAAAACTGTGACTTATAGTCCAAAAAATACGGTAATTCCAAAATACCAATTCAAATTCAAACTGTTACTACGTCAATTTTTGGAAAATTCCAACACCAACCTATTCATATCATTTAGGACAATTGTGGTAGCATCTATAATTTCAAAAATGTTCCCAAAAAGTTTTCCCCAAATTTCTAGGAAATTAAAAAACTTCTAGGACATTCTCATTCAAATTAGTGGACATGTTCATAGTTCTACAATGCCCAAAATGGTGAGCTATTTTTTAGCCAATTCTGACTTTTCCACCATCCACACACACTACTCTTTCGATATATCGAACGCAAAACATATTTTCCCTTTCCCCAAATTCCCGGTTTTCCCGGGATTTGCAGGAAACGTTTCCCCATTGACAATGAATGGGAAGTATACAATATACTGCACATCCCACATTTCAAACATCCACAAACTCCACTCACCCCGGACATTCAAGCCATTTTATTTCCCCGTTCCGAAAATTCCCAGATTACCTGAAATTACCAGGTATTATGTTATGTATTTATTATGTTATGTTCGCATTTGAGCTAGCTAGCTTGCTGCCACAGTAAATGAGCAGTGTCACAGGTCCGTGAGATTATCAAAGTGCGATTTTATGATCATTTTAATTTAAATCTGTCATACTAAACTTCGGGAGTTTTACCACGGTTTATCATTAATACCGTTTATCGTTACATCACCACTCTGGAAAAAGTCACATGTGCATTTACAAACAATGACTAGTTTCAGTCAGTTTCAGTTATATTAATGTGAGTAAAGATCCTCCAAACTACAAATGGTTTTATTTAAAACATTTTAACATGTGTAACGAAGACAATGCTTTCAACAAAACTCTTTTTGTCAGCTCAAGGAATCAGCTCTGAACCAGTGGAGGACACAGACACCACCACCTTTGTGACCCAATTTGTGAGCACTTTTAACTTATTTTTTTGTCCTTACTATTTTTGTTTTTCTGTTTGCTTTGTGCCGATTGACTGTTTTTCTGTCACATGTTCTCTTGGTACTATGATAAGTAATATGCTAAGAGATGTTCCATAACTGCTGCTGCAAGCTCACTCAAAGCATGTTCCAGCATGTTGTGTTCTGTCTTGACAGTTACTTTACTCCCACAGCTGTGTTTCAAGCTACATTTTTTTACACTAACTTCTAACCCTTACCTTAACCTCTATCCCTAAGCACAAGCAAAAAGTCAGATAATGTATTTTCCTTGTCACAGTCTTTGGAGGCCAATTACCCCGTGCAAGTTACTGATCCTCATGGTAAGTACATCTTCTAAAACAATATTCAAACGGTAAAGTCACACACAAACTATTCTGGGATGCTACTTGAACAATTTGTCAGGGGACTCAAACAATTAATTTTTTTATAATTTGGCACAAAAAATAATTGGATGTGATTTTACTTAATTTGTATTTTTGTAAATACGCACATAAATTATTAAAATTCAATTAGACAAATTAATGGCAGCTCTTTTACTGGTATTTCTGATATATTTGTTTTGGATAATTTTCAAAGTTGTCTTTTCTAATATTTTAATTACTTTTGACATCCTTATTGTTAAGGAAAGTCAGTGATACAGAATAACTTAACACGCGTAAAAACAGTTATCTATTACTCATTTAAAATCCTTGGGTTTTTGCCCTTAATTTTTAAACGTTAACAAAAACTACAAAAAAATGATTTTGTGAAAATAAAAGTATCGATCTAATCCAGGGGTCACCAACCTTTTTGAAACCAAGAGCTACTTCTTGGGTACTGATTAATGCGAAGGGCTACCAGTTTGATACACACTTAAATAAATTGCCAGAAATAGCCAATTTGCTCAATTTACCTTTAACTCTATGTTATTATTAATAATTAATGATATTTATCTTTGGGGAAACACTGATCATCTTAATGATTTCTCACAATAAATATATATAGAAACAGATAACTATCAATATGCAACACTTTATTTTTATATTTTCTCTAAGTGCACATTTTTCAAATTGAACATTTTCAAATGATCACTTCTAAGACAGTCTTGTGAAATCACAATATCCCATTTTAACTAGCTAGCCACTAACATTTTTTAACAAATCATGAATTACTTTGCACCATGTTTGTACAAATAATAACTCATGTAAAATACAAAAGTCAACTCTCAAATTTTTAAATAAATCATGTCACACTTTGAACTGGACACCAAATCTGTTATCTGTTTCTTTGTCAGTTAGTGAAGACCAAGTCTTTAAAATATTTTGTTGGATTTTCAAATTCTATTTGAGTTTTGTCTCTCTTAGAATTAAAAATGTCGAGCAAAGCGAGACCAGCTTCCTAGTAAATAAATACAATTTTAAAAATAGAGGCAGCTCACTGGTAAGTGCTGCTATTTGAGCTATTTTTAGAACAGGCCAGCGGGCGACTCATCTGGTCCTTACGGGCTACCTGGTGCCCGCGGGCACCGCGTTGGTGACCCCTGATCTAATCACTCTGGTATGCTACCACCCTTGGTATCAACATTATTGATTTATGGATACATACGCCCTCCCCTTATCTCAGGGGTCGGCAACCCAAAATGTTGAAAGAGCCATATTGGACCAAAAATACAAAAAAAAAATCTGTCTAGAGTCGCAAAAAATTAAAAGCCTTCTGTAAGTGTTACCATGAAGTCAACACATGATATAAGTGTCTATATTGGCTATATTAGGCTACTATCAAAATGACTGTGTCGCAGGCTGACACAAATCTTCGTGGACAGAAATGTTGAAATGTAATATTTATTCTACCCATTTTTACAACATTGGAAAACATTAGTAAAACGCAGGCTTCTCAGGGGGTGTGATAACTCCTCTAAATGACTGTCTTAGAATGGCCAAAGGTATAGATGTGTGTGTCCAAGTTAAAGGAAATGGCAGTCTGTCTTCTTCGAATTGATTTATAACAATCTTTGCAAGCTGGGTTACGTTTGCTGTGGTCTGGAACAACATGACACACAAACAACTATGAGAAATGCAGCCAATATTACATACAGATAATGTGTCATGAGACATACAAATATAAATTAAATACACAGAGAACTAAAGATGTCCAATAATATCGGCCTACCGATATTATGGGCTGATGAATGCGTTAAAATGTAATATCGGAAATTATCGATATCGTTTTTTTTATTATCGGTATGGTTTTTTATTTTTATTTTTATTTTTTTTATTAAATCAACATAAAAAACACAAGATACACTTATTAATATTCTGGTTCCTACATTATATATCAATATAAATCAATACAGTCTGCAAGGGATACAGTCCGTAAGCACACATGATTGCGCGTGCTGCTGGTCCAATAATAGTACTAACCTTTAACAGTTAATTTTTACTAATTTTCATTAATTACTAGTTTCTATGTAACTGTTTTTATATTGTTTTACTTTCTTTTTTATTCAAGAAAATGTTTAATTTATTTATCTTATTTTATTTTATTAATTAAAAAAAAAAAGTACCATATCTTCACCATACCTGGTTGTCCAAATTAGGCATAATAATGTGTTAATTCCACAACTGTATATATCGGTTGATATCGGTGTCGGTAATTAAAGAGTTGGACAATATCGGAATATCGGATATCGGCAAAAAGCCATTATCGGACATCCCTACAGAGAACATAAGTAAAGGAAATTAAATGAGCTCAAATTTGCCTACAAGTGAGGCATAATGATGCAATACGTACATAAAGCTAGCCTAAATAGCATGTTAGCATCGAGTAGCTTGCAGTCATGCACTGGCCAAATATGCTTGATAAGCACTCCAACAAGTCAATAACATCAACAGAGTTCACCTTTGTGCATTCACACACGGTATAAAACGTTTGGTGGACAAAATGAGACAAAGAATGAATGGCATAAAATATGTCTTTCTCTGGCATCGTTGAAGAAAGTTATACATGTAAACAAATACGGTGAGTTCAAGAACCGCCAAAATTAGTAGGACAAAACGGCGCTCGCCAAATACTCTCATCAGAGAATCATGTTTAAAACAGTGGGATTTCTAACAATTAAGGAGGTTTGTGTCATGTTTTTCCTCCTACAGAAACCATATTAAAACAAAAATATAATTTTTCCCCATCTTTTTCTATTTTCATACATTTTTGAAAAAGCTCCAGGGAGCCACTAGGGCGGCGCTAAAGAGCCGCATGCGGCTCCAGAGGCCACGGGTTGCAGACACCCGCCTTATGTGTACACGTAGCCACTACACAGCAACAAACATCATTATATTATTCTCTCTCTAACTATTATTATTCTACTTGTTCATTTCCTGATAGTATTCCTGTTAGTTACTTTCTGCTCTAACACACTTGCATCTACACTTCTTAAACTATACTAAGCACATATTTCTTCTGTTGTTCCAAGCTTGCGTAGCGGCTAGTTTAGCGGTTAGCATGCCTTCTTGTCTGCGCCTGCTTTTTCTTACTCGGTGTGTAACGTGTTTAGCTTCGTCCTCCAGTGATAATATACGAGTGTTACCTCTATTTAAGTGTATTTTGAGATACAAGCTGTCTGTGGGCTTTTGGTTATGCTGAAGTTGCAAGCATAAGTTTGAGTTACAAGCCACCCCACCGCTAGTTGGCACAGCGAATGCCACAGTGAACCTCGTTAGATCAGCCCAAAAACATCCGGTCTTAGTCGCTAGCATTAATTTATAGGTACAGGTTAAAATAACTTTCTTTTACTATAAGCAGCGGTCCAGCTTTTACCGCCTCCGGCCAAAGTTGTCGGCAGGATTTTCGCTTTTCAGGATTTGCGGTTTCCTGGAGGTCTGTCGCTTCACCACACTGCGAACCGGCACTGCCCACTCTTCTACTCCGTCAATTTAGATTTTTTTACCTATGTGACTTGTAGGGGTGTCAAAATTAATCGGTACAAACCGATTTTAACTTTAGAGATTTGAATACATTGTTTGGATTGATCTATTTCTCGTATGGATTCATTTTATCTACCTATGTTCGGTTGGAAAGTCATGAATAGGTTGCTCGTAGATCTACTACGAAATATGGCCACTCTAATCTTGCGAGATTTCTGCGATGACGTAATACGAGAGTGCTGTTCTCGTTTGCGACTGAAGACAGAGGAACATGTCAGACAGCACCGAAATAGTTTATAAAACAGGGGCGTCAAACTAATTTTAGTTTCAATGGCCGCATGGAGGGAAATTTATTCGCACGTGGGCAAACAGGTTAAATCATGGCATGATAACTTTAAAATACAACTTCGACAACTTCAGATTGTTTTCTTTGTTTTACTTTGGCCCAAAACAGAACAAGGACATTCTGAAAATGTACATATCACAAATAATCCTCTTGACAAAATACTTCAAGTTAGTTAAAAATTCCGAGGAAAAAATTTGGTGCAGTTTCAAAAACACCATGAAGAACACAATGAACTTAGACTTTATCTCAGTGTATTTACAAAGCAGTTAATCTTTAAGTCAAAGCCCATCTAGGATTGAACAAAAAACAAAATAAAGCGTAAATAAAAATTCTTCATGTATCAACTACCTCATTTGTCATGTCCACATAGTTTATCCTGTGCCAACTCAACAAACCATTCAAACTGGAAAACCTATTCAAGAGGGTTGACTTCCTCCTTGCCTTTGAGGCATCACTGTGTATCGATAGACAAATAAAAGCTGTGCAATGTGTAAACAATGTCAACAAACCACAATTAAAAACTTAAAAGACTGAAAGTATTTCATTAAATCGCACACTGTTCACTTTATTAAAATTTGCACAGAAGACAATAATGTTCACAGAACTATATCCATGTGCAGTGTCTCATGCAACATTTTAAGTGGGGTTACCAATTGTTTATTTTACTCCGGTTTGTTTTACGTTGGGTCGAGGGGAGGAGTCGCTGCCCCGCTTTACCATGTACCTCTGGCTTGGTATACTTGCTGGTCCTAGTGTAAACTATTTGCTTGCCTAACAGAATTGCTCTTGCGACATCCACTGGACAGATTTAGAACAACAGTTTCTTAAATTTAAAAATGCAGCTCAATTTTACGCTTAGCAAATTCCTAAAGCCTGCGGGGCGCATGTTTGACATCCCTGTTATAAAGCAATGCACCCCCGAATATTAAATCTAAAGTTTGGTTAATGTTTGGATTAATAAAAAAAAGAAAAAAGAATGGTCATTTGGATAAAAGTATGACCATTTGTAACGTTTGGAAAGTAGCGATAAAGTAGCGGCAGCACGACTTATCTGAGCACCCACCTGGCGATGAGGGGGCTAGGGATGATAATGCTAGCAGACCTAGCAACTGGCAAGACATCCATCCATCCAACCATTTTCTACCGCTTGTCCCTTTTGGGGTTGCGGGGGGTCGCTGGAGCCTATCTCAGCTGCATTCGGGCGGTAGGCGGGGTACAAGACAAAGACACTGATTTTAAAGACTTCCAGCCCCAACTTAGACACAACTCTGCAAGGTAATCACACCAACTACTAGTACCGGTTTCTAATTGGGTCGGTCCTCCTGGACTATGAAGATTCTGGACTATCCATCTATCCATCCATTTTCTACCGCTTATCCCTTTCGGGGTCGCGGGGAGTGCTGGAGCCTATCTCAGCTACAATCGGGCGGAAGGCAGTGTACACCATGAACAAGTCGCCACCTCATCGCAGGACCAACACAGATTGACAGACAACATCCACACACTAGGGCCAATTTAGTGTTGCCAATTAACCTATCCCCAGGTGCATGTCTTTGGAGGTGGGAGGAAGCCGGAGTACCCGGAGGGAACCCACGCAGTCACGGGGAGAACATGCAAACTCCACACAGAAAGATCCCGAGCGCAGGATCGAACCCAGGACCTTCATATTGTGAGGCAAACGCACTAACCCCTCCACCGTGCTGCCGATTCTGGACTACTGATACTCCATCCCATCCATCCATTTTCTATCGCTTATTCCCTTCGGGGTCGCGGGGGGCGCTGGAGCCTATCTCAGCTACAATCGGGCGGAAGGCGGGGTACACCCTGGACAAGTCGCCACCTCATCACAGGGCCAACACAGATAGACAGACAACATTCACACTCACACTCACACACTAGGACCAATTTAGTGTTGCCAATCAACTTATCCCCAGGTGCATGTCTTTGGAGGTGGGAGGAAGCCGGAGTACCCGGAGGGAACCCACGCAGTCACGGGGAGAACATGCAAACTCCACACAGAAAGATCCCGAGCCTGGGATTGAACCCCAGACTACTCAGCACCTTCGTATTGTGAGGCAAACGCACTAACCCCTCTTCCACCGTGCTGCCGATTCTGGACTAATGATACTGATATCGGTCATTTTTTTTATCCAGCTGATCGTCGTAATTATGACACGCTGTCACATTCGGTTCAGGTGCCGCTGCATACACATAACAAATCAGCTTGGAAAAATTATAAATAAGAAGCAACACCACACAAAAGTTTGTAACACAACGATTCATCCTAAAGTCCCTAAAAGTCTCGCACGCTAACAAGAGTTATACAGTTTCAATTGAACGCCACTTAAAGGAGAACTGCACTTTTTTGAAATGTTGCCTATTGTTCACAATCATTATGAAAGACGTGACGACGGATATATTTTTTTTAATTCATTAAAAATTGTATATAAATAAATAAAGTATTTGAGCTTTGTAAGAATGAGATATTTTTAAGTGTTCTTTTTTAATCCATAGTCATGTTTAAATCCGTTAGAATTTAGTTATTTAGTGTGTCTTCTCGTAATCTCTGTGCTTTTATTTTATGTCCGCTAGTAAACTCTTTGTTTTGTTTTAAGGGCTCCTGTTGGTCGGCTAATAGAGCTGTTTTGGCAAGTTGTTATCTGTTTTCAAGGCCTTAGCTGTGCTCCTTTCTGGGCGAGAGGGGCGGTTTTTGTGCTACATAAACTGACTCTTTTTGTTTGGATTTAGACCTCTTCGTGCTGATGCTATTGTTGCGTTGTAAGGGCTGGTCTCCTAAAGCTTTAGTAAAACTTGGCCAAGTACTATTCTGTCTCGGTGGTCCTCCTTACTCAACATAAATGTCATCTTAAAGAATTTAGGATTGACCAGTGTGTTTTATTCCCTGAGAGGAAGACTGGTCACACGCAACAATTTGGGGGCTTCGTCCGGGATGACACGTTGAGGATTGGACGTCTCTATCTCATTTTCACAACTTCTACACCGAAACTGCTGTTTAGTTTACGTGGTGGCACTTAATTGTATCTTGCACTTGTGTTACTGTGGTGTTATAATGCCTCGACTCGATGCACAGCTTGCTTTTCTCTGTATTTAATTGTTGCTACCTTAGCAAACAACAGTAAATACCTGGTAGCTTTTCTAAAAGTATTTTGTTCACATATATTATTTTCTTTGAGTTTATGGATTATGCAGGCACCACCTGTTTTGTATTTGTCTATTTAAAAAATAAACACATGACATCGTTCTGACATGATACATGTAATCTTCTTTTCACCACGCAAAACTTCCATTTTCATCAAATGGCATGGAATCGTATCAAATCGTAATGTTTAAAAAGTATTGTTAGTGAATCGTATCGTAACCCATGTATCGAGATTCATATCAAATCGCCATTTTTGGTAGAGATGCACACCCCTAGTGACTTGTATCAGATATTTTCAAATCCGACCCAGACCTTTTTTATCTGTGGATATGAATTGGATATGTATGTGATGCGACTCTAATCTAAACGCTCTGGTCTCGTTCATCTGACCAATACGTCATCAGAAAGTAAGCATCCTAAAATGTTTCACTAGTAGACAGTTTCAAAATAAATGGTTGACAAATGAGCAAAAATGATATGTTTTATGAACTCACGTCAATGTTCCACCACTCATGTCTCCGACTGCTCGCCAAAATGCTCTTTCGAGCAGACGTCGTAGCAAATGTCCCAGAAACTGCAAAAGGCCAAAAAAAATTGCGCTTTTTCTTAATCTTCTTAATGGCTATAATTCCGTTGAGAAAATGTTGACTCTGAATGCACAACATCCTTGAAATTGTCACAAATTTGCCAGCACTGAGACCTACTAGAATTAGAGTCATGTTTACTTCCATTAAAACTGCGGGTCAGTGTGCGTTCACATGAGAAATTAAATTTTTTTTGTAATGTGAACGACTATAAAAAGATCGGATTTGACCACAAAAAAAAACGAACTGGACATCCTACCCTGCAGTGTGAATGTAGTCTCTGATTGCGGGAGATGTCATAACTCGGAATATCTGCTTTTTCAACTCCGTTATTCACTGCTACCTGGTAGCAAAAGTTATGGACATTGTAAACGCTCTCGCCTCCCCTCTACAGTAACTGACGAGATGCCAATAAAAACAGACAGGATTTTAAAATCAGTCTGCTGGAAGAGGTAAATGTTATACATAATTATTACATTACTTCATAAAACTACTGCAGTTATTTGTAATACAGTCTATTGCATTGTTGTTATACAATATTTATTATGTAAATGTTAAATATTTTTTCCATTTAATAGGCATTTTACATGTAAATTGTGATGTTTTTTTTGGGGGGGGCAAGCAATCATTATGAAAGACATGACGATGGAGGTTTATTTTTTTAAGCATTCTAAATATTGAATAAATGCGATCAAAAGTCCGCTTACAATGGAGCCTATGGGAGCCGCACACTTCCGCCTGTAAAGCCCTTAAAAACATCCAAATACCTCCGTTGAGGTTTTATATACATGCTGTAAGTATACATGTAATGTAGGGCTGCAACAACTAATCGATTAAATCGATTATAAAAATAGTTGACGATTAATTTAGTTTCGTTGGATCTATGCTATGCGCATGCGCATAGGCAATATTTTTTTATTTTTTTTATTTTTTATTTTTTTTAATAAACCTTTATTTATAAACTGCAACACGTTCAAACAGCTGAGAAACAATAATCAAAATAAGTATGGTGCCAGTATGCTGTTTTTTTTCAATAAAATACTGGAAAGTATAGAAATCGACAGATTAATCGATTATCAAATTAATCGTTAGTTGCAGCCCTAATGTAATGTAGTAGTGGGAACATTTATAATAACATTTAATATTTACATATTTTGGTCTCCATTAATTTAAAAAACGCATCACAACAACTGCTTTCTTTTTCCTTCATCACTGATTATTACTCACTGCAGAGTTTGAGAAAAACAAACATAATAAAACATCACTTACTGTATAAGGTCTGCTGTCATTAGGAAGGTGACTGCTGGGATGTTCATATATTTCCATTTAGATGAAAAATGTCTCATAATCTTCACAAAGAAACAGGGTGGGTGGGCGGGGGTGCAAGGATCTTTTAGTGTCGTCCTCGCCAGTTTCAGGTCATAAACGGCTGTCAAAGTCTACCAACTTGTCTGAATACCTATTCAGACTTCTTCTGTCCAGGTGAGAGTCATGATTTATGATCTACAATAAACTTACAAGGAGCAGGGAAGCGAGGAAGCAGTCCACTCGATGATGTAAACATAGGGACACACGGAAGTGTTCACGGCGCCGCTATAAATAGTTTGTCTGCGTTAGCGCTTATAATAACAGTATCACGAATACTTGGTTAATATTGATGTCACAAAATGTAAATGGAGTATTGTTGGCGCTTTTTGAATGTTTTTTATTGGATTTTATGGGCAGAATAATGGAGTTCCTATTGGCTCCACTGTAAGACTTTTATTTACGTTTATTTAATATTAAGAATGCTGTAAAAAAAAAAAAAATCAATTTGTTGATTTAATGATTGTGAACAATAGGCAAAATTACTCGCTTGCATTATTAAAATAAGCTTAAGAAAAGACCACAATATTTGTCCACAAATGCAATTTTATTCACTAACAGTGTTACAAAAAAGATAAATTAGAACAGTACATAATGTTGGATAAAGAGAACATACAAACCCTTTATTTATTGAATCACAATTATTGAAATTCAAAGATTTGGTGCATTTGCAAACAGCTAAAATTATGTACAAAGCAAACTATAACCTGCTACCCAAGAATGTTCAACAATTATTTTCAACAAAAGAAGAGAAATATAACCTTAAAGAAAAAATGTAATTTACATATGTATATATAAATGGTAAAGAAATGCTATGATACGAAAAGGAGTAGGATTAAATAAGATGTGCATCTTCCTACTCCTATTCGGTCGTGCTGTAATGAAACAACTGGAAATATGTGATGCATTCCATCGTATCGTATGCATGTTTGAAATAAACTTAAACTGAACTGAACTGAACTGTCAGAATATCATTCAGGGACGTATTTAAACGTTTTATTTAAATGCATGTCATTTATTTGCCCAAAACTTGCTAACCGTTTTATCCAAAGTTCTTTCAGGCTGTATTGTGATATACAGGTGCAGAAAATGACTGTATTTAAAGGGGAATTGCACTTTTTTGGAATTTTGCCTATTGTTCACAATCATTATGATAGACAAGAAAGCGTTTTTTTTTTCACTTCCTCACATATAAAAATGCAGCTAATGGGAGCAATCGATTCTGCCTCTAAATAACTTTAAAAATGCATTCAAAAACTGTCACTAATACTTTATTAATATTCCGTAACCTGGATCATAACCAAGCTGTAGCGGCATTGTTATTGTAAGAACGAACACTGAGGAACTATTTTTCTATAGTAGTAACACATGCTACGGTATCAGCTGTAGAAGCTAACTACGGCAAGAGATAAGCTAGCTTCTATGATAACAGGAAGCGCGTTTGACTTTGTAATACACAACGCAATGCGATAAGACACCAATCTGTACTGACTGAAATACATGAACAATCATATTACAGTATCTGTAAAGTATTAGCCGACATTTTATGTTTTGTTTGTACACAGCTAGCTCGACATAATATGCTGTCTATGTCAGGCCCGGCCCTAACCAATCTGGCGCCCTAGGCAAGATTTTAGGTGGCGCCCCCCCCACATCGGCAGTGAAGTGTATATACTCACAAGAAACCGAATAGCTTTGTCTTTGACCTTTTTTTTTTACTTACAACTATACCTAATATATAAAGGGGTGGAAAAGTGACTATTACCTGCAGGGCAAACATTAGCTAACCAGAAGGCAATAACAATGTAAACAAAAAACACCTGCTTAAAATATCTAATACAAATGTCCCAGAGGAATGTAGGTGGGAGTACTGTAATTACCTAACGTTACATTATTATTTTCCATAACAATTTAGCCCCCTCCACAATATTAACCCGACGTTAAAACAGAACTAGCTATTTATTGATTAGCAATTGCCGACTCATGTAACATTAGCTTAATGCTAAAAAGCCAGGTTACTATCACATTCTGTAACAGACAAATAATTTCATGTAGGCTAACGTTACCTACTTGCTACCTCTGTCTTTTCTCGTTTCTCCTCCCCTTCTTTTCTCTTTTTTCTTTCCTGGGCACCTCACAGTTTTGGCCGTTTTGGCATCTTGTGTTGATTTTTTGATGTGGTGACGTCCAAAAAGAGTCATGATACGGGAAGGGAGGGGGCGCACCGTGGGGGGGGGGGGGGGGGAATGTTGTAACAAATACAAATAATATTTCTATTAAATAGGCTTTACTTTGTATTTTAATTAACGTGGGATTATTTTTTGTATTTAGAAATAATAGTACCAACTTCTTTTCTCTTTTTTTTTTTTTCTCTCCAACATTTGTGGCACTTGCGTGGCGCCCCCTGATGGACGGCGCCCTTAGCATTTGCCTATACGGCCTATGCCACGGGCCGGCCCTGGTCTATGTCATGTTTGTATCATTCATGATCAAAATAAAGTGTGACTCCCGCAATGGACAGTTGTCTGTTTGGTCCAGCTGGATGTTGTTTCCGCTTTATTATGAGTAAGCACTCCATTTATGTCAAAATAGCTTCGCTCCAAGTTCCACATTTTGCAGCTTTGATTCACTTCTCACCTCACTCTCACGGCTTCCGTCTGCTCCAACAAAAGACAAAGTTGTGAATCCTCATTTGTCCAAAAATCGTCTTCGTTGTTTGTTGCTGAATCTGCCATGATTGGAACACACTCGCGTTTTTGATTCCGGAAGGGGTTGATGCCAGAAGTCAGACGTGCGTTGCTTTGGAAACGGAAATCAATGCGCCGAAGAATTAGTTTAGGCAATGATTAAAATTACAAAAATACGATAAATATTGTTATATTGTTGTAAATTTTGAAGTGGTTTTAGAGGGCGTAGAAGGCTACAACGGTTACTCCCATTAGCCGCATCTTCCAAGCGTTTTTTTTATCATCTTTAAAATCCCCCAAAAAGACGTATTTTCCTGCCTCTCATAATGATTGTGAACGATAAGCAAAATACATTTTTAAAAACTGCAGTTCCCCTTTAAAGGCAAAATGTTCCTTTATGTCTTTTTACTTAAGTTTACATTTTTGGTACCGTATTGGGTTTTGTACTTTCAATATTTAATGTTACTTTACGGAATACACATTGTTTATATATATATTCTTCTATGCATATCATATGACACTGCAATCTACTGAGTTCCGCCAAATGCCAAATATTCTAAAATACCGTATATAGTGTTTTTATTCTTCAATCATTGATTGATTGATTGAGACTTTTATTAGTAGGTTGCACAGTGAAGTACATATTCCGTACAATTGACCACTAAATGGTATCACCCGAATAAGTTTTTCAACTTGTTTAAGTTGGGGTTCAATTAAATTGATTCATGATACAGATATATACTATCAGATATACAATCTGGTGTTGATGTTATCAAACAATAATGAAATATTGAAAATAACGAAATAAAAAAATTACGTCACAGTTACTTTGCTGAGTAACTAATTACTCTATCAATGAGGTAACTGACTTACCAACCCGATTTAATTTAAAATTTTATTTTATGTTTATATATTTACTTGTTTGAATGAAATGAACAGACCTGATCAGTCACTCGTGAGTTAGCAGTAACTCACCACCCTTTTCTGAGTGGCTCGGGGAGAGTCTACAAGTTTCACAAATCTGACGAGGTAACCTCAAGCAAAGCAATGATGAAGTGAGGAGGCAGTGCGTTGTTGAAATTGTAGTCGGGGACACTGCAAACGCTTTTTCATTGGCCATTAATTGGCTTTACGACGTTGTTGAAACAGAAAGGCGGTCATTTGACGGAACATCTAATTTACTAACAGAACAAACAATTGCACCACATAAATGATAAGTTAACACATAGCATTAACTGGTGCTGTGCAATATTAAAATATAAACATATATCTTAGTAGGACATACACATTTCAAATGTAAGATATAATTCTCTGTTGTTTATGATGTGATTTTAAGTCTGGGCTGCGGTTAATGTAACTGAAACAATGCTGCTACTTTGCAGTAGTTGCGGTAACTCATTACGTTTCCATGCACTAAATTAGTCTGTTTTCTCAAATACGTTTTTTTATATTTTTACACCTGTGTGTGAAGTCCAAGTGTTCATGCACTATCTCTAATATGACTATTGGTCATATGCCTCCCGTATACTGGGGGGGCGCTTATTTCATTTTAGCGTGGTTAAATGAATACCTTTTCCGGTTGACCTATGACGTCACACTAGGATTTGCGGATCCTTACAACTTGTTTTAAGTGATGTCGGCTGTAATATTGGCACAGATTCCAAATATTTCGTCTCTAATGGCTATGCCAGTGGTTCTTAACCTGGGTTCGGTCGAACCCTAGAGGTTCGGTGAGTCGGCCTCAGGGGTTCGGCAGAGCCTCCACCGCGGAGGTCAAGACACACCCGACTCATCTTGTAAATAAAAACTTATTATGGATATTATCCCCAAACAATGTTCCCTCGAATTTTCCATCTGATTTGCAGGTGTGTAATTTGTTGTGAGTTCATGTACTGTGTTGGTTTTGTTCTTTGAACACGATGATGTTCATGCACGATTCATTTTGTGCACCAGTGAAAGAATATATAACTTTGTCTTGAATTTGAGAAAAAAACATTTTATTTTTCACCAAATAATGGTTCGGTGAATGCACATATGAAACTGGTGAGGTTCAGTACCTCCAACAAGGTTATGAACCACTGGGCTATGCTGATTTTAAGTAGCAGACAGCATCAAGAAATTATCTTAGATTGCGTTACGAACATGGTGCTACGAATGCAGGTCCGAAGCAAAGACAGACCGGCGGAAGAGTTTTTTTCGAAGACATTTTCAGACAAAGAATCATGGAAATAAAATGTTTGAATGTCTTAGAGTTCATTCATAAGGCTCTGTGGATTGATAGGAGTTTTAAATTCAAAGGAAAAGACCGTTGGTGCCTTGATCGATACTGTTCCAGATGAAGTTTGCACTGTTCTGGACTATCTTGCCAGTTGTGTGGAAAGTTAATCAATGTGGAGTGCACAAATGCAGCGTGAAGAGGTTTGTGTACACTTTATTATTTGCCTTTAATGTACCTGCTTTATAATCTTTCATCTAATTTTGTTTGGGAATTTTATTTTATTTTACATTTCCTTAGCTACTTTCTTAAATAAATCAGTTTCTTTTTTTCTACCATCGATGCACTTCAAAATGTTCTGTTCTTTTGGTTTGTGAAGCAAATAAGAAGTCTCCTCTTCATGACAATTGTTGGTACGTTTTTACTGAATGGTATCTGCTTCTGGGTTGTATCCCGCGGGTTCAGACTGGCGCATGCGCAATACAAAGGATCTTCTCCAGACGCACACACCCCACTCGAGAGATCTGGTTTCCAAATGCATAATCCAGGTGTGTTAGTCCGACTTTTCAAAAACAGAACACGATTGGATTAAGGAGTTTCCATGGGCTGTAGGAGGCTTAGTTAGAGTCAAACTATTTGAGAAATCGGACTAATTTAGTGCATGGACACGTATTACATAACTTGAAAAAACTGTACGGCAACAGCCGGCAGTACTATGGATGTCAACAATGCACTGACGGTGACCACGATGGAAGCTAAACCAACAAAACCGAAGAGTCATTGTTGCCAAAAACAGAAAAAAAAGTCCCTTGTTTGGATTGAAACGTCAGACATGGACTCGCAAACATGCCGCCATCAAGTGGTGTGTTTTTTTTCTCCAATATATATATATATATATATATATATATATATATATGTATATATATATATATATATATATATATATATATATATATATATATATATATATATATATATATATATATATATATATATATATATATATATATATATATATATGTGTGTGTATATATATATATATATATGTGTGTCTTAATAAGGTTATCCAAAAAATAGTGCTCGATACCGTAGTAGAGCGCAATATATGTATGTGTGGGGAAAAAAAATCACAAGACTATTTCATCTCTACAGGCCTGTTTCATGAGGGGGGGTACCCTCAATCGTCTCCTGACGATTGAGGGTACCCCCCCTCATGAAACAGGCCTGTAGAGATGAAATAGTCTTGTGATTTTTTTTCCCCACACATACACATATATATATATATATATATATATATATATATATATATATATATATATGAAATATGTGTTTTATAAATAAAATGACAAAAAATAAGCAAAATTAGCATTTATATATAAATATAATTTTGGAAAAAAATACTATATCCTTATATATACGTATATATCGGTATCGGCATATAAGACTACCTATATCTGTGCATATATTTTTGTTCATCTTGCACAGCACTTGCATAAATCACCTACTACTATTCTATTTACCGTATTTTTCGGAGTATAAGTCGCTCCGGAGTATAAGTCGCACCGGCTGAAAATGCATAATAAAGAAGGAAAAAAAACATATATAAGTCGTACTGGAGTATAAGTCACATTTTTTGGGGAAATGTATTTGATAAAACCCATTACCAAGAATAGACATTTGAAAGGCAATTTAAAATAAATAACAAATAGTGAACAACAGGCTGAATAAGTGTACGTTATATGACGCATAAATAACCAACTGAGAACGTGCCTGGTATGTTAACGTAACATATTATGTTAAGAGTCATTCAAATAACTATAACATATAGAACATGCTATACGTTTACCAAACAATCTGTCACTCCTAATCGCTAAATCCCATGAAATCTTATACGTCTAGAGTCTTACGTGAATAATTTGATATTTTACGGTAATGTGTTACTAATTTCACACATAAGTCGCTCCTGAGTATAAGTTGCACCCCCGGCTAAACTATGAAAAAAACTGCGACTTATAGTCCGAAAAATACGGTACTTAAATAAACAACTTTGCACGAATAAACATGTAACTATAACTGTATTAACGAAGTGCAATACATGCTGGGTAGTCCAGTGACAACTCGTTTCCCACTTCCCAGAATGCATTGCCACACGGTTGTAGAAAGTAGAATATTAGAAGAAATGCACAAATCCCAATTGTGAGCTTATGTGTTAAACATTGAAATATTTCCATCAGATGCTGTGACTCTTCACCTGAGCTCCATGCCTCCTGGATACCTGAGCACATCCAACATAATTAGTCAGGTCAGTGTTATCGATCTTCTTCTTATCACTAAACCCTTTCTGAAATGTGTACTACTAAATGGCTGTAAAACCATAACTCTTATTACATTCACCTCGTCTCTCAAGTTTCACTTCATGCAATAGTACAGTAACGACTGTGACGTTGTACCCAGGGGTATAACGTTTCATCGTCACTGTCGCCAACAAATTCATTTGTCGATAATACTCTGTGACGTCGTTGCTCGGGTTTTTCCAGACAGAAATGAACATGCACGAGTTAACGTGACTGGTGACCAGCAGTAACAAGAAACATACATTTTGATTGATAACAAATAACCCAACAGGAACACAACATTGATACAATGTTGATTATTCATACATGTCCTTTGAAACTGACTTTGAAACAACGTTACAAAATACTTGTATTTGTAAATTAAGACAACGTTGATGTCCAACGTTGGATCTACTTTGTTGGTTGGGAAATGACCAAATTTCAATGGTCAAATCAATGTCACAACCTGGCATTGAATAAACGTCGTCAAAAAGCATTTTGTTTCAAAGTTATGTTTATGTTGTAGAATATTGGTTGGGAAATGACCGAAATTCAATGGTCACATTAACGTCAGAACCCAACATTGATTAAACGTCACCAAAAACCATTTTGTTTCAACGTTATGTTTGAGTTGTTCAACGTCAGGACCTAATTCAACACGTTTTTAACGTTGTTTTAATGTCTTGTGCCTGCCGGGAAATAATTGTTTGAATATATATTCATGGTGTTTCATTTTGCATAATCAAAGAGAGTGGAGAAAGAATAAAAATAAATATGCTCATGTTCAGAACAAACATGTTTATTTACATATTTTTTGTAATGAAATGATGAGATCAGGGCATTATTTTGATACAGTAAAAGTGACTGTCATTAGGACGTTGTTTTAGTTAAACTATCATGCATACTCTTAAAAGATCGATGTTGGTTGGAGCACATGTGAATAATACATTTCTATAAAATCTATTTATCTGTGTTTTCTGTGTTACAGCCAGTCAAAAATGTTGAAGAATGTTCCTGTCCAGCATTGACTTCATCAGGTATGTTATTTACGATGCTAGCAGCCAAGCTCACTCAGAAAAATAAAAATAGCATCCTAAACTTTAGACAATAAATAATATTTTGTGTACACAAAATAGATATTTACTAGGGCAGCGGTTCTCAAATGGGGGTAGGCGTACCCCTGGGGGTACTTGAAGGTATGCCAAGGGGTACGTGAGATTTTTTTTAAATATTCTAAAAATAGCAACAATTCAAAAATCCTTTATAAATATATTTATTGAATAATACTTCAACAAAATATGAATGTAAGTTCATAAACTGAACATCAAATCAAGTAGGCTATTCCATTCATTACAATGCAATATTCAGTGTTGACAGCTAGATTTTTTGTGGACATGTTCCATAAATATTAATATTAAAGATTCATTTTTTTGTGAAGAAATGTTTAGAATTAAGTTCATGAATCCAGATGGATCTCTATTACAATCCGCAAAGAGGGCACTTTAAGTTGATGATTACTTCTATGTGAAGAAATCTTTATTTATAATTGAATCACTTGTTTATTTTTTTTTAGTTATTTTTATATATTTTTTTCCAAATAGTTCAAGAAAGACCACTACAAATGAGCAATATTTTGCACTGTTATACAATTTACTAAATCAGAAACTGATGACATAGTGCTGTATTTTACTTCTTTATCTCTTTTTTTTCAACCAAAAATGCTTTGCTCTGATTAGGGGGTACTTGAATTAAAACAATGTTCACAGGGGGTACATCACTGATAAAAGGTTGAGAACCACTGTACTAGTGGATAATCCCCTCAGCTATCAAGGCAGAAAGGAAAAGAAATGTCAACACAAGCATGGAAAAAACTCAATGTAAACAACATTGTAAAATTGCATTGAAAACTTAACAATTACCACTTAAAATTGAGATGCAAAAATAAGGAATATGTAAGAAATGCTTAATAAAGTGTAAGAAAATAGTGCAAAGTGTGAAAATGGCGCAACCAAACCTGATAGTTAATACTGTTACCTGATTGGCTATTAGCGTGTCACTCCCACTGATCACCGATCACATCCTGCATTGCTCAATTACAGAAAGCGAACGCCTTTGTTTGTGCAACCAACCTTGCTTCGCACTTACGGTTTCTTCAGACAAAGAAAAAAAATTATTGAACGCGTTTTTTAATTGCTACAGATAACGTGTCTATCACGATATATATTTTGGGTTTATCCCGCAGCCCTAATTTACAACAAGACAAACTTCAATGCAGCTCACCAGCTCTTCTCTTTTGAGCGGGTCACTAAATAAACTAGCAGGCAAACGCCACTACAGTTTAACACTTCAGAATCATACTGTCAGGACTTGGACTTTGGCATGGTTTGTTTTCCCATGGTGCAAAAGATTTGGACCGGACATGGCGTGAAGTAGTGATGGGTCCGGCAACACCGATGCATCGGCGCATGCGTCGACCTCATAGAGCAAAACCCTGTCGGTGCGCGTACCGCTTTTAGAAAGTCACGTGACCGATCATGAGCTGTTTCGGTCACGTGACCGATACGCAAACTGTGTCGCACTGACGCCTCCTCTGTGCCCTGTGAGCAGGTCTTTTCTACGGCCGGAGAATTTAATTAATAACTAAGAAGAGAAATCGTCTAAAATTTAATACGTTGGAAAAACGTTTTTTTTAAAAATAAAAATGTGTAAAAAAAAATAAAATAAAAAATAAAAAATCCCGGTCCGCAAGCATCCTCATTCACAACACGTTCTCTTAGATTTCCATGTTATGATACATGTTGACATTATTTATTGACTGTATCTAAAAAAGATAAAAATATATTTGTATTTAAATGAAGATATGAAATAATCCTAAATGAAATACAATGACTTGGTTTATATTATTGTATATACTGGGTCATAAAATCAGGTTGCCTGTAGGGATTTTTAATGTCCAGCAGATGTCAGTATTTAGTGACACAGTATCGACACAGTATCAATACAGTTTTGCAATGTGTCGAAACGCTTCATGACGCCTCATCAACCCATCACTAGCGTGAAGGTAAATACATATTTAAATTTTAACACTCAAAAAAGGAACAAACAAAAGGCGCTCACAGTGGAGGCACCAAACTTAACGCAGGGAACAAAAACTTGGACTATGCATATCTATGAACATGGCAAAACAAAAGACACTAACTGTGGCATAAATAAACACAACTTACTTGCGGAAGCAAAGAGCAGCATGAAGGATGGTATCAAGAGTGTCAGGGGTATATCGAGAGTGTGATGTCGCCAGGCTAATTGCCTGGCAACTACGGGCTTAAATAGTGAAGACATGATTAGAGACAGGTGCGTGAGTCGTGAGGACAGGTGAAAACTAATGGGTTGCTATGGTGACAAAACAAACAAGAGTGCACAATGAGTCCAAACGTGGAACAGGTGAAACTAATGGGTAACCATGGAAACAAGACAAGGGAGTGACAAAGCAGGAACTAAAAAGAGTCCAAAAACCAAGCAGAACGTAACTTAAACAAAACATGATCCCAGACATGACACATACACAATATCACATGAAACACAATAGGTTGAAAATCCTTAATTATCATTCGTTGTCCTTATAGGGAAACTGCACCTGTTTTGGAATTTTGCCTATCGTTCACAATCATTATGAAACACATGACGACAGATGGATTTTTTTTTTAATACATTCTAAATATTAAATAAACGTAAATAAAAGAGGTGGTGTCGCAGACCACCTCCTCTGTTCAGGGATGGTTTTTCAACCTTGACATAGATGGCTTCCCTCACTCCTCTTTCGTAGCATCCGTCCTCCCTGTCCAGAATCTGTACATTTTTGTTCTCAAAGTAGGTGCAGGTAGACAGCTGAGTCTTGGTCGGTAAGAACTTGCCCGTCTATCCTGTGCCATATGTCCAAAGAAAAATATGTACCGTATTTTTTGGAGTATACGTCGCACCGGAGTATAAGTCGCACCTGCCGAAAATGCATAATAAAGAAGGAAAAAACATATATAAATCGCACTGGAGCCCGGCCAAACTATGAAAAAAACTGCGACTTATAGTCCGAAAAATACGGTAATATTAAAAACGGCGTTCGTATGGATACAGTCTGAGTCAAATGTTCATTTGATCATTGTGTGTTCTTCTTTCTCCTGAGTTCATTATGTCTTCTTTTGCATGTCTGCGCTGACAAGACGATGCCAAAGAAGGACAATTCCAGCTGAACAACGCCTGTGAGAAGTGCTGCCAGCCTGCGCCTCCTCCGAAGATCAGCGACCTCATGAATGACAAAGATCTTCTGGACATACTGAGGCTGAAACTGGATCCGTATCACTGCACCGTGAAAAACTGGAAGAACTTTGCGAGTCGTTGGGGGATGAGCTACGATGAACTTGCCCTGCTGGAGCACCGGACACAAGGTTCTCTGTCCCACAGCCCCACCCAGGAGTTCCTCCTACGGTACAACCAGAAACCAGTGGCAGAGCTCACAGAACTGTGCCGCATTTATAAGCGCATCGACGTGCTGCGATTGTTGCAGAGCTGGATGGAGAGCGTTTGGCCGTCACGCTGGCAACACGCCAACTAACACACATCCAACAACTCAAACATCTTCTGTGGAAGATACAAGACTCAGCTTCATTGGTCTCCCTTATCTCTCGTCAGCGGTATGATCCACACTAAAAACTAACAAAAAGATACTTGAGTTTGGTTTGATTACTTGAAGTTTTGTCAGTGAAACTGAAGTGAATTAATTAACTTATATCATATTTTGCTAATGGTGAAGATTTATATCCAGCCTGGAGAAGGCAAACCACTAAGTTTAAGTAAACAGTGGTATTTCAGTTTGAGCACATAATAAGATAAGGCCCCTTAGTTTGATATTCGCAGGTGGATTGGATCACTTCTCGTAGGAAAAGAGGCTTTAAAGGGGAACATTATCACCAGACCTATGTAAGCGTCAATATATACCTTGATGTTGCAGAAAAAAGACCATATATTTTTTTAACCGATTTCTGAACTCTAAATGGGTGAATTTTGGCGAATTAAACGCCTTTCTAATATTCGCTCTCGGAGCGATGACGTCACGTTGTGACGTCACATCAGGAAGCAATCCGCCATTTTCTCAAACACATTACAAACACCGAGTCAAATCAGCTCTGTTATTTTCCGTTTTTTCGACTGTTTTCCGTACCTTGGAGACATCATACCTCGTCGGTGTGTTGTCGGAGGGTGTAACAACACGAACAGGGACGGATTCAAGTTGCACCAGTGGCCCAAAGATGCGAAAGTGGCAAGAAATTGGACGTTTGTTCCGCACACTTTACCGACGAAAGCTATGCTACGACAGAGATGGCAAGAATGTGTGGATATCCTGCGACACTCAAAGCAGATGCATTTCCAACGATAAAGTCAAAGAAATCTGCCGCCAGACCCCCATTGAATCTGCCGGAGTGTGTGAGCAATTCAGGGACAAAGGACCTCGGTAGCACGGCAAGCAATGGCGGCAGTTTGTTCCCGCAGACGAGCGAGCTAAACCCCCCTGGATGTCTTGGCTCACACCGTCCCGAGATGATCAAGAGAAGAATATCGACCCTAGCTTCCCTGGCCTGCTGACATGAGGGTATGTCTACAGAATATATTAATTGATGAAAATTGGGCTGTCTGCACTCTCAAAGTGCATGTTGTTGCCAAATGTATTTCATATGCTGTAAACCTAGTTCATAGTTGTTAGTTTCCTTTAATGCCAAACAAACACATACCAATCGTTGGTTAGAAGGCGATCGCCAAATTCATCCTCGCTTTCTCCCGTGTCGCTGGCTGTCGTGTCGTTTTCGTCGGTTTCGCTTGCATATGGTTCAAACCGATATGGTTTCTTCTTCAATTTCGTTTTCGCTACCTGCCTCCACACTACAACCATCCGTTTCAATACATTCGTAATCTGTTGAATCGCTTAAGCCGCTGAAATCCGAGTCTGAATCCGAGCTAATGTCGCTATAGCTTGCTGTTTTTCCGCCATGTTTGTTTGTGTTGGCTTCACTATGTGACGTCACAGGAAAATGGACGGGTGTATATAACGATGGTTAAAATCAGGCACTTTGAAGCTTTTTTTAGGGATATTGCGTGATGGGTAAAATTTTGAAAAAAACTTCGAAAAATATAATAAGCCACTGGGAACTGATTTTTAATGGTTTTAACCATTCTGAAATTGTGATAATGTTCCCCTTTAATAGGGACTTCGTAATGCAAAAGTGATAACCATATCCTTGAGAATAGACTACCTGTGTAGCTCAACGCCAACATTTAAGTTGATTGATTCATTGATTAAAACTTTTATTAGTAGATTGCACAGTACAGTACATATTCCGTACAATTGACCACTAAATGGTAACACCCGAATAAGTTTTCCAACTTGTTTAAGTCGGGGTCCACGTTAATCAATTCATGGTAAAATGACTTAAAGCAGTTGTTTTCCAGACACTTACACACAAACATCTCCTTTTATGGTCAGAATGTGCTCTCCTGACTTAGCACACACACCCAGAGGCAGGAAGGAGGAATATAAAAAGAGATGGTTTGGCTTCAGAGTTCCTCCAGGTACTGCAGACCTGAATAATGACGCTCGCTTGTAATAAAGCAACTTTTCGTTCAGCAAAGCGTCTCCGACGTCTCTTTTAATCCAGCCGCACTGCCGTGTCGCCCTCGTGCCCGGAGGATGGAGGGTGACGAGACCAGAAATACACTTCAAAACAAATAATTCTCAAGTAATCACATGCATGCTTTGCCACATTTATTGGATGTTGCATATGATGGATACATTGTCGACCCATCAGTTATAAAAGGAAATATCGGCCCCGACACGATCCCATGATCAAGATTGGGTAATTTTTTAATTATATATTCTAAAAAGAACAGCAGTGTTCTATGGCCTTCCAGTATTTCACAACAAACAACACTGTACTTGTAAATATGCTTTTAAATAACAATAGCCAACTATATTACACTCTAAAAAGGACGGCAGTGTCACGGCGGGGGGGTCGCAGCTTTCTGCAAGGTTTGTTCCCCCGAGATGCAAACGGATCACTCCGGACAGGACTTGCAGGTAGGAGCATGGTTTAATCTTCAAAATTAAACATGTACTAAAAACACAAAACAAGCAGAAGGAAATCGTGGGAAGTCAAGGTTACCTCTTAGCACAGGAAGCATAAACTCGGAGACAAGAACTACAAGCGTGACTGTTGCATGAAGCAAACAATGACGCCAGACTGAGTATGTCGAGCAAGGGGAATATATAGCTCTCTGATTGGTGGTTGACAGCAGCTGAGCGTGGGACCACTAACCAGAGGCAGGGGAACCCAATTAATCCCTACGGTGACCAAAATAAACCCAGGAGTGCACACAACAGTAACTCAGGGAGTCCAAAACTAACAGAACATATCTACCGTGTTTTTCGGACTATAAGTCGCAGTTTTTTGCATAGTTTGGCCAGGCTCCAGTGCGATTTATATATGTTTTTTTCCTTCTTTATTATGCATTTTCGGCAGGTGTGACTTATACTCCGGTGCGACTTATACTCCGAAAAATACGGTAACCAAAACATGATCCGGACCACGGATCATGACAGCCAGTGTTTTAAACAAACAATAATGTGCTTATAAATATGCTCATAAATAACAACAATGGTCAACTACTTTACATTCTAAAAAAAAAAATAGCAGTGGCGTGGACCTTTCAATTATATAAAACAAACAATATTGTTCTTAATATTGATTTAATATTGTGGTAGTGTGATATCATCATGTCATTTGTAATGAAATAGACTAATAAAAAGGCTAAAACATATATTTAAAGAGCAATCTTTGTGTTTTTAGTATTTATTATAGCATTTCAGCCTTTTCAGCCTTTTTTCATTACATTATGCATTTTAGCTCAATGTTTCTGCTATTGCTGGCGGGTTTTTTTTGTTTATTTTATTTCCACAATGTGCCATAAAAAACAGAGCTGCGTTGAGCAAATGGCCACCAGGCAAAACGTTGCCTTCCGAGCGAAATAATTGAAGCAGTGGTGTTCAAATTGTTTGCCAAACGACACAAGTGTGTCTCTAAGCTGTGTTTTCTTGGCACTTATGGAAGTGATAAAAGATGGATTGCACGCTTCTGGAGCTTTTCTGCACACTCTCTGTGCTTATGGTGGCGGATCTCTACTCTCACTCACACAAATAAAGACACCCCTCCCTTTCACTTTTAATTAGTACCTCTACCCGTTAAATATAGCGGCAAAGTCGCTAAATTGCATCACAGATCATTTCTGGTCCTGTATGTCTTGTTCTCTGGCAATGAGGTGTGTTGTGAAGCGGAGTTACGCCACACCTGCATTTGTGCTGCACTGCCACACTTTCATTAGCATTTGTTCATGAGTGACGGAATTGGAAGCGCTAAATCCGTATTTGTGACAGACTTGCACAAATAAATACTGTATATAGGAACACTGGATATATTTTTTTAGAGATTAGGCTTTCTTCTTCGGACTGACTCAGTGCTCACATGCCAAGAGATGACGCGACTGGCAGAGGAAAAAGGGATACCGAGGAAATGAAAGGTGTCGATGATTTTTGCGTGTTGGTATGAACTTGGTATTAAAGTATTGATACTTTTAACAACCCTAAGTTATTGTGTTTTATTGACTTTGTTTTGATTAATCAATTGAATGTAATGCAAGAGAATAATGACCTAGTTTAAATATTGTGATATTTTTACACTGCCATCCTGTGTTTTTTCTGATTATAATTGTGATTTAGATTTATAGTTAATACATGCGATTGGTATCGGCCGATCTTGCTCATGACTATTCTGTATCAGCAAAAAAAAAACCTGAGAGGAACAACCCTAAAGCAGGCCGAGCTTCAACGGCGGCCCTCCAGCATCTTCACTTTGGCAGGCGGCACGAGTTCAATAATCAATGACTGGAAGGGGTGTATTCATATCATAAACAACTAGCCAAGTCTATGATAGCTACCATTGTGTCGCCATCTGGTGGCCAATGAAATTACCTGAACTATTAATTGTAATTGCTGCAAAATAGCACAGCAGTTACTTGTATGACCCAATACAAACAACCTTCCCCAGTCATGGTGCAAAAAAAGGAAAAAGAGAAAAATCAACCAGCACAAAAAGACAACAAACATGGACGCACATAACACAACCTGCTCATTGAACTTTATGCGTAATACAAAAAAAATGTCCAATCAACATTAAAAAAAGATCAAAACTACAAACTTTTAAATCCCTTACACGGGATGTTGGGAAAAGGCAAAACGCCTTTTCCACACTTATCCATGTTTGGTGCATTTTAGCTGCTTGATGTTACTGATTGTTTAAAAATATATAAGGAAGTTGTCACTGAAGTAAACAAGGTACAACTTGAACTTTCACATACTCTTAATAACCAATTATAATAATTATTATTATATATCCATTATATTATAATATAATGGATATATAATAATCCAGTGGGTAACTCATCAAGGCAGCATGTTGATGGACTCAGACTGTGGATGATTTCTTCAACTGTTTCGTCAGTGACAGGAGTGAAATGTGCCAGCTCTAGTTGACTAGCTGGCTGCAGAGAAGCTATTTGTTTTCCGGGAATTGTTGCATTTTAATTCTGTGAACTTTAGCATGAAAGAATATTGCAAACTCATTGCACTTTGATGTAGAAATTAGTTCTACTGGAAGTGAAATTAAAAGTTAAAGTTAAAAGTCGCAACGATAGTCACGCACACACACTAGGTGTGGTGAAATTACCCTCTGCATTTGACCCATCCCTTGTTCACCCCCTGGGAGTTGAGGGGAGCAGTGAGCAGCAGCAGTGGCCACGCTTGGGAATCATTTTGGTGATTTAACCCCCAATTCCAACCCCTGATGCTGAGTGCCAAGCAGGGAGGTAATGGGTCCCATTTGTATAATCTTTGGTATGACTCGGCCGGAGTTTGAACTTACGACCTTCCAGTCTCAGGGCGGACAGTCAACCACAAGGATGCAGAGATAACAGGCGGAATGCAAGTAAAACTACTTGTAATGTAATAGTCACACTGAACAACAGTCTACAAAGTATAATGATCCAGCACTGAAGGAGGGACCCAGGTGGAATTAAATGCGCACAAAAGCTCACACGATCATAGAAAACCCCACAATAAAAACTGACTAGATCAATTATTGAACCCCACATGAATAAAACAACCCTCTAGGTGAACTGAGCGTGACATCAACATCAGCAGTTGTCAACACAATTGAAACTATCAGGATTTGTGTATTAACTTTTGATTTAGTGCAGACATAAGCAGAATGTGTGACGAAGCATTTTGGTTTGTTGCCATGTTTTTCCTTAATTTGTGTAAGATGTAGCATTTTGTTAGTCAGAGAAGTTTGAAACCACCAAAGAAGAAATAATATTTGCTGAAACTTAACTAAGTGACATTTTCTTTCCTGTTGTCCTTCTCAGTCACTTTTTTCTTTGACAATAAACTCTTGTTTTCCTCCTTGTTTTGGGTACTTCATTCGTTTTACCCATCTTCCTACGGTAATCTTTTTAGGTCACATTAATCTTTGCTTTTGTCAGTACCCCTCTTTGTACAGCAAAGGGCGCCACTGTCCAAGTAACCAGCTGTTGGCTCATACTCCATGAGAGCAAGGGAAAGACCAAAAGGAAGGGGGGGCACATCACAAGCCACAAGGCCAATCAGAATGTTTCTCTCGCTGATCAATCAAAATGCCTTTTTTGCAAAGTGCCTTGTCTCTTGTTATTTTTTAGAAGCTACATTACCAATTTAGCCTCTAAAAATAACAGGAGTTAGTTATTGGTGGTTCCAGGTGCCTTGTGTGTGCCGTTAATACAACTGTGGGTTTCCTACGGGTACTCCGGCTTCCTCCCACCTCCAAAGACATGCACCTGGGGATAGGTTGATTGGCAACACTAAATTGGCCCTAGTGTGTGAATGTGAGTGTGAATGTTGTCTGTCTATCTGTGTTGGCCCTGTGATGAGGTGGTGACTTGTCCAGGGTGTACCCCGCCTTCCACCCGATTGCAGCTGAGATAGGCTCCAGCACCCCCCGCGACCCCGAAAGGGACAAGCGGTAGAATATGGATGGATGGATGGAATGCTAACGTGGGTGATTCCAGTTTAACGAATGATTTTGGGCTTTTTTACAGCGATGGTTTTGACACATAATATCCCACACTGCAAAAAGTCAGTGTTCGAAAACAAAAACAAAAAATACAAAATTAGGGGTATTTTATTTGACTTAAGCAGAATTATCTGCCAATAGAACAAGAAAATTTGGCTTGTCAAGACTTTCCAAAACAAGTAAAATTAGCTAACTTCAATGAACCCAAAAATACCTTAAAATAAGTATTTTCTCACTAATAACAAGTGCACTTTTCTTGATAGAAAAAAAAGAGACCTTTTTGCTCAATATGTTGAAAAATATTTTTAAATTAAGTAAATGCTAGTGCAATTATCTTGAAATAATGATATGCGCCCGGGATTACATTTCTTGAAACCAGCAAACTTACACTAAAAACTAGTTTATTGTTCTTAATGGAAAAAGCAACAAGGCAACCGCTTGTTACTCTCAGGGTCGACTCGCCGCTCAGGCAAATCATATTTTCTAAAAATGCATTTTTCCATCGATAACATGACATCATCGTGCCAAGTGCGTGCTCTTTCAGTCAATTAGTGTGCAAGGACTATATATATGTATATATATATATGTGTATATATATATATATATATATATATATATATATATACAGCCCGGCCCCGGCCAAAACATTTTTAATTGTAATTTTGAAGAATTCATCTGAATGTGCATGAACTATTTCTGTTAAAAATTGTTAGAAATGTCACATCTTAAATGTTTAAATATTAACTGTCAGTTTGCTGTACTGTGCCAACTGTACTACTTTATGAGTATGTATGTTCTATTGTTTCATTGAAAATAAAACAGCAAAGTCCATTTGGCTGTCATATGTTTTAATTATGAGACACAATTGTGTCTAAGTCATGATTTTTTTTTTTCATGCTGGAAGTAAGGAATTATTACTTTAAAAAAGCAGTTTTATACTTGTGAGTGTTGATGACACAGCTTTGCAACAGTTGATATTTTAGTTTCAAGCATGTTTTACTCAATATAGGTCATACATTCTCAGCAAAAAGCTGTAATATCTTATAGAGATAATTTAGGACCAAAACCCTTAAAACAAGTAAAACACTTTAACATAAAATCTGCTTAGTGAGAAGAATTATCTTATCACACAGAAAATAAGCAAATACCACCCTTATTTGAGATATTTAATCTTACCGGTACTTAGATTTCAGTTTTTGCAGTGCAATTCTAAAAACGGGAATTCTGTTTTAATGACTGCTTTTGTGTTTACAAAGGTGTTTCTGCAGCTTAACAGTTGTTTTGACACCATAATGGGGCAAAACCACCCTTGCCTGATCACACCCTCCTCTTATTAGACTTAGACAGAGACTTAGACTTCCTTTTATTGTCATTCAAATTTGAACTTTACAATACAGATAAGAACACAATTTTGTTGCATTAGCTCATGGTAGTGCAGGATAAATCAATCAATCAATCAATGTTTACTTATATAGCCCTAAATCACGAGTGTCTCAAAGGGCTGCACAAGCCACAACGACATCCTCGGCTCAGATCTAACATCAGGGCAAGGAAAAACTCAACCCAATGGGACAATGAGAAACCAATAAGGTGCAAATATAAATAAATAGATTACTGTACAGATAAATATATTGCACTTTTGCATATGCATCCACGTTTATGTATGTATGTTATATTGCCTTTATATTCCAGCCAGTTAATCCGTTTTTTGGGGGGAATTGAGGGAATTATTATGATGCGTTCAAGAGTCTGATGGCCTGAGGGAAGAAGCTATTACAGAACCTGGAGGTTTCTGCTACGGAGGCTGCGGAACCTCTTTCTAGAGTCCAGCAGTGAAAACAGTCTTTGGTGGGGGTGGGAGGAGTCTCTGCAGATTTTCTGAGCCCTGGTCAGGCAGCGGTTTTTTGCCATCTCCTGGATAGGAGGAAGAGGAGTCCTGATGATCTTTTCCGCCGTCCTCACTACTCTCTGCAGAGACTTCCAGTCTAAGGCACTGCAGGCTTCAGTCCCGCATACATTAGGTTATAGAGGGCTTTCGATTTTTTTTACATTTCCCACAATGCATTGCTGATATCCAAATTGAAGGGGGGAAGTTAGTGAAACGCCAATTGTCTCCGATAATTTCTCCAA
This sequence comes from Nerophis lumbriciformis, assembly GCF_033978685.3. Classification (NCBI taxonomy): domain Eukaryota; kingdom Metazoa; phylum Chordata; class Actinopteri; order Syngnathiformes; family Syngnathidae; genus Nerophis; species Nerophis lumbriciformis. Next base: position 54,096,863 of record NC_084549.2, on the reverse strand, counting down.
TAATATTCATAATGCCAACGACGTGTGCCATTGTCAGCTGCCACACTCGAGGTGGAAGGAATAAAACTAGCTTGTATCACATTTCTAGGCGTATTTCAGGACAAACGGAAGCGGTTGAAAAGAAAAGTTAGTATGGATTGCTACAATCAATGTGACGACGACTTTGTTTGTTCGGATCATTTCAGGTAAAACATTTTGAAAGTAAAAAATTATGTAAAATAAATAACAGCCCCACGTTGCATTAACTTGATGTGCTAGGTCAAAGAACTGTGATAGTAGTTGTATTGATAAAAAAAAATTGTCCTCACTTCTCTTGTGTAGTCTCCACATACAACAAAAGTGAAGCGACGTGAGAACAACAATTCTCTCAATCCTGCCTTACAGTCACAGTGTGCTGAGATGCCATATTAGTTATCCGTGATTATCCAGCGTGTCGAACTTGGGTCGGATCATTCCTGAGAGTACATTACTCTTACCGGGCTTGATGACACAATGACCACTGGGTTTATAAAGATAAACATAAACGTTACAAACCCATCCACAAACAAAGCGGTCGTAGCTTTCTAGACTCTCAAAATTTTGAAAGTCTTTCACAGCGTAAAATGGCCTGGGTTGAACAGTTGAGTTGTTGACAAAGTCCAGGTATGAGACATCGGGGAAGATGTTGCCCATGGTCTCTGCTACTCTCGGACTTGTCGATCTTGTACGGATCCTTGTATCCAATTACAGCTGTTTGCTCCTTTTAACGACGATGAGTCTTCTTATCTAATCACTCACAGTATTTCTCCATCGTGTCACAGCCGGTGCAATGTTAGTGGCCTTGTGGTTAGAGTGTCCGCCCTGAGATCGGTAGGTCGGGAGTTCAAACCCCGGCCGAGTCATACCAAAGACTATAAAAATGGGACTCATTACCTTCCTGCTTGGCACTCAGCATCAAGGGTTGGAATTTGGGGGTTAAATCACCAAAAATGATTTGGTGATTTAAAGGCCTACTGAAACCCACTACTACCGACCACGCAGTCTGATAGTTTATATATCAATGATGAAATCTTAACATTGCAACACATGCCAATACGGCCGGGTTAGCTTACTAAAGTGCAATTTTAAATTTTGCGCCGAAATATCCTGCTGAAACGTTTTGGTATGATGACGCCTGCGCGTGACGTCACGGATTGTAGAGGACATTTTGGGACGGCATGGTGGCCAGCTATTAAGTCGTCTGTTTTCATCGCAAAATTTCACAGTATTCTGGACATCTGTGTTGATGAATCTTTTGCAATTTGTTCAATGAACAATGGAGACAGCAAAGAAGAAAGTTGTAGGTGGGAAGCGGTGTATTGCGGCCGACTGCAGCAACACAAACACAGCCGGTGTTTCATTGTTTACATTCCCGAAAGATGACAGTCAAGCTTTACCATTGGCCTGTGGAGAACTGGGACAACAGAGACTCTTACCAGGAGGACTTTGAGTTGGATACGCAGACACGGTACCGTGAGTACGCAGCTGCGGCTTCCAAACATTTGATCGCTTGGCCGTACGTGCGTGCCGCTATGTGCACGTCACGTACGTAACTTTGGGGACTATGGGGAAATATATGTGCTGTATGAACTTTGGGGAGGTGAACGGTACTTTGGGCTGTGGGATTGAGTGTGTTGTGCAGGTGTTTGAGTTGTATTGGCGGGTTATATGGACGGGAGGGGGGAGGTGTTTGTTATGCGGGATTAATTTGTGGCATATTAAATATAAGCCTGGTTGTGTTGTGGCTAATAGTGTCTTGTGTTTATTTACTGTTTTAGTCATTCCCAGCTGAATATCAGGTCCCACCCGCCTCTCACAGCATCTTCCCTATCTGAATCGCTCCCACTGCCCTCTAGTCCTTCACTCTCACTTTCCTCATCCACGAATCTTTCATCCTCGCTCAAATTAATGGGGAAATCGTCGCTTTCTCGGTCCGAATCGCTCTCGCTGCTGGTGGCCATGATTGTAAACAATGTGCGGATGTGAGGAGCTCCACAACCTGTGACGTCACGCTACTCGTCTGCTACTTCCGGTACAGGCAAGGCTTTTTTATCAGCGACCAAAAGTTGCGAACTTTATCGTCGATGTTCTCTTCTAAATCTTTTCAGCAAAAATATGGCAATATCGCGAAATGATCAAGTATGACACATAGAATGGACCTGCTATCCCCGTTTAAATAAGAAAATCGCATTTCAGTATGCCTTTAAGGGGGTGAACAAGTGGATGGGTCAAATGCACAGGACAAATTTCACCACACCTAGTGTGTGTGTGACAATCATTGGTACTTTACCTTTAACTTTAACTTAGTTTAGAAATATTACGTGTAGTGCTATCGCAAACGATTACGCTTGACCTTAAAAATGGCTGCCGCGATGCACTTCTGGGAAAAAAATCGAAATTCCTCTATAAACGGTTGGCGCTTTTAAATTTGACCAATAAGTTGATGAGCATTACCTGATGAAGGTTGCTTGGATGAGAGGCAAAATACTCTGACCAGTACAACGTATCCAAAAAAATTACCTAAAGGGGAACTTTTTACATTTACTGTCTTACCTTTTTGGATGGATTGGACTTGTCAGAGTAGTTTTGATGCAAAATAATTTGGACTTTTACTTGAGTGTTTAGGGACCCAGGTGGAGCTAAATATAACTAGTTAATGAGAATCTGGTGTGCTGGCAGGACATGAATGTAAAGTAAAGGTGCTTCAAAAACACAGAGAGCAAACAGGAAATACTGATAAAACAAGAGCACCAGGACAGGAAGTGATTCTAAACATGAGTAGAAACTAGAAATAAGAGCACTGGACAGGAATAAAACAACCAAACACAGGAAAACAGAACAAGCCTGACAGAATGTTTACTGACAAATCATGAAAAATAACTTTAATATCACGTGCTGTCATCTGTGTCAGTAGAAATGTTCACATTTCAACCTACAAGAATTCTACTTGCAGCTAGAAAAAACATGTTCTATGTTGGAGATGTTTTTTTAGGGAGGTGGGGGGGGGGGGGGGGTATTACATTAGTCCTGTTATTGTTATGATCCGTTGCCCGGATCATAGTTTGTTTACGTTTTATGTCTCTTGTTGTCTTAGTTTTGTTTCAGCACCCCTGTTTTGTGTCTCCTTGGTTGCCATGGTTATTTATTATTTATTTATTTTCACCTGCCTCTGATTAGTGTTCGGCACGCTCACCTGCTGCCGGGCACTAATCAGAGAGCTATTTAGTCCTGCATTTTCGCCTCAATCATCCTGGTGCTTTTGCTTGCTTTACGCAACTTTTACATTAGTCCCTGTGTTCCTTGAGCTAAGCTTTGCCTTAAGTGTTTCACGTTAGCTATTCCATTAGCTTTCCTTGTGCTTGTGTTTGTTTGTTTGTTCGTGAATGATTTATTGGAATAAATCGTTTCCTACCTGCAAACTGTCTCCGGGGTTCCTGCTGCATCATCTCGGAGGAACAATCCGACTGCATATATAACTGCCTCTTCTCAAGATTAAACATTTTATTTCTACAATTGAGCCCATCCATCCATCATTAATTTTCTACCGCTTGTCCCTTTCGGGGTACCGGGGGGCGCTGGAACCTATCCCAGCTGCATTCGGGCGGAAGGCGGTGTACACCCTGGACAAGTCGCCACCTGATCGCAGGGCTATTTTTTGTAGCTTTTTACTTATTTTTAGCCATTGACTTTACATTCATCCATCCATCCATCCATCCATCCATCCATCCATTTTCTACCGCTTGTCCCTTTGGAGGTGGCGGGGGGCGCTGGAACCAATCCCAGCTGCATTTGGACAGTGGGCGGGGTACACCCTGGACAAGTCGCCACCTCATCGCAGGGCTAGTTTTAGGAGCTTTTTACTTATTTTTAGCCATTGACTTTACATCCATCCATCCATTTCCTACCGCTTGTCCCTTTTGAGGTAGCGGGGGGCGCTGGAACCAATCCCAGCTGCATTCGGGCGGAAGGCGGGGTACACCCTGGACAAGTCGCCGCCTCATCGCAGGGCTAGTTTTAGGAGCTTTTTACTTATTTTTAGTCATTGACTTTACATTATAATTTTAATTTTTTGCATGAATAATTATATTCTATTCTAGTTTAGACATGTTAAAATTGAAAATAAGATATTTTGGCTTTCCTCACATAGAAAATTATGTTTAAAGATTCCGCAACATCCCAAGGATGTCTCATTTAAGATTCGCAACTGAAGTAATGCTTGTTTTCAGAATAAGAGGCTTACTTCTATCTTAAAAGTCCTGCTAATTTTTAGATATACAAATCTTAATCCAAAATGTCTCATCAAGTAAAATTACCGAGCTGCATGGACAGATAATCTCACTAGTTTTTAGTATTTTTTTCCCTAAATCTAGTCTTTTTATCTTATACTTTGTCGGCTCTTTTTTGCAGTGTGACTGTAAAATGTGATTATTTTGTAGTACATGCTGTAGTAGTGTCCCTCTGTCTCTCTCTCTCTCTCACACACACACACACACACACACACACACACACACACACACACACACACACACGCACACACGCACACCAACGACAGTGGTAATGCAAGTACACTGCAAAAACTGAAATCTAAGTAAGATTAATTATCTCAAATAAGGTGGATATTTGCTTATTTTCTGTCTGATAAGATAATTCTTCTCACTAAGCAGATTTTATGTTAGAGTGTTTTACTTGTTTTAGGGGTTTTGGTCCTAAATGATTTCAGTAAGATATTACAGCTGGCTGCTGAGATTTTATGACCTACATTGAGTAAAACATGCTTGAAACTAGAATATCAGCTGTTGCAGAGCTGTGTCATCAACACACAAGTATAAAACTACTTTTTTAAAGTAATAATTTCTTATTTCAAGCATGAAAAAAAAAATCATGACTTTGACACAATTCTTCCTCCTACCTTCCGCCCGAATGCAGCTGAGATAGGCTCCAGCGACCCCTAAAGGGACAAGCGGTAGAAAATGGATGGATGGATTAAAACAGATGGCAGCCAAATGGACTTTGCTGTTTTATTTTCAATGAAACAATAGAAAATACGTACTCATATAGTAGTGCAGTTGTTATTAGTGAGAATATACTTATTTTAAGGTACTTCTGGGTTCATTGAGGTTAGCTAATTAATAAACTTATTTTGGAAAGTCTTGACAAGCCAAATTTTCTTGTTCTATTGACAGATAATTTTGCTTAGTCCAAATAAAATACCCCTCATTTTTGTATTTTTTTTGTTTTGTTTTTGAACACAGACTTTTTGCAGTGTGCCATTAAAAAATAACTACAAAATAAATCAGAAGTTACTCACCAGTTACTCAGTACTTTAGTAGTTTTTTTCCACTAAATATTTACTTGTAATGGATGGGTGGATACCCTTACTCATATTTATTTGGATGACTACATTTTACTTTTACTTGAATCTTTGGCTACCCAACCAATCTCTGAAGTCGACATGGACGAGGACTTGATGAGTTAGTCCACTTAGGCAAGACCGACTTAAACATATACTTTTTTTTTTTTTTTTTTGAAATCGCACATTTACTTTTGGCAGTGGTGAGTCGTCAGGGCCAGCAAGGCCTTCTCTGCTGGCCTAACATAACCAAAAATAATGATCATAATTAAAGACAAAATAATTTTTTTATTTACTTTCCCTAAATATCTAAAAGTATTCATATTCTCTTCATGTCATATTATGCTCCTTCCAGTGCTGTTGTTTTTAGTTTTAGTTTGTATCCAATCAGAACTCAGCTAGCTTATGTTGCCATGCTGTACCAAATCTGCCAGACGCCTTCAGATTCAGCAAAGCAGGCGTCCATGCACTGTAAGTGTACGGGGACATACAGTTGATAGACAGTTGCGATAGCCAATCAGATCACGAGTTGTTGTCAGAAAGGCCTTCTAGACGGCCTTACGTTGAACGTGACATTTACACGTCCTGTGATTGGATACTCACCGGACCGTTAGCGGATGAATTTGAGAACACGTACAGTTGATTGACAGTTGCGATAGCCAATCAGATCACAAGTTGCTGACAGTACCGGTAGTTGTTCTGTTACAAGTAGAAGTTGTAAACTCTTGTTAAAATGTGTCATGCTTGTCATTTAATTAACATTGGTACATGTGTATTTGTCGCCATCATGTGGTCAGGGCAGTTAATACAGGTTGAATCAAACTTTATTGACCGGAAGATGCATAAGCCAAGCAGAGAAATTTACCGTATATGTTTTAAAGGCCTACTGAAACCCATTACTACCGACCACGCAGTCTGATAGTTTATATATCAATGATGAAATCTTAACATTGCAACACATGCCAATACGGCCGGGTTAACTTATAAAGTGCAATTTTAAATTTCCTGCGAAACTTCCGGTTGAAAACGTCTAGGTATGATGACGTATGCGCGTGACGTCGATGGTTGAAACGGAAGTATTGGGACGCCATTGTATCCAATACAAAAAGCTCAGTTTTCATCGCAAAATTCCACAGTATTCTGGACATCTGTGTTGGTGAATCTTTTGCAATTTGTTCAATGAACAATGGAGACTGCAAAGAAGAAAGCTGTAGGTGCGATCGGTGTATTAGCGTCTGGCTACAGCAACACAACCAGCAGGACTTTGACTTGGATAGCAGACGCGCTATCCGATGCTAGCCGCCGACCGCATCGATGATCGGGTGAAGTCCTTCGTCGCTCCGTCGATCGCTGGAACGCAGGTGAGCTTCGGTGTTGATGAGCAGATGAGGGTTGGCGTAGGTGGAGAGCTAATGTTATTATCATAGCTCTGTCGAGGTCCGTAGCTAAGTTAGATTCAATGGCGTCGTTAGCAACAGCATTGTTAAGCTTTGCCAGACTGGAAAGCATTAATCGTGTAGTTACAGGTCCATGGTTTAATAGTATTGTTGATTTTCTGTCTATCCTTCCAGTCAGGGGTTTATTTCTTTTGTTTCTATCTGCAGTTAAGCCCGATGCTATCACGTTAGCTCCGTAGCTAAAGTGCTTCACCGATGTATTGTCGTGGAGATAAAAGTCACTGTGAATGTCCATTTTGCGTTCTCGACTCTCATTTTCAAGAGGATATAGTATCCGAGGTGGTTTAAAATACAAATCCGTGATCCACAAAAGAAAAAGGAGAGAGTGTGGAATCCAATGAGCCCTTGTACCTAAGTTACGGTCGGAGCGAAAAAAGATGCGTCCTGCACTGCACTCTAATACTTCACTCTCACGTTCCTCATCCACGAATCTTTCATCCTGGCTCAAATGAATGGGGTAATCGTCGCTTTCTCGGTCCCAATCGCTCTCGCTGCTGGTGTAAACAATGCGGAAATGTGAGGAGACTTTCAACTTGTGACGTCACGCTACTTCCGGTACAGGCAAGTCTTTTTTTTATCAACGACCAAAAGTTGCGAACTTTATCGTCGTTGTTCTATACTAAATCCTTTCAGCAAAAATATGGCAATATCGCGAAATGATCAAGTATGACACATAGAATGGATCTGCTACCCCGTTTAAATAAAAAAAATTCATTTCAGTAGGCCTTTAATTGCTGATGCGTTTTGATTGATTTTTAAATGCGCCAGAAAATAACCCGTTTTGTATACTGTTGATGTGATGTGAAAAAATGCTAACGATAAACTGGCCGCTCAGGTTTTTGCAGATCTCACGAATAACATGATTGTAGTTGTATTACATGCACTATATGGATAGCTGTAAACCGTAGACTCGTAGATAGATACTGTATTGATCCTGTGCTTGATTACTTTTGGTTTACTGCAGGTGTATACTGTCAAGACTTGGACTTTGGCTTGGTTTGTTCTCCCGTGGTGCAAATGAACTGGACTGGTCATGGCGTGAAGGTAAATACATGATTTATTTAAACTATCAAAAAAGGAATAAACGAAAAGCGCGCACAGGGGCGGAGGTACAAAACTAGACTTTAAACACAAAACTTGCACATTGGCAGAAACTATGAACAATTAAACAAAACACTAACTGTGGCTTAACAAACAAAAACTTACTTGGCATGGAACCGGCATGAAAAAAAGAGTAGCAAGGGTCATCAGGGTGTGGAGAGTGTGCAGGAGCATAAATGCGGGGATGTCGTCAGGACGAACAACAGAAAATGAATGAACTTAAATACTATGGACATGATTAGTGAATGCAGGTGCGTGACTCAAAATGTGAAACAGGTGCGTGACGTGACAGGTGAAAACTAATGGTTGCTATGGTGACAAGAGTGCACAATGAGTCCAAACGTGGAACAGGTGCGTGACGTGACAGGTGAAACTAATGGTTGCTATGGTGACAAAACAAAACAAAAGTGCACAAAAAGTCCAAAATTTAAACCGAACATTACTAAAACAAAACATGATCACACAGACATGACAGAATCCCCCCCTTACGGACAGATCCCAGATGTCCAAAAACAGAAAATATCAACAAGAGTCATGGGAGGGCGGGAGGGGGACATGGCGGTGGGTCGCCAGACCACGTGTCCCCGTATCCACCGGGGCAGAGTTACGTGGCGACGGCGAGTGGAACGCCGCTGCAGCAGGCGAGGCGGGCGCCCAGGGAATGGCCACATTCGTGGCCGACTGGGAGGTGGGCGCACTTGGCGTGGCGGGCGACCAGGTAGCGGCCATATCCGTGGTCGACGAGGAGGCAGGCGCGTCGTCATCGTGGCAGGCGTGGTTTGGCGTGGTGAGTCAGGCGGCGAAGCTCGGCGTGGCGCGTCAGGCGGCGAAGCTCGGCGTGGGTCTTGGTATAGGTCTTGGTCTTGGCGTGGGTCTTGGTCTTGGCATGGCGGGTCTTGGTCTTGGCATGGCGGGTCTTGGTCTTGGCATGGCGGGTCTTGGTCTTGGCATGGCGGGTCTTGGTCTTGGCATGGCGGGTCTTGGTCTAGGTCTTGGCATGGCGGGTCTTGGTCTAGGTCTTGGCATGGCGGGTCTTGGTCTTGGTCTTGGTCTTGGTCTTGGCATGGCGGGTCTTGGTCTTGGTCTTGGCATGGCGGGTCTTGGTCTTGGTCTTGGCATGGCGGGTCTTGGTCTTGGTCTTGGCATGGCGGCACTTGGCGTCGTGAAGCTGCGACTGGGGGCACTTGGCGTCGTGGAGCTGCGACTGGCGGCACTTGGCGTCGTGGAGCTGCGACTGGCGGCACTTGGCGTCGTGGAGCTGCGACTGGCGGCACTTAGCGTCGTGGAGCTGCGACTGGCGGCACTTGGCGTCGTGGAGCTGCGACTGGCGGCACTTGGCGTCGTGGAGCTGCGACTGGCGGCACTTGGCGTCGTGGAGCTGCGACTGGCGGCACTTGGCGTCGTGGAGCTGCGACTGGCGGCACTTGGCGTCGTGGAGCTGCGACTGGCGGCACTTGGCGTCGTGGAGCTGCGACTGGCGGCACTTGGCGTGGAGGGTCTTGGTCTTGGGCTTGGCGTGGAGGGTCTTGGTCTTGGACTTGTTGAGCTGGTACCGGAGTTTGGCGTCGTGGAGCTGGTACCGGAGCTTGGCGTCGTGGAGCTGGTACCGGAGCTTGGCGTCGTGGAGCTGGTACCGGAGCTTGGCGTCGTGGAGCTGGTACCGGAGCTTGGCGTCGTGGAGCTACTGGTGCAGGTGGAGGTGGTCTAGCTGGGGGTTGCGGCTTGGCATGGCGAAGCTGAGTCACCCCACCTGTACAGTTCCCAGCCCTAGCCCCCCCCTCAAGGAGCGGATACCAGACGCGCTCCCCGCGGTCTGGAACCGTTTTTAGGGGTGGGTGGAGGGAGGTCAGGAGGGGGGCAGAATCCTCCCCACTAAATTGTCCAAAAAATATTTCTTTTTCCCCCACCTGGTGTTGTGTGGGCGGAAAAAAATAAACATTTTGTGACGGGGGCGGGGCTTGAGTCTTGGGGGGCAAGGACTGTCCCAGTGAGCGGGTCTGTGAAAAAATATTCTGAAAGTGTCTGATTCTGGCAAAAAAGTCCTTTGGTGGTGGCTGATAGACAAAGTTAACAGAATTTAAAAAAAAATCTTGGTCTCTGACGTCATCACCAGTGGGTGGGGTGACGTCATGACAAGGCGGCGGCGTGATGTCATCTGCGGGAAAACTTTTTTGCTGACGACATCTGTCAAGACTTGGACTTTGGCTTGGTTTGTTCTCCCGTGGTGCAAATGAACTGGACTGGTCATGGCGTGAAGGTAAATACATGATTTATTTAAACTATCAAAAAAGGAATAAACGAAAAGCGCGCACAGGGGCGGAGGTACAAAACTAGACTTTAAACACAAAACTTGCACATTGGCAGAAACTATGAACAATTAAACAAAACACTAACTGTGGCTTAACAAACAAAAACTTACTTGGCATGGAACCGGCATGAAAAAAAGAGTAGCAAGGGTCATCAGGGTGTGGAGAGTGTGCAGGAGCATAAATGCGGGGATGTCGTCAGGACGAACAACAGAAAATGAATGAACTTAAATACTATGGACATGATTAGTGAATGCAGGTGCGTGACTCAAAATGTGAAACAGGTGCGTGACGTGACAGGTGAAAACTAATGGTTGCTATGGTGACAAGAGTGCACAATGAGTCCAAACGTGGAACAGGTGCGTGACGTGACAGGTGAAACTAATGGTTGCTATGGTGACAAAACAAAACAAAAGTGCACAAAAAGTCCAAAATTTAAACCGAACATTACTAAAACAAAACATGATCACACAGACATGACATGTACAAGCTGTTTCTAAGCTAAATTTAAGGATGCGCGTTGGTACATTTTGTGCATTAAAGATGCTAACACAAATCTGATATAGGTCATTTATACTAAGTTATCTGAACAAGTTTAGTTTTGTGTCATAGGTGACAACAACCAGTAGAATTTTGAATATTACATCGGGATGCAGGAAAAAAAAAATTCTAACGATACTTCCTGTTTTTCAAGACTGATAACCATAAATATTTTTCTCTATTATGTTTCAAATGTAGCGTTGAGGTAAGAAAGACTCAAACAAAGGTGGATTTGACAACCCGTACCTGTAGATTTGTCTTGACTATACCTTTTGTCTGGTTCTCTCGCAGCACGTGCCTTCATAGGCTTTCAAAACACTAGTCCAAAGAGGTTCATTAGGTCTTCTAAGTAGGTCTGGCTATAACAATAAAAATTATACTTTCAAAACGCTGTCGTAGCAATAGTGGCTTATAAGGATTGATGTGTTGAAGCGTGATGTTATTTTCCTCCTCGTGGAATATTTAACAGAGCATTTTGTTCAAATAGCACACACAAGTCTTCCTCTGAGATAGATAGATAGATAGATAGATAGATAGATAGATAGATAGATAGATAGATAGATAGATAGATAGATAGATAGATAGATAGATAGATAGATGATCATGTGGTGACATCAATTATGGTATTTTGAGAGGTAATCATTGGAGTCGGAGATCACTGAAGGCCTAGGTGGGTGGCCACTGACTTTTGGTAAACAACAAAATTAGCAGTCTTGCTGGGGATGAGTGAGAAATAAATGATATTTTATTCAACAAAAGATTCAATTAACTTAAAAGGTAAAATATGTCACTTTTCAGAAGCATCATCAAATGCAGTACACATGGAAAAGTATAAACGCATATATAAATAACAGGAATATACACATACTTTATAGAAACAACTCTTGCCGAATGCTTTTTTCGCCCTCGCAGTCGACATCGGATTATTTGACATTGAGGCCCAGCATGTTGGAGAGGCTTAAAGATAATTTGTCACTTTCATCTGAGGAAGAAACCTCAGGAGCAAACAAACCCAAAGGAGACTGCGGTTTGTCCACTTTGAAAGTACCTCCTCTGAATAAATTAGGTTCTTCTGCTAGTATGGAAGCGCTCGTGGCGTCAAGATCCGGAGCAGGAATCTTCAGGGTGAGGTTCTTCTCTTCGGTCGGGGAGACGTTAGTCGAGGGAACTTTTTCCTTTGCCATCCTCAACCTCTCCATGATGTCAATCTTCTCTCCGTTTCTTGACGGTACGTTCACGACTGGTAAGCGGATTCCTTTGCTAATAATATAATCCTTCGCCTCGTTGTCGAGTTTTGATTGGCCTTCTTTTTCTTCAAAGGCATTGTTAGGCAGATTGTGTAGTCTGAATACGGGAGCTTCAGGACCTCCTCCCTCCTCATCGGTCATGTCTGAGCTGGACTTGAATCCCCACTTAAAGGGCCATTTCAATTTACTTTTTGGGGAACCTTTAACTTCAGCATCTTCCCCAGCTTTGATTTGTACTCCAGGTTTGTTGATTTCTGGGGCAGAGACTGTGACGGGAGACAGTTTTGGACTGGTATCAACCTCCACAGTTTTAGTTTTTGGTCCAGAGAAACTCATTTTTGGAAACTTCATATGTGGAAATTTAGGCTTTTCCAGATTAGCGTCTAACTTTGGAGCTGCCATATCTACTTGTGGTCCTTTGAGGTCCCCTGTTATCATTGGACCACTTACATCTACAGTGGGAGCGGAGATGTTTGCATCTGCTTTAGGGGTACCTATGTTGACCTTAGGTGTTTCCATTCCAGCCTGAATAGAGGGATGAATACTGGGAAACTCTACTTCAGGACTTGAAAGATCAAGTTTCGGGAGTTTATAATGAGGCAACTGAAAGTCGCCCTGCCGGGAATCAAAGTTTAGATCTGGTGTTTTTAATGATGCATCCATGCCTTTAAGATCTGAATTGGACAAGAGACCAACATGCGGCGCACTCAAATCCAAATCTGCCACCTTCAGATCAGCATCAAGATTAGGGTTTTCATACTTTGGCCCTAAAAAAGTTGGCACGTTTAGATTGGGATCCACTTGAGGACTTTTGAGAACAGCATTAAGGGCTGGAGGTTCAATTTTTGGTGTTGAAAGACCAACGTGCGGTGCGCTCAGATCCACATCTGGTGCACTCCAACCCACACTTTGCCCCTTGAAATCAGCATCAACGTCAAGATTAGGCTTTTCTATCTTTGGTTCTGAAAAGTTTGGTAATTGTATCTTGGGAAATGTAGGCCTTCCAGTTGACACATCAAGCTCTGGAGTTTGGAGATTGCCTTTTGGTAGACCAAGGTCAATATCAGGTGTACCAAGACTACCTTGTAAATTAGGGGCTTTTAGATCTACATCGGGTGCATCAATATCTATATTGGGTAAATTGGTATCCAGGTGAGAGTCCTTGACTTTTGGCCACTTTGGTAGTTTCAGTTTTGGAAACACCCCTTTAGTTTCAGTCTGCTCTACGTTTAGATCGTGAGCGGGAAGATCTACCTGAGGACTTTTGAGAATAGCATTAAAGTCTGGAGGTTCAATTTTTGGTGTTGAAAGACCAACGTGTGGTGCACTCAGATCCATATTTGGCACCTTGAGATCAGCATCAACATCAAGATTGGGCTTGTTTATCTGTGGTCCTGAAACGGTTGGTAATTGTATCTTGGAAAATGTAGGCCTTTTAGTTGACACATCAAGCTCTGGAGTCTGGAGATTGCCTTTTGGTAAACCAAGGTCAATATCAGGTGTACCAAGATTACCTTGCAAATTAGGGGATTTTAGATCTACATTGGGTGCATCAATATTTATATTGGGCAAACTGGTATCCAGTTGAGGGTCCTTGACTTTTGGCCACTTTGGGAAGTTTATTTTTGGTAACACCACTTTAGCATCACCCTGCTCCAAGTTTAGATCGGGAGCGTGAAGATCTACATGAGGACTTTTGAGATCACCTCTGAGGTCCGGAGCTTCAATTGTTGGTGTTGAAAGACCAATATGCGGTGCATTCAAATTTACATCTGGTACACTCAGATCCAAATCTGGTACCTTGAGATCAGCATCAACATCAGATGAAAGACCTTTTAATGTGCCAATCTTGGGCTTCTTGAACCATTTGAATATACCAGATGGAGCATCAGCGTTAATGTCTAACATGGGTCCGTCCAATTCAGCTTTTGGTGTGTTGAATTTTAGATCTGGTGTGTGTATCTCACCATCAATCTTTGGACCTGTGAGATTCAGGTCAGGTGTAGAAACGTTAGCATCAATATCTGGCCCATTAACCTTTGGACCCGAGACTGACCATTTTGGCCTCTTGAAGGTGGGCCATTTGATCTTTCCAGATGCATCTAGATCAGGCACTATACCATCCACATCAGCGTTGGGTAAATTCAGATCAGGTCCATTAAGTTGCAACTTTTGAGCAGACAAGTTGAGGTCTGGGGTTTTCAGGTCAGTATCTAGGTCAACACTCGGGGTTTTTAGCTGGTGTCCAGAAAAAAATAACTTAGGCTTTTTCAGTGTTGGGAACTTGAGTCTACCAGAAGGGGCCCCAATGTCAACATCTGGTGTATTAACATCAATATCTGCTCTAGGTAAATTGAGATCTGGGGTATTAATCCCACCCTCAATGCTCGGAATAGACAAATCGACATCCGGGGAGCTCAGGTCTGTTTTGAGGTCCATATCAATTTTAGGGTCAGGTACTATGTGTTTCTTCCACTTCCAGGGAGACCAGTTAATTTTACCAGATGGACTGTCAATGTCAAGGTTTGGGGTGTCAACATCTAAATTGGGACCTTTAACGTCAGCTGTTGGGAGTCTCAGCTGCCCATTAATGTCACTCTCAAAATTTGGAGTTAATAACTCTGGTGTTTTCAGGCCTGCATCGATGTCTAAGTCTGCCTTTGGACCCTTTACTTTTGGTTTCTTCCATTTTAGGTGAGGCCAGTTAATTCTACCAGACGGTGCTTCCAAATGTGGTCGTTGTATGTCTAGATCAGGACCTTTAAGGTCAGCCTTTGGCAAATTCACATCAAAATCTGGTGCTTTTATCCCACCCTTAAGTCTCGGGACAGAGACATCCATGTCTGGTGAGTTTAGTTCTGCATCGAATGAAGTGCCATGAAGTCTGGGCTTCTTCCACTTCAAATGTGGCCAATTTATTTTTCCAGACGGGGCACCCAAGTCCAGATTTGGAGCTTGAACATCTGCATAAGGGCCTTTGAGCTTACCTTTAGGTAAGTGGATGTCTGGTGTGCTTAGATCCGGTGTGTGGAGGTCAGCGTTTAGTGCAGCCTCCGGTCCTTTCACCTTTGGTCCTTTCCATTTTAGGTGGGGCCATTTGATTTTATCTGGAGATAGTCTGAGGTCAGCATTAGGGGCTTGTAAGTCAACATCAGGTCCCCTTAAATCCAGTTTTGGTCCATTCAGAGCTGCATTAGGAGCTTGTAAGTCAACATCGGGTCCCCTTAAATCCAGTTTTGGTCCATTCAGAGCTGCATTTGGGCTTGTAAAGTCTAATTTTGGTGAAGGCAGATTGAGGTCTATTTCCTTATGAACAGAGGGGAGGTATAGTTCACCATCTACCTCTGGTGTTTGGACCTGAGGTAGATCAAATTTTGGCATTGTGAACGGTGGGGCGTCATACTTCAGGGTTCCTTTCTGCACGGCGGATCCGTCAATGCCAAGCGAAGCATTGTGACTGTTAAGTTGCGGAGTTGCCAAACTAACAGCGGGTGCTGCCAGGGTGCCATTAAGGTCTGGTCCAGCCTTTGCGAGACTAGGTAATGTATACTCTGCCCTGGCATCTGTTGACGGTTTATTTAGATTGACATATGGGAGGTCATTCAACGCTGGACCTTTTAATTCACCCCTGAAGCTCTGAGCCGCATTTAACTTTTCTCTCAATCTATCAAGAGAAGAGACAGTTTTCCCGGCTGGTACATCCAGACCCGTCTTCATGATCAAGTCCCCACTGGCAATCTGTTGGCAAAGTAAATATGTTAGCACAGAAAGTTAGGGTACACAACGCAGACGTGGCTTAAACTGGAAGCTTTGAATACATAAGTACTTCAGTTGTGTTTCGAATACCCACTGTTGACCTATTAGTACGTTTGGAATTAGAAATATGAACGCAATGTTTCTCCACTGCACAAAAAATACTACATGTACACTTTACTGGAGAAACATCACAAGCACAAACAGATTGTCCCGATACAATTGTTTCCTTTCCGATATGGTCGCGATATTGGAGCCTTGAGTATTGGCCGGTCCGATACGATATCAGCAGAAATCATACATACTTTTATTGTTTTGTTGTGTAGAATGTTTGATCAAGTGAAAATAGTTCAACAAAGAACAATGGTAGATATATGCTAACCTATTTATTATTAACATCTGGAATGGACTTATGCTGTCTTCAAGATGAAGTGGAGGAGTATTTTTTTTTTTTGCGACACCTAGTGTCTATTTCAAAACGTTAAGCTCATGACATAGTAATTGGAATGATGCAGACACGTTTGTTACAGGATACTCAAATACACTTCTGCATTGGAGACTTTGTATGTGTAAATAATATGCAACTATAATTATTTGATACTTTATACTGGCAAATGTGCTGTTTTAGACTGCAATATTGTTTAATTAAAGACACCTATTACATATGTCTTGCTGGTGTGCTTAGCTGTTGTGTAGCTGCTAGGCTGCTTTACCTTATGTAAATAACTTGACTAAAATACAACAAATGACCAACCTTGTGTGCTTATCGGAGGACATTTAGATGTCAACTGGCTGTCCAGCTGACAAGTGAACACACTACATTGTTCATGCTAAATGTGCTAACATCTCTGTCCATTCAGTTCAGTGTAAAACATGTTCACACGTTCACCATCAGGGTGTGCTTGTGTGCAGACGTGCTGCTTTTAGAGGAAGAAGATTTGATTTCACGTCCTTGTTTGTTGTGGCGGTAAAAGGAAAGGTGAATGACTGCATGAATGATTAACAACATGTATTACTGATTTGAAAGGAACTAAACAATCCTCCTCAGTGGCTTTGTGGTTAGATTGTCCGCCCTGAGATCGGCAGGTCGCGAGTCATACCAAAGACTACGCTTGGAACTCAGCATCAAGGGTTGGAATTGGGGGTTAAATCACCAAAAAATGCTGCCCACTGCTCTCCTCACCTCCTAGGGGGTGGGTCAAATGCAGAGGGTAATTTCACCACGCCTAATGTGTGTTTGTGACTGTCAGTGGTACTTTAACTTTTTAACTTGACAGTTTTTTGCGCAGCACAGATTTACAGTGATACTTCAGTCTTCAGAACCTTTACTTTTATAACGTTTTGGATTAAAAATGTTCCCCGATTTTGGTGTACCGTATCAGTTGTCATACGGCCAAACATTGCGTGTATACAAAATAGTGAGTTTTGTATTGTATCATTCTGTGGAATGAATTGTTCAAACAAAGAATATATGGGTTGGTGAATCAGACTCTGAACACCAGTTTCTGTTTGCATAGAAGAAAAGGTAATTTCCAACATCAGTATTCAAGGACAACTTTAAAACAAATGTGCATATCAGTGGTGGGGGTTGAACTATGGAATTCTCTTTACAACATACGATTTCGGGAGGTGGGGTGGAGGGGCGTGGTTGGGGCGGGGGCGTGGTTGGGGGCGTGTTTAAGAGGGGAGGAGTATATTTACAGCTAGAATTCACCAAGTCAAGTATTTCATATATATATATATATATATATATATATATATATATATATATATATATATATATATATATAAGAAATACTTGACTTTCAGTGAATTCTAGCTATATATATATATATATATATATATATATATATATATATATAAAATATAATATATATATTTATTTTATTATATATATATATAAATAAGAGAAATACTTGAATTTCAGTGTTCATTTATTTACACATATACACACACATAACACTCATCTACTCATTGTTGAGTTAAGGGTTGAATTGTCCATCCTTGTTCTATTCTCTGTCACTATTTTTGTAACCATGCTGAACACCCTCTCTGATGATGCATTCTGCTTCGTCTCCTTGTTGTGTGCGCAGTTGTGCACTGCACTCTCTAAAAGCTGTAGATGTTATTGTCATATATGCATGCACAGTAGATGGCAGCATTGTCCTGTTTAAGAGTGTCACAACATTGCTGTTTACGGCAGACGAACTGCTTTACGGTAGACGAAAACGTGACTGCTGTTGTTGTGTGTTGTTACCGCGCTGGGGGGACGTTAATGAAACTGCCTAACAATAAACCCACATAAGAAACCAAGAACTCGCCCTCGATCATTCTACAGTTATAACGTGATTGGGCAGGCACGCTGTTTATATTGTGGGAAAGCGGACGTGAAAACAGGCTGTTGACACGTCACTCAGGTCCACCTGAATTTCGGGAGATTTTCGGGAGAAAATTTGTCCCGGGAGGTTTTCGGGAGAGGCGCTGAATGTCGGGAGTCTCCCGTAAAATCCGGGAGGGTTGGCAAGTATGCTTTACATTGAGATAAAAGATTGTAAAAATATATTCCAATTGAAAAAAATATATAAAGACAGAACAATAAGATCATATGGACAGCCATAAGTGTTTACATTTTGCTTTATATTTATTATTTTACTTGTTTTTTGCCTGGTTTTGTATTTGTTTTGTATCATCCCGTGAGGTGCATTATACTTATTTTGTTTTTTTTGTTCGGTTTGTACTTCATTAAGTTTTGCACTTGTGTTTTTTTGTTTGTTTTCGTTATATTTGGATGTAATTGTTGGTTTATATGATATCATTAAGTAAGACTACGTATTATGTTGAAGGGGGCAGGAAAATACAAGATTTTTCTTCATCCTGCTCCTTCTCAGGCATTGGTCGTGTAAATGAATTGATTTATATAGTTAACACTAGGGATGTCCGATAATTATAATATTATCGGCCGATAAATGCTTTAAAATGTAATATCGGAAATTATCGGTATCGGTTTCAAAATTATCAGTAGCGGTTTTAAAAAGTCCAATTTATGACTTTTTAAAACGCCTTTTTAAAACCTTGAAGGCACTGCTTTTGCGTGCCGGTCCACTCACATATTATCTACGGCTTTTCACACACTCACAATTGAATGCAAACATACTTGATCAACAGCCATACAGGTCACACTGAGGGTGGCCGTATAAACAACTTTAACACTGTTACAAATATGCGCCACACTGTGAACCCACACCAAACAAGAATAACAAACACATTTCGGGAGAACATCCGCACCGTAACACCACATCAACGCAACAGAACAAATACCCAGAACCCCTTGCAGCACTAACTCTTCCGGGACGCTACATTATACACCCCCCGTACCCCCTACCCCCCCAACTCAACCCTGCCCCCCTCCCCAATCCCACCCACCTCAACCTCCTCATGCTCTCTCAGGGAGAGCATGTCCCAAATTCCAAGCTGCTGTTTTGAGGCATGTTAAAAAAAATAATGCACTTTGTGACTTCAATAATAAATATGGCAGTGCCATGTTGGCATTTTTTTCCATAACTTGAGTTGATTTATTTTGGAAAACCTTGTTACATTGTTTAATGCATCCAGCGGGGCATCACAACAAAATTAGGCATAATAATGTGTTAATTCCACGAATGTATATATCGGTATCGGTTGATATCGGTATCGGTAATTAAGAGTTGGACAATATCGGAATATCAGATATCGGCAAAAAAGCCATTATCGGACATCTCTAGTTAATACAGGTCAGTCCTACGAGACTTTGTTCTGTTTGTTCTGGCCTAAAATGTCTGAAGTTGCAGCATCTTTTTCGTTTCAATTTATTTTCTTTGTTGAGTGTAATTTGTTATCAATGTTTTAATTGTCTTTTGTCATCTTAACGTCAAAAAGTACAGGATTACAACACAAATTGGAAAACAAACACTGTATTGATGTTATACTTGTTTTATATCACACAAACCCAAAAGTAGGCTTTAAACGGAAGTAAAAGCATGTATTTAAAGCTGATTGCCAAATGACTGTACTGTTTTAATTGATTATAACTAATCATAGTAATAATTAATTATAATTACAGGATGAAGCGCCACCAAAGGCTTCCGAACTGCCTGTCTGCTCTGTCGTCCTCAAATTGCCGACATTCTCTGTGTATGTTTTACACTTGTCCATCTTAAACAGTCATTTATGTCCTTTAAAACTGACTTTGAAACATCGTTGCAAAATAGTTGTATTTGTACATTGAGACAACGTTGATGTCCAACGTTGGATCCGCCTTGTTGTCTGTAACGCGTTACTGTAACGCCATTAGTTTCGGCGGTAACTAGTAATCTAACGTGTTATTTTTCATATTCAGTTACTAAGTTACCGTTACTACATGATGCGTTACTGCGTTATTTTACGTTATTTTTTATGTAGTATCGGCTAGAAACAGAAGATCTGAGTGTGTTTTATTGGAGAGTTGCGATGTCGTCCTTCTGATTCTTCCTCTGTCACAAGCGGGAGAAGAAAAGAGGCGCTCTGTGTGTGTCTGGGTGTGGGTGTGGGGAGGGGAGGTGGGGGGGGGGGCGTGTCTGTGTTTACTAGTGGTGCAACGGATCAACATTGATCTGTGATCCGTTCGGATCAATATCTTCGGTTCGGCACACACGTGATCCGCAGTTTGATGTATGAAAAAAAAGAAAAAAAGTTGTTCGCACGTACAGTCCACACAGTCATGGCGAGCGAAATAACGGAGGAGCTTGAACGCCCCACGCCATTTAATCGGTGTGTTTATAGGTGCAGACTCCGTTGTGTAAAACGAGGGTTTTAAACACATGCTGAACGTGCTTGAGCCACGTTACGACATCCCGTCGCGCACCCACTTCAGCGATAAGATTGTGCCAGATCTTTATGAGCAGGAGAAGAAAAAAGTTGGGGATGAACTATCCCGAGCATCATCTGTTGCGCTCATGACAGAAGGGTGGACGTCCAGGGGAACTATGTGACGATAAGCGCTCACTTCATCACAGCAGACTGGCAGATGAAAAGACACACTACGAGAGTCACCTTACGCAGGTACTGACACAAGCAGTGGAAGAATGGAAGATAAAGATATCCCAGTCACACGTGATGATGCCAAAAATCAAATAAATGCAGTGAATGAGGCAGGACTGGGACCACAGATAGGTGCTTTGCACAAGTAGGGAATTTGGCATCACAGAAGGGCATCTCAGTCAATAGGATGGAGCGCCTCCTTGGGAGGATCAGGAAGGAGGTTTCCTACTTCCACCCAAGCACAACAGCTGCTCATGTGCTTAAGACAAAGCAGGAAATGCTAAAGCTGCCTACTCATAAAGCTCATACATGATGTCCCAACGAGGTGGAACTCCACTTATGATATGTTGGAGCAGCAGGCAGCTATATACTCTGCATTGACCCACAACACCCTGAAGACAAATGTCATCACCCTCTCTGATGATGATGTGAGAGTGGCAGATGAGGTCCTCCATGTGCTTAAACCCCTCAAAAGTGTTACATCTCTACTGAGCACTGAAACTTCACCATCTGTGTCAATGATCCTGCCACTGAAAACAAGGATTCTACAATAC
Source organism: Nerophis lumbriciformis (assembly GCF_033978685.3). Classification (NCBI taxonomy): domain Eukaryota; kingdom Metazoa; phylum Chordata; class Actinopteri; order Syngnathiformes; family Syngnathidae; genus Nerophis; species Nerophis lumbriciformis. The sequence continues at coordinate 54,075,482 of NC_084549.2, read as the reverse complement.
ATGGGTTCAAGTGTGGAAGACAGCAGCATCACTCCAGATGTCAGGCTTTATTTCACTACCTATGTTTCAAGGAAGATGATGTGCCTTCTTATGTTGCACTTTAAGGTGTTTTTTATTAGTGGTCATTTGTCCAAGTTTAAAGAAAGGAGAAATGCCTTTTTATGTTGCACTGTTTTTCATTACTTATGTTAAAAGGAAGATATTATGCCTTGTGCACTTTAAGTTGATTTTATATATTTTAATTTAATAATTTAAAAGTGTTACTAAACAAAAAGACAACATTTCTGTTTATTTGTCTTGTCTTTTTGTTTTTTTTGCTGATCCGAAAAATTCTCAGATCCGTGACTCTGATCCGAGAAACGATCCGAACAGTGAGTTTTTTGATCCGTTGCACCCCTAGTGTTTAGTAACAAGACATCATGGCGGAGCCGCAGTCGAGTTTCTTAACATGGAGATATTCTCACTACTTTTCTTTTGTTGAGCACAAAGAAAATAACATTTTAGTTCAATGTAAGTTGTGTCTTGGATCAAACATCCTATCTACTACCCAAAACAGCAATTCAAATCTGCTGAAACACCTACAAAAGCAACATGCTTTGAAAAAGCTAGTAAAGAGAGACACAGACTCCGATGCCACTTCACCTTCACCACCACCATTTAAGGATTTTAACGGAGGGGCTGCTAGCCAGGACAACATTGATAGAGCCATTGCAGCGTATGTGCTAGAAGACATGCAGGCTATTTCTACAGTGGGGTCACCCGATTTCAGGCAGCTAACTAGCATGATATCGGCTTCAAACAGCAAATGGTACTGAAAACATTTTCCACGTACCTGGACACAGTGGACAGTGAGTACAAAAACATGGAAACAAACATAATGAGGGATCCTAGTGGGCCAGGCCAATCTTTCCTTTTCTCTAAACGAAAACTGGGGATATGTGTAGAGTGTTCTGGGCTTCAGACATGATTTTATTTCAGAATTTTTTTTAGAGACAAAATGCCTAGTTAGGCTTTGTGTATATCATGTGTGCCTTCCTTGGGTGAAGCCAGGTTTACAGCTATGTTGTGACATGTTGTTATTATGCTGTTTGTTACTTATGTACGTTATGTTGCAGCTATTTAAAATAGTTTTGTCAATTTGTTCTGACCTGAAATAAATTGGCCCTTTGAAACATATCTTTGTCTTTGTGTGTTGTATGTAGAGCACATTGCTTAGCAGAGTTCAGTGATGCAAATGCATGTCAAGTTGATCAACAGATTGTATTATTCTCCAGTGCAATAACAGTACTGAAATGAAGGCTAAAAGGGCATTAATGGGAGCTTTAAAAAAAATTTTTTTTTTTAATAAGTAACTAAATAGTTACTTTTCACAGTAACGCATTACTTTTTGGTGTAAGTAACTGAGTTAGTAACTGAGTTACTTTTGAAATAAAGTAACTAGTAATTGTAACTAGTTACTGGTTTTCAGTAACTAACCCAGCACTGGCCGTCAACAAGAATGTTGTTTCAATGTTGCATTTGTGTTGTTGAATATTGGTTGGGAAATGACCAAAGTTCAAAGGTCAAATCAACGTCAGAACCCAAAATTGATTAAACGTAATCAAAAATGTTGTTTCAACGTTATAATTGAGTTGCTCAACTTCGGGACCTAATTCAACAAGTTCTCAGCGTTGTTTTAATGTCTTGTGCTGGTTATCCCAGCCAATTAAGAACATGTGTGAACTGTAAAGCACCTATTTTTGTTTTTAAATGAGAGACAGTAAGAGATTATCATCACACTTAAGTATCTTTGCCATTAATTGTTGCCTTTTTGCTAGGTCAGCATTGCAAATGAAAATATGTTCTTAATTGTCTTACCTTTTACAGATACATGTTAAATATATATAAAGATACATGTATTCTGGGAAATAAATGTTTATAAACGACATTTCTCAGAAGAGTTAGCGCTGTAGACAGGAACAGGAAGTAGATTCTGAGTTATGCAGGAGGACAACTTGCAATTATGTAGTTTGATCAATAAAGAGTTGCTGAAATTGTTGTTGCTCCTGTCTTGTTCACACAAGAAACCGTTTTGATTAGACATACATGAATTGGTGCGATCACAACGGCGCAAATTTCTGGAGGGACTGACAGGTAAATTGGAATATTACAATGTAATATAATAATACAACGTAATGTGTAATAAATATTAGAGATGTCCGATAATGGCTTTTTTGCCGATATCCGATATTCCGATACTGTCCAACTCTTAATTACCGATTCCGATATCAACCGATACCGATATATACATTCGTGGAATTAACACATTATTATGCCTAATTTTGTTGTGATGCCCCGCTGGATGCAATAAACAATGTAACAAGGTTTTCCAAAATAAATCAACTCAAGTTATGGAAAAAAATGCCAACATGGCACTGCCATATTTGTTATTGAAGTCACAAAGTGCATTATTTTTTTTAACATGCCTCAAAACAGCAGCTTGGAATTTGGGACATGCTCTCCCTGAGAGAGCATGAGGAGGTTGAGGTGGACAGGGTTGGGGGGGCGTGGTTGAGGTGGTGGAGGGGGGTAAGGGGGAGGGGGGGTGTATATTGTAGCGTCCCGGAAGAGTTCGTGCTGCAAGGGGTTCTGGGTATTTGTTCTGTTGTGTTTATGTTGTGTTACGGTGCGGATGTTCTCCCGAAATGTGTTTGTCATTCTTGTTTGGTGTGGGTTCACAGTGTGGCGCATATTTGTAACAGTGTTAAAGTTGTTTATACGGCCACCCTCAGTGTGACCTGTATGGCTGTTGACCAAGTATGATTTGCATTCACTTGTGTGTGTGAAAAGCCGTAGATATTATGTGATTGGGCCGTTTTTATGTTTTTACGTTTTTTATTATGTGATTGACCCTTGTCCTACTGGGTGACTTCAACGCTCATGTTGGCAACGACAGTGAAACCTGGAGAGGCGTGATTGGGAAGAATGGCCGCCCGGATCTGAACCCGAGTGGTGTTTTGTTATTGGACTTTTGTGCTCGTCACAGATTGTCCATAACAAACACCATGTTCAAGCATAAGGGTGTCCATATGTGCACTTGGCACCAGGACACCCTAGGGCGCAGTTCCATGATCGACTTTGTAGTTGTGTCATCGGATTTGCGGCCTCATGTTTTGGATACTCGGGTGAAGAGAGGGGCGGAGCTTTCTACCGATCACCACCTGGTAGTGAGTTGGCTGTGATGGTGGGGGAGGATGCCGGACAGACCTGGCAGGCCCAAACGCATTATGAGGGTCTGCTGAGAACGTCTGGCAGAGTCTCCTGTCAGAGAGAGTTTCAATTCCCACCTCCGGAAGAACTTTGAACATGTCACAAGGGAGGTGCTGGACATTGAGTCCGAGTGGACCATGTTTCACACCTCTATTGTCGAGGCGGCTGATTGGAGCTGTGGCCGCAAGGTAGTTGGTGCTTGTCGTGGCGGTAATCCTAGAACCCGTTGGTGGACACCGGCGGTGAGGGATGCTGTCAAGCTGAAGAAGGAGTCCTATCGGGTTCTTTTGACTCATGGGACTACGGAGGCAGCGGACAGGTACTGACAGGCCAAGCGGTTTGTGGCTTCAGCGGTCGTGGAGGCAAAAACTTGGACATGGGAGGAGTTCGGCAAGGCCATGCAAAACGACTTCCGGACGGCTTCGAAGCGATTCTGGACCACCATCTGGGAATGCCTCGGGATCCCCCGGGAAGAGCTGGACGAAGTGGCTGGGGAGAGGAAAGTCTGGGCTTCCCTGCTTAGGCTGCTGCCCCCGCGACCCGACCTCGGATAAGCGGAAGAAGGTGGATGGATGGATGGATGGATACATTTTACTTTTTGAAACCGATACCGATAATTTCCAATATTACATATTAAAGCATTTATCGGCCGATAATATCGGCAGTCCGATATTATCGGACATCTCTAATAAAGATGTAATAAAGCTGAATTTGAACACATTCCCAGACAAACATGTCTTGACTTTCACGATGATTACCTCTGCTGAGTCTTGAGAGTTTAATCTCAGAGCGCCGAGGCCGTCGTTGACATTGAATCCATTCTTTGTGGCCACATTCAGGTTGTCGTCATACGGCTGAAGAACCTTCAGAATGTTCAGCACTTGATTGTTCTCCAGGTGATCTTGGCGTACCGCGGCTGCAACGACGTCGCCGCCTGGGAATTGAACGCACATCCCGACTCACTCTCTGGTTTGTGTCACAAAACAATGGTGGGTGTTGGCGTACCTTTCTCCAAGACACCGCTTCCAACTCCGGCCGGCATCCCGTTAATGCCCACTCCAGAAAAAACGCTCATGCTGTCCTGTGAAATATTTCTCTGTCAGCATCTCAAACATAAACAAACGTTTAGAACTCGTCATAATCACCATTGTTTCGTGCGCGTGTTTAGACCCACATAGCATGGAAGATGTTCCGCCCGCCTGTCTAAAGTAGGAGAAAAAGTGAAGTTTTCTTGTTAGTTTTGAAAATATTTGTTGAAAAGATCATTAGAACAAGAAACAATAACAGTAAGACATCCTTTGATGAGTGAACTTGCATAAGTGTACAGCTCTGGTAATGGGTACATTCGCACCCACCTGCACAAATGTACTTCAAAATGTAACAATCAAAATAAATATGACTTTTTTTTTGTTTACTAGGGCATGCATATATAATATGCATTACTTTGACCAAGGAGATGCTTGGAAATAGCATAAAAATGCCCCAAAAACTTGGAAAAACGCGATTCATAGCGTTACTTTTTGGTGTAACCATCATGAGCGTTCTGTTCAGGTATATTTCTTTTATATTTTGATAAATCATCATAAATAGGTATTGATCAATCTTTAAGCTGTGTGTATTTGATTTCAGGGGCGGTATAGCCAGCAACTTGAGGGTTGCAGGTTCCGCCATCCCTAGTCACTGCCGTTGTGTCCTTGGGCAAGACGCTTTACCCACCTGCTCCCAGTGCCACCCACACTGGTGTAAATGTAACTTGGATATTGGGTTTCACCATGTAAAGCGCTTTGAGGCACTGGAGAAAAAGTGCTATATAAACGTAATTCACTTCACTTCCGTTTGCTTTTCACATCTTATTTAGAATTGTAGTTGAAACTTTTACAACCTTGTGTTGCGCTCATGATGGCGTAACCAAACTACATTATTTTGAATATTTATTCCCTTTTTTGTATTTAGTATATTTAAATATACCGTATTTTTCGGACTATAAGTCGCAGTTTTTTTCATAGTTTGGCCAGGCTCCAGTGCGATTTATATATGTTTTTTTCCTTCTTTATTATGCATTTTCGGCAGGTGCGACTTATACTCCGAAAAATACGGTACTGTGTTTTATGCTTTTTTCTTTTTGGAACATGTACTATACATATAACACAATAAAGTCCCCATATAAAATTATGTTTCTAGCAATACTTTAATTTTGCCTTTGAAAGTAACACTCAGATGTCAATTAGTGGAGCTGTACACATATATAAGTCGAGGAATGAAGTAGACACACTTAGGTTACAGTAGGATGGGGATTCACACACATGAATTGGGGGGTGCACTATCCATTTTAGCCGCCAGATGGCAGTAGAGTGTTGAATATCTTAAAATGTGTTTTTGTGGCGATTGCAACTCTGACCACAGCGTCAGTTGCTATGTAGAGTGGCGCTTTCCATCATTTTCCGCAGACCGCATTGCAAAATGATTCCTCTTACGCGAGATCCACCCAGGATCGGAGCCATATGAATCCCTTCCTTACTGAAGGTAGTAGGAATGCTGGAAAAAAAATGTAATCACATTCAAATCGCTATTTTTTTGTAAATTACTGTTGTGAAGTGAAGTGAATTATATTTATATAGCGCTTTTCTCTAGTGACTCAAAGCGCTTTACATAGTGAAACCCAATATCTAAGTTACATTTAAACCAGTGTGGGTGGCACTGGGAGCAGGTGGGTAAAGTGTCTTGCCCAAGGACACAACGGCAGTGACTAGGATGGTGGAAGCGGGGATCGAACCTGGAACCCTGAAGTTGCTGGCACGGCCGCTCTACCAACCGAGCTATACCGCCCCAAGTGATTCAACATTTTCAAGGATCAATTTTTAAAGACATATTTTTAGGTCGTCGCCTCCTTAACTTGCAAGTATACAACACACGTCAAGAGGAGCTTTTGTAACCTATAACCTGCTTTGGAAATATATTAAATAATATATATACGTTAAGTCGGGGAAAAAACACAGAGGATATTTCATCCCTATAAGCCTGTTTGGCAGGTTTCCCTGCTCTTTAAAATCCCCTGAAGAGCAGGGGAACCTGCAAAATATTCCGTATTTTCCGCTCTACCCCGGTATTGAGCGGATAAACCACAGAAACCTCGACTATAAAATAATGTATACATATAAATTCATATACCAAATAATAAACTGCGAGAATCGGATTGAACCGTGAATGGACTCCAAGAATCAAACTGAATTGTCGTGACATTCTCGTCCTTATCGGATGTACTTTATTAATTCTGAAAAAAATGACCGGCTCATTTTAGAAATGTTTTCCGTCCAGACAATAATATTGTGTCCATTTTGTCCCACATTTACAGTTTTGGACATGTTTACGTTTGAAAGTGTAAATATTTAAAGTAACACAATATGCATGTTTGAGATAAACGAATACCATGAACATAAAAGGTCTCGTTGTCGTGCGCTGCTGTCTCCGTTTCTTCCCCAGCTGACATGACCCCCAGTGGTAGGCAGAGAAACGAGGCACGCCTGAGAAAAGATCCAGAATACATGCTGAGGAAGAAACCGAAGTCATCCTGCTTAAAAGAGCAGAAATACCGCAGTTTGCATTTTTCTGCACTTCTCCATGTTTTCTGGATCCTTCTGCCCTTCTTTGCACTACTCCTGAAGTTTAGTTGCTGAAAAAGTTTCCCTTTTTCTGTTGCCTATAGTTGACTTTTGCCCTTAACTCTTCAAGGCAAGGCAAGGTCAGCCCAGAGCCTGGGGGTCTTCAAAACCCTTCTTAAGACCTACCTCTTCTCACCTGAGCTGAGCCCGCCCACTAAGCCACCATTTCTAGTCCCCCCCTCCCCCTTCACTTTAGTTTTTTTTGGTTTTTTTCAATTTGTCGCACTTTTATTATTTCATTATTTTTATCTTGCAATTTTACTTTTTATTCGAACCCTTTTACCCTATTGCTTTTGCACTATCTTGTTTAGCTCATTCATTGTTTATGTACTTTTTTTGTTTTTGTTTAGTTTTTTTGCTCTATGCTTTTTAACCTGTAAAGCACTTTGGTCCAATTTAAAAATTGTTGTAAACGTGCTATATAAATTAACTTGCCTTGCCTTGCCTTTAAGGTTCAAACAAACTATTCTCCTGCGTCTTCCTGCCTTGCCTCGTTGTTCAGTCCCAGCTGCCATATTCTGCTTTTGTTTCTCCAGTCCCTATTCACCATTCTCCATTGTCTTCCACATTATTTCCACCAAAAATTTAAAAAAATTCTATACTTAGCCTTTGTCTTTACGTCACGTTTATAATCTTATTTTCGATGCATGGATTGTTTAGGGGTTTAACCCAAATTAGTCCAGCAGGCACAATACATTTATACAACTTTGATTATACATACATGACCTTTAAAAGTGACTTTGAAACAACGTTGCAAAGTAGTTGTATTTTTAAACTGAGACAACATTGATGTCTAAAGTTTGATCCACGTTGTTGGTTGGGAAATTACCAAAATTCAATGGTCAAATCAACATCAGAACCCAACATTGATTAAACGTCGTCAAAAAGCATGTTGTTTCAACGTTGTATTGGTTTTGTAGAATATTGGTTGGGAAATGACCAAAATTCAATGGTCAAATCAACGTCAGAACCCAACATTGATTAAACGTTGTCAAAAAGCATGTTGTTTCAACGTTATGTTTGAGTTGTAGAATATTGGTAGGGAAATGATCAAAATTCAATGGTGAGATCAACGTCAGAACCCAACATTGATTAAACGTCGTTGTGGAGGGGGGCGTGGCCTGCGGGCCTGCAGCGAAGCGGGGTGTGCCAGGACCGGCCTCAAAGTCAGCGACAGGTGATTAGATAACAAGGCCCAGGTGGGCCATCCACGCACTTGTCGCTGATGTCGAGGCCGGTCCTGGCACACCCCGCTTTGCTACAGGCCCGCAAGCCACGCCCCCCTCCACAGTCATCAAAAAGCATGTTGTTTCAAAGTTGTATTGGTTTTGTAGAATATTGGTTGGGAAATGATCAAAATTCAATGGTGAGATCAACGTCAGAACCCAACATTGATTAAACGTCGTCACAAAGCATGTTGTTTCAAAGTTGTATTGGTTTTGTAGAATATTGGTTGAGAAATGACCAAAATTCAATGGGCACATCAACGTCAGAACCCAATATTGATTAAACAATGTCAAAAAGCATGTTGTTTCAACGTTATGTTTGAGTCATAGAATATTGTTTGGGAAATGAACAAAAGTCAATAGTCACATCAATGTCAGAACCCAACATTGATTAAACGTTGTCAAAAAGCATGTTGTTTCAATGTTGTATTTGTTTTGTAGAATATTGGTTGGGAAATGACCAAAATTCAATGGCCAAATCAACGCAAGAAACCAACAATTAATTAAACATTGTCAAAAAGCATGTTGTTTCAACGTTATGTTTGAGTTGTAGAATATTGGTTGGGAAATTACCAAAATTCAATGGTGAAATCAACATCACAACCTGACATTGAAAAAAACATCGTCAAAAAGCATGTTATTTTAACATTGTATTTGTGTTGTAGGATATTGGTAGGGAAATGATCAAAATTCAATGGTGAGATCAATGTCAGAACCCAACATTGATTAAACGTCGTTGTTGAGGGGGGCGTGGCCTGCGGGCCTGCAGCGAAGCGGGGTGTGCCACGACAGGCCTCGAAGTCAGCGACAGGTGATTAGATAACAAGGCCCAGGTGGACCATCTACGCACTTGTCGCTGACTTCGAGGCCGGTCCTGGCACACCCCGCTTTGCTGCAGGCCCGCAGGCCACGCCCCCCTCCACAGTCGTCAAAAAGCATGTTGTTTCAAAGTTGTATTGGTTTTGTAGAAAATTGGTTGAGAAATGACCAAAATTCAATGGGCACATCAACGTCAGAACCCAATATTGATTAAACAATGTCAAAAAGCATGTTGTTTCAACGTTATGTTTGAGTTGTAGAATATTGTTTGGGAAATGAACAAAAGTCAATGGTCACATCAATGTCAGAACAAAACATTGATTAAACGTCGTCAAAAAGCATGTTGTTTCAATGTTGTATTTGTGTTGTAGTATATTGTTTGGGAAATGACCAAAATTCAATGGTCTAATCAACGTCAGAAACCAACATTGATTAAACGTCATCAAAAAGCATGTTGTTTCAACGTTATGTTTGAGTTGTAGAATATTGGTTGGGAAATGACCAAATTTCAATGGTGAAATCAACGTCACAACCTGACATTGAAAAAAACATCGTCAAAAAGCATGTTATTTTAACATTGTATTTGTGTTGTAGGATATTGGTAGGGAAATTATCAAAATTCAATGGTGAGATCAACGTCAGAACCCAACATTGATTAAACGTCATTGTGGAGGGGGCGTGGCCTGCGGGCCTGCAGCAAAGCGGGGTGTGCCAGGACCGGCCTCGAAGTCAGCGACAGGTGCGTAGATGGCCCACCTGGGCCTTGTTATCTAATCACCTGTCGCTGACTTCGAGGCCGGTCCTGGCACACCCCGCTTCGCTGCAGGCCCGCAGGCCACGCCCCCCTCCACAGTCGTCAAAAAGCATGTTGTTTCAAAGTTGTATTGGTTTTGTAGAATATTGGTTGAGAAATGACCAAAATTCAATGGGCACATCAACGTCAGAACCCAATATTGATTAAACAATGTCAAAAAGCATGTTGTTTCAACGTTATGTTTGAGTTGTAGAATATTGTTTGGGAAATGAACAAAAGTCAATGGTCACATCAATGTCAGAACAAAACATTGATTAAACGTCGTCAAAAAGCATGTTGTTTCAACGTTGTATTTGTGTTGTAGAATATGGGTTGGAAATGACCAAAATTCAATGGTCAAATCAAGGTCAGAACCCAACATTGATTAAACCTCGTCAAAAAACATGTTTCAACGTTACGTTTGAGTTGCTCAACGTCAGGACCTAATTCAACAAGTTTTCAACATTGTTTTAATGTCTTGTGTCTGCTGGGAGGTAACGTTTGTTGATAGTGTCATGCGAGCCCTTGACTGCAGAAGAAATGCACGCAAAGAAATAATCAGAACATGTAATCAGTCTTCACGGGTTACTTTTCCTCCAGGGCGGCGATCCTAACGGGAGTGGAGCAGCGAGACACAGAAACAAAAACACCTCAGGAATCCGAGGCCTCCACAAGGGAATGCATCCATCCGAACCAGTCGGTTTGCATTCTCGCACATGCTGCACCGATCGACACACACAGACTGTCCATCAACCACACCCCAACTCCCCGCATGTAAATCCTAACCAAGCCCAGCTGCAACAAAAAAAGACAAAGGGACGGTGTGTGCCAACGCCGGGCGGGGAAATAAGAAGAATAAACAACGGAGGACGTGCATATACAACAAGCTGCATTAGCTTCAGAAGCAACAATAACACCAAGCAAGTTCCTTAATGAGGACACACAGAAGTCCTAAAAATAGTTTTAATTATTGCTTTGAGGCCACACTAAATATACACAAGTTTACTACAAACCCTGTTTCCATATGAGTTGGGGAATTGTGTTCGATGTAAATATAAACGGAATACAACGATTTGCAAATCCTTTTCAACCAATATCAGTTAAATGCACTACAAAGACAATATATTTGATGTTCAAACTCATAAACTTTATTTTTTTTTTTGCAAATAATAATTAACTTAGAATTTCATGGCTGCAACACGTGCCAATGTAGTTGGGAAAGGGCATGTTCACCACTGTGTTACATGGCCTTTCCTTTTAACAACACTGAGTAAACATTTGGGAACTGAGGAGACACATTTTTTTAAGCTTCTCAGGTGGAATTCTTTCCCATTCTTGCTTGATGTACAGCTTAAGTTGTTCAACAGTCCGGGGGTCAATGGGAGACAGGTCTGGACTACAGGCAGGCCAGTCTAGTACCCGCACTCTTTTACTATGAAGCCACATTGATGTAACACGTGGCTTGGCATTGTCTTTCTGAAATAAGCAGGGGCGTCCATGGTAACGTTGCTTGGATGGCAACATATGTTGCTCCAAAACCTGTATGTACCTTTCAGCATTAATGATGTGTAAGTTACCCATGTCTTGGGCACTAATACACCCCCATACCATCACAGATGCTGGCTTTTCAACTTTGCGCCTATAACAATCCGCATGGTTCTTTTCCTCTTTGGTCCGGAGGACACGACGTCCACAGTTTCCAAAAACAATTTGAAATGTGGACTCGTCAGACCACAGAACACTTTTCCACTTTGTATCAGTCCATCTTAGATGAGCTCAGGCCCAGCGAAGCCGACGGCGTTTCTGGGTGTTGTTGATAGACGGTTTTCGCCTTGCATAGGAGAGTTTTAACTTGCACTTACAGATGTAGCGACCAACTGTAGTTACTGACAGTGGGTTTTCGAAGTGTTCCTGAGCCCATGTGGGGATATCCTTTACACACTGATGTCGCTTGTTGATGCAGTACAGCCTGAGGGATCGAAGGTCACGGGCTTAGCTGCTTACGTGGAGTGATTTCTCCAGATTCTCTGAACCCTTTGATGATATTACGGACCGTAGATGGTGAAATCCCTAAATTCCTTGCAATAGCTGGTTGAGAAAGGTTTTTCTTAAACTGTTCAACAATTTGCTCACGCATTTGTTGACAAAGTGGTGACCCTCGCCCCATCCTTGTTTGTGAATGACTGAGCATTTCATGGAATCTACTTTTATACCCAATCATGGTACCCACCTGTTCCCAATTTGCCTGTTAACCTGTGGGATGTTCCAAATTAGACTTAGACTTAGACAAACTTTAATGATCCACAAGGGAAATTGTTCAACACAGTAGCTCAGTTACAATGATGGAAAGTGTAAGGATGGAAAGGACAATGCAGGTATAAATAGACTAATATAGCGATAAAAAATCTAACATATATACGAATATATACATAATATGTGTACAGAATAATATATATACAGATATATTATATTATGTCTATAACATATATACAATATATACCAATGACCATGTACAATATTACAGTATATACAGTATATGTGACAGCAGCAGCATAAAATAGAGAGTAGATCCAGCAGGAAATAGAAAATAGACATTATAAACATTATAAACAAAGAGAAGTAGCTAACATGTCAGGTGTTAAATAAGTGTTTGATGAGCATTCCTCAACTTTATCAGTATTTATTGCCACCTTTCCCAACTTCTTTGTCACGTGTTGCTGGCATCAAATTCTAAAGTTAATGACTATTTGCAAAAAAAAAATGTTTATCAGTTTGAACATCAAATATGTTGTCTTTGTAGCATATTCAACTGAATATGGGTTGAAAATGATTTGCAAATCATTGTATTCCGTTTATATTTACATCTAACACAAATTCCCAACTCATATGGAAACGGGGTTTGTCGATGCTGAGTTGAAATGTTTGTAATTCAAAACATGTTATTCTTTCATTTTTCTGTTAGCAGCCCCTCACGGGGAAACGCTTGGTCACGCCACACTTGTTTTGTCTTCATTGAACTGGTGTACACGTCTCAAAGCAACGATCGCACACGTACTTGAAGGTAATGAAAGAGGTGTTGTGTTGACACACGCAGGGTGTGCACCGTGCAATCATCATTTCCGAAAGAACACCGTCTTAGTCTGATTTCTGCAGGCATTTGCATCATTTAAAATCAGTGCACACTTGCCACAGATCCATTATGTTGACAATGTTACAGCAGTGTTGGTATTCATCCCCAAACAGAGAACTTTGCACTGTGACTGTCTCCATGAGTCCCTGTATTGTCTGCATTCAACAAAATGGTCCCAGCATTGACCCCTGGGGTGCCCCGCGAACTATACCCAGGCATGTGTGTTCTTCAACTGGTACTCACTGTGTGCTGCTTCCAAAGACGCCTCCAAGTATAAGCCCGGGGAGGAAAGAAGTGTCCTAGTCAGCGTGTCCCTCTGCTTCTGTCACAAGCGTGCCACCGATCTGCCAGTTAAATGCCGAGGAGCTGCGATGCAACCAGGAGAACCGGTCGGGCCGCTTCTCCGAGTACCCCCTGGCCCCTTGCAACACACACATACACCTCAGTGTAAAAGTATGTTGGCGAAAGCGACGTGCAAAACCTTTTGGCATTCCAAAGCAGGCTGGAAGCACATCGAGAGACAAAAAAACATGGAGAGAAACACGCCGCTCCTTTTTGGAACTGGATGGACCAGAACCAAGGATCAGCCAGTTCATGAATAGCTGAACGTCCCTTTTGTCACATTTGTGCTCGCATCTGTCGCAATTGTTTACCATTTATTCATTCAATCTTCCATTTATTTATTCATGTATCCATTCGTGTAATCATTGATTTGTTGATTTGTTTATTGATACATTCAATTAATCATTAATCCATGTATTCATTTCAGCTTTCAATCATTTATACAATCGCTTCCATATATTTATTAGTTTAATTATTAATTTAGTCATTCATGTATTTATTAATTTATTAATTAATACAAACCCCGTTTCCATACGAGTTGGGAAATTGTGTTAAATGTAAATATAAACGGAATACAATGATTTGCAAATCATTTTCAACCCATATTCAGTTGAATATGCTACAAAGACAACATATTTGATGTTCAAACTGATAAACATATTTTTTTTTTGCAAATAATCATTAACTTTAGAATTTGATGCCAGCAACTCGTGACAAAGAAGTTGGGAAAGGTGGCAATAAATACTGATAAAGTTGAGGAATGCTCATCAAACACTTATTTGGAACATCCCACAGGTGAACAGGCAAATTGGAAACAGGTGGGTGCCATGATTGGGTATAAAAGTAGATTCCATGAAATGCTCAGTCATTCACAAACAAGGATGGGGCGAGGGTCACCACTTTGTCAACAAATGCGTGAGCAAATTGTTGAACAGTTTAAGAAAATCCTTTCTCAACCAGCTATTGCAAGGAATTTAGGGATTTCACCATCTACGGTCCGTAATATCATCAAAGGGTTCAGAGAATCTGGAGAAATCACAGCACGTAAGCAGCTAAACCCGTGACCTTCGATCCCTCAAGCTGTACTGCATCAACAAGCGACATCAGTGTGTAAAGGATATCACCACATGGGCTCAGGAACACTTCAGAAACCCACTGTCAGTAACTACAGTTGGTCGCTACATCTGTAAGTGCAAGTTAAAACTTTCCTATGCAAGGCGAAAACCGTTTATCAACAACACCCAGAAACGCCGTCGGCTTCGCTGGGCCTGAGCTCATCTAAGATGGACTGATACAAAGTGGAAAAGTGTTCTGTGGTCTGACGAGTCCACATTTCAAATTGTTTTTGGAAACTGTGGACGTCGTGTCCTCCGGACCAAAGAGGAAAAGAACCATCCGGATTATTATAGGCGCAAAGTTGAAAAGCCAGCATCTGTGATGGTATGGGGGTGTATTAGTGCCCAAGACATGGGTAACTTACACATCTGTGAAGGTGCCATTAATGCTGAAAGGTTTGGAGCAACATATGTTGCCATCCAAGCAACGTTACCATTTCATCAAGACAATGCCAAGCCACGTGTTACATCAACGTGGCTTCATAGTAAAAGAGTGCGGGTACTAGACTGGCCTGCCTGTAGTCCAGACCTGTCTCCCATTGAAAATGTGTGGCGCATTATGAAGCCTAAAACACCACATCGGAGACCCCCGAACTGTTGAACAACTTAAGCTGTACATCAAGCAAGAATGTGAAAGAATTCCACCTGAGAAGCTTAAAAAATGTGTCTCCTCAGTTCCCAAACGTTTACTGAGTGTTGTTAAAAGGAAAGGCCATGTAACACAGTGGTGAACATGCCCTTTCCCAACTACTTTGGCACGTGTTGCAGCCATGAAATTCTAAGTTAATTATTATTTGCAAAAAAAAATAAAGTTTATGAGTTTGAACATCAAATATCTTGTCTTTGTAGTGCATTCAATTGAATATGGGTTGAAAAGGATTTGCAAATCATTGTATTCCATTTATATTTACATCTAACACAATTTCCCAACTCATATGGAAACGGGGTTTGTACAAAAGATGTTAATTTATTCATTCACTGTTTATTTGTTTATTCATTTATTCATTCATGTAGTCATTTATTTATTCAATAACTTATTTATCTATTTGTTCAATTACCTATTTTGTCATTAATTTATTCAATCACTTCATTCATTCATGAGTTCATTCATCTACTCAGTGGCCTAGTGGTTAGAGTGTCCGCGCTGAGATCAGTAGGTTGTGAGTTCAAACCCCGGCCGAGTCATACCAAAGACTATAAAAATGGGACCCATTACCTCCCTGCTTTACACTCAGCATCAAGGGTTGGAATTGGGGGTTAAATCACCAAAAGTTATTCCGCTGCTGCCCACTGCTCCCCTCACCTCCCAGGGGGTGAACAAGGGGATGGGTCAAATGAAGAGGACAAATTTCACCACAACTAGTGTGCGTGTGACAATCATTGGTACTTTAACTTTAACTTTAATCTGTTTATTCATTGTTTAATCTTCCATCCATCCATTTTCTACCGCTTATTCCCTTTGGGGTCGCGGGGGGCGCTGGAGCCTATCTCAGCTACAATCGGGCGGAAGGCGGTACACCCTGGACAAGTCGCCACCTCATCGCAGGGCCAACACAGATAGACAGACAACAGTCACACTCACATTCACACACTAGGGTCAATTTAGTGTTGCCAATCAACCTATCCCCAGGTGCATGTCTTTGGAGGTGGGAGGAAGCCGGAGTACCCGGAGGGAACCCACGCAGTCACGGGGAGAACATGCAAACTCCACACAGAAAAATCCCGAGCCCGGGATTGAACCCAAGACTACTCAGGACCTTCGTATTGTGAGGCAGATGCACTAACCCCTCTGCCACCGTGCTGCCCTTGTTTAATCTTTTTCATTTATTTATTAATGTATCCATTTGTGTAATCATTGATTTGTTGATTCGTTTATTCATGCATTCAATTAAACATTAATCCATGTACTCATTTTTGCAGTCAATCATTTATTCTATCGCTTGTTTGTTCTTCCATGTATTCATTAGTTTAATAATTTATTTAGTCATTCATGTATTTATTAATTTATTCATTAATTCATTTAATAAAAAAGATGTTCATTTATTCATTCACTGTTTACTTGTTTATTCATTTATTTATTATAATTACTTATTTATTCATTCACCATTTGTTCAATTACCTATTTTGTCAATCACTTCATTCATTCATTAGTTCATTCATCTGTTTATTCATTCTTTAATTTTTTCATGTATTATATAACTCAATTATTTTTTAACTGATCTATTTATTCATTAATTCATCCATTCATTCAGTTATGTATTAATTCATTCAGGCATAGATTCATTTATTTAATTGTGTACTGATTCATTCCTTTATCCATTCCATTTGTCTTTAGTGTATTTATTTATTCACTCATTTATGTATTGATTTATTCATTCTTTCATGTATTTATTAATTTGTTCGTTTATCCGTTATTTAGTCATACACGTATTCATTCATTTCTTTATCAAATCACTTATTTATTTATTCACATATTCATTGGTTTAGTTATTGATATATTTGTGTATACATTTGTGTAATCATTATTTTATGTAATCACTTATTTGTGTATTCATATTGTCATTTAAGTGTGTATTTATGCATCTATTTGTATATTTAGTCATTTCTTTATTCATTCATTTGTGTATTCATTTATTTATTTCTCTGTGTATTTATTAATTCATTTATTTGTGTTCATTAATTTATTCAATCGCTTAAGTATTCATATATTCATTTATTGACAGGCGGTTTCATCTTTTTAGTCACCTTGAAAAGAGTTAGTTTTTCTCACTTGCTTAAGCACAATTTTGAGTGAAGGGCCACACGACTCACAATTACCACAACATCTCAGATTATTTTCAAAATGAAACACTTGTAAAAACGACACACTATTGTATGAAAATGATATTTTGTTGCCATATGAAAACGTTTCACACGACTTAGTTCAGTCTGAGCCTGTTACATACTGCTGTGCTTGACGTAAAACCCTTTTAGTAATTGTACTTCTCAGGGATTTGAGTAATGTAAGTGAAGTACACAGGGAAAGTGCAAATATACAACACAGAACATTCACCAAATACAACATAAGACCAATACTGCAGAATGATGAAAACATAATTTATACCTCTAAATCAGGGGTCCCCAAACTACAGCCCACCAGCCAGCGTCCAAAATCCGGCCCGCAGGAAGTCCCAAGTTGAAAAAAAAAAAAAAAAAAAAAAAAAAAAAAAATTACGATTAATTATTTTTTTTAAATTTTTTTAAATTATAATTCTTTAAAATCTGTCCTTTCTAATCCATTTTCTACCGCTCGGTGTCTCCTAGCCGCTCAGGCAAATCATATTGTCTAAAAATGCATTTTCCCATCGATAACATGAAATCATCGGGCTTGGAATATATATATATATATATATATATACAGTATATATATATATATATATATACAGTATATATATATATATATATATATATATATATATATATATATATATATATATATATATATATACACATATACATATATATATACACTTATTTATGTATATATACAGATATATATATATACATATATACATACATATGTACATGTATATATGTATATATACATGTATGTATATATATATATATATATATATATATATATATATATATATATATATATATATATATATATATATATATATATATATATATATATATACAGTGTTGGGACTAACGCGTTACATGCAAGATGGCGCCAGTATGTGCTTTGGCCTGCCGTCTCTCACTGTCAGCTCTGTTCGTTTTTGTGTTGTGTTGTCTATTTTCGTCTCTGTCAGCTCACTGCTTGTGTATGACCGCCAAACACTGTTGGATCTTTGCCCCTCTCCCACTGATATGATCAACTTCGACGTTGGTTTTTCGACGTCCCAGTCAGCTTTTTCACCTGGCCGGATTCCTGCCTTCCTTTCCCGCCCCCTGGCTCCTCTCCCCCGGCGGAAGCGTCTCCGGCGCCGCGGTAAACGTGGCGGCCAGCTGGTGAAAGTTAGGGCACTCCTGGCCCGGCTTCCCGTGGCTTCCCGAAGGAGGAATGGTGCGGTATCCGGTCTCCTCCTGCACCCACGCTCGCTCGATCCCATCGGCTCCTGGCTGGTTCCTATCGTTGGTTTGGAGGAAGAAGCTTGCCGTCGTCGCTCCTGCTGTCCCCGCCCCCGGAGGCGCGGGGTGGATCACCGCCACCTGCGGGATGTGTGTCGGGCCCCACCCGGATTAATTGCGGCCTTGGACGTGCTGGCCCCCGCCAGGTTCGGTCTTGTGAACGCAAGATCTTTGACAAACAAAACTTTTATCCTGAAGGATTTCTTCACTTCCCGCGGACTGGACTTCCTCTGTGTGACGGAGACATGGCTGAGAGCCGGTGAGTCCGCCCCTCTTAATGAACTTCTGCCTCCGGAGTGTTCCTACTTTAATTCCCCACGGCCGTCCGGTCGAAAAGGAGGAGGATTAGCAGTCGTTTTTAAAAATGACTTTAAATGCCGTCAGATCCGCCTACAATCCTCCTTTTCAAGCTTCGAACTGTGCATGTTTGAACTGGGTCTTTCTGATGTCGTCCTGTGTGCTGTCATCTATCGACCACCCAAGTACCACAAAGACTTTATAACTGACTTTTCTGAATTTCTGGCTGAAATCCTGCCCAAATATGATCGTGTCCTTATTGTGGGTGATTTTAATATTCACACCTGCTGTCCAGACGAGCCGCTTTCCAGGAGCTTCCTGAATATAATCGACTCATTTAACTTTGTACAGTCTGTGTGTGGTTCTACACATGAACGCGGGCATACACTCGATTTAGTGCTCTCGTATGGTTTGTGTGTTTTTAATTTGGACATTTGCGACGCTGTGTTCTCTGATCACATGCCGATCCTGTTTGATATTGCCACGCAGTGTCCAGTTAAATTGTGCGCACCGCCCCAACGCTCTCGCATGTTTAATTCTTCGTCTCCTGCTCGGTTCTCCTCTATTTTTTCGACTCTTTGTGATGATAATTCTGCAGCATCTGTGTGTCTGAATACTGAAGAGTTGGTTTCTGGGTTCAACTCTATTTGCTTACAAACACTGGACACGATCGCGCCTTTCAAATGCCGCCGCGCTAAAGCTACGCCTCAGCCCTGGTTGAATGACGTCACTCGGGCTGCCAGGCGCGTATGTAGAAGAGCAGAGAGAAAATGGAAAAAAGACAGGCTGCATGTGTCCTTTGCCATTTTTAAAGAAAGCCTGTTTTCCTTTCAGATGACTGTAAAAGCAGAAATGAATATATATCTATCTCAGATTATATCTTCTAACTGTAACAACCCCAGAGTTCTGTTTAAAACTATTAACACTGTCATTGATGCTCCCAAATCTGCTGGTTTTGATGCTTCTTTTGAATTCTGTGAAAATTGTCTCCATTTTTTCACTGACAAAATTGTGTCAACTAGAGCCAGTCTATCTCAGCCTTCATATGACCCTTCTGTTCCCCTGCATTTCTCTTCTGTTTTCCATCAGTTTGAGCCGGTGTCCTTTTCTTTTTTAAGTGACACAGTTAGTCATATGAAGCCCTCAGGTTCTCCTGCAGATGCACTCCCACCTCGCCTGTTTAAGGAGGTACTTGCTACTATTGGATCAAGTGTCCTCAACATTATCAATAGTAGCCTCTCTTCTGGAATAGTTCCAGTAGAGTTTAAACATGCAGTGGTACGACCTCTACTTAAAAAACCCAGCCTCGACCCCTCTCTCCTCTCTAACTTCAGACCTATCTCTAATCTTCCATACATTTCCAAAATATTAGAGAAGGTTGTCTACAGTCAGTTGTTGCCCTTCTTAGAGGATTATGGTATCACTGAGCTGTTCCAGTCCGGTTTTAAAGCCCTCCACAGCACAGAGTCAGCGCTTCTAAAAGTTTTTAACGATATCCTCCTGTCCACTGATTCTGGTAAATATGTTGTCCTGGTGCTTTTAGATCTGTCTGCTGCGTTCGACACCGTCGACCACGCCACCTTAATCACTCGTCTTGAGAACTGTGTGGGCATTAAGGGCGCCGCCCTCAACTGGTTCCGGTCGTACCTAACCGACAGGAGTTTTTGTGTAAAAGTAGACAGTTTTATGTCGTCCACAGCTCCTTTACCACATGGGGTCCCCCAGGGCTCAATCCTTGCCCCAATTTTGTTTGCGCTTTACCTTCTCCCCCTTGGTTCTATTTTTAGGAAGTACAGTATTGCATTTCATTTTTAAGCCGATGATTGACAGATTTATTTTCCCTCGTTCTACTGGGGGACTTCAACGCTCATATTGGCAACGACAGTGAAACCTGGAGAGGCGTGATTGGGAAGAATGGCCGCCCGGATCTGAACCCAAGTGGTGTTTTGTTATTGGACTTTTGTGCCCGTCACGGATTGTCCATAACGAACACCATGTTCAAGCATAAGGGTGTCCATATGTGCACTTGGCACCAGGACACCCTAGGCCGCAGTTCTATGATCGACTTTGTAGTTGTGTCATCGGATTTGCGGCCTCATGTTTTGGACACTCGGGTGAAGAGAGGGGCGGAGCTTTCTACCGATCACCACCTGGTGGTGAGTTGGCTGCGATGGTGGGGGAGGATGCCGGACAGACCTGGCAGGCCCAAACGCATTGTGAGGGTTTGCTGGGAACGTCTGGCAGAGTCTCCTGTCAGAGAGAGTTTCAATTCCCACCTCCGGAAGAACTTTGAACATGTCACGAGGGAGGTGCTGGACATTGAGTCCGAGTGGACCATGTTCCGCACCTCTATTGTCGAGGCGGCTGATTGGAGCTGTGGCCGCAGGGTAGTTGGTGCCTGTCGTGGCGGTAATCCTAGAACCCGTTGGTGGACACCGGCGGTGAGGGATGCCGTCAAGCTGAAGAAGGAGTCCTATCGGGTTCTTTTGGCTCATGGGACTCCTGAGGCAGCGGACAGGTACCGACAGGCCAAGCGGTGTGCGGCTTCAGCGGTCGCGGAGGCAAAAACTCGGACATGGGAGGAGTTCGGGGAAGCCATGGAAAACGACTTCCGGACGGCTTCGAAGCGATTCTGGACCACCATCCACCGCCTCAGGAAGGGGAAGCAGTGCACTACCAACACCGTGTATGGTGCGGATGGTGTTCTGCTGACCTCGACTGCGGAAGTTGTGGATCGGTGGAGGGAATACTTCGAAGACCTCCTCAATCGCACCAACACGTCTTCCTATGAGGAAGCAGTGCCTGAGGAATCTGTGGTGGGCTCTCCTATTTCTGGGGCTGAGGTTGCTGAGGTAGTTAAAAAGCTCCTCGGTGGCAAGGCCCCGGGGGTGGATGAGATCCGCCCAGAGTTCCTTAAGGCTCTGGATGCTGTAGGGCTGTCTTGGTTGACAAGACTCTGCAGCATCGCGTGGACATCGGGGGAAGTACCTCTGGATTGGCAGACCGGGGTGGTGGTTCCTCTCTTTAAAAAGGGGAACCGGAGGGTGTGTTCTAACTATCGTGGGATCACACTCCTCAGCCTTCCCGGTAAGGTCTATTCAGGTGTACTGGAGAGGAGGCTACGCCGGATAGTCGAACCTCGGATTCAGGAGGAACAGCGTGGTTTTCGTCCTGGTCGTGGAACTGTGGACCAGCTCTATACTCTCGGCAGGGTCCTTGAGGGTGCATGGGAGTTTGCCCAACCAGTCTACATGTGCTTTGTGGACTTGGAGAAGGCATTCGACCGTGTCCCTCGGGAAGTCCTGTGGGGAGTGCTCAGAGAGTATGGGGTTTCGGACTGTCTGATTGTGGCAGTCCGCTCCCTGTATGATCAGTGTCAGAGCTTGGTTCGCATTGCCGGCAGTAAGTCGGACACGTTTCCGGTGAGGGTTGGACTCCGCCAAGGCTGCCCTTTGTCACCGATTCTGTTTATAACTTTTATGGACAGAATTTCTAGGCGCAGTCAAGGCGTTGAGGGGATCCGGTTTGGTGGCTGCAGGATTAGGTCTCTGCTTTTTGCAGATGATTTGGTCCTGATGGCTTCATCTGGCCAGGATCTTCAGCTCTCACTGGATCGGTTCGCAGCTGAGTGTGAAGCGACTGGGATGAGAATCAGCACCTCCAAGTCCGAGTCCATGGTTCTCGCCCGGAAAAGGGTGGAGTGCCATCTCCGGGTTGGGGAGGAGATCTTGCCCCAAGTGGAGGAGTTCAAGTACCTTGGAGTCTTGTTCACGAGTGAGGGAAGAGTGGATCGTGAGATCGACAGGCGGATCGGTGCGGCGTCTTCAGTAATGCGGACGCTGTATCGATCCGTTGTGGTGAAGAAGGAGCTGAGTCGGAAGGCAAAGCTCTCAATTTACCGGTCGATCTACGTTCCCATCCTCACCTATGGTCATGAGCTTTGGGTTATGACCGAAAGGACAAGATCACGGGTACAAGCGGCCGAAATGAGTTTTCTCCGCCGGGTGGCGGGGCTCTCCCTTAGAGATAGGGTGAGAAGCTCTGTCATCCGGGGGGAGCTCAAAGTAAAGCCGCTGCTCCTCCACATCGAGAGGAGCCAGATGAGGTGGTTCGGGCATCTGGTCAGGATGCCACCCGAGCGCCTCCCTAAGGAGGTGTTTAGGGCATGTCCGACCGGTAGGAGGCCACGAGGAAGACCCAGGACACGTTGGGAAGACTATGTCTCCCGGCTGGCCTGGGAACGCCTCTGGATCCCCCGGGAGGAGCTGGACGAAGTGGCTGGGGAGAGGGAAGTCTGGGCTTCCCTGCTTAGGCTGCTGCCCCCGCGACCCGACCTCGGATAAGCGGAAGAAGATGGATGGATGGATGGATGGACAAAATAACACGGTTCAACGTCTTATTGACTGCCTGCACGACATCAAAGTCTGGCTTTCAGCTAACTTCCTGAGCCTAAATGAAGACAAAACAGAAGTTATGTTGTTCGGTCCAAGTCGCTCTCCCTCCCCCAACGTTGACCTCGGCACTCTGACCCCGTATCTCAGCGACTGTGTCACAAACCTGGGGGTAAAGTTTGACTCAGATTTTAAATTCGAAAAACAAATCAGCAGCGTCGTTCAAAAAAGCTTTTATCAATTACGCCAAATAGCGAAAGTGAAACCGCTTCTATCAAGACATGATCTTGAGAAATTAATCCACGCCTTTATCTCGACTCGTCTTGATTATTGTAATGCCCTGTATGTAGGCATTAGCCAGGCCTCCCTCGCCCGCCTGCAGCTCGTGCAGAACTCTGCTGCTCGTCTGCTAACACAGACCCGCAGACGTGAGCACATCACCCCTATTTTAGCGTCCCTTCACTGGCTCCCTGTGCGTTACCGTATCAATTTTAAACTCCTTTTATTTGTTTTTAAATGTCTAAACAACCTCGCGCCAACCTATCTCTCCGACCTCCTTCAGCCTTATTGCCCCACCCGATCCTTAAGATCAGCCGATCAGCTGCTGTTGACGGTCCCTGACACAAGGCTGAAGCTTAGAGGTGACAGAGCTTTCGCCGTTGCTGCTCCCAAGCTCTGGAACGACCTACCTCTGAGTGTTAGACAAGCCTCCTCTCTTCCTGTTTTTAAATCTCTCTTAAAAACATACTTTTATTCCATGGCTTTTAACACTGAGTGATATCCATCCTGCAATGGCGCCCCATAATACACCTGCTGTGATCCTGTTTTTATGTTTTTATGTTTTTATTAATTCTATTTTAATTATTTATTTTTTATCGTGTTCTGTTTGTGTTGTGTTGTGTTTGCTCGGTACTCGTTTTATCTTTTAACCTGTTCATTGTACAGCACTTTGGCTACCCCTGTGGTAAATTTTAAATGTGCTTTATAAATAAAGTTGATTTGATTTGATTTGATTACAAAGTAACGTGTTACTGTAATGCCGTTAGTTTCGGCGGTAACTAGTAATCTAACGCGTTTTTTTTTTATATTCAGTAACTCAGTTACCATTACTACATGATGCGTTACTGCGTTATTTTACGTTACTTTTTATGTAGTATAAAGTGTGTTTTATCGGAGCGCTGTTTGTCGTTCTGATTCTTCTTGTGTCACAAGCCGGAGAAGAGAGAGAGACATATGCGCTCTGTGTGGGTGTGTCTGAGTGTGAGTGTGGGGAGCGAGGGGGGGGCGTGTCTGATCATGGCGGAGCCAGAAGTCGAGTTTGCTAACATGGAGATATTTTCACTACTTTTCTTTTGTCGAGCACAAAGAAAATAACATTTTAGTTAAATGTAAATTGTGCTTTGGATCAAAGATGCCATCTAATGCCCAAAACAGCAATTCAAATCTGCTGAAACAAGCTACATAGCAACATGCTTCGACGAAGCGAGTAAAGAGAGACAGAGACTCTGATGCCACTTCACCTCCACCACCACCACCATTCACCGCTGAAGGTACACACTCTGTCAATCAATGTTCCCTCTAATTGTTCATGTGTGAGCAAATGCAAAAAGTCCCTGAGCATTGAGTGGAGCCCATGTGAGCAACATCACACGTGCACACTGTGGCTACACCAGCAGCACACCTGTCCCAAACCTCACTAAATAACAACTTACATCTCCATCCATCCATCCATTTTCTACCGCTTGTCCCTTTCGGGGTCGCTGGAGCCTATCTCAGCTGCATTCGGGCGGAAGGCAGGGTACACCCTGGACAAGTCCCCACCTCATCACAGGGCCAACACAGACAGACAGACAACATTCTCTTATTATTATAATCAAATGACAGCAGTCATTTCCATTTCTAATATAAGTGTTTAGGCCCACTTATAATGACAATAACAAAAAATATTGTTTTTCATGAACTGTGTACTTGTATTGTTTGTCTGGGTGGAGGTCCTGCTTTGGAAATAATTTGTACCCCTTTCAGACATTGCATTTAGTTCCCATTAAAACATTCACATGTTGCACAATGAGATGTAAGCAGGGGATCATGTGTACATTCCTGCAACTTCCTGTTTGTAAAAAATATATTTTTATTAGTATTTATTTAATATACTAACAGCATTTAATGATTAATATTTATAAATTAAGATTCCTAATAAATGACACTAGAATAAGCACACATTTGATTGGTAAATCATAGTGTAACGACCTGGAATGACACTTTATGTGTGGTGTTGGAGTTGTCCGACTTTTTGTGTGGCTGTAAACGCATCACTGGCTAAGTGCCATATGTGCAAGTGTTGGCGCACGTGAGAGAGCGAGCGGCTGCTGTTGATATAACAAAGTTGCTTTTGGTCTGGTTTGTACTGCAGAAAATGACCAGTTTTGCTAGATATCTTTTTTTTTTACTAATGTTTTGGTGATGTGTTTATGGCCGACAGTAAAGAGTTTTGCTCAGTAAAGTGATGGATGGAATTCATGTCCTCAAAGCGTCTCGACAGACGTTACAATATTTGAACAATGATGACGGAAACGGTTTTCTCTGTCGTGTCCGTGTCGTGTCGAAAATTGTTATGCGCTTATTTTTTTATTTGATTTTGTGCATGGCATAGATTTGCCGTGCGCAGAGGACGCTTGAGCAGTGCGCAATTGCACATGCGCGCTCCTGAGAGGGAACGTTGCTGTCAATTCTCTTATATACTCTTTCATTCTATACTTCTAGAGTGTTTGATTATCACATCACTCTAAATGTATAGACTATAAAGTTCACAAACATAAAGAGATATCCTAGTGGGCCAGGCCAATCTTTCCTTATCTCTAAACTAAAACTGGGGAAATGTGTAGAGTGTTCTGGGTTTCAGACATGATTTTGTATAAGAATTACTTGAGGAAGAAAATGCCTGGTTAGACTTTGTGTATGTAGTGTGTGCTTTTCTTGGTTTACATCTATGCTATTATTATGCTGTTTGTTACTTATGTTGTTATGTTGCAGCTATTTAAAATAGTTTTGTCAATTTGTTCTGGCCAGAAACAAATTGGCCTTTGTAACATATCATTGTCTTTGTGTGTTGTATGTAGACCACATGGCTTAGCAGAGTTGAGTGATGCAAATGCATGTCAAGTTGATCAACAGATTGTATTATTCTCCAGTGCAATAACAGTACTGAAATGAAGGCTAAAAGGGCATTAATTGGAGCTTTAAAAAAAAAAAAAAAAAAAGAAGTAACTAAATAGTTACTTTTCACAGTAACGCATTACTTTTTGGTGTAAGTAACTGAGTTAGTAACTGAGTTACTTTTGAAATGAAGTAACTAGTAACTGTAACTAGTTACTGCTTTTCAGTAACTAACCCAACACTGTATATATATATATATATATACACATGTATGTATATATACTCATGTATATATATATATATATATGTATATATATATATATATATATATATATATATATATATATATATATATATATATATATATATATATATATATATATATATATAAACATGTATTTATTTTTATATATATATATATATATATATATATATATATATAAACATGTATTTATTTTTATATATATATATATATATATATACAGCCCAGCCCCCGGCCAAATTTTTTTAATCCAATGCGGCCCCCGAGTCAAAAAGTTTGGGGACCCCTGCTCTAAATCGATCAAACTTTTGAAGTATATTTCTGGTCTTGTCATCCTCGTCCGGACAGAAGGGCGACACGGCACTGCGGCTGGATCAAAAGAGACGTCGGAGACGCTTAAATGAACCAAAAGTTGCTTTATTCAGGGCTGCAGCGCCTTGAGGAGAAAGTCAAAAAGATATGTCTCTCCCAACATGGAGAAGCCAAAACATCAGTTTTATATTCCTCCTTCCTGTCCCTGTGTGTGTGTGCTAAGCCAGGAGAGCACATCCTGACCATAAAAGGAGATGTTCATGTGTAGGTGTCTGGAAAACAACTGCTTTAAGTCATAACTTCAATGTTGGCGTTGAGCTTGACACGTAGTCTCTACACAAGGATACGGCTATCACTTTTGCATTTTGAAGTCCCAATTAGAGCCTCTTTCCTACGAGAAGTGATCCAATCCACCTGCGAATATCAAACTAAGGGGCCTTATCCTATCATGTGCTCAAAGTGAAATACCGCTATTTAATTAAACTTGGTGGTTTGCCTTTTCCAAGTTGGATGTAAATCTTCACCATGACCAAAACATGATATGAGTTAATTAATTCACTTCACTTTCAACAAAAGATGTCAATTGTCGCGGCGCATGCGCAATCCCTTATGCCTTATGCTGCAAGCTCAGTTGGCACCTCCCTGAAGCGCGCCGGGACAGGTCAATGCTCGCTCTGGCCGCAATGCGGTCACGCGCCGGCAAAGCTGCAGGCAATCAGTAATCTGCGCACCTTAGATTAATGAAGACAGACAGCATAAAGACCAGCGGGCCCGAAGATGCAGTGCCGGAACGTAGTTCACTACTCGTAGTAAGCTCCCGCGTACTTGCTCTCTCTCTGTGAATTCCCCGTTCCCGTGTCTTATGCCCTTCGTGTTCTCTGCAGTGCTTCTGTTTCCCGTGATCGTGCTGTGTGCCTCGACTTCCTTCTGGATTCCGGACTGCCTCCCTCAATCCTCGACCCCTCCTTGGACACGGACCTCGTTGCTTCTCTCCAGCCCCCCGACCGCTTGCTCGCCCACGGACTTCCTTCTCGTCTGACGAAGGATTCATCCAACACGCACATACGACAAACTCTGGTAACATTTACATTATTAATTCTACACATCGTCTTGCACCATTCACTTTGAGTAGCATACACACCCCAACACTTCATCATCGGGTTCAATAAATCTATTGTACTGGTTCTTGCTGTTGTGTCGTCTCCTTCCCCCGCCGTACGTAACATCCATGCTACAAGAGTAGTGTGCATAACACTAAATAAATACCAACAAAAAAGAGAATACTATGAAAAAAGATTGGGGGATGGTGGGGGACAACTGTTGAGAAGAACTCCTGGATTGGATTGGGACATGGAGAGTATGGTGAAAGGTATAACACAGAAAACTGAGGACTGTGCCAAAACCAGTTGTGGACCTGTGTAGAGTGGTGGACTGATGCGTCGTCCCAGATGCCAACTTGTTGCATCTGTTGTACTTGGTCCGCTGTCAGGATGTTGTGCAGTTGGTTCAGAAATATCAGAATGGGAGCTGTGTTCAAAGGGCCCGTATCGGCATGACGTGTAGAACCCAGCAGGCAAAAGACATTGAAATAACGTTTAGAACTTGTTGAATTAGGTCCTGACGTTGAGCAACTCAAACATAACGTTAAAACAACATGTGTTTTTCAACCACTGTGCCGCGGCACGCTAGTGTGCCGTGAAATACAGTCTGATGTGCCGTGGGAGATTAAGTAATTTCACCTAATTGGGTTAAAAATATTTTTTGCACACAAGTAATTATAATCCGTAAATAAAGTGCCGTTGTTGAGTGTCTGTGCTGTCTAGAGCTCGGCAGAGTAACAATGTAATACTCTTCCATATCAGTAGGTGGCAGCCGGTAGCTAATTGCTTTGTAGATGTCGGGAACACGTCGCGTCGTGATCAGAATATGCAGAAAACAGCGGGAAGCAGCGTGCAGGTAATAAGGTATCTTATGCTTAAACCAAAAAAAGAAAAGACATTGAAGCTTAGGCATGGCTATGCAAAACGAAACTAAAACTGAACCGGCTGCAAAGTAAACAAAACACAAAATGCTGGACGACAGCAAAGACTTACTGTGTGTGGAGCAGAGATGGCGTCCACAAAGTACATCCGTACATGACATGACAATCAACAATGTCCCCACGGAGAAGGAAAGCGTCCGCACAACTTAAATAGTCTGGATTGCGAAAACAAAGCAGATGTGGAGAATAGCGCTCAAAGAAGACAGGAAAATACCCCAAAAAACGGGGAAAAAAACATCAAAATAAGAGCGCAAGAGAAGGACTAAAACACTACCCACAGAAAAACACAAAAAAAACTCCAAATAAGTCAGGGCGTGATGTGACAGGTGGTGACAGTACACCTCCTTTGAGACAAGAGCTATAGTGATGCATGCTTGGTTATGGTTTAAATTCATATACAACAATTGCGACAATGACTTTTTATTGTCAATATTGGCTTCTGTTTTTTAATGATTTCTGCTTGTGGTGTGCCTCAGGATTTTTTCAATGAAAAAAATGTGCCTTGGCTCAAAAAAGGTTGGAAAAACACCGTTTTAGACGACGTTTAATCAATGTTGGGTTCTGACCTTGATTTGACAATTGAATTTTGGTCATTTCCCAACTAAGAGTCTACAACACAAATACAACGTTGAAACAACATTCTTGTTGACAACATTTATTCAATGTCGGGTAGTGATTATGTTAGTATTGTAGCGGTTGATTTAAGGACATAATTCACCACACCTGTTATTTGAGTTTGTCATCATCATCATTCACTGTACTGTTCTATTGTGCATATGACAATGTTGTTCTTTGTGTGCAGTTAAGAGCGAGTAATTCGGCGCGGCCCCTTTAAGTGGCCGTCAGTAGATTCTCACAAAGGTGGGGGTTTGTTGTTCCCGCGATATTTGAGTTTTTGTGATGTAAGCATTCATTCTTGCTTGTGCTTTGAAGAATAAACGACACACACGTTTTTGTGTGTCAACTATACTTCAAGTTGTCTTGCTTTCACGCTACGAGCACAACACTGGTGACCCCGACGCTTCACTGAACTGATTCAGTGAATATTATCGACCATGACGGCGAATGCGGTTTCTCTAAAGCTGCCCGAGTTCTGGGAAACTTCCGCGACCACATGGTTTGCCCAGGCCGAGGCACAGTTCGCCCTGCGTGGTATCATCGAGGACGACACTAAGTTTTATTATGTCGTGTCCTCCCTTGGGAGCGCGACGGCGGACAGAGTGGTTAGCGTCCTCACGCACCCACCGGAGAGGAACAAGTACCTCACGTTGAAGGCTCACCTCTTACAGACATTTCAACTTTCTGACGCAGAGCGAGCTATCCGCCTTTTTTCGTTGCAGGGGCTTGGCGATTGCAAGCCCTCTGAACTAATGGACAAAATGCTAGGCCTCTTAGGTGAGCACAGACCAGGATTCCTCTTCGTGCAGTTTTTCCTGAGACTCCTGCCTTCTCAGGTGCGGGCTGCTTTAGCCAACACCGCCATTTTGGACTGCCGCGAACTAGCTGCTGAAGCTGATAAGTTCTTTTTAGCTTCCCAACCGACCTATGTGGCTGCTTTCCTTCCGGCTGAGACAGAAAGACCCATGGCAGATTCTTCCACTCTCGCTGCTGCTGCTGCGCCCCCCCAGGCGGAAACCGGATTCTGGACTATGTTTTTTCCACGCAAAGTTTGGGACCAAAGCTAGGCGGTGCCGTCCCCCGTGCAGTTTTCGTGGACCGCCGCCGGGAAACGCCGGGGCCGGCGTTCAGCAGTGGCCATGAGCGTCGGCAGTACGGGCAGGCTGCTCTTCATCCAGGACTCCCTCTCTGGGCGACGGTTTCTGTGTGACACCGGCGCGCAGAGGAGCGTCCTGCCAATATCAAGGTTGGACATGCTGTCTGAGTCGCATGGCCCCCCCATGGAAGCGGCCAATGGCAGCCCTATCCGCACTTACGGAATACGGTATGTGGAACTGTGTTTTGGTGGACAGCATTTCAGTTTGGACTTTGTGACTGCTAAAGTGACGGTGCCGCTCATCGGTGCAGATTTTCTCTGTGCTTTCGGCCTCCTTGTGGATGTAAAAAACAGGCGTTTGGTGGATGCGATTACGTTCTGCTCGTACAAGTGCAGTCTCAGTGCGACGGACTCCATCAGGCTTTCCAGCATGCTACCCATCGCAGACGTTTTTCTGCGCCTCCTCGCTGAGTTCCCCACCCTGGCGCAGCCCACGTTCTCATCATCTACCGCCAAGCATGGTGTGGAACACCACATTGCCACCGCGGGCCCCCCTGTGCACGCACGAGCCCGGCGCCTGGACCCTGCTAAGCTCTCCATCGCTAGAGCTGAATTCAAGACCATGGAACGCCTCGGGATCATTGGCCGCTCAGACAGCCCGTGGTCGTCGCCCCTCCACATGGTGGAGAAGCCCGGGGGTGGTTGGCGGCCATGCGGTGATTACCGCAGACTCAACGAGGCGACTACCCCGGACCGTTATCCGGTCCCTCACATACAAGATTTCTCCGCCAACCTCGCTGGAAAAACTGTGTTTTCTAAGGTAGATCTCGTCCGGGGCTATCATCAGGTGCCGGTACACCCCTCTGATATCCCGAAGACAGCGGTCATCACCCCATTTGGACTGTTTGAATTTTTACGTATGCCTTTTGGCCTTAAGAGTGGCGCACAGACTTTCCAGCGGTTGATGGACTCTGTTTTACGTGACTTGCCGTTTCTGTTTGTCTATTTGGATGATATCCTGCTCGCAAGCACCTCTCAGGCCGAGCATGTGACCCACCTCAGGTCCCTTTTTCAGCGCCTTAGCCAACACGGGCTCATTGTTAACCCAGCTAAGTGCCAGTTCGGGTTGTCTGTAATCGACTTCCTCGGACATCGTGTCACTGAGTGCGGGGCAGTTCCCCTCCCAGCGAAGGTTGCTGCCATCGCAAACTTCCCCCGCCCACTCACGGTTAAGGCTCTTCAGGAGTTCCTTGGCATGGTAAATTTTTACCATCGTTTCATTCCCCGGGCAGCTGACCTCATGCGGCCGCTGTATGATGCTCTTAAAGGAGCTGCTCCCAAGCACATGATGGACTGGTCTGACGCGCGGCACACTGCTTTTTTGGGGGTCAAGTCTGCTCTCGCTAACGCTACCCTGCTGGCACACCCAATACCCGATGCTCCTATTGCAATAACCACGGACGCGTCGGACTATGCTGTAGGTGCAGTGCATGAGCAGTGGGCGGGTGGCACTTGGCAGCCTTTGGCTTTCTTTAGCAGGCAGTTGCGTCCCTGCGAGCGGAAATATAGCACATTTGACCGTGAGCTCCTTGGCCTGTATCTGGCCATACACCATTTCCGTTCGTTGCTTGAAGGCCGGCCTTTCACAGCTTTTGTGGACCACAAACCCCTCACTTTCGCGATGGCCAAGACAGCTGAACCGTGGTCGGCTCGGCAACAGAGGCACCTCTCCTACGTCTCAGAGTTCACGACGGACATCCAGCACCTTGCCAGTAAGAGCAATGTCGTTGCTGATTGCCTTTCCCGAGCCGTCGCGAGCGCTGTCCATGTGGGACTCGATTTTGCACAAATGGCAGTTGACCAGGCCGACGACCCGGACATCCAAGCTCTGAAGGCTGCAGCCACAGGGCTTCGGTTGTCTGAGGTCCCATTTGAGGACACCGGGGTTACACTCCTTTGTGACGTCGCTACCGTTCGGCCACGGCCCCTTGTGCCGGCCATTTGGAGGCGGCGCGTGTTCGACTCCATCCACGGCCTTTCCCACCTTGGGAGGAAACCTTCCCAGCGGCTGGTTGCTGCAAAATTTGTCTGGCGTGGACTGAAAAAAGACGTTCGGGACTGGGTTTCCACATTTGTGGCATGCCAGCGCTCAAAAGTGCACTGCCACACGCGGGCCCCACTGGCACTGTTTACGGTTCCGGAGCGCCGTTTTGACCATGTCAATGTGGACCTGGTCGGACCTCTCCCATCCTCACGCGGCTGCACACACCTCCTCACGATGGTCGACAGGACCACCCGCTGGCTGGAGGCAGTACCTCTGACGTCCGCCACCTTCGCGTTCATTGGTACGTGGGTTGCCCGTTTTGTTACCACATCGGACCTATCATCCGACCGGGGCTCTCAGTTCACTTCTGAGCTCTGGGCCGCTGTGGCCGAGAGCTTGGGTGTGAAACTCCACCATACTACGGCGTATCACCCGCAGGCCAATGGTATGTGTGAGCGATTTCACAGGTCCACTTAGGGCATCCCTGAAGGACAGCGCTTGGGTAGACAAGCTCCCTTGGGTGATACTGGGGCTTCGGACTGCCCCCAAGGAAGACTTGCAATCTTCCTCGGCAGAATTGGTGTATGGCCAGCCCCTGCGAGTGCCAGGCAACTTTATTCCTAGCACGACGGCACCTTGGTCCGCCAGTAAGCAGCGAGCTGCTCTCCTCGATGCCGCCAAGAGTTTTGCCTCCATCCCCCCTTCTCAACACGGCCTTACGCCGCCTCATGTTCCCGCTTCCTTAAAGGGAGCAGCGTTTGTTTTTGTCCGACACGACGCCCACCGCGGCCCCCTTCAACCTCCTTACGATGGGCCATTTCGCGTCCTAGAGAGCGGAGACAAGCATTTTCTGTTGGACATCAGGGGTCGGTCTGAAAAGATCATGGTGGACCGGCTGAAAGCGGCCCACTTGGATCTTAGTCAGCCGGTTACCATGGCCGTACCCCCGCACCGGGGTCGTCCGCCCGCTCTACCTAGGCCCCATGATAATGTTATGCATCCTTCTACGCAGGCCCCCGGGACCTTGGACAGTACAGGTACCCTTCCGGTCCCCCCTGCTGACTCCCCGGCGTTAGTACCAGTCCGGCGCACCCGGTCTGGTCGGCCCGTCCGTGCCCCTGTCCATTGACAGTTTGTTTTTCTTTGTGATGGCGAATTCTGGGGGAACGTGTGTAGCGGTTGATTTAAGGACATAATTCACCACACCTGTTATTTGAGTTTGTCATCATCATCATTCACTGTACTGTTCTATTGTGCATATGACAATGTTGTTCTTTGTGTGCAGTTAAGAGCGAGTAATTGCGCTTTGAACGACGCACACGTTTTTGTGTGTCAACTATACTTCAAGTTGTCTTGCTTTCACGCTACGAGCACAACAGTATCTGCTTTTAAATATTTAGGATTTTTAATTGATGACCACTTGAGTTTTAAGGAGCACATTCAGTATGTTGTAAAAAAAACTGAAACTTTTACTGGGATTTTATTATGGAAACAAGTCTTGCTTTTCTTTTAGTGTGAAACAGAAATTGGTGGAAACAACCTTTTTACCTGTTATTGACTATGGAGATGTGTTACAGCTGGTTGTCTGCACAAGCTGGATAGTGTGTACCACGGGCAGTGAGATTCATCACCAACTGCGCTCCCCTTACTCACCATTGCGTATTATACTCAATGGTTAACTGGACATCTTTATGTGCTCGACGCCTCAATCATTGGTATGTTTTTATCTACAAAACCATTCTGGGTATCACTCCATCTTATCTGTCTTGTCTTTTAACAAAGAAACAAGGAAGTCACAATCTTCGTTCAATGAATGTTCTGCACTTTGTCGTCCCCAAAGTAAGAACTGAACTGGGCAAGAAAGCATTTAGGTTTTCAGCACCAAAGGCTTGGAATAACCTACAATCGAATATTAAACTTCAAACCCTTGTTACCTTGTCTGTATGTGTGATGGGACACAAATAGGGGATTTTATTTTTTATGTTTCATTGCCATGCATGGTTTTAGAGTGTTTTTATTGTTTTGGATTTTAATTGTATTTTTAGTTGCATGTTTTTACACTTTGTGGATTTTGATTGTATTAATAATTGCATGTTTTTACTCCTTGTGGACTTTGCTGGCATTTTAAGACTTGCCCCTTTTAGCTTGTTGCCCCTGACAACCAAAGTGCCCAATCAAACAGCACTTGAGATCAGACGCACCTGTGGAGCATTAGGACTGCACACATTTAAAATGGAAGAGCGACCGAAGGAGGAGGAAGCGACCGGAGAGTATCGACAGGCTTTGCCAAGAGCGTCCGTGTGGACGCCCGCAGGCTGGGAAGGAATCCAGGACTACACAGCAGACCCTGCAAGCTACCGGAGTGAACCCCAAGAAGCCCACAACATGCAGGGGCAGAGGAAACTCTGCCACCGAAGTAAGTGTCATGGATCATGGATCTGTGGGGGTGATCAAACTGCCTTTGGCTGTGGGCTTGCGGGCTCGTGCGTTGCACGCTGGCTGTGTGGTCCTGCGGGCAGGAGCGATCGGGACCCAGAGACCTGCGGTGACTCCCGGGAGCGACCAAGAGGCTGAGCGAGACGGGACGGGTACGGCCACGTAGGTCCCGCGAGTGACCAGCGACTGGCGAGGAGAGTGGGCGTACCCAATACTTCGACGCGGAACTACAGCAGGGGCAGGGGAAACCCTGCCTCAGTTTTAAATCTGTGTGCAGGAGGACGCCGTGGAAGTGGGCAAAGCCAGGACGCTGACCCACTACACCTGTCGCGGCTGTACCCTCACCATAATATTGGTTACCAATTGGTATTTTTAGTATTGACAACTGGACGGTTTTAATCTATCTTGTAATAAATTGTAAATCAGCCTCATTATCTTTCCTTATTTTGGGACGGTTGCTCTCACTGCATTGGGTTCTTAATATTTATATTGGTTTTTAACAAAATTTTATTAGATTTTAATATCCCACCACTCGGGTCCATCACATATGCACATGTGTCATGTGAGCAAGTTTTAATGTTGTAAATGTGATGTTTTATGTGTTGTTTACTGTTTTTTAATGTAACCTTGCTGCTGCCCTCTTGGCCAGGTCTCCCTTGGAAAAGAGATCCTTGATCTCAATGGGATTTTTACCTGGTTAAATAAAGGCTAAATAAAAATTAAAGAAATGATTGAAACGTAGTAATTTCCCAACCAACAACGTGGACACCAACGTTGTCTGAATTTACAAATACAACTATTTCGCAAGGTTGTTTCAAAGTCCGTTTTAAAGGACATGTACGTATAATCAACGTTGTATCAATGTCTTGTGCCTGCTGGCTTGGTTACAGCCCAGTGGCCAATGATGTTTCTGCCCCTCCTTCTTGACTTTTGTGAGGTTAAACCAGTGGTTCTTAACCTGGGTTCGATCGAACCCTGTGGGTTCGGTGAGTCGGGCTCAGGGGTTCGGCGGAGGTCAAGACACACCCGACTCATCGTGTAAATAAAAACTTTTCCCTATCAGCGTATTACGGATACGGCAACAGCAGAAGTCAGACTGATTTGCAGGTGTGTAATTTGTTGTGAGTTTATGCACTGTGTTGGTTTTGTTCTTTGAACAAGGTGATATTCATGCACGGTCCATTTTGTGCACCAGTAATAAAACATTGTAACACTTTAGTATGGGGAACATATTCACCATTAATTAGTTGCTAATTAACATTCAAATTAGTAACATATTGGCTCTTAACTGGTCATTATTAAGTACTTATTAATGCCTTATTCGGCATGGCCTTATCATAACCCTAACCCTCTAACCCTGGCCCGAACCCTCTAACCCTAACCCTAACCAAATAACTCTAAATTAAGTCTTTGTTACTTGGAATATGTTCCCCATACTAAAGTGTTACCAAAAACATAACTTTGTCTTGAATTTGAAAAAAAACATTTTATTTTTCACTAAAGAAGTGAATGCGCATATGAAACTGGTGGGGTTTGATACCTCCAAGAAGGTTAAGAATCACTGGGTTAAACGCTGCCTCATCAATGCAGATAAACTTGTGTGGGATCTGTAAAACTCTTTGTAACTCTTCCGCCTTCACCTCTTTCTCGACCTCCTCCTTCTCTTTGAGTTTCTCCTCTCATTCTCTCTCGTCCTCGTCTTTCTTGTTTCATTGCGGTTGAACACAGGTGAACTCACCATCTGCCTTTTTGTGGTGCTTGAACCTGATTGGTGCGTCTGCAATTAAGCATTTACGTGCTGGTGCACATGAGTGTTGTGTTCAACCAATTGGCTAATGAGTGTGCTTCTTTGAAAGTCAGCGCTTTGGTCTTTGCAAGGAAGTGACACATTGATATGCATCTGTGTTTAATTAGTGGTTTACAAAAGTTGAGGACATTGTGCTTATAGTTGTGCTAATCTGCTCGGTTGTTTTGCTCCTTGAGTGTAAGGCATACTTGCCAACCTTGAGACCTCCGATTCCGGGGGGGGGACGTGGTTAAGAGGGGAGGAGTATATTTACACCTAGAATTCACCAAGTCAAGTATTTCATATATATATAAGAAATACTTGACTTTCAGTGAATTCTAGCTATATATATATATATATATATATATATATATATATATATATATATATATGTCTTAATAAGGTTATCCAAAAAATAGTGCTCGATACCGTAGTAGAGCGCAATATATGTATGTGTGGGAAAAAAATCACAAGACTATTTCATGAAATAGTCTTGTGATTTTTTTCCCACACATACATATATATATATATATATATATATATATATATATATATATATATATATATATATATATATATATATATATATATATATATATATATATTTATTTATTTTATTATATATATATAAATAAGAGAAATACTTGAATTTCAGTGTTCATTTATTTACACATATACACACACATGACACTCATCTACTCATTGTTGAGTTAAGGGTTGAATTGTCCATCCTTGTTCTATTCTCTGTCACTATTTTTCTAACCATGCTGAACACCCTCTCTGATGATGCATTCTGCTTCGTCTCCTTGTTGTGTGCGCAGTTGTGCACTGCACTCTCTAAAAGCTGTAGATGTTATTGTCATATATGCATGCACAGTAGATGGCAGTATTGCCCTGTTTAAGAGTGTCACAACATTGCTGTTTACGGCAGACGAACTGCTTTACGGTAGACGAAAACGTGACTGCTGTTGTTGTGTGTTGTTACCGCGCTGGGAGGACGTTAATGAAACTGCCTAACAATAAACCCACATAAGAAACCAAGAACTCGCCCTCGATCATTCTACAGTTATAACGTGATTGGGCAGGCACGCTGTTTATATTGTGGGAAAGCGTACGTGAAAACAGGCTGTCGACACGTCACTCAGGTCAGCCTGAATTCCGGTAGATTTTCAGGAGAAAATTTGTCCCGGGAGGTTTTCGGGAGAGGCGCTAAATTTCCGGAGTCTCCCGGAAAATCCGGGAGGGTTGGCAAGTATGGTGTAAGGTTTCGACAATTCTTTAAGACTTTCGGTTTTAGTGTTCATGCATTTAAAAAAAAAACTGTAGGCATCATGTGTTATGTTCGGTGTTATGTTGATGAAAGTAATTGTCAGATCCAACAGCTTTTTATTTGTCGTAAGAATGCAATTAATAATAATTACCTCCGCCAGGAGGTTATGCAATCGGTTTGTTTGTTTGTTAGTTAGTTAGATTGTTAGCTAGCAGCAAAACTCCAAATGTTACAGGTGGATATTCATGGAAGTTTCAGGAAATCTCAGAAATGGGATAAAAAAACAAGTGATTGGATTTTGGGGCTGATCCGGATCATTTCTACTTTATCTTATGTTTATGTTACAAGCTTCATCTTCTGTGTGTGTGTGTGTGTGTGTGTGTGTGTATAATAGTGTCCTGCCTCCACCCATAGAGACAAAGACAGTGGGTGACTAACAAGAGTGTTCACTTCCTTTCTTTTATTCTAACTCAAAACATGAAATGAGATGAGGAACACTTGACTAGATTTTTGGGCCTGGGTCTAGATTCAGGACTTTTTTTACTATTGGAAGGTCTGCGTGCAAACATAGAAATTGAAGGGCCACACTTTGACCAAATTTATGACACCCAATCAGATTTTTTTGCCTTAAAGTGAAACAGATCTGATTTTTTTCCCCCAGTCTGAATGCTTCAAAGTGCTTCAAATCTGATCTTTTGGCATCAGATTCAGACCACATCAGGAGGTAGTCCTTGCAATCTGACCTTTTCAAATGTGACTTCAATCTAAATGCAATGCGACCTGAATGTGAATTTTTGATTCATCTGACATCACATAAGACCTTCTGGAGGAGAGTTCTGTGGTCAGATGAAACAAAAATTAAGCTGTTTGGCCACAATACCCAGCAATATGTTTGGAGGAGAAAAGGTGAGGCCTTCAATCCCAGGAACACCAAACCTACCGTTAAGCATGGTGGTGGTAGTATTATGCTCGGGGCCTGTTTTGCTGCCAATGGAACTGGTGCTTTAGAGAGAGTAAATGGGACAATGAAAAAGGAGGATTACCTCCAAATTCTTCAAGACAACCTAAAATCATTAGCCTGGAGGTTGGGTCTTGGGCGCAGTTGGGTGTTCCAACAGGATGATGACGCCACACACGTCAAAAGTGGTAAAGGAATGGCTAAATCAGGCTAGAATTAAGGTTTTTGATTGGGCTTCCCAAAGTCCTGACAATGCTGAAGAAACAAGTCCATGTCAGAAAACCAACAAATTTAGCTGAACTGCACCAATTTTGTCAAGAGGAGTGGTCAAAAATTCAACCAGAAGCCTGTGAATGGCTACCAAAAGCGCCTTATTGCAGTGAAACTTGCCAAGGGACATGTAACCAAATATTATCATTGCTGTATGTATACTTTTGACCCAGCAGATTTGCTCACATTTTCAGTAGACCCATAATAAATTCATAAAAGCACCAAACTTCATGAATGTTTTTTGTGACCAACAAGTATGTGCTCCAATCACTCCATCACAAAAAAAATAAGAGTTGTAGAAATGACTGGAAACTCAAGACAGCCATGACATTATGTTCTTCGGTTGGTAGAGCGGCCGTGCCAGCAACTTGAGGGTTGCAGGTTCGATCCCCGCTTCCGCCATCCTAGTCACTGCCGTTGTGTCCTTGGGCAAGACACTTTACCCACCTGCTCCCAGTGCCACCCACACTGGTTTAAATGTAACTTAGATATTGGGTTTCACTATGTAAAGTGCTTTGAGTCACTTGAGAAAAAGCGCTATATAAATGTAATTCACTTCACTTCACTTCTTTACAAGTGTATGTAAACTTTTGACCACGACTGTACATCCATTCATACATTATATAACTTTCATTTATTTTCACGTAAAAACCCACTAATTTTTAAGGTGTGGCAACTTTTATTTTATTTTGTAGTAGTAGCGATTTTCTCCCTGTCAACTTCCTTTGTTTTCACTTTATAGAACTGCGCATGCAAGAGACGTCGGGGCCACATTGGGGCCAGATGCGTGTTTACAAGTAAAAATCACATTTCACTTGCAGTGTAAACAGTCAGCTGGAAAACATCTAATCTAAAACAAATCAGATTCAGAAAAAATATCAGATTTGGGCCACTTTGGCCTGCAGTGTAAACGTAGTCAAAAACTACATTTGTGTTAAACTTTTTTTATAATGTTATGTGGTGTGGAAGTTTCCCTCCTCTGGGTTCCTCGGACCACCAAACATCCCCACACGAGCCCGAATCAGGGTTACAACACTGTTTTATTTCTCAATAATGTCTCTTCGTTGTGCTTTTCAGCAAGTCTTTCTCTGGTTGTCTCTCGCTCTCGCTCCAGCTCCACCTTCTCTCTCCTCCCCGGCTGCTGCCTTGTAACAGAGCGACAGGTGATTAGATAAGCAGGCCCAGGTGCGCCATCTACGCACCTGTCGCTGATCTCGCAGCCGGTCCTGGCACACCCCGTTTCGCAGCAGGTCTGCAGGCCACGCCCCCCCCTCCACATGTGACCTCAAAATATTTCAGTGGGTTTTTAAAACTACAAAACAAGCCATCAAATAACTGATAGGCAGGTGGGGTCAATGATCCTCAAAAGACATTTTTCTCCATATTTGATTCTGTTTATGGTAATAAATACAGTAACTGCATTAGATTCATTACCACAATAAAGCATAAATATAAAAATAGTGAGTCAATACTATGTAGAAGAAGAAAACATTTGAAACATTAGTATAAAAAGTCAAAACACTTGGAAGTACTGAAGTTGTATGTGCATGCTATGGTAATTACTACTGTATTGTACAATTATTAGAACACAAAGTGGACAAAATGATGACACATAAAGATTACATAATAACTCATGCTGTGACGTTAATGGTAATCTTGCTAAGCTAGCCGCATGAGTCACTCCATTCATATCATCATCATCATCATCGTCATCATCATCATCGTTCCCATGACACTCCCAGAAGAAGAAACTACTGCTGATGAAGAACATTTGTACTTTTTTTTTTTTTTAAATGTCTCGTTAAAGAACAAATATCATGATCTGGTTTTCGTTCATATTTGAAGGGTGAGCTATTAAGATGGTAAACAGAAGCTGTGTCTAAAGTACAACATAAAATACACATTTGAAATACTTTTGTGTACATAAAGCTCATATTTTAAATGACTAAATATTGAATAATCAAACATTGGATAATAACAAATAATTGACAGAAGTACATCTTAATTATACGTATTTATAGGGGTGACTGATACAACTTTTTTACTGCCAATACGATACCGATATTGATCAGATATGCTATCAGCAGAAATCATACATATTTTATTATTTTGTAGACAAAGGTTAGTGTTCTTCATACCTACCAATTTATTGTGAACCGTCTGGAATGAACTTGTGCTGTCTTTAAGTTGAAGTGGAGGGGTAATTGTTTTTGGTGACACATAATGGCTACAATTAATGAAGTTAAGCTCATGACACAGTAAGTTGAATGATGCGGACACATTTGTTACTGGTTACTGTCTAATACACTTCTGACTTGGAGACTTTGTATAAGTGTAAGTAATGTCACAATGAGTTGTTGATGACGAACCCCAAGATGCAGAGATGGCAGGCTTTGTCCAGGAAAACATGATTTAATGTTCATAAAATAAAGGAAAAAACACAAACTAGGAACAGGCAAAATGGAAACAGGAACCAGAAAACAGAAAAACTGGAAATAGCTAACGGCTAACAGGATCTGGCAAACAGGACAACAAGAAGCTACGAGAAAACAAACTGTAAATAGCTATAAGGAACAGCTTACCGCTATGACGACAGCGACAAGGACATGTAGACACTACACCCAGCGCAGAGTGGAGGACAGGTTTGAATAGCAGCTGGCTGATTGACACCAGGTGTGGCCAGGTGCCAATCAGCCACAGCTGAGGGGAAAAAGCACTCAGGGAGATAATCAGGAAATTACCAAAATAAGAGCGCTGACAGGAAAAAAAGACAAACGCAGAAGAAAAACTAAAACATGGCCAAACTGTCAGGGACAAGCCTGACAGTAGCTCCCCTTCCCATAACGGATAAACAGACCCCCCCCAAAAAAACAGTCCAAAGTCACGGGGGGGTGGAGGGAGGACAAGGAGGTGGGTCG
Organism: Nerophis lumbriciformis; assembly: GCF_033978685.3. Lineage (NCBI taxonomy): Eukaryota > Metazoa > Chordata > Actinopteri > Syngnathiformes > Syngnathidae > Nerophis > Nerophis lumbriciformis. The sequence goes on along the minus strand of NC_084549.2, from coordinate 54,033,178 downwards.
CCAGGCCACGTGTCCCCGCAACCAGCGGGGAAGAGTCAGGTGGCGACGGCGAATTGAACGCCGCCGCAATTGGCGAGGCGGTCGCCCGTGAAATGACCACACCCGTGGCCGACAAGAGGATGGTGGTGCCGTCTGCTGCTGGCCCACCGGAGACTGATAAACATTTTTTTTTTTTGCAAATAATCATTAACTTTAGAATTTGATGCCAGCAACACGTGACAAAGAAGTTGGGAAAGGTGGCAATAAATACTGATAAAGTTGAGGAATGCTCATCAAACACTTATTTGGAACATCCCACAGGTGAACAGGCAAATTGGGAACAGGTGGGTGCCATGATTGGGTATAAAAGTAGATTCCGTGAATTGCTCAGTCATTCACAAACAAGGATGGGGCGAGGGTTAACACTTTGTCAACAAATGCGTGAGCAAATTGTTGAACAGTTTAAGAAAATCCTTTCTCAACCAGCTATTGCAAGGAATTTAGGGATTTCACCATCTACGGTCCGTAATATCATCAAAGGGTTCAGAGAATCTGGAGAAATCACTGCACGTAAGCGGCTAAGCCCGTGACCTTCGATCCCTCTGGCTGTACTGCATCAACAAGCGACATCAGTGTGTAAAGAATATCCCCACATGGGCTCAGGAACACTTCAGAAACCCACCGTCAGTAACTACAGTTGGTCGCGACATCTGTAAGTGCAAGTTAAAACTCTCCTATGCAAGGCGAAAACCGTTTATCAACAACACCCAGAAACGCCGTCGGCTTCGCTGGGCCTGAGCTCATCTAAGATGGACTGATACAAAGTGGAAAAGTGTTCTGTGGTCTGATGAGTCCACATTAAAATTGTTTTTGGAAACTGTGGACGTCGTGTCCTCCGGACCAAAAAGGAAAAGAACCATCCGGATTGTTATAGGCGCAAAGTTGAAAAGCCAGCATCTGTGATGGTATGGGGGTGTATTAGTGCCCAAGACATGGGTAACTTACACATCTGTGGAGGCGCCATTAATGCTGAAAGGTACATACAGGTTTTGGAGCAACATATGTTGCCATCCAAGCAACGTCACCATGGACACCCCTGCTTATTTCAGCAAGACAATGCCAAGCCACGTGTTACATCAACGTGGCTTCATAGTAAAAGAGTGCGGGTACTAGACTGGCCTGCCTGTAGTCCAGACCTGTCTCCCATTGAAAATGTGTGGCGCATTATGAAGCCTAAAATACCACAACGGAGACCCCCGGACTGTTGAACAACTTAAGCTGTACATCAAGCAAGAATGGGAAAGAATTCCACCTGAGAAGCTTAAAAAATGTGTCTCCTCAGTTCCCAAATGTTTACTGAGTGTTGTTAAAAGGAAAGGCCGTGTAACACAGTGGTGAACATGCCCTTTCCCAACTACTTTGGCACGTGTTGCAGCCATGAAATTCTAAGTTAATTATTATTTGCAAAAAAAAAAAAAAAGTTTATGAGTTTGAACATCAAATATCTTGTCTTTGTAGTACATTCAACTGAATATGGGTTGAAAAGGATTTGCAAATCATTGTATTCCGTTTATATTTACATCTAACACAATTTCCCAACTCATATGGAAACGGGGTTTGTAAATATAATTCACTTCAGTTGTTAGTTTTTATCCAGGAATCTGCAAATCATACCAATATATTCAAACCAGGTCATGTCCTGTGTTTGCCTTTGTTGTGCTTCTATTTCTGTTTCAGAACTCCCTTCATTTAATTCCCTCTGGTTGCTAGGGGCGCTGATTGACCGCACCTGCCTCGGATTAGTGATCAGGAGACTCACCTGCTCCTGATCGCTAATCAGAGAGCTTTATATCAGAATCAGCTTTATTGTCATTACGCAAGGTAACGAGATTGAGGCCATTCCATACAGTGCGATGTGTGCATGCTAGAAAAACAATGTGCAAATATATAAAAATATAAAAAATGTAGAAGTGCAATGAATATGGTGTGAAATGAATATATACATGAAAAAAACAAAAAACAAAAAAAAAAAAAACAGGGTGGTTGGTGGAATGGGTTATTGCACCAAAGAGAAGGCAGTTATGAGGGACAATGGGGCAGTCCGTTCAGGATGGTTATGGCCCTGGGGAAGAAGCTGTTCTTTAGCCTGTTTGTTTTGGTTTTAATGCACCTGTAGCGCTTCCCAGAGGGCAGCAGGTGGAACAGGTCAGAGCCAGGGTGGGTGCTGTCCTTGATGATGGCACTGGCTCTGTTGAGGCAGCGGGAGGTGTAGATGTCCGTCAGAGAGGGGAGAGGGCGGCCGATGATCTTCTGAGCCGTCTTGACCACTCTTTGCAGCCTCTCCCTGTCTGCTGCAGTGCAGCTGCCGTACCATACCGTAATACAGTAGGTCAGCAGGCTCTCGATGGACGAGCGGTAGAAGGTCAGCAGCAGGTCAGGCTTCAGGTTGTACTTCCCGAGGACTCTAAGGAAGTGTAGCCGCTGCTGAGCCTTCTTGATGATTGATGTGGTGTTGACTGTCCAGGAGAAGTCATTAGAGATGTGGACTCCAAGGTACCTGAAGGTGTGGACCCTCTCTACACGCTCGCCGTTGATGTAGAGGGGGGCAGGGTCGGTGCTGCTCCTCCTGAAGTCGACGATGATCTCTCTGGTCTTGCTGGTGTTGAGAGCGAGGTTGTTCTCCGAAGACCAGGCCGTCAGCTTCAGGACCTCCTCTCTGTAGGCAGCCTCGTCACCCCTGGTGATGAGCCCGACCACTGTGGTATCGTCGGCGAACTTGACGGTAAGGTTGTCACTGTGGGCCGGACTGCAGTCATGGGTGTAAAGGCAGTAGAGGAGGGGGCTCAGCACACAGCCCTGTGGGGAGCCGATGCTCAGCGTGCGGGAGGATGAGAGGTGCGGGCCAAGTCTCACATTCTGGGGTCGGTCCATTAGGAAGTCCCTTAACCAGGCGTTTGTGAGAGGGGGGAGGTCAAGAGTGTCCAGTTTATTGCAGAGTCTGTCCGGGATTATTGTATTGAAGGCAGAGCTATAGTCCACAGAGAGCATCCGGACGTAGCTCTGCTGCTGCTCCAGGTGGTTCAGAGCAGAGTGGAGAGCAACAGCGATGGCGTCCTCTGTGGACCTGTTCGCCCGGTATGCGAACTGGTGGGGGTCGAAGTCTGGAGGGATATGGTCCTTGATGTGCTGGAGAACAAGTCGCTCGAAGCACTTCATGATTACCGGAGTGAGGGCCACTGGTCGGTAATCATTCAGGCTGGTGATGGGAGACTTCTTCGGCACCGGGATTATTGTAGATGACTTCAGGCAGGATGGGATGACTGCCTGAGCCAGGGAGAGGTTGAAAATCCTGGTGAGGGGGGGAGCGAGCTGGTGGGCGCACGTCCTGAGCACCTTTCCAGGTACTCCGTCTGGTCCGGTAGCCTTCCTGGGGTTCACAGCCAGGAGCACTCGTCTGACACTGTGCTCCTGTACAGTGAGTGGAGTGGCGCCGGAGCCCGGTGGGGGCGGGGGCAGGGCTGGAGCAGATGAGTGTCGCTGGGGGGTTTCGAAACGGGCAAAGAAACAGTTAAGCTCCTCTGCCAGTGTCGCACTCTGATCCGCAGTTGTCATATTGCAGCCTCTGAAGTTCGTAATGTCATGAATGCCCCGCCACACTTCCCGTGAGTTTTTGCTGGACAGATGGGACTCTATGCACCTCCTGTGGTCCGCCTTTGCTTTTTTAATCCCTCTCTTCAGGTCGGCTCTAGCAACACTGTACAGTGCCCTGTCCACCGACCTGAAGGCTGCGTCGCGGGCCCTGAGGAGTGTGCGGACCTGGCTGGTCATCCAGGGTTTCTTGTTGGGGTAAACCCGGATGTTTTTTTCCACAGTCACATTCCCGATGCAGAACTTTATGTAGTCCAGCACCGTTTCTGTGGCTGTCTCCAGCTCCTGTTGTTGGAAGAGGTCCCAGTCTGTGTGTTGGAAGCAGTCCTGAAGTTTGGGGAGTGCATCGTCAGGCCAGGTCATAACAGTCTTTGTGATAGGCCTGGCCTGGCGTCTGATGGGAGTGTAGGTAGGAGAGAGCAGGAGGGAAAGATGGTCTGACTGTCCAAGCTGGGGGAGGGGTGTAGCTCTGTACGCGTGCTTTATGTTGGTATACACATGGTCCAGGGTGTTCTTGCCCCTTGTAGAACACTTCACGTGCTGGTAGAACTTAGGGAGTACAGTCTTCAGATTGGCCTTATTAAAATCCCCTGCTATGATATGAACACCGTCGGGGTGGGCCCGCTGCTGTTCGTTGACGGTGTTCAGCAGAAGAGAGAGCGCTGTGTTTACTTTGGCGTCCGGTGGAATATACACAGCCGTGATGATAACAACAGACAGCTCTCTCGGGAGAAAAAAAAGCCGACATCTAACAGACATGTACTCCACGTCCGGGCAACAGTGCTGTTCAGTGATTGTCCCGTTGTTGCACCAGTTCTCATGCACGTAGATACAGAGCCCCCCTCCTCTGCTCTTACCGGAGTCCTTAGTTCTGTCCCGGCGGAGCAGAGTGCGTCCGGCTAGCTGCATGCTAGCATCGGGTATTTCCGGGTGAAGCCAGGTTTCGGTGATAATCATAGCACAACAGTCCCGAACATAGCGGTTTCCAGCAAGTTGTAACTCCAGGTCGTCCATCTTCTGTACAAGGGATCTGGCATTAGAGAGGAACAGGCTCGGTAGAGGTGGCTTGTGGGGTTGTTTCCTAAGCCTGAGCAAGACGCCGGACCTGCGGCCACGCTTCTGCTTCCTCTCCCTCCTCCGTCTGCGCCGTCTCCCAGACCCGACAACAAACCACGGAGAGCCCTGTGCTCTCGCTATGTCATCTGGGATGTTGTGCTCGTGGTGAAAGTCGCTCGAAACAGATATCTGGTGCGAGTTACCGATATCCAAGAGTGACTGGCGGGTGTACCGGGTGTTTGCAGTACAGGTGGTGCACAAAAGGAAAAAAAACATGAAGAAAAGAAGGAAGAAAGAGCACTGAAATGGAGAGCCGTAAGCCGCTGCGTCTGTGCGCGCCGCCATCTTGGATTTTATTTATTTATTTATTTATTTTTATTTTTTTTTTATATATATATACAGTGGAATCTCCATTCACGAACGCCTCTATTTGCGTTTTTTGAGATGGAGCCAAATATGCCTCGGTGTACGGTCATTTCATTCATTTGTTATTTATTTATTAATTTTGTTTACCACCGTATACTCTATGGGTGCTGGCATTTTGATGACAACACTTCCTGTAAAATGCCAATTTGAAGAGGAGGGACCTATTTGTCACATCCTGTTTATGTTTTGCTCGGAGTACTAGCCTAGCAGTGCCGCGCACGGGACATGGATTGGCTCACATGTATGGCAAAAACAAGTCCAAAAATTATCAAAAAGGACGTTTTAATGGTTGCTGACCTTGCCGAAAGAGTTAAAATATCTTCACAAGGACAGACAGAACGTGCAAGACAAAGTACAAAACCCAAAACCAGTGAAGTTGGCACGTTGTGTAAATCGTAAATAAAAACAAAATACAATGATTTGCAAATCCTTTTCAACTTATATTCAAGTGAATAGACTGCAAAGACAAGATACTTAACATTCGAACTGGAAAATGTGGTTATTTTTTGCAAATATTAGCTCATTTGGAATTTGATGGCTGCAACATGTTTCAAAAAAGCTGACCTTACCACATCCCACAGGTGAACAGGCTAATTGGGAAAAGTTGTGTGCCATGATTGGGTATAAAAGCAGCTTCCATGAAATGCTCAGTCATCCACAAACAAGGATGGGGCGAGGGTCACCACTTTGTGAACAAATGTGTGAGCAAATTGTCCAACAGTTTAAGAACAACAGACTGACATGGAGATTAAATATAGCTTGAGTGACATAATGGAATGATTAGTGAAAAATGTGTTCTTCAAAAACTTTCGCAACTACAGAGATTATGGAAATTGGTCTATAATTGTTAGCATCAGTAGGGTCTCAACTAGGGCACAGTTCCATATGGAGGGAATAAAATGTGTAGAGAAAGAGATATTAAATAAATCAGCCAAAAGATACATTACTATGTGAGCAGCAGGTTTCACAAATTTAGCTTCAAGACCATCGGGACCAGCACTACAACTCTCTTTCAACTCATGAATGGCATTGTAAACATCAAGAGTTGTCATTTTCCTGAAGGAGAAACTATTTTTGATGAGGGGAGATAACCTATTGAGCCGCAGAATTAGAGGTACTATGCAGAGTACGAGAAACAGACGAGTCAGAAGTAATTAAGCTCGATAGGCCAAATCTTTTTTTAGAACTTGAACAACGCAGGATGGTTTCTAGAGCAGTGGTTCGTAACCTTGTTGGAGGTACCGAACCCCACCAGTTTCATATGCGCATTCACCAAACCCTTCTTTAGTGAAAAAATAAATAAAATATTTTTTTCAAATTCAAGACAAAGTTATATGTTTTTGGTAACACTTTAGTATGGGGAACATATTCACCAATAATTAGTTGCTTATTAAAGTAACAAAGACTTAATTTAGAGTTATTTGGACACTCGGTGAACATATAAGGGTTAGGGTTACTAATAAGCAATAATTCTGAGGTTATTCAGGGAAGACTCTTAGTTAATGGCTTACTGGTTGTATAATAAGGCCATGCAGAAAAAGGCATCAATAAGTACTTACAAATTATTAATTAAGAGACAATATGTTACTAATTTGCATTTTAATAAACAACTAATGAATGGTGAATGTGTTCCCCATACTAAAGTGTTACCATGTTTTTGTACTGGTGCACAAAATGAACCGTGCATTAACATCACCTTGTTCAAAGAACAAAACCAACACAGTGCATGAACTCGCAACATATTACACACCTGCAAATCAGATGGAAAATTAGAGGGAACATTGTTTGGGGGTATCCGTAATATGCCAATAGGGAGAAGATTTTATTTACACGATGAGTCGTGTGTGTCTTGACCTACCATGGGACCCATTTTTGGCACTCAGCATCAAGGATTGGAATTGGGGGTTAAATCACCAAAAATGATTCCCGGCCGCAGCCACCACTGCTGCCCATTGTTCCCCTCACCTCCCAGGGGGTGAACAAGGGGATGGGTCAAATGCAGAGGACAAATTTCACCACACATAGTGTGTGTGTGACAATCGTTGGTATTTGAACTTTAACTTTAATTATCACAGTCCCTGCAGTGTCTTGTCTGGGTGTGGTTATGTGTGGGCGGAGTTTGGGTTCCTGGCTTCCAGAATTTGGTTAGTTACTGAAAACCAGTAACTAGTTACAGTTACTAGTTCCTTTATTTAAAAAGTAACTCAGTTACTTACACCAAAAAGTAATGTGTTACTGTGAAAAGTAACTATTTAGTTACTTCTTTTTTTCTTTTCTTTTCTTTTTTTTAAGGCTCCCATTAATGGCCTTTTAGCCTTCATTTCAGTACTGTTATTGCACTGGAGAATAATACAATCTGTTGATCAACTTGACATGCATTTGCATCACTGAACTCTGCTAAGCAATGTGGTCTACATACAACACACAAAGACTAAGATATGTTTCAAAGGGCCAATTTATTTTGGGCCAGAACAAATTGACAAAGTTACAAACCCCGTTTCCATATGAGTTGGAAGATTGTATTAGATGTAAATATAAACGGAATACAATGATTTGCAAATCCTTTTCAACCCATATTCAATTGAATGCACTACAAAGACAAGATATTTGATGTTCAAACTCATAAACTTTTTTTTTTTTGTTTGCAAATAATAATTAACTTAGAATTTCATGGCTGCAACACGTGCCAAAGTAGTTGGGAAAGGGCATGTTCACCACTGTGTTACATCACCTTTTCTTTTAACAACACTCAATAAACGATTGGGAACTGAGGAAACTAATTGTTGAAGCTTTGAAAGTGGAATTCTTCCCCATTCTTGTTTTATGTAGAGCTTCAGTCGTTCAACAGTCCGGGGTCTCCGCTGTCGTATTTTACGCTTCATAATGCGCCACACATTTTCGATGGGAGACAGGTCTGGACTGCAGGCGGGAAAGTACCCGCACTCTTTTTTTACGAAGCCACGCTGTTGTAACACGTGCTGAATGTGGCTTGGCATTGTCTTGCTGAAATAAGCAGGGGCGTCCATGAAAAAGACGGCGCTTAGATGGCAGCATATGTTGTTCCAAAACCTGTATGTACCTTTCAGCATTAATGGTGCCTTCACAGATGTGTAAGTTACCCATGCCTCGGGCACTAATGCACCTCCATACCATCACAGATGCTGGCTTTTGAACTTTGCGTCGATAACAGTCTGGATGGTTCGCTTCCCCTTTGGTCCGGATGACACGATGTCGAATATTTCCAAAAACAATTTGAAATGTGGACTCGTCAGACCACAGAACACTTTTCCACTTTGCATCAGTCCATCTTAGATGATCTCGGGCCCAGAGAAGCCGGCGGCGTTTCTGGATGTTGTTGATAAATGGCTTTCGCTTTGCATAATAAAGCTTTAACTTGCACTTCCAGATGTAGCGACGAACTGTATTTAGTGACAGTGGTTTTCTGAAGTGTTCCTGAGCCCATGTGGTGATATCCTTTAGAGATCGATGTCGGTTTTTGATACAGTGCCGTCTGAGGGATCGAAGGTCACGGTCATTCAATGTTGGTTTCCGGCCATGCCGCTTACGTGGAGTGATTTCTCCAGATTCTCTGAACCTTTTGATGATATTATGGACCGTAGATGTTGAAATCCCTAAATTTCTTGCAATTGCACTTTGAGAAACGTTGTTCTTAAACTGTTTGACTATTTGCTCACGCAGTTGTGGACAAAGGGGTGTAGCTCGCCCCATCCTTTCTTGTGAAAGACTGAGCATTTTTGGGAAGCCGTTTTTATACCCAATCATGGCACCCACCTGTTCCCAATTAGCCTGCACATCTGTGGGATGTTCCAAATAAGTGTTTGATGAGCATTCCTCAACTCTATCAGTATTTATTGCCACCTTTCCCAACTTCTTTGTCACGTGTTGCTGGCATCAAATTCTAAAGTTAATGATTATTTGCAACAAAAAAAATGTTAAACAGTTTGAACATCAAATATGTTGTCTTTGTAGCATATTCAACTGAATATGGGTTGAAAAGGATTTGCAAATCATTGTATTCCGTTTATATTTACATCTAACACAATTTCCCAACTCATATGGAAACGGGGTTTGTATTTTAAATAGCTGCAACATAACATACATAAGTAACAAACAGCATAATAACAACATGTCACAACTAGCTGTAAACCTGGAAGGCACACATGACATGATTATATGTCATGTCACTATATACAGCACACAAAGCGGGTGACTCCACTGTAGAAATAGCCTGCATGTCTTCTAGCACACACGCTGCAATGTCTCTATCAATGTTGTCCTGGCTAGCAGTCCCTCCGTTAAAATCCAGCCGCTGTGTGTCTCTCTTTACTAGCTTCGTCGAAGCATGTTGCTTTTGTAGATGTTTCAGCAGATTTGAATTGCTGTTTTGGGCAGTAGACAGGATCTTTGATCCAAGACACAACTTACATTTAACTAAAATGTTCTTTTCTTTGTGCTTGACAAAAGAAAAGTAGTGAGAATATCTCCATGTTAAGAAACTCGGCTTCGGCTACGCCATGTCTTGTTAGTAAACACAGACACACCCCCCGCCCCACAAACACACACCTACACAGAGCGCGCCTCTTCCTTGTGACACAGAAACATTCCGAAGGACGACACCGCAGCAATAAAACACACTCAGATCTTCTCAGTTACTAGCCGATACTATATAAAAAATAACGTAAAATAATGCAGTAACGCATCATGTAGTAACAGTTACTGAGTTACTGAATATGAAAAGTAACGCGTTAGACTACTACACCTGGCACTGATCATCCCACTCACCTGCCCGCCATATTCTAATCACCTCCACGCCACAAAAGCCCAGGTCTCCTCACAAGACGCTGCCAGATCCTTTCACAGCTCTCCAAGTGGTAACGCTTCTCGCAAGTTCTCTTAGCATTTTGATGATCTTGTTGATCTGCCGTTTGTGCTTTTTGCTCCTGGTGTTTTGTTCCTCGACTTACCCTTGTTTTCTTCTGCCTCCAGTGCCTACCTCCTCCAACCTTGTCTGCCAAACACCTCCACTGCAGCCGACGACGCCTTTCCCTCATCCCTCGTTTGTCTAAATTAAACCCTTTGGACTTTGAATCTGTCCTCTTGTCTGCTTTTGGGTCCGCCAGCTTGTCAAATCGTGACAGTAATGAGTTGACATCAAAAGTACTTTCTTGATGGGACAGGACACATTTTTGCTTTGCATGGACACTGTGGGTCACAACGCTTTCTGCGTGGAATGGGATGAACTATTGTTCTTATCTTTTTCTTTTTTTTTTGTCCTGTCCAGCTTCTCAGGCAAATCATATAGTGGATGTAGATGCCCATATCGGCTGTTCAGATTTACTTTACAAAAGACAAGTGTAGGATACTTCTCTTGTTGCCTTATTTGTATTTGACTTTATTAAATGAGCAGGAGGGGATAGAAAGACAAAAAAGGAAGACAGAGGGGGAATTGTGGGGACAAGAGGGGGATTAGACAGAGAGAGAAAAACAACAACAGCAAACACAACAACAACAACAATCCTAGTCACGTCCGTTGTGTCCTTGGGCAAGACACTTCACCCCTTGCTCCTGATGGCTGCTGGTTAGCGCCTTGCATGGCAGCTCCCGCCATCAGTGTGTGAATGGGTGAATGTGGTAATACTGTCAAAGCGCTTTGAGTACCTTGAAGGTAGAAAAGCGCTATACAAGTATAGCCCATTTATCATTTATTTAACAACAACAATAGAGCAACATCAGCAAATACGATATGTACAAACATGATGGTAAAAGTAATAGCAAAGAAGCAATTAGCGAAATAAATAATAATACAGAAATGACAATGAGCATTATTACACTACAAATGGAGCAATACAAATACCAATAGAAATAGCGCTATACCAATAATTTACCTCTATTATCAACAATAGAGTTGTTCAAATGCAACAATACATATACGTAATGATAACTAGAGATACAAAAGAATGCAGAGAAATGGAGGGGAAGAAAGAGAAGTAACCTATATTAACCTTGTAGATTGTTATAGTAACAATAGGTTAAGCTTTGTCAGTGTGCCATGTGTTACCCAGTTTCCCCTAGAGCAGGGGTCCCCAAACTTTTTGACTCGTGGGCCGCATTGGGTTAAAAAATTTGGTCAGGAGCCGGGCTGTATATATATATATATATATATATATATACATTGTCTTTTTAATCTGTTTTGACATTTAACATTGTCACGTTATCGATGGGAAAATTCATTTTTAGACAATATGATTTGCCTGAGTGGCTAGGAGACACCGAGAGTAACAAGCGGTAGAAAATGGATTAGAAAGGAAAAATTTAAAAAAAATTAATAAATAAAAAAAATGAAAAATGAAATAAAAATGTTTAAAAACCAGCGGGCCATAGTTTGGGGACCCCTGCCCTAGAGCAACAACGTTAATATATGTTTGATGAAACGTGATTATGTGCATGAGTGTATGTATGCATATGTACTTGTATATGTACAGTATGTGTATATGTGTTTGTACAGTGAAAGTGCGTGTGGATGTACGAACTTTGAGTATGTAGGTATGTACTGTATTTGTGTATGTATGTGGGAGCGTAGGTACCTATGTATGTATGTATGTACAGTATGTATGAATAACGGTATGTATGTGAGTATATGTGTATTTGTATGTACAATATATTTGACTCCCAGTGTGTGTGGGAACCAGAGTACGGCCCCAGCCACCCAGAGAGCCCAACCCACAAACAGTAGGTGTGGTGCCCAAGGAACCAGGGACCACCGGCCCCACGCAGCCAGGCCGGCCAGCGACAGGAACCCCAGAGCCAGACCCACCGTTCCGCCCGTAAGAGCTAGCAGCAGGCCGCAAGACGCACCCGGCAGAGGACAAGGCACGAGAGAAGCAGGGTACAGCCAGACCTCAAGCCAGCGAGAGACCACACCCCACACGGGCAGAAAAGCGGGACGCCCCGCCCGGGGGGCCCAGAGACTCCCCGCAACCGGACGGGAAGACTGCCCCCGCCCCACCAGCAACCGGGCCCCCACGAGCCCACCCCCTACCCCCGGAGAGCACGCCGCAGCCCGCCCCCGGCCACCCCACCCAAGCCGACCGCCACAGGACCGCCCAGCACGGGGCCACGGGAACCACCCACCCCACCCGCAGGGACCCCAACGATGGAGATGGAACAACCAGCAACCAGAGTTCCCCCCTGAGGGAGGGGAAAATAAAAATTATTATTAATAAAATATATTAAAAAATAAATTAATTAATTAATTAATAAATAACAATAATAATAATTATTATTATTATATATATTTTTTTAAATTTAAAAAAAAAGAAAAATAATTAAAAGATCTTTTTAAGGAGATAAACTTACAAAAGTCAGTGGTGTGCCATCAGGGCCAGCAAGGCCTTCTCTGCTGGTATAACATAACCAGAAATCATGATCACAATTAAAGATGAAATGTACTTTCCCTAAATATATAAAAATATTCATATTAGCTTCATGTCATATTAAACTCCTTCCAGTGTTGTTGTTTTAAGTTTGAGTTTGTATCAAATCAGAATTCAGCTCGCTTATGTTGCCATGCTGTGCGAAATCTGCTCGGGGCCTTTAGAATCAACAATGTGGGCGTCCGTTCACTGTAAGCGAACGGGCACATACAGTTGATAGACAATTGCGATAGCCAATCAGATCACGAGTTGTTGTCAGTAAGGCCTTCTAGACGGCCTCACGTTGAACGTGACATTTACACGTCCTGTGATTGGATACTCACAGGACCGTTAGCGGATGAATTTGAGAACAGATACAGTTGATAGACAGTTGCAATAGCCAATCAGATCACAAGTTGTTGACAGTAGCCTATCTAGGTAGCCTGATGTTAACAAGACTGTGATTGGATATTCACTTGTCATTCACAAGTTGCAATTTAGCAGGAAGCAGGAAGTGTTACGCCGTAACCCACAAAGAAGGAGAACAAAACGTTGATTAGGTGGCAGATATATATTTGCAAGGCCATTTTCAAGAAGGATATTTAAAGAGAAACTACATCTTGTGAGACGATGTCCGCCAACCCCGGAAGCTAGCTCAGCTGTTACGGCGATGAAATGGGGAAATGCCCGCCATTTCCACTCGAATCAGACGACTACGAGGGGTACCACTGGCTGATACGGCGTTACATGGATGCTTTATTTTTTACATTTAATAAGTTCTTTGCCATTTGAATTTTGACAGTACCACATAAGATATGTTTTAAATAGGGATGTCTGGTAATATCGGACTGCCGATATTATCGGCCGATAAATGCTTTAAAATCGGAAATTATCGGTATCGGTTTAAAAATGAGCAGTATCTGTTTCAAAAAGTAAAATTTATGACTTTTTAAAAACGCCGCTGTGTACACGGACGTAGGAAGAAATACAGAGCGCCAATAACCCTTGAAGGCACTGCCTTTGCGTGCCGGCCCAATCACATAATACCTACGGCTTTTGAAACACACATAAGTGAATGCAAGGCACACTCGATCAACAGCCATACACGTCACACTGAGGGTGGCCGTATAAACAACTTTAACACTGTTACAAATATGCGCCACACTGTGAACCCACACCAAACAAGAATGACAAACACATTTCGGGAGAACATCCGCACCGTAACACAACATAAACACAACAGAACAAATACCCAGAATCCCTTGCAGCACTAACTCTTCCGGGACGCTACAATTACATCCCCTGCTGCCCCCCCCCCCCCCCAACCTCACCCAAATCAACCTCCTCATGCTCTCTCAGGGAGAGCATGTCCCAAATTCCAAGCTGCTGTTTTGAGGCATGTTAAAAAAAAATAATGCACTTTGTGACTTCAATAATAAATATGGCAGTGCCATTTTGGCACTTTTTTCCATAACTTGAGTTGAAGTTGTTCTCTTATTTTGGAAAACCTTGTTACATTGTTTAATGCAGTGGTCCCCAACCACCGGTCCGTGGATCGATTGGTACCGGGCCGCACAAGAAATTAAAAATAAATAAAATATATATATGTATATTTTTTTTTTTTTTTTAATTAAATCAACATAAAAAAACACAAGATACACTTACAATTAGTGCACCAACCCAAAAACCTCCCTCCCTCATCCATCCGCCCGCCACCCAGTCCGTGGGACAAATTTTCAAGCGTTGACCGGTCCGCAGCCACAAAAAGGTTGGGGACCACTGGTTTAATGCATCCAGCAGGGCATCACAACAAAATTAGGCATAATAATGTGTTAATTCCACAACTGTATATATCGGTATCGGTTGATATCGGTATTGGTAATTAAAAGTTGGACAAAATCGGATATCGGCAAAAAAGCCATTATCGGACATTTAGTTTTAATTGCTGATGCGGGTTTATTGATTTTTAAATGCGCCAGAAAAAAAACGTTTTGAACACTGTTGAGGTAACTCTATGCACAGTAGTGCATAAATGTGTTTCTGTATAGTATTTCTCCAGCAATGGTCATTTGGTGACATCAACTATGGTATTTTGAGAGGTAATCGTTGAAGTCGGACATCACTAAAGGCCTAGGTGGGAAACGCACGGCCCGCCACTGACAAAATTATATATAAAAAACATATTTCCTCACTGTATACTTTATGTAGCCTAATAGTTGTATGTTTGTGGTGGATAATGAATAGGCTGCAAGTAAGAGGAGTGAAGTGTGTGTGTGTGTGTGTGTGTGTGTGTGTGTGTGTGTGTGTGTGTGTGTGTGTGTGTGTGTGTGTGTGTGTGCGTGCGTGCGTGCGTGTGTGTGTGTGTGTGTGTGTGTGTGTGTGTGTGTGTGTGTGCAAGTGAAGTAAGTGCACACACTTTGCTTTTCCGGTTGTTGCGACGTTGTCTGCTAAGTGATACCCCGTTGAGCAAAGGTATGTGAAGCATGTAGAGGAAAGTCAGCGTCCTGCAGCGTTACACAGCCTGACATGAGCTCACTGATTAGACACCCAAGTATGCCAAGGGTTAGATTCCTGCCTGGCCCATTGACAGTCTTGAACCAGAGCAGGAAAACAAACTTTGGTGTCATAGGAGTTACGGCAGCGTCAATGTGGTTGCATAGTTTAAAAAGCAGTGTACCGTAAGCAGGCATACACCACTTCAAAGCACAGCGGCTTGAGAACAATAAAGAGAAACACTTAAACATGTAAACATTACCGACTGTTCCCAAACAACACACAAGTCATTGCTTTTTTTGTCGAGATATAGATAGATGCTATTTTTTTACTGTAGGTAGAGAAAATTAATAACATTATGGGGTGGGCCAAAGAAAAGGCAAACTAAATAAATACATAGAGTGTGGTGCGGGGACCCCAAGAGATAGTTGTAGGGTGTCCCCAACTGAATGACAGATAGTTAATTTGTACACTCTCAGTTACAATAACATTGATATTATACATGTGAGCCCATAGATAGAAATTCCGTTAAATGAAGCTTTGATGTTTTGCCGTGGAGCTACGATTCTCCGGGGATAGCTTCCCCTGTAACTTAGCTACATTCAATCGAGAGTTACTTGTAGATTAGCTTACTACATTTTCCAAGTAGCTTGCCCATCACTGCAAACAGGTCTACAGAGGATGCCATCTCCACTGCCATCCATTCGACCCTGCACCAATGAGAGATTCCTGGGATCTCAGTAAATTCATTAATTTCGGTTCGGCCTTTAAAGGCCTACTGAAACCCACTACTACCAACCACGCAGTCTGATAGTGTATATATCAATGATGAAATCTTAACATTGCAACACATGCCAATACGGCCGGTTTAGCTTACTAAAGTGCAATTTTAAATTTTGCACGAAATATCCTGCTGAAAACGTCTCGGTATGATGACGTCAGCGCGTGACGTCACGGATTGTAGAGGACATTTTGGGACAGCATGGTGGCCAGCTATTAAGTCGTCTGTTTTCATCGCAAAATTCCACAGTATTCTGGACATCTGTGTTGGTGAATCTTTTGCAATTTGTTCAATGAACAATGGAGACAGCAAAGAAGAAAGCTGTAGGTGGGAAGCGGTGTATTGCGGCCGACTGCAGCAACACAAACACAGCCATCATTGTTCATTGTCAAGCTTTACCATTGGCCTGCGGAGAACTGGGACAACAGAGACTCTTACCAGGAGGACTTTGAGTTGGATGCGCAGACGCGGCACCGTGAGTACGCATGCAGCTGCGGCTTCCAAACATTTGCTCGCTTGCCCGTACGTGCGTGCCGCTATGTGCATGTCACGTACGTAACTTTGGGGACTTTGGGGAAATATATATGCTGTATGAACTTTGGGGAGGTGAACGGTACTTTGGGCTGTGGGATTGAGTGTGTTGTGCAGGTGTTTGAGTTGAATTGGCGGGTTATATGGACGGGAGGGGGGAGGTGTTTGTTATGCGGGATTAATTTGTGGCATATTAAATATAAGCCTGGTTGTGTTGTGGCTAATAGAGTATATTGTGTTTATTTACTGTTTTAGTCATTCCCAGCTGAATATCAGGTCCCACCCGCCTCTCACAGCATCTTCCCTATCTGAATCGCTCCCACTGCCCTCTAGTCCTTCACTCTCACTTTCCTCATCCACATATCTTTCATCCTCGCTCAAATTAATGGGGAAATCGTCGCTTTCTCGGTCCGAATTGCTCTCGCTGCTGATGGCCATGATTGTAAACAATGTGCTCCACAACCTGTGACGTCACGCTACTCGTCTGCTACTTCCGGTACAGGCAAGGCTTTTTTATCAGCGACCAAAAGTTGCAAACTTTATCGTCGATGTTTTCTACTAAATTCTTTCAGCAAAAATATAGCAATATCGCAAAATGATCAAGTATGACACATAGAATGGACCTGCTATCCCCGTTTAAATAAGAAAATCGCATTTCAGTAGGCCTTTAATGCAATCATCCTCATAACCAAGCTGGCCGACTTGGATCTGCACCCCGCGCCTGGATAGAAGACTTTCTCACTGACTGCCCACAGTCTGTCAGGATTGGTATTTTGAGAGGTAATCGTTGAAGTCGGTCCTGTCTCTCTACAGGAATGTGTGCTGGCCCTCCCTCCTGTACACCATGTACACCTCTGTGTGTACTCCCGTTCATCCATGCAACACTGAGATCAAATTTGCCGATAACACGACGGGCCACGTCAACAAGTATGACGATAAAGCCTACAGAGACGAGGTACAGCAATTGACAGAGTGGTGTGACAGCAACAACCTCACGCTCAACATCACAAAGATCAAGGAGGTGGTGATGGACTCTCAAAGGAGAAAAGTCGATCCCCCACCTCTAAGTGGTGTCCTCTTTCAAGTTCCTCTGGACCAACATCTCCGAGGACCTGCCGTGGTCGACTAACACGACATACTTGGTCAAGAAGGCCCAGCAGTACGATACATATAGATATATGTATAAGTAATATATATGTAAATGTAATGTATATACAGTCGCGATCAAAAGTTTACATACATTTGTAAAGAACATAATGTCATGGCTGTCTTAAGTTTCCAATACTTCTACAACTCATATTTTTTGAGATAGAGTGATTGGAGCACATACTTGTTGGTCACAAAAAACATTCATGAAGTTTGGTTCTTTTATGAATTTATTATGGGTCTACTGAAAATGTGACCAAATCTGCTGGGTCAAAAGTATACATACAGCAATGTTAATATTTGGTTGCATGTCCCTTGGCAAGTTTCACTGCAAAAAGGCGCTTTTGGTAGCCATCCACAAGCTTCTGGCAAGCTTCTGGTTGAATTTTTGACCACTCCTGTTGACAAAATTGGTGCAGTTCAGCTAAATTTGTTGGTTTTCCGACATGGACTTGTTTCTTCAGCATTGTCCACACGTTTAAGTCAGGACTTTGGGAAGGCCATTCTAAAACCTTAATTCTAGCCTGATTTAGCCATTCTTTCACCACTTTTGACGTGTGTTTGGAGTCATTGTCCTGTTGGAACACCCAACTGCGCCCAAGACCCAACCTCCGGGCTGATGATTTTAGGTTGTCTTGAAGAATTTGGAGGTAATCCTCCTTTTTCATTGTCCCATGTATTTATGTAATTATATGTATGTACTGTATATGTACTGTATATATGCATAGATGTATGTGTATGTATATATGTATGTATATATGTATATATGTATGTATATATGTATGTATATGTATATATGCATGTATATATGTGTATACATGTATGTGTATGTATATGTATGTATATATGCGTATGTATATATACGTGTGTATGCGTGTGTGTATATATCATTGTAAGCGTGCTCAGGGTTCGGTTGTGACGGAACAGGTAGTACCGGAGGGCCCCGACCGCCCACCGTATGGCGAGACACTCCCTCTCCACCGTGCTGTACCTCGCCTCCCGGTACGAGAGCTTTTGGCTGATGTATAGTACGGGGCGGTCGACGCCCTCCACCCGCTGGGACAGCACCGCTCCCAGTCCCCGGCCCGACGCATCCGCCTGCAGACAGAAAGGGATGGCAAAGTTAGGCATGTGCAGTACCGGCTCCTCACAGAGGGCTGTTTTTACCTTTTCGAACACCCGCTGGCACTGCTCCGTCCACTGGACCAGATCTGGAGCACCCTTTCGGGCAGGGCCGGCCCGTGGCATAGGCCGTATAGGCAAATGCTAAGGGCGCCGTCCATCAGGGGGCGCCACGCCAGTGCCACAAATGTTGGAGAAAAAAAAAAGAAAAAAAAGTTGATACTATTATTTCTAAATACAAAAAATAATCCCACGTTAATTAAAATGCAAAGTAAAGCCTATTTAATAGAAATATTATTTGTTACAACATTACGCCCCCCCCCCCTCCTCCCCCCGCACGGTGCACCCCCTCCCTTCCCGTATCATGACTCTTTTTGGACGTCACCACATCAAAAAAAAAAACACAAGATGCCAAAACTGTCAGGTGCCCAGGGAAGAAAAAAGAGAAAAGAAGAGGAGGAGAAACGAGAAAAGACAGAGGTAGCAGGTAGGTAACGTTAGCCTACATGAAATTATTTGTCTGTTACAGAATGTGATAGTAACCTGGCTTTTTAGCATTAAGCTAATGTTACATGATTCGGCAATTGCTAATCAATAAATAGCTAGTTCTGTTTTAACGTCGGGTTAATATTGTGGAGGGGGCTAAATTGTTATGGAAAATAATAATGTAACGTTAGGTAATTACAGTACTCCCACCTTACATTCCTCAGGGACATTTCTTTCCAGATTGGTTAGGGCCGGGCCTGCTTTCGGGTGAGGTCAGTCAGTGGGCTGGTCAGGTCTGCAAACCGGGGAATGAAGCGGCGGTAGTAGCCCGCCAGACCCAAAAACTGCCTCACCTCTTTTTTCGTCTTGGAAGGTGGACAGGCTGCGATCGCCGCCGTTTTGTCTACCAGCAGGCACACCTGCCCTCCTCCCAAGTGGTACCCCAAATACTGTACTTCCCTCCGGCCAACTGCACACTTCGCCGGGTTGGCGGTGAGCCCCGCCTGCCTCAGGGACTCGAGCACTGCCCCCACCCGCCGCATGTGCTCTTCCCAGACGCTACTCTGGATGATGACGTTATCCAGGTAGGCAGCCGCATATGCAGCGTGAGGGCGCAGCACCCGGTCCATGAGGCGCTGGAATGTGGCGGGCACACCGAACAAGCCAAACGGAAGTGTCACAAATTGGTACAAACCTTCCGGAGTGGAAAAGGACGTTTTTTCCCGGGACTCTGGTGACAAGGGAATCTGCCAGTAGCCCTTGGTTAAATCCAGTGTCGTGAAAAAACGAGCAGTGCCCAGCCGATCCAGGAGCTCGTCGACCCGAGGCATTGGGTAAGCGTCAAAACGTGATATTTCGTTCACCTTGTGGTAATCCACACGGAACCGCACAGACCCATCCCTCTTCCCTACCAGAACGATGGGGCTGCACCACGCACTGAGGGATTCTTCTATTACCCCCAATTCCAGCATGGATTTTAATTCCTCCCGAATCACTTTGCGTTTGTGTTCGGGGAGCCTGTAGGGCCGAGACCGTACCGTAGCCCCCGGGCTAGTCTCAATATGATGTTGGATGAGGTTCGTGCGGCCGGGCCGAGGGGAGAACACATCAGAAAAGCGCCGTTGCAGCTTGGCAACATCCGCTTTCTGCGCTAACGTGAGCAGATTGTCACAGAGGAGGGGTCGAGGGGAGGACAGAGCGCAGGACCTCTGGCCCGAACTCCTCCTCCTCCTCAACCACCGTTACCATGGAAGGAGACGGAGTAGGAGAAGGTTGATATGGTAAATTTGAGTGTCTCCGCCCCAGTCCGAGCGTCAAACCTCGTAATCCACATCACCCACTTGTCGTGTGACCTCAAAGGGTCCTTGCCACCTGGCGAGTAATTTCGAGCTGGATGTTGGAAGTAACACAAGAACTTTTTCTCCCGGTGAACATTTTCTTTGCTGAGTCCCGCTGTTATACACGCGTTGCTGACGTTCCTGGGCACGGAGCAAATTCTCGCGTGACAAGTGCCCCACCGTGTGGAGTTTTGCTCGCATGTCCATGACGTACTGAATTTCGTTTTTGCTGTAGCTTGGACCCTCCTCCCAGCTTTCCTTAATTAGGTCCAAAACCCTGCGCGGCTTCCTGCCGTATAATAGCTCAAAAGGCGCAAAGCCTGTGGAGGCCTGAGGTATCTCCCGCATTGCAAACATTTGGGGATCCAGCCATTTATCCCAATTTGGTTTGTCCTCGTGCGTAAACTTACGGATATACTTACGGTATACGCTGGTGCGGATCGCTTTAATACCCAATAAGTCGTATAGTTCCTTTATCGTGCGTGACATAAAGGACAAACCCTGGTCAGTCAGAATGTCTTTCGAGATTCCAACTCGGGAAATGACCTGGAACAGAGCCTGCGCGACCACTCTTTGCAGAGATGGAGCACAGTGGCACTGCTTCGGGATAGCGCGTTGCATAATCCACCAGAACTAGCGCAAAACGATATCCCCGTGTGCTCGGGTGGAATGGTCCGATGAGGTCCATACCAATTCTTTCGAAGGGGACCTCCATGAGCGGCAATGGGCGCAAGGGCGCCTTGGGGGTTGCCGCCGGGTTCACCAGCTGGCAGTCCGGGCAGGCAGCACACCAACGGCGCACTTCTGCCCGGATGCCCGGTCAATAGAATCGGACCATGACCCGATTGAGTGTTTTATCATACCCCATGTGGCCAGCCATGGGATTGTAGTGTGCCGCCTGGAAAACCATTTCCCGGCGGCGTTTCGGCACCAACAACTGGGTGGTTTCCTTTCCTGTTTGAGTGTCACGGCTCACCCGATATAACCTATCTCTAATAAATGAAAAATAAGGGAATACCTGCGCTTCTTCCCGGGCGCACCAACTGACCGTCGATGTAAGCCACCTGGTCCCAGGCCTCGCGCAGGGTTTCATCTCGGGACTGCTTGAGGGGGAAGTCCTCCGTAGGGTGCCAAATGGGGGGCCGAGGGGCTTCCCTCAAAGCCCACACCGGTTCCCCCTCGGCAGTGTCGGATTAACTCGCGTCGCCACTGAGAACGGCGCGGACATTCCTCTTTCCTACAGTCCTTGAACGCACCCCCACACATTGTGTCACTAAACGGTTAAACCCCGGCCAATTTGTACCTAAAATTACGGGGTGCGTAAGGTGCGCACTTACAGCAACCTTGACACTATGCTTTTACCCATTATACCAAATTTCAACTGGCACAATAGGGTATTCGTGCACATCCCCATGAATACATTTAATTTTCACCCGCGTTGCCTGCCTCAAAGCCCCGGGTCGAACCAGGTTTTGGTGGATCATGGACTGCCTACAGCCCAAATCCATCATTGCCCAGTATGTACACCTTTGTGCCCTTACCGGGACGCAGTAGGCCTCTCCCAGATCGGGGGAGGGTGCTGGAGGGCCGACAACCCGCATCACTTGTCCCACCTCCATCAGCGGGCACTCCCACCGTACGTGACCGGGTTGGCCTTACCTCCAACACACCTGCCCAGGTGCTAGAAGCACCGTCTGCGGGGGAAGCCCCATCTCAGCAGCGCTCAGACCCTGGAAGAGAGGAGGAGCAGAGGAGAGATTAAAACCCCGGGTTGCCCCCCCAGGTGAAACTGGCGGGTGTCGTTGGCGCATCCTGTGCTGTACGCGGATCACGGCCGCCTCTGCTGGGCGGTGTCACGGCATCGATGGCGCCTCTTCCTCCCTCTGCGCAGGTCGTTGGCACGGGGCTGGTACCGGGCGCTCGGTCCTCCTCGGGGCCGCCTGCTCCCGCCCCGCTTCTTCGTGCACGGCCAAGTGGTCTTCGGCCAGCGTCACCGCCGCTGTCAGGTCGCGTGGGCGGTGATAGCGTACCCACGCTGATGTCCGCTCCGGGATGGCCTCCAGGAATTGCTCAAGGAGGATCAGTTCAAGCATGGGGCTGTCGTGCCTCACCGGGTTCAGCCATCGGGTTGCCGCGTCACGTAACTGCTGCCCCAGTGCAAACGGGTGGTCCTCCGGGCCCAGCCTCAGCGCCCGGAACAGGCGTCGGTGGTCCTCCGCCGTGCTGCCGACTCGGTCCAAAATGGCCCGCCTCAGGTCCGGGAACTGCACCCGGGAGCCTGATGGTAGGCTCAGTGCTGCCCGCTGTGCCTCTCCCGTGAGCAGCGGCAGCAGACGGACCCCCCACTCCTCTTCAGGCCACCCGCATGAGGCCGCCGTGGCCTCGAAGACATCCAGGAAGCCCTGCGGGTCTTCGGCCTCCGCCATTCGCTGCATGGAGGCCGCAGGGCCTGTTGGTGGTGCCGTCCCCAACCTGCTGGCCATCGCCTGCAGGATCTACCCTTGTTGGGCCATTTGCTGGCGGACAGCGTCCATCTGCTAGTGATTTGCTGCTGCCACGTCCGCCAGGACCTGCCCCAGCGCCGTCAGGGGGTTGTGCTCAGACATTTCCTTCTCTCGCCACCGGCCAGTTGGGTGCCACTGTAAACGAGCTTCGTGCTCAGGGTTCGGTTGTGACGGAAGGATCAGGCCTCAGGGTTAGAGTCAATGATTCTTTTTAATGTCTGCTTGGAAGAAGAAGCTGCTGTAGCATGCATACACACACTACATACAGGATACATTCTTTTTAAATTTAAAGTGTTATCTTTTTCATACACTGAGCAAAAATATAACCCAATGCTAACGCAACACTTTTGTTTTTGCTTCCATTTTTCATGAGTTGAACTCAAAGATATAAAGACTTTTACTATACACAAAATATCGATTCCTCTCAAAAAAAATCCACAAATCTGTCTAAATATGTATTAGTGAGCATTTCTTCTTTGCCAAGATAATCTATCCCTCCTCACAGGTGTGGCATATCAAGATGCTGATTACACATCATGACACGTGTGCCTTCGGCTGCCCCAAATAAAAGGCCAGGCTGAAATGTGCAGTTTAATTACACAGCACAATGCCACATATGTCACAGGTTTTGAGGGTGCTTGCAGTTGGCATGCTGACAGCAGGAATGTCCACCAGAGCTGTTGCCCGTGAATTGAATGTTCATTTCTCTACTATAAGCCGTCTTAAAGGTGTTTCAGAGACTTTGGCAGTACATCCAACCGGCCTCACAACCGCAGACCATGTGTAACCACACCAGTCCAGAACCTCCACATCCAGCAGGTGCACCTCCATGATCGTCTGAGACCAGCCACCCGGACAGCTGCTGCAACAATTGGTTTGCATAGCCAAATAATTTCTGCACAAACTGTGAGAAACCATCTTAGGGAAGCACATCCTCATCGTGGTCTCGACCTGACTGCAGTTCATCGTTGTAACCGACTTGAGTGGGCAAATGCTCACATTCGATGGCGTCTGGCACGTTGGAGAGGTGTTCTCTTCACGAATGAATCCCGGTTTTCACTGTTCAGAGCAGATGGCAGAGTTTGCTGATGTCAACATTGTGAATCGAGTGGCCCATGGTGGGAGTGGGATTATGGTATGGGCAGGTGTATGTTATGGACAACGAACACATTTTAGTGCATTTTATTGATGGCACTTTGAATGCACAGAGATACCGTGACGAGATCCTAAGGCCCATTGTTGTGTCATTCACCCGAGACCATTACCTCATTTTTCAGCATGACAATGTTAGCCCCATGTTGCAAGGATCTGTACACAATTCCTGGAAGCTGAAAACATTCTAGTTCTTGCTTGGCCAGCATACTCACCGGACATGTCACACATTGAGCATGTTTGGAATGCTGTGGCTCGGCGTATACGACAGCATGTTCCAGTTCCTGTCAATATCCAGCAACTTGGCACAGCCATTGAAGAGGAGTGGACCAACATTCCACAGACCACAATCAACAACCTGATCAACTCTATGCGAATATGTGTTGCACTGCGTGAGGCAAATGGTGGTCACACCAGATAACGATTGCTTTTCTGATCCCCAACAGAAAAAAACTGCACATTTCAGAGTGGCCTTTTTTTGTTGCAAGCCTAAGGCACACCTGTCATGCTGTTTAATCAGCATCTTGATATGCCACAACTGTGAGGTGGGATGGATTATCTTGGCACAAAAGAAATGCTCACTAACACAGATTTAGACAGATTTGTGAACAATACTTGAGAGGAATGGGTATTTTGTGTATATAGTAAAAGTTTCAGTTTAACTCGTGAAAAATTGGAGCAAAAACAAAAGTGTTGCGTTTATATTTTTGTTTATTATATATTTCAATGACATTCACAAGTGTTAGTACAACTTTGTGTACCACGATTTTAACACAACCAAGAACAAAAAGGTCCGCCTCATTAGTAATTAGCCCGCCTTCATTCCTGAGCACTTTTGCCTAATATACACCGGGTGGTCGAGTCTGCAGGCTGGATTGGAGAATAAGAATGAGATGAACATGCGCAACTTCAAGCGCATAAAAAAACATTTTGATTTAAAAGGTTCCAAAGATGAAGAACACTCATTGGAGTAACAGGACTGAAAGTAACAAGAGTGGGTTTTTAGCATAGAATTATTAAATTCATGAAATACAGTATATTCATATTGCATTTATGCTAAACGTCTGTTGCAGTGACGTGGCGGGGCCTCACCTGCCATCAAGGAAAGAAAAAAAATGTAAAAAGAAAAAAAATTAATTAAATTGTTATATGTATCCAGTGATTATACTATAAAGTTATTTTCCATTTAACTTCACCAGTTTTAGATTATTTTTATTCAAAATCGCTGAATTTTCACATTTGCCGTTCAAATACTAAGAAGAGACGGTGCGGTGAACAGCAGCCAGTTGACGCACGTCACTCAGTGCCTCACCATGGATTGCGGTCTCGGCTAACTGCTGGCCTGCTGTGCAGTGAGACCGTATTGCTATATGAACTATATTATACATTTCCATAGTTTAGTTAGCTGAGGTATATAATGTACAGTGTATTTTGTCAACAACTGTATGTGTGTAACGTATTTCTTCTGCTGAGCGATCATAAAACGGCTGCAAAAGACGCACTGGCTGAGGCTCGCAGTGATTCCGCCTCCTGCACCCCCGCCGTAGAATGCACCCCCTGACGGGAGTGTTATATCAACTAAAGCCCACACTTAAACTTTCCACGTGCAAGATTGAATCTATTTAAAAAAAGTTATTTCATAAGAAGCCAAAAAGTGCAAAAACAATAATGTTCGTGTTGGAGGAGTTGTGAATGACTGCAGGGCCACAACATTAGGTACACCTGCAGTCTGCAGGTGTACCTAATTCACAACTCCTCCAACACGAACATTATTGTTTTTGCACTTTTTGGCTACTTATTAAATAACTTTTGTAGCCTATTTTTATGGGCTTTCCTCTTTGTGATGTTAAGTTCCTGTTATGCGCTGTTATACAGTATATGCCTTGAGCTCTTATTACATGTTGCATTATTACACGTTGGAGTGGAGCGGAGGTATTTGAAAGAAGGTAAATAAAGTGGTCCTCGTGTAAACTGGGGCCTCCGTGTTTGTTATTCTGTAGTTTTATACAGTATAGGCGACATTTATAAACCCTCGGTTACACTTTTTTAAATAGATTCAATCTTGCACGTGGAAAGTTTAAGTGAGGGCTTTAGTTGATATAACACTCCCGTCATGGGGTGCATTCTACGGCGGGGGTGCATTAATTCAGCACAACAGCGGCGCATGGACTTCATTTATAAGTAAAGGTAAGACCATAATAACATTTTTTTTTATTAAATGTGCTTTTTTGTGTGCTACAGTTTGTATGTGTAAAGTTAAAGTTAAGTTAAAGTACCAATGATTGTCACACACACACTAGGTGTAATGAAATTTGTCCTCTGCATTTGACCCATCCCTTGATCACCCCCTGGGAGGTGGAGGAGCAGTGGGCAGCAGCGGCGCCGCGCCCGGGAATAATTTTTGGTGATTCAACCCCCAATTCCAACCCTTAATGCTGAGTGCCAAGCAGGGAAGAATGCTGGTATGAGCTTTTAAACATAACCCGTTAACTGCTGCCAATCAAATGGTGAATAAGATACTCTTTAGGGTTCATATGTTTGTAAATCTGACTGTGATGTAGTCAGTGCCTCACCAGCTATGAACCTCACCGCACGTCACTGGTCTGTTGACACCAAGTACATTTCAATATTTTATGCAACATAACATTGCATTTTAAAAATAAATATCAACAAAATAATTTTGGTAACAGGACTGTGCTGTGATTTTACACAGTTGGTAGTGAAAATATGATGAAATATACATAAAAATAAATAAGTGAACTTCATTTTGTTTTTCAGAGGATGTGAATGATGCAACTTCATGTGGACCATTTGACTTGTGAAATAGTCCACTGTGGAAAATGCTTCCTAGCAGTTCCACTGTAGACACGGCACAGGAGCCAAGCGTGCAGTTTTAACAAAGTTTTAATGGACATAAATTTTTGTCAAAGTCTTTCTCCAGCAGAACGGGACTTTTCAGTCACGTCCGTATCCTCTCCCTCTCCTGCTCTCGGCCGCCTACTGTTAAAGACAACAGATGATTAGATTAACACGTACCACCTGAGAAATCTAATCACCTGTCAGCTGTGTCTCGCCCTCAGCACATGCCCCGCCCCCATCCGATGGTGCTCATCCGCAGCACTACAGACAGAGCCGGTGACCTTTACTCCTGCAGGCGCGCTGGCCACACCTCCCTCCACATCCACATTTTTCAGAGTGGAACAGGACTGACTAAAAACCCAGGAACACCACAAACGTGCATATTTAACTACATTTTTTAAGAAAGTAAAGTTAAAGAATAGTTAAAATTAGAAATATAACCTGTATATAGAAAAATATAATTTCTGAAGGATTTTAATAATTATATATTATGCTAACATCTAATTTTAGGAAGCAGGGACGAGCAACTAATGCAATTTTTTCCAGTCTTCAATGTATTTTAAATGAATAATTTAAATTAGGGGTGTCCAAACTTCCACCAAAGACATTTTTTTATTTCAACAAAAGGCTAATGATGTTATATATATTTAAAGATACTTTGTGTCCACGTTTATTATTTATATTATTCATTATTAGAACATTTCAGCTTTTACCTATTACATTTAGATTTTTTTGCTCTTTTTTCTTACATTTTTACCCCTGTAAGAATATAATAATAATAATATTATTAGTAAGAATACGATTGTGTAAACTGCTTAATCTGCATAATTCTGCCTGCACAACATTATTAATGTCCATTTACACATTTAACAGTGTTTGTTGTTGGAATTTTTCAAAATAGTTAACTAATAAGTTAGTTTATTTTTTTATATTTTTATTTTATTTTCATTTCAAGAGCTTCTAATATTTTAGATCAGGGGTGTCAAAACTTTTACCACCAAAGTCCGCATACCAAAAAGTCAAGTGTGCGCGGGTCAATTTGATATTTTTTTAATTTTAAAAAAAATGCTAAAAACAGACATTACCCAGCTGGCACACGATATTAAAACAAGGTTGAGAACTTGTTGAATTAGATCCTGAAGTTGAGCAACTAAAACATAACTTTGAAACAAAATGCTTTTTGACTATGTTTTTTGTGTTTAACCATTGACATTTGGTTATTTTCCAACCAATATTCTACAACACAAATACAACGTTGAAACAACATGCTTTTCGACTAGATATGTCCGATAATATCGGCCGATAAATGCGTTAAAATGTAATATCGGAAATTATCGGTATCGGTTTTTTATTATCGGTATCGTTTTTCTTTTGTTTTGTTTTTTATTAAATCAACATAAAAAACACAAGATACACTTACAATTAGTGCACCAACCCAAAAAACCTTCCTCCCCCATTTACACTCATTCACACTCATTCACACTAAAGGGTTGTTTCTTTCTGTTATTAATATTCTGGTTCCTACATTATATATCAATATATATCAATACAGTCTGCAAGGGATACAGTCCGTAAGCACACATGATTGTGCGTGCTGCTGGTCCACTAATAGTAACCTTTAACAGTTAATTTTACTAATTTTCATTAATTACTAGTTTCAATGTAACTGTTATTATATTGTTTTACTTTCTTTTTTATTCAAGAAAATGTTTTTAATTGATTTATCTTATTTTATTTTATTAATTTTTTTTAAAAGCACCTTATCTTCACCATACCTTGTTGTCCAAATTAGGCATAATAATGTGTTAATTCCACGACTGTATATATCGGTTGATATCGGTATCGGTAATTAAAGAGTTGGACAATATCGGAATATCGGATATCGGCAAAAAGCCATTATCGGACATCCCTATTTTCGACGTTTATTCTATGTCAGGTTGTGACGTTGATTTGACCATTGAAATTTGGTCATTTCCCAACCAACAACAAGGATCCAATGTCAGACTTCAACATTGTCTCAATTTACAAATATAACTATTTTGCAACGTTATTTCAAAGTCACTTTTAAAGGACATGTACGTATAATCAACGTTGTATCAATGTCTTGTGCCTGCTGCGTTTACATATATTCTTTCACTGTTTTTTTGTACGACAAAATGCTGCAGGCCAAAAACAAATGGACACCCTAATTTTAAATTGTCTTTATTAAATATATAATTTTATAAATGTGCAGGACATTTTGTTTAGTAATATGTATTTCTTTATCTTCTTGTGTAGCCTATGTTTTGGATTAAAAACAAGTCCTTTAGTGCATTCTTTTCATTAGACAGCGACAACAATCCTGTCTGAATATAATGAGCTACTTCAAAGCAACAACATCCGAATCATCCCAAATATGTCGTCCGGGCAATGAAACTCATGCATGGGGGCTAAAGGCATGGACGAGTGCGAGTTCGAGGCCCCAAGCCCTTGTGCAACATAAGTCAGGCTGGTTGGAAAGAGACTGAGGAAACACGTTTGGTATTCGGATTAGCTCAGGAATTCCGCCCTGAGGGAAGCGTGGAACGAGATATGCAATGAAATGAACAGAACACATTTGTCTTCTCTGACAACTCACTACAAACATTACTGACATTGCAGCTGAAGCCGAAATAAGCAGGACGGTCACGAAAAGCTACTTCACCAACTCCAATGCAGAAGAAAATGTATCTTCTATACCAGAGATCTTCAACAGGGGTCCTGACATTTCTGCTTGATTAGACTATTTCTTTACCTGTATATTACACCACAATGTAAATATCTTTATATGCACATTACCTTGATCCAACACAGTGTTTCCTAACCATAGGCCCGGGGGCCCATTGTTGGGCCGCGAGTGCTCCCTAGAGGGCTGCCCAAAAATATCTGTTTTTTAGCTGTGGCCCGTCTGGGTGCAGTATGCAACTTCTTTACAGTAACATTTAAAGGCCTACTGAAATGCGATTTTCTTATTTAAACGGGGATGGCAGGTCCATTGTATGTGTCATACTTGATCATTTCGCGATATTGCCATATTTTTGCTGAAAGGATTTAGTAGAGAACATCGACGATAAAGTTCGCAACTTTTGGTCGCTGATAAAAAAGCCTTGCCTGTACCGGAAGTAGCAGACGATATGCGCGTGACATCACCGGTTTTGGAGCTCCTCACATCTGCACATTGTTTACAATCATGGCCACCAGCAGCGAGAGCGATTCGGACCGAGAAAGCGACGATTTCCCCATTAATTTGAGCGAGGATGAAAGATTTGTGGATGAGGAAAGTGAGAGTGAAGGACTAGAGGGCAGTGGGAGCGATTCAGATAGGGAAGATGCTGTGAGAGGCGGGTGGGACCTGATATTCAGCTGGGAATGACTAAAACAGTAAATAAACACAAGACACTATTAGCCACAACACAACCAGGCTTATATTTAATATGCCACAAATTAATCCCACATAACAAACACTTCCCCCCTCCCGTCCATATAACCCGCCAATACAACTCAAACACCTGCACAACACACTCAATCCCACAGCCCAAAGTACCGTTCACCTCCCCAAAGTTCATACAGCACATATATTTCCCCAAAGTCCCCAAAGTTACGTACGTGACATGCACATAGCGGCACGCACGTACGGGCAAGCGATCAAATGTTTGGAAGCCGCAGCTGCATGCGTACTCACGGTACCGTGTCTGCGCATCCAACTCAAAGTCCTCCTGGTAAGAGTCTCTGTTGTCCCAGTTCTCCACAGGCCAATGGTAAAGCTTGACTGTCATCTTCTGGGAATGTAAACAATGAAACACCGGCTGTGTTTGTGTTGCTGCAGTCGGCCGCAATACACCGCTTCCCACCTACAGCTTTCTTCTTTGCTGTCTCAATTGTTCATTGAACAAATTGCAAAAGATTCACCAACACAGATGTCCAGAATACTGTGAAATTTTGCGATGAAAACAGACGACTTAATAGCTGGCCACCATGCTGTCCCAAAATGTCCTCCACAATCCGTGACGTCACGCGCTGACGTCATCATACCGAGACGTTTTCAGCAGGATATTTTGCCCGAAATTTTAAAATTGCACTTTAGTAAGCTAACCCGGCCGTATTGACATGTGTTGCAATGTTAAGATTTCATCATTGATATATAAACTATCAGACTGCGTGGTCGGTAGTAGTGGGTTTCAGTAGGCCTTTAAATATAACAAGAACACCATTAGTGGTTTAGCAGAACACATTTTTAGACATCCATCCATCCATTTTCTACCGCTTGTCCCTTTCGGGGTCGCGGGGGGTGCTGGAGCCTATCTCAATCCAATCTAATCCACTTTATTTATCTCGCACATTTAAACAACAAAAATGTTTCCAAAGTGCTGCACAACCATATTAAAAAACAATATTCAAATATTATCCTTAGCTCCACCAATGACTGAATAAAAACAAAAAATAAATAAATATAAAACCAATATAAAAATAAATATGATTAAAAACGATTTTAAAGGGTACAACCAATTAAAACAGTAAATAGAAATCAAAATTTAAAAAAACACAGAGGACCACACAACTCACGTATCTCAGCTGCATTCGGGCGGAAGGCAGGACAATTGTCTATATTTTTCACAATTACAAAGGTTATGTAACAAACATTTTTTGAAAGCCCCAAATAATTATTGTTTACGGCTGTCACTCATCCGGTCTCGTCAACACGTACACGCAGGGAGCGCTGGCACACATCCAAAAGTCCAAGTGACGCAACGAACAATTTGCAGTCATGTTGTTGTTATGATAGAATATACACTCAATGGCAGCTAGCGCTAGCTATCCATATGGCTATTATTAGCCAACAGTAAAGTGAAGTGAATTACATTTATATAGCGCTTTTCTCTAGTGACTCAAAGCGCTTTTACATAGTGAAACCCAATATCTAAGTTACATTTAAACCAGTGTGGGTGGCACTGGGAGCAGGTGGGTAAAGTGTCTTGCCCAAGGACACAACGGCAGTGACTAGGATGGCGGAAGCGGGGATCAAACCTGGAACCTTCAAGTTGCTGGCACGGCCGCTCTACCAACTGAGCTATACCGCCCATACAGCACTTGAAGCTAATGTGCTTGATTGTGTTACGTACGTACGTGATTACGTCATTACGTAGTAGAAGCCGTGAGAGGGCGGTATATAGTGTAAAATACAGTTACTGAGTACGATTAAAATCAAGAGTAAGATTTCTAATTAAGTATTAATATTTGAGTGGGGCCCGGCCTCCTTTTTAGTGGTAAAGTACGGCCCTGAGGTCAAAAAGTTTAAGAACCCCTGATCTAACACATTGTGTAGTTTATGAATGGCAGTGGCATCCATCCATCCATTTTCTACCGCTTGTCCCTTTTGGGGTTGCGAGGGGTGCTGGAGCCTATCTCAGCTGCATTCGGGCGGAAGGCGAGGTACACCCTGGACAAGTCGCCCCCTCATCACAGGGCCAACTGGCAGTGGCATGTCCACCCTAATCACTCTGCCTTGCAGATTTAAATTAAAAACATGGTGTGGAGCAATGTTCCCTCTAATTTTTCATGTGTGTGAGCAAACGCAAAAACTCCCTGAGCATTCAATGGAGCCCATGTGACATACTTGCCAACTCTTGCGGATTTTCCGGGAGACTCCCGAAATTCAGCGCCTCTCCCGAAAACCTCCCGGGACAAATTATCTCTTGAAAATCTCCCGAAATTCAGGCTGACTCAGGTCCATGCGGACCTGAGTCCGCTTTCCCACAATATAAACGGCGTGCCTGCCCAATGACGTTATAACTGTAGAATGATCGAGGGCGAGTTCTTGGTTCCTTATGTGGGTTTATTGTTAGGCAGTTTCATTAACGTCCTCCCAGCGCGGTAACAACACACAACAACAGCAGTCACGTTTTGGTCTACCGTAAAGCAGTTCGTCTGCCGTAAACAGCAATGTTGTGACACTCTTAAACAGGACAATACTGCCATCTAGTGCATTTGATGACAGCCCTTTTGTGCGTGCCACACAGCAATGCATCATCAGAGAGGGTGTTCAGCATGGTTAGAAAAATAGTGACAGAGAATAGAACAAGGATGGACAATTCAACCCTTAACTCAACAAGTATATGTGTAAATAAATGAACACTGAAATTCAAGTATTTCTTTTATATATATATATATATATATATTTATATATATATATATATATATATATATATGTACAATAAAATAAATATATATTTATAGCTAGAATTCACTGAAAGTCAAGTATTTCTTATTAATATATATATATATATATATATATATATATATATATATATATATATATATATATATATATATATATACATATGAAATACTTGACTTGGTGAATTCTAGCTGTAAATATACTCCTCCACTCTTAGCCACGCCCCCAACCACGCCCCCCCTCCCCCCGAAATCGGAGGTCTCAAGGTTGGCAAGTATGCCATGTGAGCAACATCAGACGTGCACACTGTGGCTACACCAGCAGCACACCTGTCCCAACCCTGACTAAATAACAAGTTAAATCTCCATCCATTTTCTACCGCTTGTCCCTTTCGGGGTCGCGGGGGTGCTGGAGCCTATCCCAGCTGCATTCGGGCGGAAGGCGGGGTACACCCTGGACAAGTCCCCACCTCATCGCAGGGCCAACACAGATAGACAGACAACATTCTCTTATTATTATAATCAAATGACAGCAGTCATTTCCATGAGGTTATTTTCTAATGTAAGTGTTTAGGCCCACTTACAATGACAATAACAAAAAATATTGTTTTTCATGAACTGTGTACTTGTATTGTTTGTCTGGGTGGAGGTCCTGCTTTGGAAATAATTTGTACCCCTTTCAGACATTGCATTTAGTTCCCATTAAAACATTCACATGTTGCACAATGAAATGTAAGCAGGGGATCATGTGTACAGTCCTGCAACTTACTGTTTGTAAAAAATATATTTGTATGAGTATTTATTTAATATACTAACAGCATTTCATGATTAATATTTATAAATTAAGATTCCTAATAAATGACACTAGAATAAGCATACATTTGATTGGTAAACCATAGTGTAACGACCTGGAATGACACTTTATGTGTGGTGTTGGAGTTGTCCGACTTTTTGTGTGGCTGTCAGCGCATCACTGGCTAAGTGCCATATGTGCATGTGTTGGCGCAAGTGAGAAAGAGCAAGCGGCTGCTGTTGATATAACAAAGTTGCTTTTGGTCTGGTTTGTACTGCAGAAAATGACCACTTTTGTTAGATATAATTTTTTTTTACTAATGTTTTGGTGATGTGTTTATGGCCGACAATAAAGAGTTTTGCTCAGTAAAGTGATGGATGGAATTCATGTCCTCAAAGCGTCTCGGCAGACGTTACAATATTTGAACAGGTGCAAGCCAGGCTCAGGGAGGAGGACGCCCCTGCCATGCAGAGTCCCCAGGGATTGTATCAACTAGTCCTTTCAACAAATTCTGAACAATGATGACGAAAACTGTTTTCTCTGTCGTGTCCGTGTGCCGAAAAATGTTATGCGCTTATTTCTTTATTTGATTTTGTGCGTGGCATAGATTTGCCGTGCGCAGAGGACGCTTGAGCAGTGCGCAATTGCACAGGCGCGCACCTTATAGGGAAAGTTGGTATGGAGGTTGCCCCCCCAGGAGGTTCTTTGGACCACCAAGCACCGACATGAGGCCGGTTCAGGGTTACAATACAGTTTTATTGTGTCAATGTTCGCAGGTTGCTTTTCAGCAATTCGCTTGTGTCTCTCTGGCAGACTCGCTCTCGCCCTCACGTCAGCTCCCCTCCAGCTCCAACACCTCTCTCCTCACGGCTGCTGCTTATACAGAGTGACAGGTGATTAGACAACAAGGCCCACCTGGGCCATCTACGCACCTGTCGCTGACTTCGAGGCCGGTCCTGGCACACCCCGTTCTGCTGCAGGCCCGCAGGCCACGCCCCCCTCCACACATGGATACGTAATTATAATATATTGCAGTGGCGGGCCGTGTGTTTCCCACCTCAGCCTTCAGTGATGTCCGACTTCAATGATTACCTCTCAAAACACCATAATTGATGTCACCACATGACCATTGCTGGAGAAATACTATACAGAAACACACTTACTCACTACTGCGTATAGAAACACATTTACTCACTACTTTGTATTGAAACACCTCAACAGTGTACAAAACTGTTTTTTTTCTGGCGCATTTAAAACTCAATAAACCCGCATCAGCAATTAAAACATATCTTATGTGTTACTGTCAAAATGAAAATTGCAAAAAACATATTAAACGTGAAAAAATAAAATATTTACTCTCACAATTTGTAGCACCCATTCGACGCCATATAAGCCAATGGTACCACTCGTTGATTCGAGTGGAAATGGCGGGCATTTCCCCATTTCATCACCGACATCGTCTCACAAGATGTAGTTTCTCTTTAAGTATCCTTCTTGAAAATGGCCTTGCAAATATATATCTGCCACCTGTGTGTGCAAGTCCGCCATTGTAGTCCGTGCCAACACCGTAGTTGGTCGGCACGGACTACAATGGCATTTGTTTTGTTCTCCTTTGTGGGTCAACACTTCCCGCTTCCTGCTACATTGCAACTTGTGATTGGATACTCACTTTGGAATGACAAGTGAGTATCCAATCACAGTCTCGTTAACATCAGGCTACTTCGATAGGCTACTGTCTACAACTTGTGATCTGATTGGCTATCGCAACTGTCTATGAACTGTATGTGTTCTCAAATTCATCCGCTAACAGTGTGGCTCTGCTGATTTGCATAGCACCGCCGCTGCTCAAACCAGTGAGTATCCAATCACAGGACGCGTAAATATCAAGTTGAACGTGAGGCCAGCTAGAAGGCCTTACTGACAACAACTCGTGGTCTGATTGGCTATCGAAATGATCTATTAACTGTATGTGCTCGTTTAATTTCAGTGCATAGGCGCCTGCATTGTTGATTCTGAAAGCCTAGGGCAGATTTGGTACAGCATGGCAACATAAACTAGCTCAATTCTGATTGAATACAAACTCTAATATGTATAAACATAATATGACATGAAGAGAATATGAAGACTTTTAGATATTTAGGGAAAGTAAAATAAAATATACTTTTATCTTTAATTATGATCATTATTTGTGGTTATGTTAGGCCAGCACAGAAGGCCTTGCTGGTCCTGACGGCACACCACTGTTATATTTATGTTAACATTTAAGATAGCTTGTGATTAGCGCTGTAGTTGCTAGCTACTGATTAGTTTTGTTATCATTTGTCATATGTGCCAAAATTACAGCGGACATCAAGCAGAGCAAGAACTGGGCTTTAGCGGTAAAGATATCCTGTTTTGGTGTAACGTCATAATTCATCCGGAAAAGCAATAGATTAAATTGAGAGTCTGAAGTCTTTTTATCAATTTTGAAATACAACTAGGCCCTATGGCAGCACAGTGGAACAGGGGTTAGTGCATCTGCCTCACAATACAAAGGTGCTGAGTAGTCTGGGGTTCAATCCCAGGCTCGGGATCTTTCTGTGTGGAGTTTGCATGTTCTCCCCGTGACTGCGTGGGTTCCCTCCGGGTACTCCGGCTTCCTCCCACCTCCAAAGACATGCACCTGGGGATAAGTTGATTGGCAACACTAAATTGGCTCTAGTGTGTAAATGTGAGTGTGAATGTTGTCTGTCTATCTGTGTTGGCCCTGCGATGAGGTGGCGACTTGTCCAGGGTGTACCCCGCCTTCCGCCCAATTGTAGCTGAGATAGGCTCCAGTGCCCCCCGCAACCCCGAAGGGAATAAGCGGTAGAAAATGGATGGATGGAACTAGGCCCTATTTAGAAATTATATTGGTGATTACCATAATTGTCCTTTGTACTACACTAACAACTGGATGAGGCAATTCCTGAAGGAATTTCGTGTGAACGCTCCAATGCTGAAGTTGAACTGAAATGCTAACAAAATGTAGTATGAATGTAAGAATAGTTTGAATATTGAAGAGTTTGAATTTCCAGGAAAAACGGAAACGGTTTATAACTTGGGAAAGTGTAAGTTGAATATGTTGATGTTGGAAAGGTTTGAATAGGTTGAAAACTGTGCGAATTGTGGAAGTTTAAAAAATTGACAATTCATTTTGAATGGGGAAAATGTCCCTGAAAATTGGGAATTCTTGGATATCCGGGAATTTTTTTAATTTGTTGAAGGAGAGCACACAATTTTGAACAAGCTGAATATTTTGGAGTTAGAACGGTTTGAATTGGATGAAAAATGTGGGAGTAGTGGAACTTTGAGAAATGTCCCATTAATTTCAATGGGAATTTCATGGAAATTTGGGAATTTCGGGAAATGCAGGAATATTTTGGAAAATGCAAAAAGACTTGAATGTTCTGAATGAGTTGAAATGGTTGGTGTTGGAATTTTTCAAATCGGTCAAGAAATGTTGAAGTAGTAAAATGTTGAATTGAGAAATGGAATCACAGAATTCCTCGAAAATCAGGAAAACTGAGAACTTTTCCAGTTCAAAAAATAACTTAATGTTTTGTCCTAATTAAGAGGAATGTTTCGACGGTGGAACGGTTGAAGTGGGTTGGAAAATGTGGAAGGAGTAGTTTCCAGAAAAAAGGGTGGAAATAAGGCTTTGGAAAACCAGGAATTCTGGAAAATCCTGGAATTTTTTATGAACTTGGAAAAATGGTAGTTCAAATTCCAAGGATGGTGGAATGTGTTGAAGGTGGAATGGTATGAATAGGTTGAAAAATGTGGAAATGGTGGAAGTTTGAAAAATGGCCAATTAATTTTGAATGGGAAAAATGTCCCGGAAAACTAGGAGTTCTGGGAAATCTGGGAATTTTTGAAACTTGTCAATAGAAACCCCGCGATTCCCAAATAGGCTGAACAGTTTGAACGGTTTGAATCGGATGAAAAATGTGGAAGGTAGAGCGCGCCAAACTCTGGAGAAGAAGTGGAAGAAAAACCATGCTTTGGAGCATTCACACAATAAATAGATGAATTCTGGTGTAGAAAGCCATATGTATGAATGCTTTGGAGCATTCACACTATTAACTATCATTTAATAGCATTAATTTATTTTTTAATTTGACATCCTTTCTCCTAATATTGTGTACTTTTGTTTAAAAAGGCAACACACACGTGTTTTGGAAGCCTATTTTCAAAAAGAAACAAATTATTTTGCTTACTGTGGGAACATTTGGGTTCCAGCATGAGACCAGTTGAGAACCCTTGATTAGGAAATGTCTGTAATTCTAAGCATTTTGGGGTTTATGTTACAGAGGAAAAACATTGATAACAAATTAGTAATGTCATAAACTAAAATGTCACTGATAAAATGCAAACATTTGCGGCAACTTGGTTATTAAATAAAACATTTAATAAAAATTAAAAACGGCCACGAAACCAGATACTTTGGTCTCAACAATCACAAAAAAAGGAAAATCCTGGAGAGACTGGAAGATGGACCACAGTCAACAACATCAGATGTGGAATGTGTGGGTAGAAGGTAGCTTTATTTAAAAAGTGTGCAATTATTGGTGAAATGATGGTGGACATACACGGTATGTTTAAAAAAAGAAATATTGCAATCTGCTTGTTGTGGGTTAACTGGCCAACAGGTTGCCTTTAAGTGGATACTCTGGCTCTCCTTTCGTAAAGGACGTCATCCTCTGGGTATCTCTGAAAAACACACAAGTGATCAACGCTGTGCTGCCTGGATCGTATGGATCATTTTGGGATGACTGACTAAATATTACTATTAGGGGTGTCCTGAAATTATATTGGTCCGATATCATAAAAAAAACAGGTTTGTTATTATATATGTGATTGCATGCAAAATGTCCTATATAAACGCTTATACAAGCAGTCCTGTAGTGTTTACTTTTAAGTCAAGTCATTGAC
Organism: Nerophis lumbriciformis; assembly: GCF_033978685.3. NCBI lineage: Eukaryota > Metazoa > Chordata > Actinopteri > Syngnathiformes > Syngnathidae > Nerophis > Nerophis lumbriciformis. Next base: position 53,994,287 of record NC_084549.2, on the reverse strand, counting down.
AAAAGGTAAACATGGTAGGCTAGAGGCTTCTAGGAGCTAGCAGCTACACAACAACTAAGCACACAAACTAGACGTACATAATAAGCGTCCTACATCGAACAATATTGCAATCTAAAACAGCACGTGTCAATATAAACAAGTATTAAATAATTATAGTTTTATATTACTTACACATACAGAAACAAAATAGAAAGTATCTGGTAACTAATGTGTCCGCATCATTCCACTTACTGCTTCATTAGCTTAACGCCATGAATTTTGTAACCACCAGGTGTCACTAGAGATGTCCGATAAATGCTTTAAAATGTAATATCGAAATTATCGGTATCGGTTTCAAAAAGTAAAATATATGACTTTTTAAAACGCCGCTGTGTACACGGACGTAGGGAGAAGTACAGAGCGCCATAAACCTTAAAGGGGAACATTATCCCCAGACCTATGTAAGCGTCAATATATACCTTGATGTTGCAGAAAAAAGACCTTTTTTTTTTTTTAACAGATTTCCGAACTCTAACTGGGTGAACTTTGGCGAATTAAACGCCTTTCTAATATTCGCTCTCGGAGTGATGACGTCACAACGTGACGTCACATCGGGAAGCAATCCGCCATTTTCTCAAACACCGAGTCAAATCAGCTGTTATTGTCCGTTTTTTCGACTGTTTTCCGTACCTTGGAGATATCATGCCTCGTCGGTGTGTTGTCGGAGGGTGTAACAACACAAACAGGGACGGATTGAAGTTGCACCAGTGGCCCAAAGATGCGAAAGTGGCAAGAAATTGGACGTTTGTTCCGCACACTTTACCGACGAAAGCTATGCTACGACAGAGATGGCAAGAATGTGTGGATATCCTGCGACACTCAAAGCAGATGCATTTCCAACGATAAAGTCAAAGAAATCTGCCGCCAGACCCCCATTGAATCTGCCGGAGTGTGTGAGCAATTCAGGGACAAAGGGCCTCGGTAGCACGGCAAGCAATGGCGGCAGTTTGTTCCCGCAGACGAGCAAGCTAAACCCCCTGGATGTCTTGGCTCACACCGTCCCTTATGCCACCGAAGGTGATCAAGAGAAGAATATCGACCCTAGCTTCCCTGGCCTGCTGACATCAACTCCAAAACTGGACAGGAAAAGAGCGCGGATGAGGGTATGTTTACAGAATATATTAATTGATGAAAATTGGGCTGTCTGCACTCTCAAAGTGCATGTTGTTGCCAAATGTATTTCATATGCTGTAAACCTAGTTCATAGTTGTTAGTTTCCTTTAATGCCAAACAAACACATACCAATCGTTGGTTAGAAGGCGATCGCCGAATTCGTCCTCGCTTTCTCCCGTGTCGCTGGCTGTCGTGTCGTTTTCGTCGGTTTCGCTTGCATACGGTTCAAACCGATACGGCTCAATAGCTTCAGTTTCTTCTTCAATTTCGTTTTCGCTACCTGCCTCCACACTACAACCATCCGTTTCAATACATGCGTAATCTGTTGAATCGTTTAAGCCGCTGAAATCCGAGTCTGAATCCGAGCTAATGTCGCTATAGCTTGCTGTTCTTTCCGCCATGTTTGTTTGTATTCACTATGTGACGTCACAGGAAAATGGACGGGTGTTTCTAACGATGGTTAAATTCAGGCACTTTGAAGCTTTTTTTAGGGATATTGCGTGATGGGTAAAATTTTGAAAAAAACTTTGAAAAATATAATAAGCCACTAGGAACTGATTTTTAATGGTTTTAACCATTCTGAAATCGTGATAATGTTCCCCTTTAAAAGGCACTGCCTTTGCGTGCCAGCCCAGTCACATAATATCTACGGCTTTTCACACACACAATGGAATGCGTGCATACTTGGTCAACAGCCATACAGGTCACACTGAGGGTGGCCGTATAAACAACTTTAACACTGTTACAAATATGCGCCACACTGTGAACCCACACCAAACAAGAATGACAAACAGTAAAGTAAAGTACCAATGATTGTCACACGCACACTAGGTGTGGTGAAATGTGTCCTCTGCATTTGACCCATCCCCTTGAACACCCCCTGGGAGGTGAGGGGAGCAGTGGGCAGCAGCCGTGCCGCGCCCGGGAATCATTTTTGGTGATTTAACCCCCAATGCCAACCCTTGATGCTGAGTGCCAAGCAGGGAGGTAATGGGTCCCATTTTTATAGTCTTTGGTATGACTCGGCCGGGGTTTGAACTCACAACCTACCGATCTCAGGGCGGACACTCTAACCACTAGTCGGGAGAACATCCGCACCGTAACACAACATAAACACAACAGAACAAATACCCAGAACCCCTTGCAGCACTAACTCTTCCGGGACACTACAATATACACCCCGTTCTACCCTCAACCCCGCCCCCCCCCCCCCCAACCTCCTCATGCTCTCTCAGAGAGAGCATGTCCCAAATTCCAAGCTGCTGTTTTGAGGCATGTTAAAAAAAATAATGCACTTCAATAATAAATATGGCAGTGCCATGTTGGCATTTTTTTCCATAACTTGAGTTGATTTATTTTGGAAAACCTTGTTACATTGTTTAATGCATCCAGCGGGGCATCACAACAAAATTAGGCATAATAATGTGTTAATTCCACGACTGTATATATCGGTATCGGTTGATATCGGAATCGTTAATTAAGAGTTGGACAATATCGGAATATCGGATATCGGCAAAAAAGCCATTATCGGACATCTTTAGGTGTCACCAAATAAAATACATATATGAAAATTTAGCAAAGACAGCATAAGTCCGTTCAAGACGGTTAATAATAAAAGGGTTAGTGTTTTTCATGCCTACCATTATTTTCTGACTATTTTCAAGTGAACACACTTTTTCCTAACACTACAAAATAATAAAGTATGTATGATTCATGCTGATTGTGTATCAGATCAAATCGGTATCAGCCAAAACTCAAGGCTCCAGTATTGTATGAGAAGTGAAAAAGTTGTATCGGAACACCCTTAATTATTATTACAAAAGCTACCATGTTACTTTTTAAAGCTGTAGTTCTTCCAGAGACAGCTGATGGTGGCTTGTACACCAGGGTTGTTCTCAATGTTTGAGTTGGAGGATTTCCTCCCAAAAACCCCAGTTTTCTTCCTCAGTCCGCTAGCCCTGGCTGCGCACAGTGCTTGCACCTGTGTGTCCTTAACCAGACGACACAACTTGGGCTTTGGCAGACCGGCAACCTGAGAGGAGCAGATGGAAAAACGTAGGAGTTGACAAACAATGATATTAAAAACATACAGTACATAAAATGTAGAGATGTTCCGATCCCACAAATTGACTTTTTCAACTGATCGGTGAGTGGCTGATGAGCTACCAAGCCCAGCCGATCTTTACCACAGCTCTGTCCCAGTTAGGGTTGCAATGATTCATTGATTTGTATTTTGTTGATTTAAGGATTAGTTTAAGGAGTAAAATAAGCGCAAGACTGCTCTAATAAAGCGCGGTCCACCTATATTTGGTGTAGCTTGCACGGACGGTGATGTGGCCTGTGAGTGCACGTGGGAAACGGGGAAAGCGGAGTGTGGATGACGAGAGATAATTTAAAGAAAAACAATGAGAAAGTGAAGAGAAACTGTCAAAGGTTGTGTGATCATTTATTTTTCTTGTTCTTATCATAAGAAATGTAATTGTTTGGGTCGTTTTTGTTATTGTTTGCAAAGTTAAGGAGTAAGTCTCTGAATACAGGAAGGCTTTGACAGCAAAACCCAATTGTCCTAAATGGGAGCCGATTAGGGCTGCACGATTAATCTAAATCAAGTAGACATCAGTGCGGTAAATACCCACAAGAGGCGGAGTTTTCCTTTTTCCTCAGTTATCATGTATGTATTATACATTTTTAATGTATAACAAATAAAAATACAACTAAACTAATAATAAACAGAAGAAAATTAATTTACAGTTCTGATCATAATTTGCTTTTTTTTAACTCACACATTTTCTTTATAAGTTTATGGATTGCAATGCCTTGAAGTTGATAGTTCTACTATTCGCTAGTAATGTAGGAACCACCTGTTTTGTATTTGTCTATTTTAAAAAAAAACATGACATTGTTTTGACATGATACACGATTCATTTAATTTTCTTTTAACCATGCAATGATTACAGCGATCAAATCGTATCGCATTGAATCGTAATGTTTTGAAACGTATTGTTAGGGAATCGTATCGTAGCCCATGTATCGAGTATCATATCGGATCACCATTTAAGGTAGAGATGCTCACCCCTAATAATTATTGATATCGATCAATATAAAAAATGTATATCGTGATATAGTTTTTCAGCCATATCGCCCAGCCCTAATTTCTATATGCCCAAACATCTGTAGTTTGTGTGAATGTAGTAACACTAAACCTTGTATTTTATTTATGTAATATACACAATGGACATTATTTATGTAAAATACAAAATGGACATTACACTTTTGTAATGTTTATATTTTCAGTCCTACAAACCCAAACAAAGAAGTGTAAAGTAATAAAACTGAGGAGGAAAAATTCTAAATAAGGAACATCCATCTTCAACAAAACTTCGGAAGTTTCTGTTTTTTCATGCTGTTAACTATCTGTCTAGCTGCGCACGCTGGAAACGAGTAGCGAGGTCAGAATAATTAATTTATTGACAGTGCAGTGTCAAACCCGATGTGTTTACTTTGCAATTAAGTAAACACAGTCTCAGGAATATAACCTGCGGAGGCTCTTTCTGACGAAACATGTGTGGCTTTTGAGCCCTTGGGCTCTTGAAACTGCGGTCCTCTTCATTATGTAGTTGAATAGCTCTGATATGCAGTATATCCATTCATACAATACATTACTTACCTTATTTACAGACAAAAATATATATATATATATTTTGAAGGTGTGGCGGCACTTATCTTGCCGTGGCAGTGCGCAATGATCAATTACATGTAGGGGAAACACTAAGCTGACATTCCTTTCTCTTAATATTGGGCTATGAAATACATTTGGTACATGTATTAAAGTGACCTTTTGTTTAAAAAGGGCAACACCAATTGTTTTTGAAGGTTCTTTTTAAATAGAACTAAATTAACTTGCTTTTAATGAACCAAGGGAAAATGTGGGTCCCAGGATAAGACCAGTTGAGAATTCTGGATTAGGTAATGTCAGAAATCCTCTGATTTTTGGAGTTTATGTTACAAAGAGAAATACAACAATGGTAACAAATTTGTTAAGTCAGGAACTGATGCAATGTCACTGCCGCAATTTGTAAAAAGATGCTAAGAAATCAGACATTAAGAGACAGAAACATGTCAGAAATGACGTGCTGTCATCTAAATAAGTACCGTATATGTTTAATGTGTTGAATGAAATAACAGACATGCTTTGTATGAAAACTAATTTATCTTTGTTCTTTACTTCTACTCACTCTTAACTTGACCTATTTGGGGCCACCCTCCTAAGGGTAAACAAAGTTTGCTTTGGCATATTAACAAAAACAAAAATGATTTGTGTTTGCACTGCAAAAAGTGGAAAGCGGTCTAGTATACTGTCTGGAAAACTAAATTATGTTGCAGAAAAGAAACTTAAAAATCTAAATCAGTGTTACCTTTGTGACCTGATAATGTGGTACCTTAACTTATGAGCATTTGAAGATATGAGCTGACTTTCAGCTTTTAGGTATAATTTAATTTGCAAACATAAATTTGAGTTACTAGCTACCAGTATTGTTAAGTATTGTTAAAGTAGTGATTGCTGCCTTCCGATCACCGGATTTGAGGCAGTGAGTGTGAAGAAGAATATCGAGAAAACGAATCGGACGACACCTACAGAATAAGAGAAACATGACCATCAATGCAGCTGACCCGGCAAGCCAGCCCGAACAAAGAACCGTCAGCCCGCACTGCACGGAAGCAGGATCTAGCCTCTGGGCCAAAGCAAGGTCCAAATGGCTGTTATTTCCATCCATCCATCCATTTTCTACCGCTTATTCCCTTCGGGGTCGCGGGGGGCGCTGGAGCCTATCTCAGCTACAATCGGGCGGAAGGCGGGGTACACCCTGGACAAGTCGCCACCTCATCGCAGGGCCAACACAGATAGACAGACAACATTCACACTCACATTCACAAACTAGGGCCAATTTAGTGTTACCAATCAACCTATCCCCAGGTGCATGTTTTAGGAGGGAACCCACGCAGTCACGGGAAGAACATGCAAACTCCACACAGAAAGATCCCGAGCCCGGGATTGAACCCAGGACTACTCAGGACCTTCGTATTGTGAGGCAGATGCACTAACCCCTCTTCCACCGTGCTGCCCTGGCAGTTATTTATCAATGAAAATATTGAGAAGCTGCTGATGGTGTTTCAGTTTGTTCTATCTCCTGGTTACAAACTGGACAATCAAGCATTACCTTTGCTCACTGAGTTTTACGTAGCCATACATGTCACTTGCGGTCAACTGTGACCTCAGGTCCTTCACTCAAAGATGTCCTTGTGCAACATAAACTACAATAACAAATCCTACTGTACATGACATAGAAGCAGCCTGAAAGAGACATCGCAGAAGTCCACTCTCAAAGGTAAACGCTGTATATTATTGTTACATTACTTCATAATACTATCGTTGTTTGTAGTACATTCTATCATATCATATCATATTCATACAATATTGTCTACTGTAAAAGTTAGTTTTTCTTAATGAAAGTCATGTTAAAGGTTTCAAATTGTGCTGTTTTGAGGGTGGCCAAGCACCGTTTAATCTAATTTCAATGTCCGGCGTTGATTTGCGATACGAATATCTTGAGTTACAAGCTCGGTGATGGAACCAAGTATTTTCTAATATAAATCCATAATGACAAACAAAACACACTGACGACATACACTTACCTTTGATTTCAAGATTCCTACTTTATGATCTTCCTTTGAACATGTGGGACTGTGCTCTGAATCTTCTTTTGATTCCATTTTCTGAGAGCAAACAAAACAGACATAAGACAAAGCACAATTGCAATTGTGAGAATACATACAGTAAAATAGTATTTATAATAGTCTGTGTTTAGAATGGATAGGATATGATGCTTAATTTACCATACAGTCTTTAATTTGTATAAATTAAGTTTTTTGTTTAAAATTAATTATGCAAAATAAAAAGTTAGTCAGCACACAGAGCTAAGTAGTACAGTAGTAAATGTCAATATTTGTTTCCACAGAGTTTGGGGAATATATTCCTGTTAGTACATATGCATATTTTGTTTTATGCTAATTTTGTTCTGTTAAAATATTGTTTGTTAAACATTTGCACAAGTTTAAAATGATCGCGATGCTAATTTTAATTAGCCAATTAATGGGATCACCAATTTTATCTTAGCATTAAGTTATTGGCCAACCTTCATCCTGTAAGGTTGCACTGTTTTTTCAGTTTATAATAAACTTATTGTTGATTATGATGATTCTTACAGGTTTGTGAAAGTAATGTCTACATTATGAGTGCTTAATTTTACTGTAACTTCAACGTGGACACAATCAATAAACAACCTCAAGTTGGACATTTTTTCATCTCTAGTTTAAAAGACTGTTTAACTATCTGCCAAACTATACTCCAACATTCAGGGAGGGCAGACTAACATAAATTTAAATAAACCAGGGCTGTACAAAGTGCCCATCGTAGAAATAATGATAATGATTGTGTGGAAATTCTTCTAAACTTACAGGTGCAGCATGCTCCTCATGAAAGACATTCAAGTCACTAGAGAAGGCTTTTTCTATGTGTAGGGAAGCAAGAGAAGGCTGGGACTGGGAAAAATAAGCGCTGTCTTGGGAGGTTGTAGGGTTGACCTCATCATCTGGCTGCCTGTCAGTTGGGGACTTTGTGGAAATGGAGAAGCTGTCCTTCTTGTACTGGAAATGCTGCAGCGTGTTCAGATCTGACGTCGACTTTGGTGTCTGCGATCGATCCATCGACGGCGAACAACCTGACCAGTTAAACAGCCTGAGACCTTGGCTGCCTGAGCGGGGGACGGTGGTATTTGGAGATGGAGGTGGACTGGGTGTCTCCACAGATGAGACATCTGGACCGTCGCTGTCACTGGTCTGGTCAGTGACAGCGGGGGTGTCCTTGACACCGCTGCAAGCTTTGCGACTGAAACCCACCTGAGCAGATTCCTGCACATCCCTGGCAGCTGGACTGGAATTACTGAAGAATCTACACGTAAAAGAGAGAGAGAGAGATTTCATCTAAAGAAGATAACGTAGTAGAAGTTCTTGTTGGCTTATGGGGAAAAAATAATATTTAAAAGACATAAGTAGTTTATTGTGTCATTAAAATACAAGTGAGTGGGCTTCTTGCCACTAACCACCGCAGAGTTTCCTCCAGGTTTACGGTTATGTGGCAAGGGGACACCCCCACAAACACACATGACATGTAGAGACAGAAATGGCATGCTGTCATGCAAACAAGATAAGCATATTTACTTCAGTGTTTCCAATACATTCATATACTTTGGGTGCCCTGCCACAAGTAAATTTAGGGCCTCTACAAGTAAGAGAAGTTACTGGATGGTAACAATTCACCTTCGAGGTGATATATGTGCTGCGATCTCCTGGCAATAGTGTTTCACAAAACATCGACTACATTATTTGTTTAAAAAAATGTAGTTTGAGGTTTGAGAAACAGGCTTCTGTAGATAACACACACGCACACAAACAATTTTATTACGTTAAAACCTCATTTGTTAAACCGATTGCAATTATTTTCTTTAGCCTGTCAATGGGGTCGTCTATTGTATTGTTAGCATCAAGCTAGCGGAATGGGAGCCAACCTTTGTCCGGTATCGTATTGCTTTTTTTCAGTTTACGCTAAAATGTATTGTTGAATTAACATAATTCATGTATGCGCACTTCATGTGTATGTTAATGTACTTTTATTTGTGTGTTTATTATCCACAATGAAGTTGCTGTAAAACTAAACATCCTAAAGTTTGAGTTTTTTCAACTCTAATTTAAAAGGACTGTTTTCCTATCTGCCAGACTACATTCCAACATTCAGGGAGGTCAGAATGATATATGTAAATAAACCATGGGTGTACAAAGTGCAAAAAGTGTAATAATAGGCAGCAACAATTAAAAAATATGATAGTGTGAAAAATTAAAAAAAATGTTGATACTAATCAGTAATAACACAAATTTGTCTTTAAATAATTATACGTTTTTTTAGACTTTAAAAAAAAATAATACACTCGTCATAGCTAATTAAATAATTTATACAATGATGTATTTTTTACACAAGGCCCCGCCCCTGCTGCCACAAATTGATTGCAGATCTGTGAGAAACACCGTAGTTTGTTAAATAAAATAATGTACAACATCACCGACATTAAAAGTGTCAATATATGACTTCTGTAGAATTAAAAGGACTATCTTAATATAACGGTAAGAGAAACCAAAACAATATCAATTAGGGCACCTGCTGCTTATGGCTGGGCCGTTCTCATCAGCATCCTGGTTCCTCATCTGCAAAACCGTAGCGAAGCGGTTCCGCGGCCGTGGCTGACCGGTCTGCGTTAAATCGTCTGGCTGCTGCTGCTCGGTCTTTGCTCGCTTCACGCTGGAAGAGTACTGCTGCAGGACATCTTGATCTGACAGACTGATGTCTGAGGCAGGAAAAACAAGTTTTAATTGCAGTCTCGGTGCATATATCGTAACATAAACAAAGACTTTTGTTGAATTAAATAGAAAAGCTATCCACTTGTGCAAGACTAAATAAACACTTAGAGAACACAACTTGAGTACAGACCCAAAAAAGAAACTTGTTTATCAATAAAAAAAGACATTGAAATGTAATATTGCTTTAATTGAAGCAAATAAAGGGTTATCCAAAGTGCAACTCTGGTAATGTTTGTGGTGTGTGGCTCTTTTTTTGGCCTGTGGCAGATTGTAGAAATAAAAGTCAATGGAACTCTAATAATGTTTAAAAAATAAACGTATTAAGAAGGTCGTAAACACTCCGACTATGAAAATATATAATTAATTAGTAATTATTTTTTGCAAAAATGTGTTTCGCGGTCAGGCCTGCAATCAATTTCAGGGGCTGTTTGCAACCTTTACACAAATGCCTGAAGGGCTCTAACTTTCCAATGTATTTTAAGCATTATTTCTGGCTTCCTTACAGCCTTTAGTTCGTAATGACGTAAACTACACGTGTATGTAACATGCGCATTAGCTTTGTGTTTTAGCTATTTTGGAAAGCTAGCATTAGCTAAAAAAAAATATTAAAACATAGAATGTATATTCTATCATAACAAGGAGAAATGTAACTTTAAACATTTGTATGCACATACAACACTTCAAACCTTTATATATATATATATATATATCTGTATGTGGAATTAAATAATCTAATGCATTAAGTAAAAAAAATCCAAAAGTGTACTAATATGATGCAATTTAAGAAACTGTTCAAACTCAAAATGTTTACAAGGTACAAAGAAGAAGAACCATGATAAAAATTCTGAATGTATTGATAATCTTATTCATCTCACCATATGACATACACCTTACTTCACTAATTATTTTTTAATATTATTTATGGAGTATATTGTGAATAAATTGAGAACAGGAAATGAACAAAGGTGTTAGCAATTGCTATGTTATGGAAAAGAAGTAGGATTAAATAAGCTCTGCTTCTTCCTACTCCTTTTTCAAACATTTGAAAAGAGAAACTGGAAATTGTAATGTATCACGTAAGTGTATGCAGGTTCGAAATAAACTCAAACCATAAACATGACTGCAAATTGTTAATTGCTTCTCTTGGACTGCTTTTGTGTATGAGCACGCGCTCCCTGCATGCACGTGTGTACAAGACAGCTGTGAGCGACTACCCTCAACGTCGATGAGTTTTTAGAATTAGGAAGAAAGAAAAAAAAAAAAAAGAAAAAAAAAATATATATATATACACACGTTCTTTTAAATCACTAATAGTTACATAAGCTTGCCGGTGTTATAATTTTTGGTTGGAAAAAAAATGTAGTGAGCAATTTGCAAATAGCCCTTCTGACAGCGATAAATGACAGACCACTACATGTTGCTGTTTATTTGCCAAATAAATAATCGTAATATATTTAAGTGTGCTAAAGCGTTTGATACATTTCTATGTTTACTTGTTTTGAAATATTTTCTTGTTTTTTTTAATTTAAATTATCAAATGTAGCTTCCATCCATCCATCCATTTTCTACCGATTGTCCCTTTCGGGGTCGCTTAGCTTGTACATTAAATTGGGCAGAGTGTTCCCTGCATTACAGCAAGAAAAAAAGACAGTGGGAAGGAAGTATGCAAACACATATTGACAGTCATGAAATCTCTCTGTACAGATAATGCTATGATGGATTACAGCTCAGTGAGGCCATCTCACCCAGTCGAGGTCTCTTCGCTTGTACATTCTTCAAGGGAAGCCCGACACCAGCCAGGCTGATGATCCTCTCCTTCCCCCTGGTGGAAGGAGGCCTGTCAAGGGAAGTTGCAGGCTGCGGTGATGGGACACCCTTCATCTTTCTACTCCAGATACTGAGCTGGGCGGAAACCCTGTTCTCATTCCAGCTGTGACTGCGTTGTCTTGCGGACTGCACAATACAGTACGTACTTGGAGTCATACTTTGATGAAATAGTGCTTTTCTTTAAAATAATTACCTGTGCCATAGGTATGTCTGGGTCGAAGTCATCTATTTTCTCCTGTGTGTTGATGTCAAGGTTCCCTAAGGCCATCTGCAAGGCTGTGTTGTCTCCTAAAGGACTACATCCAATTAAGTTAAGGTAAGTGAAAGAGAGGTAATGAGGAATGACCAGTGTGTGCTTGTTGTGTTTTTAGTAGAGCAGGATACACTCCGGCATAGCTGAGGGTGGCTGGGTTGATGTCTTCTGGGTATGCGTTGAGGGGGACAAGCTTCCTGTTGACAGGATCAAACACCAGCTGGTAAAGGAAGGTTTGATTGGCCCTGACGAACCCTTCAATGTACTCTTCTGGGATTACTAGGTTCATCTTTAGGTACTGGTTCATCTTCCTGATCACCTGACAGCACAAACAAACCAGGAAATTAAGTCATGATCTTGTACACAAACAAGTATGCTTATACTATGTACTATAATGTATGTAAACTTATGAACAACACCTGGCTGAAAGAGATTATCTTTTTGTTTTTCAGCATCTGTGTCCCTGCAAACATTTTTGGTCCAAATTGTTTTAAATTGTGAGAAAACCCACCTATGCATCATGATTCCACATGACGGCGTGGACCACTTCCATTGCCGGTGCTATTATTTTGTCAATTATTCCTATTTAGTGTCTACCGTAAATAGCAGCATCTTTACTTTGTTCCTTGTCCTGCCAGCACACCTGATCCTCATTGTCAATTAGTTTTATTGAGTTCCACGTTGTTCCCTAATTCTGTGCTGGTTCATTATTTTGTGTATGCCAAAGCGTGTTTTTGAGTTCCTGCTAAACCTTTTACATTTCTTCTGCCTGGTTCCTATAATTAAACGACCTTCTACCTGCACAACGCTTGCCTTTTCTGCATCCTGGGATCACTACAACAGCCGACATATAGCATCGTCACACCATTTGTGCTTTCTCTCTCTGAAAATAGCTTCAATCAATGTAATTAAAGTGTCTCCTCTGGAATTCAACAGTGTCAAAAATATACAACTTTTACAGTAAGCCGACTACCATATAGGGGAGCTTTACCAATAAATTGTATATACATTACAGGCACTGATCAGTCTTGCCGACCACAGGACAGAAGAGACATGACAGGAAAGATTTGGATGGTGTTGACAGGCTCAGAGATCCAAGTGAGGTAAAAATAGAGAAATGTAAAAGTATCAGCCAGGGTTTAAGTTGAAGAGATTTTACAATTATTTAGAAAATATCTTCACCGTATTAATATTAACCATTCCAAAATTGTATGACATCCATAGTTTAAGTCATTTGTTCATTATTTTGGTTGAGAAAATATAATTGCCATACCAATACTAGCCATTCCAAAAAGTACAACATCCATAGTTTATTTCATTAGTTCGATGTTTTTGTCTGGTTTGAGAAAATCTCTTCACTACATCACTATAAGGCATTTCATGAATACATGAGATACGATAGCTTTATTTGATATCAAATATTGTAATTGTAAAAACTCAAATATTTTTAAACTGGTGAGTCACTTAGTAAAGTCATGGATGTAAGACTGCATTCATGGTATCTGCTACAAGTTTGTTTGTTCAATTATAACAGCTTTTTATTACATGTAATCTTAATAAATTCATAATTATATTATAATGGTGGCGGAGACATGAAGGAGACAGAATGACTGTGCACAAGTCAGCCTTTTGTTTATTTTCACAAAACTGGCACTGTATAGCTAACAGGCAGGAATGCAACCCCCCCTTCAAGAACAGCTCCTCTACGAAAATATTATTGTTTATTTGCAAAAGTGTATTTCAATCTTTGCGTGTGTAATACAATTTGTGTGCAAGTGTACTAATGTGTGTGTCTGTATAGCAATCTGAGTGTGTGTATTCAGACCTGCGTACTTGTGTTTTAGATTGGCGTTAGTGTGTTTTAAGTTGTCTGTACCGGTATGTCCCTAATCAGAAAGAACTCTCGACAGGCTGTCTACTTCCGGCGTGTAAGGTTTGAGCGCGCGCATGCAGGTTTGTGAGCGTGTAATACTACTTGTGCGCACGCATTCAGAAGTGCGTGTGTGTAATACAATCTGGGTATGCGTATCTGAGGTGTGCCTACATTCAACCAAACACGGAAGACACCACGCAATTCAAACCAATCAGAAAACGTACAGCTGAGGTGTGTGAAAGAGAGACGCCAAGACCCGCCTTACGTTGTTTCTGATTGGTTTGAATTGCGTAGTGTCTTCTGTGATTGGTTTTAATGTAGGCACGGTGGATTGATGACTTGGTCTAAAATTGGTTAATCCCTAAACTCTGAACTCTCAATCTTTTTCCGAAATATTTAAACGTGTATTGTCACCATACAGTTTAATTCGGAGCTTGTTTTCAACCTTTCTTTTTGTAAAATGCATGACTTTAGTTTACCCCAATTAAAATCTTAAATCTTCTACAGGGTTATCTCCTGTTGATATTCCTGTCACCACTACTCTGGTCCCCTTTCTATTTTTTCTTTTACCATTTTATTACACAACATTTGCAAGTTATAAATAAAGTTGGTATGGTATGGTAACTTTTGCAATTTTATTGCTTTGTTCTTTTGCTCTCCATTTTTGTGTTTTATCAATAGACTTTCAGTCCCTTAGCCCTTTCGCCATTTCCACTTCTCCAATATTTTTCTTAAACCTTTAGCTAGTGTCATAAAGCTAATCTCATTTATGTCTTTGTTTGATTTAAATTTCAATATAATCTTGTGCTTCTCCATCAATCTTTTCCCCCTCTTTCCCTTCCTCATATTCTTTGCCCTTTTACTAGCACTCGATCTTCCATTATTTCTTCCTCTTTTTCTTCCCTCTCTCTTGTAGTCCTATTCGTTTGCACGTGTTCCTCATATATCCCGTCACTATCCCCTCCGCCTCGATGCAGTCACAAGTCAGAGTATGCCTTACTGCCAAAAGATTTAAACGTAAGTTAATACGCTCACGGATCATATCAATGACAGCGTTTTCTCCTCAAGACCAGCTGGCCAAAACACAGGCAAGACCCGCCGGACGTTGCTTCTAATTAGTTTATATTGTGTGGTGCCTTCCTTGGTTGGTTAGACTAATTGGTTTGGGATTGATTATCTCGTGCAGCCAACCAGGGTTATTTGAACTATTGCAACTCGCGAGGACCAAAGTTCTTTATCATGAAAAAATATACATAGAGTAGTGCAAGGCTATTCAACTACATAATGAAGAGGGCCGCAGTTTCAAGAGCGCAAGTGCTCAGGGGATGGACATCAAAATGTGAGTGCTTTCGCAGATTACATCTTTGAGACTGCGTTTACCTAATTACAAAATAAACACATCGGCTTTCTGACTGCACTTTCAATAAAATAAAAATTGTTGATTGATGCTCCTTCTTTTTAATTATTTTTCTTCCTTTGTTTTATTTCTTTACACTTCTCCCTTCATTTAGATTTGCAAAACTGTAAATATAAACATAAAATTATAATGTTCATAGTGTATTTTATATGAATAATGTCCATAGAGTATTTTACAAATAATAAAATAGAAGGTTTAGTGTGCAGTGTACTCACAATAAACAAATGTTTACACATATAGAAATTACACACTATTCAGGCACCAAACATTGTATGTCACTATATATATATATATATATATATATATATATATATATATATATATATATATATATCACTATTAGCATTGTCGCCTGGTCAAATTCAGCACTACATTATTAAACGAGGATTGATAGGCTCCAGCATGGATGGATGGATGATTATAACTCTCAGACAAAAAACAACATGACCATGAATACAAAAGAGATCACAAAGTCAGCAATTTCAAAATAAAACAAACTAAATATCTTTATGCACAAATTATGTCTACACACAAATGTTTGACCAAGTTTTGTGATGAAGCTTACACGCTGGGATTTCTACCATTGTTGCGTTTTTTTTCTGGATCAGTATGTCTGTCTCTTAAAAAGTCTGCCAGAAAACAATGGCTTGAGCATTTGCTCGGGGTAGAACATTCATACTTTGTTGTCCAGTTGTTAAAAGTCAGATTTTAGCTTTTTTTTTTTTTTTTTATATTTATTTTCCAGGATTCCACCCCACTGCTGCTTCACTGTGACACATATGCCTCGCTGTTGGGGGCGGGAGTACTACATACATGATGAACCCTGGTTTTAATGGTTTCATCAAGCCTACTTGGGCGATGTTCGGCATACCAAATGAAAAGCTTTGGCGGGCTGCCAGTTGAATAGGCCTGGAATAGTGAATGGGGGAATGTCAGTGTGAGAAATGTCAAGTGTGGCGTGAGAATGGGTTGAATTGCTTGACTCTCAAGCTCAAAGCGTGAGGCAGCTCTGTGTTTTATTCTGCGGAATTACTACAATCCATCAAATATGTTGACTATTTTTAACCTTGTTTGGCGTCGTTGTGTTAAATAATTTAGTGTAAGAGGAGCGCATTAAATAATTGAAACATATTCATTACGCACACAAATGTGGTCGCAAGTGAGGGGATCATCTTGTATCTTAATTGTGTCATGAATTGTGCTTATCATCAAGGAATATTCTGCTGTGAGCGATCGCATTACAGTCGTTGTATGATTATACTACGCATTTGTATGGAATCGTCCCAGGCCACAGACCACTTCTTTCAATCGTGTGATTAACTGTGCTGACCCGAGTCAATTGTTCCGTGCGTTAGGTGTTAAGCACAGTACAATTGGCCAAGTGTGAAAATGCTCTGAATCTATGTTCCGCACGCGCTGGGATGGAAGTGAAGTGAAGTGAAGTGAAGTGAATTATATTTATATATCGCTTTTTCTCTAGTGACTCAAAGCGCTTTACATAGCGAAACCCAATATCTAAGTTACATTTAAACCAGTGTGGGTGGCACTGGGAGCAGGTGGGTAAAGTGTCTTGCCCAAGGACACAACGGCAGTGACTAGGATGGCAGAAGCGGGGATCGAACCTGCAACCCTCAAGTTGCTGGCACGGCCACTCTACCAACCGAGCTATACCGCCCCAAGACAAGCACTAGAACAGGGACGCAAACATTTGGATGGAGGCCAGTCTTCTAAACTTACCTTGAGAATATTAGGGTCACTCGCAATCCGTAGCAGTTTGCAAGCCTTGCCCAGGCCAATGCCATGCAGGGAGGCCAGGTAGTCACAACCGGAAAGGATGCACATGTAGCGAAACTTCTCCTCAGTGAAGACGTTCCCCAGAGCGCGACATCGGCCGAGATTACTTTGATCTATCTCCAAGCCATTCCCTTGTTTGTCCATTTTCAGAATCACCTGCGGTTTTTGGAAAGATGTAAAATGAAGACGATGTCTGGCAAGTTAGACACATACCTACACAGTGTGCCTCGGTCTACGAGTCAGTGTCCCACCTTACGAAAGATACAGGCAAACAAATTTGAGCTACAAGCCAGCTTCAGATACTCCCTTACCGCAAGTTGGCATAGTGAATGTCACAGTAAACCTTGTAAGATCCACCCAACATTCGGTTGGTGTTTCACTCTCTCGCATTAGCAAATAGCTAGCAAGATATAACTCCAAGCACGGATGTAAAAAAGGTGAGAGTGTGAAGGACAGAAGTGGATAATATTAATTCAATTAAAGAAATCATGAGAAAAAACATGATCGAGGTTTGCGTTTAGTTGGTAAAGCACTTTACAATCTGCACCATAGTGAAGCAGAATGAGTCCATTAAAAGGATATGATAAAGTCAGTCGAGGATATTGAAATAAGATCTACCGTAAATTGAGGAAATGTAACCATGAAAATATGGAGAAGAAGCTGATTGTGTGTTTGACGGAGGAGCAGCTCGAAGGAAATAACGTAGAATCCACTCTCAAATGTAAATGTTTTGAATGTCCAATACAACTTTTTTACTACGGATTCTGGAGGCTTGAATATTGGACGATACAGATATTGATCCGATATGACAGCAACAGTTCTATTAGTTTGTAGTGTGGAGCTATAATCCAATACTTGCTTGTTTTTTGCTGATATCTGATATGGACAAATAAATGCTGTACATTATTGTTACAATACTTCATAAAACTGATGTAGTTTGTAGTACATTTGATTGTATTATTTATTTATTTGTTATTTTTAAAAAGCATATTACATGTTAAAATTGTGCAGTCTTTGAGGGTCCCTGAACAGAGGAATTTAATTGTACCTTAATTGTACAAGTTGAAAAACTTATTCGGGTGTTACCATTTAGTGGTCAATTGTACGGAATATGTACTGTACTGTGCAATCTACTAATAAAAGTCTCAATCAATCAATCAAACCTCATTTAAATGGGGAACATAGATTTGAGTCAAGAGTATTTTGGTTTACGAGCTCCGTCATAGAAGCTGAACCAATTAAACTCGTATATCAAGGCACCACAATGGTATTACCCAATAGGACAATACCAAACGTTTTCATATTTACAAAGAGAAAAAAACCTTCACAAGAGCAAGAAAGCAGCCCATGTCATTTAGACAGGGCTGTACAGTGAAACAAATTCAATAGCAAATGTACCTAAAAAATAGACCGTGCAACTTTTAAAAAAAAATAACCTGTCAGACATGAGCAAAAAGGAATTTGAACCCTTTCATCACATTTTTCTCCTAAATTAAATCCATTCAAATTTGATAAAACTAGAGTAAAATGTTCGCCCATCTGTATAGCATGTTTAAATAAGCGTTTATCACTTGCAAATGTAAAAAACAGTACCGGTACATTTGTATTGAGATATACAGTTAAACTAATTCCCATTGCATTTATGAAATTAATGGAAATATGTGCAAAACTGTACCATAAGTGCCCTATAATAAAGGATTTGGTCAGATCTCTTGGTGAAGTGCAGGGCTCCAATTTAACCGCGGCACTTGCGATTTGCAGTAATGCCCTAAAAATTGAAGAACAAAGCTTGTTTATTTGACTTTATCTTCATTACCCAAACTGCTTTGTCTTATATATTGATATCAAGAAGTAAACCCCATGTTTTTCTTACATTAATGTATTTTTCGGATTATAAATCGCAGTTTTTTTCATAGTTTGGTCGTGGGTGTGACATATACTCCAGAGCGACTTATGTGTGAAATTATTAACACATTACCGTAAAATATCAAATAATATTATTTATCTCATTCGCGTAAGAGACGAAGCAAATGGCAGCAATCGTCACACACACGTCAGCAATCGTCACTCACACGTCAACCAATAAGAATTTGGCGGGGGGGGGGGGGGGGGGGTCATGGCAGAAGTGCATTGTGGGATGCTAACTGCTATATGTTATATGCTACTGCCGTAGCTATTAAAATGGATGACGTCAACATTGGCGGTAACTTATAAAAACTGAGAAGGGCTGAACTTAAATGGCACCGAAAAGGAAATCATATACTGCAGATTACAAGCTGGACGTAGTGAAATATGCAGCAGAGAACGGTGATCGAGCAGCAGAAAGAAAGGAAACGGCGCATACCAGAGGCGACACCGGGGAGGAAGATTTCATGGGATTTAGCGATTGGGAGTGACAGATTGGTAAACGTATAGCATGTTCTATATGTTATAGTTATTTGAATGACTCTTGCCATGATGTGTTGCGTTAACATACCAGGCACGTTCTCAATTGGTTATTTGTGCGTCATACGGCATACACTTATTCAGCCTGTTGTTCACTATTCTTTATTTATTTTATATTGCCTTTCAAATGTCTATTCTTGGTGTTGGGTTTTATCAAATAAATTTCCCCAAAAAAATACGACTTATATATGTTTTTTTCCTTCTTTATTATGCATTTTCGGCCGGTGCGACTTATACTCCGGAGCGACTTATACTCTGAAAAATACTGTACATGGTTGTTGTTGAAGAACAAAGCTTGTTTATTTGACTTTATCTTCATTAGCCAAACTGCTTTGTCTTTTATATTGATATCAAGAAGTAAACACCATGTTTTTCTTACATTACTTGTTTTTTTTCATTCCATAAAGTAATTACTTTAATAACCATACATGTGACATAGCATTTTGTTAACGTTTTATGGTGTATAATTCCTATACGACCGATTTCTACTCCAACTCTCAATGGATCTGTCCTGATACAGCATGTACATGTACACACATGAGTACATGTGTGCACATAACTTAAAAAATACCTCTCTATGAAAATGTAAAACTATAGATTAAGGCATCATGTAATAAAAAATCTGACACGCTGTTTATATTTGTATTTAAATTTATAGATCCAGAATGTAGAGCATTTTTATTAGATATTACAAATTACCCCAACACTGCTTTACCAAACATAGTGAATAGTCATGATTAATACGGTAATTATGATTTCAATATTAATAAAACATAATCTTTATTATTTTGTCCATAATTGTGCAGTCCTAGGTATAAGACTCGAACTCATATATTAACATTATTTGTATCTATATGGACAAAGTGCAGTTACGTCTTATGTCCATAAGGTGCCATCTTGCGAATTTTTCACAATTATTTGTATTTATTTATAGTATTATTTTGTTTCTGCCATTTTACTTTGTTTATAATGCTTGTGTTGCCTTCATATGCACATTCAGCTTTCTACTTGACGTACATACATTTTGAATGTGTGTTTTTAAAAATAAAAATTGGTAAAAAGATTTCAGTATAAGTAGAGAGCCCTCCTTTAAGGCAACACTTGCCTTGACCTTAAAAAGTTTAGAACAGTCTGCATTACCGTACTTTATTTACAATAAATCAATTGATTATCGATTATTGACGTTTACTAAATGATTTTATAATCCTCCACGTCCGAATTGCTGTGCAACAAAAAATCTATTTTTCCCCCCACCTCTAATCATGACCGTCCCACTTTTGCACATTGTTGGTGACTGCAACTCATAGTCCCAAAGAAGGTGGAAAAACAACATTGTTACGTCATCTGCTACATGACAGTCAATAAATTAGACACAGCTGTCAACCTTGACTGGTAAAATACCTTTCTTATCTTTGTAAAGACACAAGGGTTCTATTGTTTAGGGATCAGTATGTTGATGTCGTAAATCACAGCGCTTCAAGGGCTCGATACCTTTTTGCAGCCAAATGCAAGCAGGTCAGAGTCTTCCGTGATGACTGCATGAGCCAAACCACATTTAGTCAAGTAGGCCAACTGAGCGTCAGCTTCATATGGAGCCACCACACAGTCTACTCCCTTTGCCCGTGCAGTCTGGAACAAGAAAACACAAACAATACCATTGATCACCATGTTAGTGTTTGACTGATCATGTGACGACAGAAACCAGCCTAAATAAACTACACAAAAGGAAGAGAAAAGGCTTTGTGCGATTGTAGAAAGTGTTTGTGTATACAACAGTCTGTCATGACATGGTTAGTGGCATTATTTCAAACTGAAAGCTATAGGTTACACAACAGCTTCTAGGTGTGTAAAGAAGGGCAAATCAGCTTACAAAACAGTGTGTGCAATTGCGTAACTGAGTGCTTCGCAACCCGTTTTTTTTCAGTGTTGTCCATTGTAAGTTTTATTGAAGTGGTAAAAAATATACGGTATATGTCAAAACAAGTTATCTCTTGGATCAAAGAGCTTACATGTAATGGAAGTATTTCTGAAGGGGTGCATTATAAATGTCTAACCGCTTATAATTTTACACCAATAAATCCAATACGAATAACCTAAAAAATTGTTTCGACAACTGCTAAAAAAATACATTGTCAATCATGTGGGATTTTAAAATAAGGAAATAACAATTCTTTGTGTTACGGTGAGTACATGATATGCTCTTTTCCCTTCTCTGTGCCGTAAACAGCCTGTCGTGAACTTCCCCTAATCTCATTGAAAACGTCAATTGCCTGGGACTTCTTTACGGTTTCAGAGGAAGATATTTGCACCAAATGTGGGGCTAGACAATTATGGCAATTTTGATTGATATTGTAATTACGATTAATTACACATTTATTCATTAATTTGAAAACGTGCATATTTTTTGTACCACCAAAATTCTAAATTTGAATAATTAAAAATTTAAAATTTTAAAAACCCAGATCTAATTTTGTAACAAAGAAACCACAATAAATCAAAATAATAGCAATATAAAAAACAATAGAATTAAGTTGTTGCATTTTTTTAATGCAGTTTTTCACCCTTTACACTTATTTTACCACCATAGAGTGTGTGCTTTATGTACTAAATAAAAATGTTGTTAATTAAATGCAAAAATCCTCACATTGTTTGGTGTAATACATCTTTGGACAATTTTGACCAGTATTTTAGGTCAAAACATAATTTTTTTATTTATTTATCAATAAGTGCTTTAAGTACGTTATGCTTGTGTAATGTACTTTTTTGAAACATTTATTTTGTTATTTTGTTTGTCATTTCGTCAGATCGGATGTGGCGCATAACGCAATTATTGTGAAGGCGGGGAAGTGTGCTGTGCTGTTGTTCTCAGCTTGACGTTTAAAGAGGCGACTCACTTCAGGTTGAAAAAAAAGGAGCGGCTCTTAAGATGCATCCGCTGTGTTTGCACGTCGATGATGTGGTTCACAACAACACAAGCAGATGAGATGTGCTGTGGGTGTATGGGTTGTTCTTACAACGGGGACGGCGTGGCGTGGTTGGGAGAGTGGCCGTGCCAGCAACTTGAGGGTTCCTGGTTCGATCCCCACCTTCTACCAACCTTGTCATGTCTGTTGTGTCCTTGAGCAAGACACTTCACCCTTGCTCCTGATGGGTTGTGGTTAGGGCCTTGCATGGCAGCTCCTGCCATCAGTGTGTGAATGTGTGTGTGAATGGGTGAATGTGGAAATAGTGTCAAAGCTTTGAGTACCGTGAAGGTAGAAAAGCGCTATACAAGTATAATCCATTTAACATTACCATTTACAAGCTTTAGCTTCGTAGTTTAGTCGACCGTCTCTACATCAAACAGGGCGTCTGAGTGTGTCGGGGATGACTGAGCCCAACTGGACACACTATTTTCCCCCAAACAAATGTTCCTTCTCCTCACAACGACAATATATCCTGCGTTTTATTGGCCAATTATGTGACTCAGTCCGAGATTGCATGAATGCGGACATCATATGGCTTTTTTGTTGAGTTTAGTGATTATTGATCAGGCATACTAGTGCTGCGTCAAATAAAGTTTTGTTTCCATGATTCTCCATTTTGCTTTGGACCTACATTTGCTCTGAGACCTTCTTGATTGTAGAGTCCTGATCATTTCTTGATTGATTATTGCTATTTAACATCAGCATAGGCATTAGAGACGTAACATGTGCCAATACTACAGCGGACGTCAGGTACAACAGAGCTAAGCTGTTTTCGTGTGACGTCATAGTCAACCGGAAAAGCAATACAATAATTTGCACTAAAAGGAAATAAGCGCCCCCTAGTGTACGGGAGGTACACGGAATATGACCATTAGAGAGAGTGCATGGACACTGGGACTTCACATGTAGGTGTGAAAATACAGACAACCAAACTATTTGAGAAACATACTAATTTAGAGGATGGAAACGTAGTCAGTGTGATAGCAATAGGTGGCAAAATGATGGCATAGATAAATTAATAGACATCCTTACAAATATGAATATATGGCATTATATGCACGGCATAAATTATTGCCTTGATAAATGAATAGACATCCTCACAAATAAGAATATAAAGCATTAAATGCATTGGCGAAGCAGTTTGTCCATGCCTCACTCTTTTACATTGTCCTTGCCTCAATCTTTTACATTGTTTAAATCAAATGTTGGCAAAGCCCGAACGACCACCTTGGGTGTCGCCAAATCATCCACAGCATGTGAAAATGTGCGTATGTATGTGAGCCATAAAGTTGGCATGAGGCACCGCACACTTACACGCTTGATAGGTCTCAACTTTGCCGTAAAAAAGGGCGTACGCCAGGTTTTTGTGGGTACTACAAGAGGCCCTTGCTGTATTGCAACATCAAAAAGTGGGTTTACAGGAGTCACCTCACCTTAATCAGGTTATGAGCCATGGCTGGAGTGATGTTAACACAGCGAGTGAAACAGTCTCTGGCCTCAGAATGCTTGCCTTCACGCAACAGCTGTCTGCCTTTTTGAAGGTTAGCTTCTCGGCGCCTGCAGTGCACATAAATAATACACAAATACACTTCACTAAGAAGTAAATGAATAGTTGGGCATGTTATTACTTCTAAATACAACTTCAAGGCATCCTTTCAATACCAATGTCATATTACACAGTATGTGTCTCAGCATTGTGCTATTAAAGTCAGGAATGTCCATTAAAAAGTTGCCAGATCAACAGAACTAATTTAAGAATATATTTGATATAAAAAAGCATACATGTTTGTTTATTTCAACAAACTAAATAGTCTTAACCCCTTATACCTTAGCTACAAGACAGCATGTCATTTGTCTCTACATGATCACCTTTACAATCGCAATAGTATTCATTAAATTACATCTATATTTTTGTAAACTTCCCATGATCTCACTGTAAACAAAGATAGCGTCGATTGTTTTGGACTTGTTCTCTGTTTCAGAGGAAGACATTTTGTGTACCTTTTGCACCAAATGTTATGCAAACATTCCACTATGAGGGGAAGAACATTGCACAAAAACACATCAAACCTTATCAGACGCCTGAAATGCCAGCATTGCTATAACTTTTTGAAAGCCTACGCTGTTAAAGAAGCTGCCCCAAAGCCAGAGGCAAAGAAAGGTGTGAACAAATTACAGTTCTATCTACATTTAAAAATAATCAATAACAATACGCTTTAGATTATTGCTATCGGTCTTGAGAAGCAGAAAGTTATCTTTATCGGCCTAAAAAATATATTGTTTACAGTCAGGGTTCCAACTCACTCTCTGCGAGCCTTTTCCACTTCTCGTTTTGAAGGTAGATTGCGTCCATCGAATACTAGGATTGGTTTCACACCAAAGGTCAACAGCATGTCCACATATTTCATGCAGTACCATACATACCTAAAAATGGGGACAAAAAAATAACACAATCAGCTATCTGTATCATATTCAATGAACCTTCACTTAGAAATATGAGCCACTTACTGAACAGTCGGCTCCCCTTTAGCAAGCTTCTCAGCACATGAAAATGCTCCTTTATGAAGCCAACAATACGTGTCCACAGCCACTGTCTGGCCTTTGTATTTCTTCACATTGATGGGCTCTCCTGCATCTTTGATAAACTGCAGCAGTCCTTGGATGCCCATTTTGGCTACAGGTATTGTAGCTACACTGGAAACTGTAAAACTAACCACAGATGAAGAAAAACATTAATGAAGACAGCTTTACAACAATACACTTCCATGCTTGACAATTTGCAGATGAGATATTTTCAGTGTGGAATATATGTATTTGAGTCCCCTGGTCCTTGCATGATTTAGGCCAATATTTTTTAATATCATCCAACTGTGGCCACAAGGGGGAGTTGTTTCCGTTTTTGCAGTCTAGAACGTCCCATTCCTAACATCCGCCCACAGTTTAAAAAAAAAGATCTTCAGTCTGTACAGGTTGCATAGAACTAACATAAAAATAACTAACTAAGCTTTCTAAAGAACGTTAGTCCAAGCAAGGAGTTGGTTAAGTTTAGGGTGGAGGAAAAGGGAAAGACCATAGTTATAAAAAAACACAGTGTCAGGTTAACAGTTGAATGTATATCGGTGGCTTACAATCATGTGACCTAAAGGCACGTCCCGGCACTTCTGGGTTTCAGGCGAGGGTCTAGAACCCCAATAGGCTACTGTTTATTTACCTGCATCAGTGCAGATTTGGGCGTATTTTTAAAGGCAAATATATAAGCGATCATGAAAAAAATAGTTAAAATGGGATGGAGTGAATTTAAACACTCTTAAGAAAAATATATTTTTTTATGACATAAACCAAGACGTTACTGCTCGCCACATCTTCTCTTCATTTGACACTAACGGTATTTAGAGAAGACAAGATTGTAGGTACAATGAGAGGTTCTCTATTCCGCCCATAAAACCCAATAAAAAAAACATCCAAAAAGCGCCAACAATACTTTATTTATATTTCGTGACTTGAATATGAACCAAATATTGGTGATACTGTTATTATAAACACTAAAGCAGACAAACTATTCCTTGTTACCTTGCTCGTCAAACTTTATTGTAGATCATAAATCATGCCTCTCACCTGGATAGTAGAAGGACGAGGATGTATTCTGACAAGTTGGTACACTTGTCAGATTACAAAGACGCTAGTTTCCGACCCCCTTTGCAAGGATTATGAGTCATTCCTCATCTAAATGGGAATATAACAACATTCTATCAGTCGGCATCCCAATGACAGCAGACATTGTACAGTAAGTGATTGTTTATTACGTTGTTGGCTCTCATAAAGTCTGTAGTGAGTAATAATCAGTAATGGAGTTGGAAAAAAGCTAACGTGATGCGTTTTTTAAATGAGCGCACTGCGTATGCTTAAAATTATCAAAATATGCGAATATTAAATGTCATTATAAATATGCCTTTTACTACATCACATATATACTTTAGACTAAACAGACTTCCTTTTTATTGTCATTCAAATTTTAACTTTACAGTACAGATAAGAACGAAATTTCATTGCATTAGCTCATGGTAGTGCAGGATAAAAAAAAAAGCAATAAGGTGCATATATAAATAAATAGATTACTGTACAAATAAATATCATTTATGTATATAATTACATCATGTATATAAAACCTTAATGGAGATGTTTGGATGTTTTAAGGGCTTTTTAGGCAGAATTGAGCAGCTCCCAAGGCTCCTTTTGATCGCATGTATTTAATATTTAGAATGCAAAAAAAAAAAACATCCATCGCCATGTCTCACACAATGATTGTGAACGATAGGCAAAATTTCCTATAATAGTAAATACCCAGAATCCCATGCAGCCCTAACTCTTCCGGGCTGCAATATACACCCCTGCTACCACCAAACCCCGCCCCCCCCCAACCCCGCCCACCTCAACCGACGCACGGGGAGGTGTATATTGCAGCCCGGAAGAGTTAGGGCTGCATGGGATTCTGGGTATTTGTTTTGTTGTGCTTATGTTGTGTTACGGTGCGGATGTTCTCCCGAAATGTGTTTGTAATTCTTGTTTGGTGTAGATTCACAGTGTGGCGCATATTTCTAACAATGTTAAAGTTATTTATACGGGCACCATCAGTGTAACCTGTATCGCTGTTGATGAAGTATGCACTGCATTTACATGTGTGTGCGTGCTGAAGTCGCACATATTTTGTGATCAGGCCGGCATGCCGTTGTTGGAATGGATGAAAAGCAGATGTGACGACAGCTCGTGGAGGACAATAAACGCAGTGCCTTTAAAGCACGCCCCCAAGACTGTGGTCCGGGTGGACAAGATATAATGACTGATGAACACCTTTGTTTGATAATGAAGGTTGCCTCAGCTCAAAGCCTGAGCCCCGACATTAATGAACTAGCATCCAAGAAAAGATGCCAGGTATCTGGCTTGGGCACATCAGATTAGATCAGTGTGTTGCAAACTGAGAAGTTTAAAGTCCTGAATGGTTGGTTTATTCATTATTTTATTTTCAAATGTATTAGCCTGTGGAAAAAGTTAATGTTGATATTTACCTCAGAAGGTTGCAAATAAAAAAGAGGCATTGAATTTGTATTTAAATTGTATTTGATATGCCATTGATATTTTTTAATTATTATTATTTGAAACTCGATTTTGCATGTCACTATAAAGTTATATAAGCCTTGCTTGTTCAATATTCAATGCAAAAATTGTTTGGGTCCCTATTAAAAGGTTAATTTGTTCAACCTTGGCCGGCGGCTTTGTTCAGTTTTAAATTTTGGCCCACTCTGTATTTGAGTTTGACACCCGTCTTAGATGAAGAGAGCCGTTAGGATTTTGGTTTACAAAAACTAAGGTTTTGGGCCTGGGTTTCTCCAAACGCATACATTTGTCTAAATATAGCCAAGGACATGCATTATTGTGGGTTTCCTGGACGTAGTCTTAATCACTAAAGAAAAATTCTAATCTTCTGTCATTTTCAACTATGGTTCTTATCTATTAACTATGGTTCTCCCTTGTCGTCATGTGACATGAGTGCATTTCTGTTATGATTTTGCTTCCTGGTTTCGATGACACGCCTTATCTTGCTTTGATTTTCTCTGTATGTATGGATGTTCTCATTTATCCAGGTCATTGTATTTTCTCCGTATTTTTGGCGGCCTGGATTCGCAGTCCATTTTCTCTTTGTAGCTTGTAGCTTTGATCAAAGCTACATGAAAAGCTACTCGTTTAAAAAGTAGCTATGCTACCGCCAAGCTACTGGGAAATGTAGTTAAGCTTTGTAACTTAGGCCATGTCCACACGAACACGGAGAGTTTCAAAAACACATATTTGGTGCTAAAACAATCTCCATCCACACAAGTGTAGTTTGAAAACTGTCTATGTCTACACACAAACGCATACACCTGCTGTCATGCGCATTTTGTCCAATCTAGGGCTGCAGCTAACGATTATTTTTCTATCGATTAATCTATAGATTATTTTTTCGATTAATCGGTTAATCTATAAATTATTTTTTTCGATTAATCTATAGATTATTTTTCCTTTTACCGATTTTTTTTTTTTTTTTTAAATGAAGAGGAAAAAATAAATGTAGGCCAGTTTTTTCAAAAGGCATGGCTTTTATTTACAAAAAAAAAAGTATGGCCACTCAGTCAACATTGACAACAACATGACAAAATATTCTGTAACAATGTAAACATTTAAAACTTTTAACATTTAACAAAATTAAAAGTAGCTTATTTGCTTTTTAATGTGCAAATATAAAAGTAAACATCCAGTGCAAATCTTAATATTCTGGAATAGTATAAGCATTTCAAAAGTAAAAGTATTGCTTATTTTGCTTTAAAATGTGCAAAAATAAAGATAAACATCCAATACAAAAAAGTGCAAAACGGAAATATTCTGTAACAAGTGTAAACATTTCAACAAAAGTAAAAGTATTGCTTATTTGCTAAAATGTGCAAAAATAAAGCTAAACATCCAATACAAAAAAGTGTACAGTGTAAACATTTCAACAAAAGTAAAAGTATTGCTTATTTTGCTTAATAACACAACAATGATAGTATGATTAAAGTGAAAGTTAATTGTTCGTTTGTACATAGTATATGTAACTGTTAATGTTGTAAAAGGTATTTGCACAACTAATTAACGTTAGCGTTTGTGACACGTCTTGTGCCGTGGGGTTCTTTCAGGACCGACAGACTGAACGCCAGACGGCTTTGCCAGGTTTACAATCTTTTAATTTTACACAAAGTCTTTTCTCTTCCAACTGCGCGGATCGCGCACCTGGGCACGATTGCGGCGTCGCTCCCGGCGCGCCCCGCCTCGCCGCTCGCTCGCCGCCGCCGCCTCTCCACAGCGTTAAAGAGGAGCGCGTCTTTGTAAACACTGAACAGGCACGCCAAACGCGCCTCTCAGAGCGAAACGGTGCTTTAGTTTATGAATTTACAACGCAGATACAAATGACACATTCATGTTTTTGTGTAATAATGACAACGTATACGCACGCGGACGATTGACTTGTTGATGGTGATGGCAAGAACGTTGTCGGGGGTTTTCTTTTCAAATGTTCGTTCATAGCCGTTGTGCTGCTATGATAGGCCATTTCCGCTCGACACAGTGTGCATACAACATTATTAGGCCGTTTATTGAAATACTCCCACACTTTTGACGACTTTTGGCGTGCTTTTTTCCCCTCGCTCGCATCGTCTGCTTTGCGCTCCGCCATGACAGTAAAGTAGAGTGACGTAAATATGCGACGCGCCGATGCACAAAAACGGCGTCGACGTATTTACGTAACCGATGACGTCGACTACGTCGACGCGTCGTTTCAGCCTTAGTCCAATCAGAAGCCTGAAAAAAGCAGAAATAGCTGACTTGGTGGCATTACACCTCCTATTATGTTTATTTTGATATACTAGACCAGTGGTTCTTAACCTGGGTTCGATCGAACCCTAGGGGTTCGGTGAGTCGGCCTCAGGGGTTCGGCGGAGCCTCCGCCACAGAGGTAAAGACACATCCGACTTATCGTGTAAATAAAAACTTCTCCCTATCGGCGTATTATGGATACCCCCAAACAATGTTCCCTCTAATTTTCCATCTGATTTGCAGGTTGTTTGATTGATCGATTGAAACTTTTACTAGCAGATTGCAAAGGAAGAGAATACATTATATGAAACAGTACAGTTTACACAGTACAGTACATATTCCGTACAATTGACCACTAAATGGTAACACCCGAATAAGTTTTTCAACTTGTTTAAGTCGGGGTCCACGTCAATCAATTCATTGTAATGTGTGTAATGTGTAATTTGTTGTGAGTTCATGCACTGTGTTGGTTTTGTTCTTTGAACAAGGTGATGTTCATGCACGGTTCATTTTGTGCACCAGTAAAAAAACTTAACTTTTTCTTGAATTGAATAAATATTTTATTTGTCACTAAAGAAGGGTTCAGTGAATGCACATATGAAACTGGTGGGGTTCGGTACCTCCAACAAGGTTAAGAACCACTGTACTAGACGTACAATGACATGTACATTATCTTTAAAACCAGCCCGCACATACACAAAATTCTGGGAACATTTCAGCCTGTGCTGCTGAAACCCAACATTCATAGAATTATAACATGTTCAGCAACATGGTGATGTATTACATGTGCAGTTATGTCTACATTATTTCTAAAATCAGCACACACTAACGAGCCAAGGAAACTATTTTGCATGTTTAAGTGTCTATATAAGGCACACGGACGTGCGTGTGCCGCTGCAAAACTCTCATGGAATTCCATCCATTAATCTATTTTTTACCGCTTGTCCCTTTTGGGGTCGCGGGGGGTGCTGGAGCCTATCCCGGCTGCATTCGGGCGGAAGGCGGGGTACAAGTCGCCACCTCATCACAGGGCCAACACAGATAGACAGACAACATTCACTCACATTCACACACTAGGGCCAATTTAGTATTGCCAATCAACCTATCCCCAGGTGCATGTCTTTGGAAGTGGGAGGAAGCCGGAGTACCCGGAGGGAACCCACGCAGTCACGGGGAGAACATGCTAACTCCACACAGAAAGATCCCGAGCCCAGGATCGAACTCAGGACCTTCGTATTGTGAGGCGCATGTGCCAACGTGCTGCCCTCTCATGGAATTATAAAGCATTTAATCATTGGTATAGTGATATGGTACATGTTTAATGAAGTGTATATTGTCTTTAGCATCAATACACACTAAGACGGGGGACGCTACATTATGTGTTTCTTTAGTTGCGTGGTCGCTTTTTCCTGGCTACACAAATGGAAGCAATACATGTTAGTCAACTTCATGATCTGTTGTTAAACAAGGACTAAAAACATAAGATAATGTTGCACCTTTCTTATGACAGAGCAAAAAGTCTTGCTTGTCAAAGTTGTCCCATCAGCTGGAGGTTCCGCAGCGATCGTATCCAAAACAGCGGACTGTCGTTTGCGTCGGCGGGAGTGTCGCAAAGCCCATTTTCCATCCATCCATCCATTTTCTACCACTTATCCCTTTCGGGGTCGCGGGGATGCTGGAGCCTATCTCAGTTACAATCGGGCGGAAGGCGGTGTACACCCTGGACAAGTCGCCACCTCATCCCCCATTTTGATGTGTCTTTTGAATTAATGTTGGGTGAAAATAGCAGCATGTTTACGTTCAAACATACAGTAAGTCATCTTATAGCGTGTTTAAAGGCAGCAAGGCAGTGTTGTTGAGCTTTGGAAATGACAGCGCACAACCGTTACGTCGTCACGAGTCTCCGTTTGTGCCGTATACACGCATACGCTAAGCGGAGAGTTTGGGATCTCTACACTTTGGCCAGCAAAAGTCTGCGTTTTTAAAGACAAAAGTATGCGTCTGCGCGTGGACAAGAGGCCTAAACGCAGAGATAAGTATGCGTTTATTAAGTATTTGTGTTCGTGTGGACATGGCCTTGGCTACATGTAGCTGGTTACTGCCCACCCGTGGTTAAGAAACACGGGTCTAATACATTTGTTAATTGCTGTAAGTCCACATGTGCATGATATGCTCCTTGTTTGGTTTTCTTTTCAGTGTTAGTCCTATAAACCTTTTTTGTGAAGTTCTGATGTGGGCTTAAATATTTTAACCCTTGTGTGGTGTTCGGGTCTGTGGGACCCGTTTTCATTTTTTTATTAAAAGAAAAATGATACAATTAATTAATTTTTTAAACTGAGACTCACTGACTTTGGCTCATTTTCGGTGAAGAACATATATCAGATTACATATTTAATGATCACACACCATGCACCCCCCCCCCTACACATTTATATTACATATAAGATGTCCGGGCCCACTGGACCCGGGGCTAATAGAAGTGTGGAAATTGATGTTCCGTGTACCACGCACACACACACACACACACACACACACACACACACACACACACACACACACACACACACACACACACACACACACACACACACACACACACACACACACACACACACACACACACCAGGCCTAGACAGGGGGAGGACAGAGTGTAGGTACACAGAACATCAGAGGGTCAAATGTGCAAGAAAATGAGAGCAGACAGTGTTGACAAACATACTTGCCAACCCTCCCGATTTTCCCGGGAGACTCACGAATATCAGTGCCCCTCCCGAAAATCTCCCGGGGCAACCATTCTCCCGAATTTCTCCCGATTTCCACCCGGACAACAATACTGGGGGCGTGCCTTAAAGGCACTGCCTTTGGCGTCCTCTACAACCTGGCGTCACTTCCGATTTTCCTCCATACAAACAGCGTGCCGGCCGAGTCACATAATATATGCTGCATGTACACGCACATGAGTGAATGCAAGCCATACTTGGTCAACAACCATACAGGTCACACTGAGGGTGGCCGTATAATCAACTTTAACACTGTTAGGAATATGCGCCACACTGTGAACCCACACCAAACAAGAATGACAAACACATTTCGGGAGAACATCCGCATCGTAACACAACATAAACACAACAGAACAAATGCCCAGAACCCCTTACAGCACTAACTCTTCCGGGACGCTACAATATACACCCCCGCTACCACCAAACCCCGCCCCCACATCTCCCGAATTCGGAGGTCTCAAGGTTGGCAAGTATGTTGACAAACAACGTTGCAACCTTGTGTGGGAACCGCAGGTGCAGAAACACAAAAGAAGAATCCCTGTGGGATGCAGAAACTGGCAGAGAAATTTTCCGTGCAATGTTCATATTGTTGTTACTAGGGTTGTCCCGATCCGATATTTGGATCGGATCGGCCGCCGATATTTGCCAAAAAATGTGTATCGGCAAGGCATGGGAAAATGCCGATCCAGATCCAGTTTTAAAAAAAATACCGGTCCGTGTTTTCCAAAGCACCGATTTAAATAATACATTCCACTTTTCTGCTGCTCCCTAATATCCGTCCCGCATTTTCCAGCACACCTTCAACACATCCACAGGTCTGTGTCCTAACCGTCCTAATCGGAAGCGGATGCCGGTTCATGGTTCCGAAAGGCGAGCGGAAGTTACCGGTAAAAATGTCAGCTGTGTGGGATTATTTTACCCTACAAAACAAAACAGATGAAGAGGTGGAGTGCAAAACATGCCACAATAAAGTCAAGCGTGGTGGTAAAGTTGTAAGACATTTTAATACAACAAATCTGATCAAGCATTTAGCGAAATACCACCGTAAAGAATATGAAGAATTTCTAAAGAAAACTGACGAAAAGAAAAAGAAAGGTCCTACCCAACTAACTCTGACAGAAACATTCGTGAAGCTGAACAGTGCTAAAGCCCAGGGGATAACTAGAGTCATTGCAGAGGAAATAATTCTGGATGATGAGCCGTTACGTCTCGTGAGTAAAGTGGGCTTTCGACGCACCATCCAACACATCTCCCCATTATGCTCGGACTACAGTCAGTGGGGGCAAACAATTGAAGGGAGTGTGTAGATCGTTTTTTGTTTTTTTTAAGTTTACACTTGTTCAAGAGCAAGTATTGATGCTGAGTTATAGACATTTTATCCCACTCAGGTTGTTTGTGTTTTGCTTTTTTAAATAATGTTGACAGCATTATTATTATAACAACAGTTATACTGTTCACTTTTTTACTGTTCAATGATGCCATTTCTGTTTGTCATGTATAATTTTGTCTATTTTGTGTTTATCCTTGAATAAACAGGTCAGTTTGTTGTTAACAACCATTGTGTATTATTCAAACTCACCTAATTCAGATGGCTAATTGTTAAAACCCTTTTCAACATGAATCTGACAACTAAGTAGGCTAAAAAACTTTACATTTTAATACATGCTCGGATAGGCCAGTATCGGTATCGGATCGAAAGTGCAAAAACAACATCGGTATTGGATCGGAAGTGCAAAAACCTGGATCGGGACATCCCTAGTTGTTAGTCAGCCAGCGTTTGTGGGTCTGATGGACCCGTTGCATTTTGTGGCTTTTAATGCCTCACAATCAAACATTTTTATGTTAAAATACTGAACAGATGTTTATTGGAATAAGGTAAACATCTGTTCAGTATTTTTAACACAAAAACATGAAACATAACATTAAAAGCCACAAAATCCGACGGGTCCATCAGACCCACAAACGCTGGCTTTTTAAAATGGACCGAGGGCTCATTAAAAACAAGCTGCGGGCAGTAAAATGGCTCTCTTGCCGCACTTTGGACATCCCTGCGTTTGCTAATCAAAACTTGATACATGAAAAAAATATTTACGTGCAGGACTAGTGGGGTAAACTGTAACATAAATCAAAATGGTTTCATAGATGTAGATGTTGACGGAAGGAACACAACTTGACTCCACGGAAGTGTAAATGTCCATCACACGGTATAGGCTACGGGAGAATCTAGGACGGTACTTTTTCACTGGTCGTAATGAAAAATTAAGTCCGGTGGGTGAAAATTGGACAACATTTGCAATAAGGAGAGTTTAACGGGTGAAAACTTACCTACTGCCTCTCACTCGGTGTTGCAACGCGGTGGCAGGGGAAAGGACTGGAGATTCTAGTTTTAGCGGCAAAACGAGGGTTTTGTAAGAGCTGCTACAATTGGATAAAATGACACGCAGGGCGGAGCCATGCTTCGTGACGTCACATGGTTCATCACATGGTCTCATCAGGAGTCGTTTTGTTGTGAAGGGGAATGTTCTTCAGTAGTCGTTTTGTTGTGAAGGAGAATGTTTTACCCAAGTTTTAGGTGTAAGGTGTAGAAAAGACAAACAAGCAACTGCTTAAATTGTTTCATATGTATATTTGGCTTCATATTTGTCCTAGTTAGCTTCACACTGCGACAACGTTTTCTTGGACATGTTGGTGTTATTAATAGTGGTGTTCCGACCTTATAACCACACGTTTAGGGCAGTGATTGATTGATTGAAACTTTTATTAGTAGATTGCACAGTTCAGTACATATTCCGTACAATTGACCGCTAAATGGTAACACCCGAAAACGTTTTTCAACTTGTTTAAGTCGGGCTCCACGTAAATCAATTCATGGTAACTATGTCAAAATACTAATATTCTTAAATGGTCGTGTTTTTTTACATTATAAAATATATCGCTATACTTTATTTTTTCCGTGCAGTTGTAAGGTGACTTGCACGCTACCATGAATTGATTAACGTGGACCCCGACTTAAACGAGTTGAAAAACGTATTCGGGTGTTACCATTTAGCGGTCGGAATATGTACTGTACTGTGCGATCTACCAATAAAAGTCTCAATCAATCAATCAAACACACGACGTTTTTGTTTTTTTACATGTATTTACAATATTTATTGTTAAACAAAAACTAAAAGCATATAACGTGAATATGGCATCATTATCAATAGAGATGTCCGCCGATAAATGCGTTTAAATGTAATATCGGAAATTATCGGTATCGGTTTTTTAATTATCGGTATTGTTTTTTTGTTTTTTGTTTTTTAAAATTGTTATTAAATCAACATAAAAAACACAAGATACACTTACAATTAGTGCACCAATCCAAAAAAACTCCCTCCCCCATTTACACTCATTCACACAAAAGGGTTGTTTCTTTCTGTTATTAATATTCTGGTTCCTACATTATATATCAATATATATCAATACAATCTGCAAGGGATACAGTACGTAAGCACACATGATTGTGCGTGCTGCTGGTCCACTAATAGCACTAACCTTTAACAGTTAATTTTACTAATTTTCATTAATTACTAGTTTCTATGTAACTGTTTCGTTTTACTTTCTTTTTTATTCAATAATTTTGTATTTATTTATTTATCTTATTATATATTTTTTTAATGTACCTTATCTTCACCATACTTGGTTGTCCAAATCAGGCATAATAATGTGTTTATTTCACGACTGTATATATCGGTTGATATTGGTATCGGTAATTAAAGAGTTGGACAATATCGGAATATCGGATATCGGCAAAAAGCCATTATCGGACATCCCTAATTATCAAGTAAAAGTCAAATGTGAGATATTGCAAATAGAGAAATGTGAATAAGAAGAGTAAAGTACACAAAAGGTGTATTGCTTGATTGATTGAGACGTTTATTAGTAGATTGCACAGTACAGTACATATTCCGTACAATTGACCATGTAACACCCGAATAAGTTTTTCAACTTGTTTAAGTCGGGGTCCACGTTAATCAATTCATGGTAAACAATAAATTCAGGAAAAATTCGTCAAAAACAAGAGGTTTTCTATATATTTTTTGTTTGTTATTCTGAAAAACATTTTCAGAATTTTATTTTATTTTTTTCATTTCTTAGGTTTTCCAAAAATAATATTTTTAGATAGTGTGTCATTATAAAATAAATGTTATTTTGAGTACAAAAAAGCATGAAGAAGTGTTATCATCAATAGCAAAACGGCGTTTGGGAAATTCGACTTTCGAAGGGTAAATCATCATAATATGATCTTAAGACGTGTCACTTTGTGTGTCACATTCCCCAACGTCCCGTACACTTCCGGCTTCCGGTTTCCTGCCGTCACAGAATCGACATCGAAAACAAGATGCGATTGTCATAACTCCCCAAATATCTGTGATCACCGATCAATGACACCAATCACCTGGGATCATCGGCAACTGTGTTCTTCGAATGCTGTTTTGTAGGATCGATGCATTCAAACTGACACGATGCAGTTTTCTCCGAACAACGGAGACTTTACGTTCGTCTCCTCGACAGAAGCGCAAGGTAAGCTAATGCTAGTCGAGCTACACGGCGAGCATAGCAGGCCAAAGATTAAATCGCTGGGCGTCCTAGCACTGTTATCATCTTCTCTGAATTTGCCCGTACTTTGCTTTTTTAAGGTATTGTCCCACAAATGTAGAGAATAGTTTGTAGAAGAACTGCTATGTGTAGTAGAATTGACAGTGTGTTAACTAAGTTTTCTGTCGACGTGCAGCTGCATACAATTCATATGAATACATTTATGAATTATTAATATGTATACAGTCCCTCACAAAAGTGAGTGCAACCCTCACAGAAGAGGGGGACTATTTAGTTGTAAGACTGTCATTTACAGTGTCAAGCTCGTATGAATAACAGTGAAAGTTTAGTCTCTCAAACTACACTATATTGCCAAAAGTATTTGGCCACCTGCCTTGACTCACATATAAACTCGAAGTGCCATCTCATTCTTAACCCATAGGGTTCAATATGATGTCGGTCCACCTTTTGCGGCTATTACAGCTTCAACTCTTCTGGGAAGGCTGTCCACGAGGTTGCAGGTTTATAGGAATGTTAGACCATTCTTCCAAAGGCGCATTCACACTCACACACTGATGTTGGTCGAGAAGGCCTGGCTCTCAGTCTCCGTTCTAATTCATCCCAAAGGTGTTCTATCGGGTTCAGGTCAGGACTCTGTGCGGGCCAGTCAAGTTCAACCACACCAGACTCCATCCATGTCTATATGGCATACTTGCCAACTGTCTCGATTTTCCCGGGAGACTCCCGAATTTCAGTGCCCCTCCCAATAATCTCCCAGGGCAACCATTCTCCCGAATTGCTCCCTATTTCCACCCGGACAACAAAATTGGGGGCGTGCCTTAAAGGCACTGTCTTTAGCGTCCTCTACAACCTGTTGTCACGTCCGCTTTTCCTCCATTCAAACAGCGTGCCGGCCCAGTCACATAAAATATGCGGCTTTTACACACACATAAGTGAATGCAATGGATACTTGATCAACAGCCATACAGGTCACACTGAGGGTGGCTGTATAAACAACTTCAACACTGTTACAAATATGCGCCACACTGTGAACCCACACCAAAGAAGAATGTGCGAGAGCCTATCCCAGCTGCACATGGGCGGAAGGTGGGGTATACCCTGGACAAGTCGCCACCTTAAACATAAATAAACATATATTACTATGATTAATTGAAACTGCAAATAAATATATATATATATATTTGCGTAGTGTTTTTTTTTATACAAGTTTTGATTTATTTATTTTGTTTCAATTTTTCTGCTTGTATTTCAATCAATCAATCAATCAAAGTTTATTTATATAGCCTTAAATCACAAGTGTCTCAAAGGGCTGCACAAGCCACAACGACATCCTCGGCTCAGATCCAACATGTCTTTTATTTGTTTGTTTTTAATCATTGTAGTATGTGTTTGTTCTGTGATAGGAATCCCCCTGGGTCTGAAATAAATGACGATAATATAATAATATACATAATCCTATTAAAGCGTTTTAATTGAAAAACATATATATAGGTGTGAAGGGAGAGATAAACTATAGTGACTCTTTTTTTTCTCTCAATTGTTTTCTCCTCAACAGAGCTGAGTGGCACAATCGCTGCCCCCGACATTCAAGTAAATATGGGCAGTGACAGTGGCAAAGATCCATATGCCACTGCTTTCCTGAGGCAGCGAGGCTATGGTTGGCTGCTGGAGGTAGAGGAGGAGGACAACGAGGAGAGCAAACCACTTTTGTAAGTCAATATTTGTCTGAGTGGTATGCTGCTTTTGTTGTATTATGTTTAGGAACAGGCTGTGTTTACTGACAACTATTTACTTTTATAGAACTGCAATAGGTGGAAATAGTTGCACGTGATAGTCAGGTGTGTCCCGAGCCTGTAGTTTTTAACAAAAAAACTGGTTTTCATGAACTTGCATATGAAACGTCCGATATAAGTGCTTTGAAACAAACAGCGTGTTTACCAGTGCAACGCTGTACAGCCAGTTAACATCTAAGGTTGGTCTTTTCTTGTATTTTAGTCAAGTTGTTTACAAAAGGTAAACATGGTAGGCTATAGGCTTCTAGGAGCTAGCAGTTACACAACAGCTAAGCACACAATAGCACACAAGCTATACGTAATGGTGTCCTTCATTGAACAATATTGCAGTCTAAAACAGCACATTTGTCAATATAAACAAGTATCAAATATTTACATTTTTGCACTTTATTTCTTTATTGAAAGAAAATTCTATGAAGAGAAAAGTTGTTTGCAAATGTGGTTACAATGCTAAAAAATGAAAAGTTAAAGCTAAAAAAATAAATATACTTTATTGAGTTAACATTATTTCTTTATAGGGGGAAAGATGTGATGTTATGAGCTAGGAATATAACAACTACACTACCCAGCATGCAACGGGAGTGACGAGCATGCAGCTAAGAATGAGGTTATGAGCACGCTGTGAAAGTAAACGTCAAGAACTCAGCCAACACGCCTCGTCTACATTATTTATAATTAGACAGACAACACATACAGTATACAGTGTGATTTTGTTTTGTTTACAAGGAAAGAAAAACAAAAGTTAAAAAAGGAAGATGTCATATGTATGTGCTGCAATTGCTTTAAGAACGTTGCGACAGCTGCCGTAAAGGAGGTGCGTTGCTAGCCTGGTTGCTATGTTTCCGGTTGGTCGTAAAAGTGTTCGTCATGTGTTTGTATCCTGCTCAAATCTCTCAGTAAAGTTATTCATTGGATTATACCTTTTGTTTTGAACTTTATTACACCTTGGAGCGCTTTTTCCGGTCCATTTTTTTCCTGCTTTCCCTATCTGCACCTAATGACTGAGCTACGTGACGTCATTTCTTGTGATGTCTCAAAGGGCAGTTCTGGTTGGGACGGGAATGGTCCCAGGGATTCGAATAAAGAACCAACTCTTTTTCTTTACTAGAGTGGTCTCGATAACGGGTACCGGTTCTCAAAAAGGGATTCGAGTCCGAGGACTCGGTTGTTTTCTTATCGAACGACCAGGAAAACCAGTTTCGAGTATCATCCCTAGTAACCTGTATAATAACCAAACTGTAGCGACATTGTTATTGAAAGAGCGAACACTGAGGAACTCTTTTTCTAGCGTACTAACACGTCGGCGTGTTACGGTATTAGCTGTAAAAGATAACTTCGGCAAGAGGCAAATAGGCTAGTTTCTATGTCAGCACGAAACACGTTTGAGTTTATAATTCACAACACACTGCAATAAGATACCAATCTATACTGACTGAAAAACATGAACAATCATATTACAGTATCTGTAAAGTATTAGCCCACATTTCATGTTTTGTTTGCACACAGCGAGCCTGACAGCGTATGTACTGTAGTTCTGATAACACGCATGACGTGCTGCGTGTATCATGATCAATATAAAATGTGACTCACTCGATGGACAGGGAAGTTTTTTTCCAGTTAATTATGGGGAAGCACTCCATTTGTGTCAAAGAAGCTTGGCTTCAAGTTCCACGTTTTGCAGCTTTGATTTACTTTCACCTCACTCTCTCAGCTTCTGTCTGCGCCAAAGTCTCACTCTTCCTTCGTACTGACTTCTAGAAGCAGTAGTTCATCTTCCATAAATTCAGATTCAGAAAGATAGGGTTGTCCGATTATATCGGACGGCCGATATTATCGGCCGATAAATGCTTTAAAATGTAATATTGGAAATTATCGGTATTGGTTTTAAAATTATCGGTATCGGTTTCAAAAAGTAAAATTCATGACTTTTTAAAACGCCACTGTGTACACGGACGTAGGGTGAAGTACAGAGCGCCAATAAACCTTAAAGGCCCTGCTTTTTCGTGCCGACCCAATCACATAATATCTATGGCTTTTCACACACACAAGTGAATGCCAAGCATACTTGGTCAACAGCCATACAGTGTGACTGAGGGTGGCCGTATAAACAACTTTAACACTGTTACAAATATGCGCCACACTGTGAACCCACACCAAACAAGAATGACAAACACATTTCGGGAGAACATCCGCACCGTAACACAACATAAACACAACAGAACAAATACCCAGAACCCCTTGCAGCACTAACTCTTCAAACACTACAATATACACCCCCCGCTACCCCTTACTCCTACCCCACATCAACCCTCCCAACCCCGTCCACCTCAACCTCCTCATGCTCTCTCAGGGAGAGCATGTCCCAAATTCCAAGCTGCTGTTTTGAGGCATGTTAAAAAAAATAATGCACTTTGTGACTTCAATAATAAATATGGCAGTGCCATGTTGGCATTTTTTTCCATAACTTGAGTTGATGTATTTTGGAAAACCTTGTTACATTGTTTAATGCATCCAGCCGGGCATCACAACAAAATTAGGCATAATAATGTGTTAATTCCACGGCAGTATATATCGGTATGGCTTGATATCAGAATCTGTAATTAAGAGTTGGACAATATCGAAATATCGGATATCGGCAAAAAAGCCATTATCGGACATCTCTAGTTGTGAATCCTCATTTGTCAAAAAATAGTTGTCTTTGTTGTTTGTTACCAAGTCTGCCATGATTTGGAAACACACTCGCGTTTATGTATCCCGAAGGGGTTGTTGCCAAAAATCAGACGTGCGCTGCTATGGAAACGGAAATAAATGCGCCAAAGAACTAGTTCTGGCAATGATCAAAATGACCAAAATACGGTAAATATTATACATATTAGATATTGTTATGAACGTGTCTGTTACTACATTATATAAAGACTTGCAGTGTGTATAGAAAACGTTGATGGAGGGTTTTGAACGGTTACTCCCATTAGCTGCATATTTCAAGCATTTTTATATCATCTTTAAAATCCTCAAGAGAAAAAAAAAGTACGTGTTCTTGTCTCTCATAATGATTGTGAACAATAGGCAAAATTCCAAAAAAGTGCAGTTCCCTTTTAGGTTGTTTTTAATTTTTAAATTGTTTTGTTTTTTGGAAACGTCTGACCAGTAGCAACTTAATGTTTTATAAGGCACACATTTTCTGGTTAATTTAGCACAAAAAATATCAGGGGATTTCGCAAACACCTTTATTACGTGTGTCTAACGCTGCGGGTCAGAGGAGCATCAACATTTGCATTTCAAAATATGGGAAATCTGCGAGGAAAATTGGTAAAAATGTGGGATTTCCCTACATTACAATTACCTACCATCTACTAAATTGTATAAAATGTTATAGCAGTTTATGGATTTAATACAGTTTAAGGTTTTCTCATGAGGAACCCTGTAATATTGCCGCATTTAAATAAAAACAATTCTGGGCTCTTTCACATAGCTTTTAGATGAGACATTTTTTAGCTGGCTGACATATTTTCTTCCTGGATGTTACAGAAAGTATAAGAATGTGTGAACTGCTGCCTGCTCTTCTTTACTTATATAATATGTCTACTTTTTGTCAAGATATTTACACAAAGTTTCGATTTTTGGCAGATGTGTCTCTTCTGACATTTTTATGTCCATCCATCTCTGTTGCGTTATTTGATTGAACGATAGAACACGAAACTCACGGCGCTCCTTTAATGAGCCCACACGTCGAGTGTTGCGGAGGAGGCTTTGTCGAGTGACTCCATCGCTGCTGTAGCGAAAACATACAAAACGGGACCGGTAAAACGCCAGGAAAGAAGGAAAAAAATGGATTTCCTGGCAAAAATTAGAAGTAGACAAATAAGAAGAATAGACGTACTGTAGGACAGTGGTTCTCAAACGGGGGTACGCGTACCCCTGGGGGTACTTGAAGGTATGCCAAGGGGTACGTGAGATTTTTTTTTAAATATTCT
Organism: Nerophis lumbriciformis; assembly: GCF_033978685.3. Lineage (NCBI taxonomy): Eukaryota > Metazoa > Chordata > Actinopteri > Syngnathiformes > Syngnathidae > Nerophis > Nerophis lumbriciformis. The sequence goes on along the minus strand of NC_084549.2, from coordinate 53,951,565 downwards.
AAAAATAGCAACAATCCAAAAATCCTTTATAAATATACATAAAAACCTATCTTTTTTTCCAAATAGTTCAAGAAAGACCACTACAAATGAGCAATATTTTGCACTGTTATACAATTTAATAAATCAGAAACCGATGACATAGTGCTGTATTTTACTTCTTTATCTCTTTTTTTTCAACCAAAAATGCTTTGCTCTGATTAGGGGGTACTTGAATTTAAAAAAAATTCACAGGGGGTGCATCACTGAAAAAAGTTTGAGAACCACTGCTGTAGGAGACCAGAAAGGGGGGCGTGGGCGTGGGCACGTCCGCTCTTTGGTGAAAGCAGCTGAGGACAAGAACTCAAATAAATGCCCTGTCAGATATCAAAACATATTTGGGGAGAATTATCGACAATGAGAGCAATTTTTATTTTTAAATGAATTTTAAAAAATTAAAAAAGGAATTTTTCTCATGCAATGTGAACAGGCTTTTGATTGAGAAGTGACAGTCACTATTTACTTCACTAATTATTTGTTTAATACTAGATAATGGTGTCGTATATTTGTATCTGCTGATGTAGTTGTGTAAAAAAAAAAAAAAAAAAACCTGATATATGTCAAAATGCCAAACATCGGCGTGGATAATCGATCTCTAATTGTTAGTATATTAATTTACAATTGAATATTGTGAATAAGTTACCATTGTTTCCTTTAGGACACGTATAGGCAAGCTTGACTTTGGACTTGACTTGTTACAACAGAATAAACAGAAGTAGCGTGTGCACATGTAACAGAAGGAGATGGTGTGACTGTACATGTTCCTCATGCCAGCTGAGCTGTCTGCTTGATATGTGGCCAGGATTGAGCAACAAACAACGTAATGCAACATTCAAACATATTTTCAAAACAAGCACAAAAGCAGGCCTCCACAGTCCTAGCAGTGGTAATCCCACGCAGTCCAGCCCCGCACACACCAGGCTCAATCCACCACTGGATCGATGTCTCCACTGTTTGAGAGTTACCATATTTTCCCGACTATAGGGAGCACCAGTATATAAGCCGCACCCATTTAAATTTAGAAAAACATTTTTTCTATATGTTAGCCACACCAGATTATAAACTGCAGATATGCCGTACTATAAGATGCGGATATATCAATGTAAAATGAGTTATTTACACAGAAAGATTATGTAAATGTTTATTTACATACCAAACGGTGGTGTAACACAACAGTAAAACGGCTGATCAAACAAAACATAAGTCATCATCATGGACCCCTCAGCTGCGAGAGCTAGCTCTCCAATCAGATAAACAAACTCAATAAGTCCACGATGACGTTTTGGAGAATTTAATGAGGAATTTGCGAAACTGGAATAATACAAAAAGAATGCCACTGCAAGTTTATGATGCTAACACAGACACTCGTAAACATGTTAGCATATTAGCTAATGCTAACCACGCTAGGGTAATTACATTACCATAGCACGTACAAATATGCATGAAAACACTCCTACAGACATTACACACGGAACGGTTTAGAAAGTATGAATAGTTGTATTTATATTGTAAAACTTACAAATGTTGCTTGATGTGATGAATGGAGAATCCATACGAATAGAACGCTATGGACGGCTAGAAGACGGCACTTGTACTTCCGGTTTAAAGCATTAAACGGAAGAAAACACAGTAGACATTCACTCCGTGCAAAAGATTGCGCCATAGCACAAACAATAACTCACCTTTTCAGTGTCACTGCTCGTTTTCAATGAATACGTTATAGCCGTTAGCGAAGAAAAATCCATAAATTAGCCCCACCGTTTTATAAACCGCAGGGTCCAAAGCGTTGGGAAAAAAGTAGCGGCTTACAGTTTGGAATTTACAGTAAGTCCAGCAGCGCTAAACAGTCAACATCAATGACAAAAAAGATCAGGAAATCCTGGCTAACGTATCTGATTCGTGATTTATACGTGATACGTCATTGTTGAGGACAAGAGCATTGCCATTAGTTCCAATGGATTTCTATGGAACTAAGGGCTTTCTACGGATTTCTATTCTAAAAGTTTTGTATTCATATTTTGTGCAATATTTCATACAGAAATACACCTATGTATGCTTTTTTTGGTGCTATTTTCCATGTATAAACACATCTGTTAATGCTAACTACCAGTGCAATAGGACTATGTGCAATAATACTAACACTTTAACTTAGTAGGTTATGGGGCTGTATTTTCTTATTTGAGCACACTTATTACAACAATTTAGCACACTTGCACTTAAGCACTTCTCCATCTTGAACTACTATGGTGACTTTAGCCTTGATCTGTCCTGAGCTGAGGTCATGCAGCAACCTACTTTCATATGGGTCTCCAATTTATTTTATTTTTATTACCGGTATATCTGAGTGTGTATTTTATTGTACTGTTTATTATGTCTGATGTTGCTGCTGTCTTCCTTAACTTTTAATGGACCCCATCTACATGCCAGGGACTGCAGATGGAAATAAGCTTTTGGCTACTATCTGGCACATGTACATTTTATATCGTTATTAATGTGCATTTTCCCATGTAACAAATATATACCAAAAAGCGACTTCCTATCAGGAGTTTTACTATACATCTATTAACAAGCTAATTGGTGTGTCTACTGCATACTTGCCAACCCTCCCGGATTTTCCGGGAGACTCCCGAAATTCAGCGCCTCTCCCGAAAACCTCCCGGGACAAATTTTCTCCCGAAAATCTCCCGAAATTCAGGCACACAATATAAACAGCGTACCTGCCCAATCATGTTATAACTGTAGAATGAGCAAGGGCGAGTTCTTGGTTTCTTATGTGGGTTTATTGTTGGGCAGTTTCATTAACGTCCTCCCAGTGCGGCAACAACACACAACAACAGCAGTCACGTTTTGTCTACCGTAAAGCAGTTCGTCTGCTGTAAACAGCAATGTTGTGACACTCTTAAACAGTACAATACTGCCATCTAGTGCATTTGATGAAAGCACTTTTTGCGTGCCACACAGCAATGCATCATCAGTGAGGGTGTTCAGCATGGTTAGAAAAATAGTGACAAATAGAACAAGGATGGACAATTCAACCCTTAACTCAACAATGAGTAGATGAGTGTTGTGTGTGTATATGTGTAAATAAATGAACACTGAAATTCAAGTATTTCTTTTTTTTATATATATATATATATATATATATATATATATATATATATATATGAAATACTTGACTTAGTATTTCTTATATATATATATATATATATATATATATATATATATATATATATATATGAAATACTTGACTTGGTGAATCCTAGCTGTAAATATACTCCTCCCCTCTTAACACCGCCCCCGCCCCGCCCCCTCCCCCCACCTCCCGAAATCGTAGGTTTCAAGGTTGGCAAGTATGGTCTACTGTGACAGACGCAAGTTAAAGGGGACCTACAGTATTATGCAAAACCAACTTTTAAGTTAAAGTTAAAATACCAATGATTGTCACACACACACTTGGTGTGGCGAAATTAATCTCTGCATTTGACCCATCACCCTTGATCACCCCCTGGGAGGTGAGGGGAGCAGTGGGAAGCAGCGGTGGCCACGCCCGGGAATCATTTTTGGTGATTTAACCCCCAATTCCAACCCTTGATGCTGAGTGCCAAGCAGGGAGGTAATGGGTCCCATTTTTATAGTCTTTGGTATGACTCGGCCGGGGTTTGAACTCACAACCTACCGATCTCAGGGCAGACTCTAATTTCTTACCTATTGGTGCCTGTTTTTGTGTATATGGGATCTACCATTGCTGCGTTTTGCTTTGTTTGTTGCACTGAACAAAGGTGTACCAAGTTAAATTAATTGTGGGTTAAACATACTTGACCAATAAAGCTGATTCTGACTCTGATAAGTACCGAATATTTAAAATCACACCATGGAGGCATGGCGGAGATATTTATAAAACAATGTTTCCTTCCTCCAAACGAGCCGTTTTGAATTTGCCCAATTTGTGACGTTTTTCCAAATTGTAATGTCAACAGATATCTCAATACATTTTATGGTAAAAATTCACCCAAAGTGCTTTGCATGAGTCCACCATTATAGTCGCACTGTAGTCAATAAGCTCCTTCTTTTTCGCTATCCTCTTGTTGTGGGGCAGACTGGCTCATACATGCACATGCATGCTCCGCTCTTGCCATTTCTAATGTAAAAAAATAGCGTATAGTTGTAACTTATATCTGTCAGTAGACTCGCCATGGAAGCGTTAAAAACTACAACATGGCTGACGGGGAGACTACGCAGTCGAAGTGGAGCCACGCAAATATGACCCCCCCTTACTGCGCATTTTGAAGAGACGGTCAGAAAGTAGCTCGAAGATGGTCTGTAAAACATAATCAATGCAAAATGTTGACCAAAAAAACACCATAGACCACAGGGAAGTGTTTTAGATGTAGAAAAAAAATAATAATAATAATTAATCGGACAAAATGCGTTTGGTAACAAATGCGTGACAGACCAATATCGGTCCCCGGACCGGTGGTTTGGGACCACTGCTGTAGGGTATGAATAATATCAAAGTAGTGGCACTAGTGGGCTCACTAGTAACACAGTTTTAAATGCATTATGTCAACTAGTATTTGTGTGTGTTGAAAAGAGATTTACCGGTGGACATTTCTACATTTCATATTGTTACTTTTATCCAGCAATGTCAATCTTTTGTTATCTTTAAAATGTGATGTTATGTGTGATCAGAGAGGAGCTGGACATTGACCTAAAGGACATCTATTACAAGATCCGCTGTGTGCTGATGCCAATGCCTTCATTGGGTTACAACCGGCAGGTGGTCCGAGATAATCCGGACTTCTGGGGCCCCCTCGCTGTGGTGCTGCTCTTCTCCATGATCTCCATCTACGGACAGTTCAGGGTGAGCAGATCATTCAGTGTTGACACCGATTAGTCTTTAGAACTGATGGCTGCTTCTCGTTTGTCAGTTGTATAGCAGGCTTATGCAAGAACCAGATCAATTATTTGAACAATTATTATTTTCATCATAATAGTATTTCTTTATTGATAAAGCTCTATTTGCATTGCAGTAAGATCAAAATCTAGTTCAGACATATAAATTGACAACACCTTTCAACATGTCTCCAAAAATTGTGAACAGTATTTACAAAGTGGTGCGCACATTCTTATGTCAACGTAAGTTGCGTAGAAAATGGCATACACAACTTTTCGACCCCTGTTTTTTGCACAAGCCAGCTTTACAGAGTAGACCCTGGGTTACTCACAGACATGTCAGAGATTTTGGTTTTATAATACATTCAAATCAAAATGTATACAGTACAGCTTTTGCATTACTAAATAAGCTTCTATTGTCCTTTTTAAACGATCAGAAGTCAGAAATAGCATATCTTCATAAGACATGTAGTTATCACTAGTTTACCCAAAATAGGGTAATTTCTCATACCAGCGTAATTTATGGATTGCAAATGTCTAATCCAGTGGTTCTTAACCTTATTGGAGGTACCGAACCCCACCAGTTTCAAATGCGCATTCAACGAACCCTTCTTTAGTGAAAAATTAAATGTTTTTTTTTTTTCAAATTCAAGGCAAAGTTACCGGTATATGTTTTTTTACTGGTGCACAAAATGAACCGTGCATAAGCATCACCTTGTTCAAAGAACAAAACCAACACAGTGCATGAACTCACAACAAATTACACACCTGCAAATCAGATGGAAATTAGAGGGAACGTTGTTTGGTGGTATCCATAATATGCCGATAGGGAGAAGTTTTTATTCTCACGATGAGTTGGGTGTCTTGACCTCCGCGGCAGAGGCTCCGCCGAACCTCTGAGGCCGACTCACCGAAACCCTAGGGTTCGATCCAACCCAGGTTAAGAACCACTGGTCTAATCCAACCTGCAGAAAGCACCATGTATGTGCTGTAAAGGGGTCATATTATGATTATTTGTCTATACACGATACACTTACTTGTGGTTTACATCAGGGATTCTTGACCTTTTTGACCTCAGAGCCCAACTTTTCTACTACACAAGGGTTTGGGGCCCACTCAAATATTAACACTGAATTAGTAATCTTACTCTTGATTTTAATCGTTTTTATTAATAATATCTAACCTACTTACAGTTTACAACCTTGTAAATGAAACCATGTGTTAATCAGGTCAGGCAGTAAAATAAGTACTAACCAAATATACTGCATAAAAAGGGACTCATATATGAAAGATGAAAAAATCAATTACATACAATTATGAAGTGCTAAAATAAATAAACTAAATTAATAATCAATATGTTTCTTAAACTGTCACAAAAATGTAAGTACAAATGAAAATAGAGCTTCATCACTTTAGTCATAATTTTTGCACTTAAAAGGGAACTTCACTTTTTTTGGAATTGTGCCTATCGTTCACAATCATTATGGAAAAACATAACGGATGGATTGTTTTTTAATGCATTCTAAATATTAAGCATAAATAAAAGATTGCTTACAGTGCAGCCATTGGGAGCGCCACTATTCCCCCCATAAAATCTGATAAATAATTATTCAAAAAGCGCCATCAATACTCCATTTACATTTCGTGACTTGAATATTAACCAAGTACCATATTTTTCGGAGTATAAGTCGCACCTGCCGAAAATGCATAATAAAGAAGGGAAAAAAATTATATAAGTCGCACTGGAGTATAAGTTGCATTTTTTGTGGAAATTTATTTGATAAAACCCAACACCAAGAATAGACATTTGACAGGCAATTTAAAATAAATAAAGAATAGTGAACAACAGGCTGAATAAGTGTACGTTATATGACGCATAAATAACCAACTAAGAGCGTGCCTGGTATGTTAACGTAACCTATTATGGTAAGAGTCATTCAAATAGCTACAACATATAGAACATGCTATACGTTTACCAAACAATCTGTCACTCCTAATCGCTAAATCCCATGAAATCTTATACGTCTAGTCTCTTACATGAATGAGCTAAATAATATTATTTGATATTTTACGGTAATGTGTTAATAATTTCACACATAAGTCGCTCCTGAGTATAAGTCGCACCCCCGGCCAAACTATGAAAAAAAACTGCGACTTATAGTCCGAAAAATACGGTATTAGTGATATTGTTATTATGATTGATCACGCAGACAAACTATTTATAGCGGCGACGTGATCACTTCCGTGTGTCCCTATGTTTACATCATCGAGTGGTTTGCTGTTTCCTCGCTTTCCTGCTCCCTGTAAGTTTATTGTAGATCATAAATCATGCCTGTCACTTAAAAAGTAGATGGCTGAGGATATAATCTGACAAGTTGGGACACTTTGACAGCCATTTAGGACCTGGAACTGGTTCTTTAGTCAAAATTTTGCATAGCTTGCCTTACAGACCTTCTTTAAGCCGCTTCTGACTGTTTGTGGGCGGTTTTATTTACGCACCAAAGTCCTCCTTGGCTTGGTCTCCACCCTATCAGCCATGTTGTAGTTTTTAGCGCTTCCATATCGAGTCTACTGACAAATCTAAGTTAGAACTATACGCTACTTTAAAAAAATGGCTACAGCAGAGGACTTTATAATGCATGTTAAGAATGTAACGATAAACGTTAATAATGATAACTGCGGTAAAACTCCCAATGGTTGGTATTACAGTTTTGAATTAAAGTTATTGATAAACTGCGATTGATAACTACACTTTGATAAACTATTGGACTGACTGGTGCCAGCTTAAATGCTAACATGAAAATAAGACACATTATCGTCTTTTCCCATTACGAAACAAGATAAAATTATATAAACATATTGCTGTCTGAGCAGCAAATCTATTCAATTGTGCACATTGAATCTACAAGCTGTGCTCTCTCAGCACAGAGTGATTGTTCCATACTCAGAGGCATATGAGACACGTGTTTTTATGGTGCATTCAAGGACCGCTGAACACAGTAAGACGCTACAGCGCCCGCTAAAGATAATACAAATAATAATTAATTTTATATTACGCACTTGTCGTTTAAATGAATCTTAAAGTGCTACAGTACAAACTAAAATTTAAAACGAGAAAAGCTAAGCCATTAAAAAAGATGAAATACTGAGGTTTAAACTCTATCAGTGAAGCATAAGAAACACAAAACATGCAAAACAGTGGGTTTTCTAACAGTGTGTCTATTTTAGTTATTTAAAAAAACATCTTGGTCCAAAGCAGTGCTTCTCAAATATTTTCCGTTACGCCCCCCTTACGAAGAAGAAAATGTTTTGCGCCCCCCCACCATGATTATAAATAGTATAATTTATTTATCAAATTGTTATAACTATACCTCTGCATAACATTGTAAGCTTATTAACGTTAAAGGAAACAACACACCGGTCTTTTCCTCATCTCCCACCGTCGTTACAGTGAAGCCAAGTGCTACATTGACTTCATCATATTCTGGTACGGCAAAAAAAATATTGTTACATCCCTAATGCATGTGCGTGTACGAGCCAGTCCAGTCCACAACGAGAGGATAGAGAAAAATAAGGCACTTACTGACTACAACTTTGGACTACAACTGAATGAAATTTGCGAACTCGTCCAAAGCTTTTCGGCTAACCTCTACCATGTGTGGAGATATGCGCTGATGTAACGAAGGCAAAATACGTCACTAAATGATCAAATTCCAAAAGCTTGTTTGAAACAGGTTTGGAAGAAGGCGAGAATGTTTTATAAATGTCTCCGCCATGCCTCCTTGGTTATATTTCACATTGTCAAAAGTACACTAAAACAGGTACCAACAGGTAAGAAAAGTTGGTTTTGCATAATGAAGCCCCTTTAATGTTTGCTGAAATGATTACAAAATTGCTTCCCTATTAGACTCCCAGCTAGCTGTCTGCAAACTATGGAAAAGATTTCTGGAACAGAAGCGTCTCTCTAATGAGGTGCGGAGTAATGGGACCAGTGTTGCCACAGTTAATTTAAAAAAGTAATCTGGATATATGGATTACTGTATTTTAAAAGTAATTAAGTTAGATTACAAGTTGCTTTATTAGTTACATTTTGTTGCCAGAACAAACCTTAATACTCTTATCTTTAGCCGACAAAAAGTCAACATAATGTGTGTGTGTAGTGCATCCAGAAAGTATTCAAAGCGCTTAACATTTTCCACAATTTGTTATGTTACAGCCTTATTCCAAAATGGATTTAATTCATTTTTGTCGGTAAAATTCTACAGACAATACCCCATAATGACATTGTGAAAAGTTTTTTTGGGGGGGGGAACAAAAAGCAAATGTATTAAAATCACATGTACACAACTATTCCCAGCCTTTGCTCAATACTTTTTTGATGAACCTTTGGCAGCAATTACAGCCTCAATTATTTTTGAATATGATGCCACAAGCATGGCAGACCTATCTTTGGGCAGTTTTGCCCATTCCTCTCTGCAGTACCTCTCAAGGTCCATCAGGTTGGATAAGAAGTGTTGTTGTTTTTTTGCTGCATTCATCTTAGTCTACACTCGGAATTGACCAAGAACCTGATGGTCACTCTGTCAGAGCTACAGCATTCCTCTGTGGAGTGAGGAGAACCTTCCAGGAGGACAACCATCTCTGCAGCAAATCACCAATCAGGCCTGTATGGTATAGTGACCAGACGGAAGCCATTTCTTAGTAACAAGTTTGCCAAAATGCACCTGAAAGACTCTCAGACCATGAGAAACAACATTTTCTGGTCTGATGAGACAAAGATTAAACTCTTTGGCGTGATTGTCAGGCATCATGTTTGGAGGAAACCAGGCACCGCTCATCACCAGGCCAATACCATCCCTCCAGTGAAGCATGGTGGTGGTAGCAGCATCATGCTGTGGGGATGTTTGTCAGCGGCAGTAACTGGGAGACGAGTCAGGATAGAGAGAAAGATGAATGCAGCAATATACAGAGACATCTTGGATTAAAAAAAACAATGTTTCTTATCCAATCTGATAGAGTTTGAGAGGTGCTGCAAAAATGAATTGCCAAAACTGCCCAAAGAAAGGTGTTTAAAGCTTGTGACATCATATTCAAAAAGACTTGAGAGTGTACCGTATTTTTCGGACTATAAGTCGCAGTTTTTTTCATAGTTTGGCCGGGCTCCATTGCGATTTATATATGTTTTTTTCCTTCTTTATTATGCATTTTCGGCAGGTGCGACTAATACTCTGGTGCGACCTATACTTCGAAAAATACGGTAATTGCTGCCAAAGGTGCATCAACAAAGTATTGAGCAAAGGCTGTGAATACTTATATACATGTGATTTTTTTTAGTTTTTTTTAGTTTTCATTAAGGGTGTAACGGTACACAAAAATTTCGGTTCAGTGCGTACCTCGGTTTAGAGGTCACGGTTCGGTTCATTTTCGGTACAGTAAGAAAACAACAAAATATACATTTTTTTGGTTTTTTATTTACCAAATTTGTAAACAATGGCTGTATCCTTTTAACATTGGGAACACTATAATAATTCTGCCCAAAAATAGAAATAGCTCTGTGTGTGATGGATGTGAGCCACCACTAGGCTGATCAGTGCAACAGCAGGCAGTCATGAATGCTAAGGATAATAATAACATACATTTACACACAGGGTCCATTGCCAGGGTTAATGTGATCAACATATATAAAATAAAATCTAAATAAGATAAGGCTCAGAATGGTTTCTTAACAAAACCTTTCTACATATAAAGTGTTTTTTGATTGATTGATTGATTGATACTTTTATTAGTAGATTGCACAGTACAGTACATATTCCGTACAATTGACCACTAAATGGTAACACCCCAATAAGTTTTTCAACTTGTTTAAGTCGGGGTCCACGTTAATCAACATTAAACTGCCTCAAGTTGTTGCTCAGATTAAATAAAATGACAAAACTTTCTTTTACATATAAAAAGTGCAATATTAAACAGTTTCAAGTCAACTCAGCCTCAGATTAACTCTCCCCCCCCCCTTCACCCCAGACTTTAACCGTGATGACTTTCACTCAATCTTCATGTTTTTTGCCAGAAAAATCAGTTTATCCACATTGTCTGCAGAAAGAGCAGACCTGCTTGCAGTTAGAATGTCTCCAGCTGTGGAAAATACCCTTTCACTGGGCACGGAGGTGGCAGGTGTGGCCAGGTAGTGCCTGGTTAACTTGGCAGTAAGAAGATATATGGGTTCATTGTTCTTCCACCATAGAAGTGGGTCAAAATCTAGTTTTTAATGCAATATGGTCTTAAATCTGCTGCTATGAAAACATTTGTTATTGCTTTAGCCCTGCCTGACTCGCCGCGGAGAGGCTGCTTGAATGCGGTGGGGAGCTGTGTTTGCACCACGCTCGTCTTTCTCTTCGTTGAAGCGATGTTCACTTGGGGGTGGTGCAGCTCCAAATGGGTTAGCATGTTTGACGTGTTGTCAGAAGCATACCCTACTGCTGCTGAACAATGTTGGCGAACCGCTTTCGCTTTTTCCACCTCTCGTCTTCCATTGTTGTATTGCACCGCGAAGCCGAAGTGTTCCCAAACGGGAGATCTTAAAGGCCTACTGAAACTCACTACTACCGACCACGCAGTCTGATAGTTTATATATCAATGATGAAATCTTAACATTGCAACACATGCCAATACGGCCGGGTTAGCTTACTAAAGTGCGATTTTAAATTTTGCGCGAAATATCCTGCTGAAAACGTCTCGGTATGATGACGCCTGCGCGTGACGTCACGGATTGTAGAAGACATTTTGGGACAGCATGGTGGCCAGCTATTAAGTCGTCTGTTTTCATCGCAAAATTCCACAGTATTCTGGACATCTGTGTTGGTGAATCTTTTGCAATTTGTTCAATGAACAATGGAGACAGCAAAGAAGAAAGTTGTAGGAGGGAAGCGGTGTATTGCAGCAGGTGTTGTGCCAGATAACGCACCCCCGCCGTAGAATGCACCCCTTGACTGGTGTGCCGGATAACACAGCCGGTGTTTCATTGTTTACATTCCCGGAAAATGACAGTCAAGCTTTACCATTGGCCTGTGGAGAACTGGGACAACAGAGACTCTTACCAGGAGGACTTTGAGTTGGATGCGCAGACGCGGTACCGTGAGTACACATGCAGCTGCGGCTTCCAAACATTTGATCGCTTGCCCGTACGTGCGTGCCGCTATGTGCATGTCACGTACGTAACTTTGGGGACTTTGGGGAAATACATGTGCTGTATGAACTTTGGGGAGGTGAACGGTACTTTGGGCTGTGGGATTGAGTGTGTTGTGCAGGTGTTTGAGTTGTATTGGCGTGTTATATGGACGGGAGGGGGGAGGTGTTTGTTATGCCGGATTAATATGTGGCATATTAAATATAAGCCTGGTTGTGTTGTGGCTAATAGAGTATATATATGTCTTGTGTTTATTTACTGTTTTAGTCATTCCCAGCTGAATATCAGGTCCCACCCGCCTCTCACAGCATCTTCCCTATCTGAATCGCTCCCACTGCCCTCTAGTCCTTCACTCTCACTTTCCTCATCCACGAATCTTTCATGCTCGCTCAAATTAATGGGGAAATCGTCGCTTTCTCGGTTCGAATCGCTCTCGCTGCTGGTGGCCATAATTATAAACAATGTGCAGATGTGAGGAGCTCCACAACCTGTGACGTCACGCTACTCGTCTGCTACTTTCGGTTCAGGCAAGGCTTTTTTATCAGCGACCAAAAGTTGCGAACTTTATCGTCGATGTTCTCTACTAAATCCTTTCAGCAAAAATATGTCAATATCGTGAAATGATCAAGTATGACATATAGAATGGACCTGCTATTCTCGTTTAAATAAGAAAATCGCATTTCAGTAGGCCTTTAACGAGGCAGGAGGGTCTTCCAGCTCTGGCTTTTACATGTTGTTGTAGCCCGGTCGCTGCTAGCATGCCGTGTGTTGTGCCTCGGTGTGCATTGTTTACACAACGTGCGCTACGCTACTTAATATGTCCGTGTGGAAACTCGTTTGGTGCACCTCCGTTCCGAACCGAAACCCCCGTACCAAAACGGTTTAATACAAATACACGTACCGTTACACCCTTAGTTTTCATTATTTGCCTTTACACATTGTCATTATGGGTTATTGTCTGTAGACAAAAATTAATGTATTCCATTTTTAGAATAAGGCTGTAACATAACAAAATGTGGGAAAAAGTGAAGCGCTGTGAATACTTTCCGGATTAACTGTATATATTACATAAGGGGCGCCATGGGATTTTTGAACTGGGGGACCAAACTACCAGCATATTACTTAAACTCAATGCATTGTTTTTCCACTCCATGCCTTAATCCAAATATGATTTGTTTAAACATTTTTATAATAACTATAATGTTAACAACATGCAGTATGTACTGTGCATAGGGATGTATACAGAGTACATGTATTTTTTTGGTTCCGGTTCCTAATTGGGTCGGTTTACAAGGACCGTTAAGATTCTGAACAAATGATATGGTATTACGACATACTGGCTCAGCTTGGAATAATCACAAATAAGGAAGCAACACCACACAAAAGTGTGTCACACAACAGTATTTCCTCCTCAAAGGGACGCACGCAAGTACGAGTGTTAGTGTTAGTGTAGTGATGGGTTCCCACTTCTCTGTGAGCGCTTTGAGTATCAGTGCTGAACTCTGTAGAATTTGCACCTGGCTCGCTGACAACAAGCTATCCATACACTTAGGTAAAACGGAATCCATCCTGTTTGGGTCCCACATCAACCTTAAGAAAGTCAGTGACTTCACTATAAAAGTGGGTGACATTGTTATCGCCAGGAAGGATGAGATCACCTACCTAGGTTCCATTCTAGAGGCTAATCTTTCCTGTTATAAAATGGCAACCAAGGTAATCAAAAAGGTCAACCAACGAACGAGATTTCTCTATAGAATCTCCTCTCTGGTCAACAAAAGCACCATGAAGATTCTGGCGGGAACTCTCGTTCAACCCTTTTTCGATTATGCATGCACCTCCTGGTAACCTAGCACCTCCAAAACCCTCAAATCTAGACTCCAAACATCCCAGAACAAGCTCGTCAGACTACTTCTAGACCTCCACCCCAGATCCCACCTCACTCCTACCCACTTCTCCAAAGTGGGCTGGCTCAGGGTGGACGACAGAGTAAAACAACTTGCACTGAGCCTTGTCTATAACATCCGCTACACCTCCCTGATACCGAAGTACACGTCAAACTACTTCCTTAACGTAAATGACCGCCATAACCACAACACCAGGGGCACCTCCACTAACCACGTTAAACCCAGATTCCGATCTAACAAAGGTCTTAACTCATTCTCTTTCTACGCCACATCAATGTGGAATGCACCCCCAGGTATAAAAGAAAGCGCATCTCTATCATCCTTCAAAACCGCACTAAAAGAACACCTCCAGGCAACTTCAACCCTAAACTAACACCCTCCCTTCCTCATTATACCTCCTCGGATTGTAAATAATCAAATGTAAACAATCAAATGTAGTCACTTTTTCTTATAATTTCTGATCTCTCTCTCTGTCCAATACTTGCTGTACATATGTACCAAGTCAGACCTACACTGTTCCAATGTCAATTTCTCTGATGATGCAATTGTTGATGACTGAAGTGTTGATTCCAACCAAACTTAACCCCCCCCCCCCCCTCCATATCCCACACCCCGGATTGTAAATAATGTAAATAATTCAATTTATATACTGTGATGATTATCTTGTGTGATGACTGTATTATGAAAATAGTATATATCTGTATCATGAATCAATTTAAGTGGACTCCGACTTAAACAATTTGAAAAACTTATTTGGGTGTTACCATTTAGTGGTCAATTGTACGGAATATGTACTTTACTGTGCAATCTACTAATAAAAGTTTCAATCAATCAATCTAACAATAGAAAAGCGCGATATACAGTGGGGCAAAAAAGTATTTAGTCAGCCACGATTGTGCAAGTTCTCCCACTTAAAATGATGACAGAGGTCTGTAATTTTCATCATAGGTACACTTCAACTGTGAGAGACAGAATGTGAAAAAAAAATCCAGGAATTCATATTGTAGGATTTTTAAAGAATTTATTTGTAAATTATGGTGGAAAATAAGTATTTGGTCAATAACAAAAATTCTACTCAATACTTTGTAATATAACCTTTGTTGGCAATAACAGAGGTCAAACGATTACTATAGGTCTTTACCAGGTTTGCGCACACAGTAGCTGGTATTTTGGCCCATTCCTCCATGCAGATCTTCTCGAGAGCAGTGATGTTTTGGGGCTGTCGCCGAGCAACACGGACTTTCAACTCCCTCCACAGATTTTCTATGGGGTTGAAGTCTGGAGACTGGCTAGGCCACTCCAGGACTTTCAAATGCTTCTTACGGAGCCACTCCTTCGTTGCCCGGGCGGTGTGTTTGGGATCATTGTCATGCTGGAAGACCCAGCCACGTTTCATCTTCAAAGCTCTCACTGATGGAAGGAGGTTTTGGCTCAAAATCTCACGATACATGGCCCCGTTCATTCTTTCCTTAACACGGATCAGTCGGCCTGTCCCCTTGGCAGAAAAACAGCCCCAAAGCATGATGTTTCCACCCCCATGCTTCACAGTAGGTATGGTGTTCTTGGGATGCAACTCAGTATTCTTCTTCCTCCAAACACGACGAGTTGAGTTTATACCAAAAAGTTCTATTTTGGTTTCATCTGACCACATGACATTCTCCCAATCATCCATGTGGTCTCTGGCAAACTTCAGACGGGCCTGGACATGCACTGGCTTAAGCAGGGGGACACGTCTGGCACTGCAGGATTTGATTCCCTGTCGGCGAAGTGTGTTACTGATGGTAACCTTTGTTACTTTGATCCCAGCTCTCTGTAGGTCATTCACCAGGTCCCCCCGTGTGGTTCTGGGATTTTTGCTCACCGTTCTCATGATCATTTTGACCCCACGGGATGAGATCTTGCGTGGAGCCCCAGATTGAGGGAGATTATCAGTGGTCTTGTATGTCTTCCATTTTCTGATAATTGCTCCCACAGTTGATTTTTTCACACCAAGCTGCTTGCCTATTGTAGATTCACTCTTCACAGTCTGGTGCAGGTCTACAATTCTTTTCCTGGTGTCCTTCGACAGCTCTTTGGTCTTGGCCATAGTGGAGTTTGGAGTCTGACTGTTTGAGGCTGTGGACAGGTGTCTTTTATACAGATAACAAGTTCAAATGGGTGCCATTAATACAGGTAACGAGTGGAGGACAGAAGAGCTTTTTAAAGAAGAAGTTGCAGGTCTGTGAGAGCCAGAGATCTTCCTTGTTTGAAGTGACCAAATACTTATTTTCCACCATAATTTACAAATAAATTCTTTAAAATTCCTACAATGTGAATTCCTGGATTTTTTTTCCACATTCTGTCTCTCACAGTTGAAGTGCACATATGATGAAAATTACAGACCTCTGTCATCATTTTAAGTGGGAGAACTTGCACAATCGGTGGCTGACTAAATACTTTTTTGCCCCACTGTAAAATCTAATCCATTATTATTTATTATTATTAGTGTCATCTTAAAGTGAATGTGCTTTACTCATGACTCATAACCGCACTTCATCAACTTTCATCCTAGCGATTTAATTATCCACAGGCCAATAATAGTCCTCTCAAAAACATAAAAAAATGAAGTAAAATTATAATCCACAAAGTCCACTGACAGGTATCTCGTCGCCGTCTGACATTACTCCATTGCGCCGCGTTTTCGTGGCATGAAAACACACCCTGTTTAAAAATTGTGTTTAAAGGGGAACATTATCACAATTTCAGAAGGGTTAAAACCATTAAAAATCAGTTCCCAGTGGCTTATTTTATTTTTCGAAGTTTTTTTCAAAATTTTACCCATCACGCAATATCCCTAAAAAAAGCTTCAAAGTGCCTGATTTTAACCATCGTTATAAACACCCGTCCATTTTCCTGTGACGTCACATAGTGATGCCAACACAAACAAACATGGCGCATAGAACAGCAAGCTATAGCGACATTAGCTCGGATTCAGACTCGGATTTCAGCGGCTTAAGCGATTCAACAGATTACGCATGTATTGAAACGGATGGTTGTAGTGTGGAGGCAGGTAGCGAAAACGAAATTGAAGAAGAAACTGAAGCTATTGAGCCATATCGGTTTGAACCGTATGCAAGCGAAACCGACAAAAACGACACGACAGCCAGCTACACGGGAGAAAGCGAGGACGAATTCGGCGATCGCCTTCTAACCAACGATTGGTATGTGTTTGTTTGGCATTAAAGAAAACTAACAACTATGAACTAGGTTTACAGCATATGAAATACATTTGGCAACAACATGCACTTTGAGAGTGCAGTCAGCCCAATTTTCATCAATTAATATATTCTGTAGACATACCCTCATCCGCTCTCTTTTCCTGAAAGCTGATCTGTCCAGTTTTGGAGTTGATGTCAGCAGGCCAGGGAAGCTAGGGTCGATATTCTTCTCTTGATCATCTTCGGTGGCATAAGGGACGGTGTGAGCCAAGACATCCAGGGGGTTTAGCTCGCTCGTCTGCGGGAACAAACTGCCGCCATTGCTTGCCGTGCTACGGAGGTCCTTTGTCCCTGAATTGCTCACACACTCCGGCAGATTCAATGGGGGTCTGGCGGCAGATTTCTTTGACTTTATTGTTGGAAATGCATCTGCTTTGAGTGTCGCAGGATATCCACACATTCTTGCCATCTCTGTCGTAGCATAGCTTTCGTCGGTAAAGTGTGCGGAACAAACGTCCAATTTCTTGCCACTTTCGCATCTTTGGGCCACTGGTGCAACTTGAATCCGTCCCTGTTCGTGTTGTTACACCCTCCGACAACACACCGACGAGGCATGATGTCTCCAAGGTACGGAAAACAGTCGAAAAAACGGAAAATAACAGAGCTGATTTGACTCTGTGTTTGAGAAAATGGCGGATTGCTTCCCGATGTGACGTCACATTGTGACGTCATCGCTCCGAGAGCGAATAATAGAAAGGCGTTAAATTCGCCAAAATTCACCCATTTAGAGTTCGGAAATCGGTTAAAAAATATATGGTCTATTTTCTGCAACATCAAGGTATATATTGACGCTTACATAGGTCTGGTGATAATGTTCCCCTTTAAGTTCGTTCTATCTCGTGATAGAACGCGGTTTGTTTCACTGTGATCCTTGGTACTTTCAGGGCATCAGAAATGTTTCCGTACCCTTCCCCAGATTTGTGTCTCGAGACCATCCTGTCTCGGAGGTCAACAGACAATCCCTTTGCCTTCATTCTTGGTTTGTGCTCTGCCATGTATTGTCAAGGGTGGGGCATTTATACATAGACAGGTGTGTGCGTTGCAAAATCATGTCCAACCAACTGAATCTACCACAGGTGGACTCCAGTTAAGCTTTAGGCACATCTCAAGGATGATCATTTGAAACAGAAACCATGAATTGATTTACGTGGACCCCGACTTAAACAAGTTGAAAAACTTATTCGGGTGTTACCATTTAGTGGTCAATTGTACGGAATATGTACTGTACTGTGCAATCTACTAATAAAAGTTTCAATCAATCAATCAAAGGTTGCACCCGAGCTCACTTATAAGCTTCATGGCAGAGGCCGTCAATACTATTGTACATGTGATTTCTTAGTTTTCATTTTTAATACATTTGCGAAAAATAAAAATACATTTTCACATTGTCATTATGGGGTATTGTGTGTAGAATCTTAAAGAAAAAAATGAATTCATTAAATTTTGGAATAAGGTTGTAACATAACATGTGGAAAAAGGAAAGCGCTGTGAATACTTTCTGTATGCTGAGCTGCGTGCTAGGCATTCTGCCTAAAAATGAATTCTGCCTCCAATTGTCAGGTTGTTTCCTGGATCATCACCATCTGGATATTTGGATCACTAACAATCTTCCTCTTGGCACGTGTACTTGGTGGTGAGGTAAGCGGATCAGTTTTTTGCCACAGATTTTATCCCCTCACGACAGCAGACTGACAAAAGTGTCTTTGCATTATTGCTTTGACTCTTGTTTTTGAGCAGGTTTCCTACGGTCAGGTCCTTGGAGTGATCGGATATTCCCTTCTTCCTCTCATTGTTGTCGCCCCTCTGCTTGTTGTCATTGGAAGATTCCAGTTGATTTCTACCTTAACCAAAGTGAGCAAATTGCATTCCAATTCTGTTTTTTTGTTGTCTGAATGGTCATCTGTTAAATCAAAATACCGGTAAAACAAAGCATAAATAACAGTCTTTGAATCTCAGTAAAACAAAAATAATGCTATTTGGTAACAGTAGAAGAGAAAGTCAAACACAAATAGACGGAATAGAAATTGAAAGAGTAAATTGAACCAAGTTTCTAGGCTAGTGGTTCTTAACCTTGTTGGAGGTACCGAACCCCACCAGTTTCATATGCGCATTCACCAAACCCGAACCGTAATCATAAAATTATGTTGTTATATTAAATAAATACTAATAAAGATATATTTTACAAACGGAAAGTTACAGGAATGTACACATAATCCCATGTTTACATCTCATTGTGCATCATGTGAATGTTTTAGTGGGAACTAAATGGGATATCTGAAAGGGATACACGTTATTTCCAAAGCAGGACCGCCACCCAGACATATAATACTAGTACACAGCTCATGAAAAACAATATGTTATAGTCATTGTAAGTGGGCCAAAACAGTTATATGAGAAAATAATCTCATGGAAATGACTGCTGTCATTTGATTACAATAATAAAACATTTAACTTGTTATTTAGTCAGGTTTGGGACAGGTGTGCTGCAGGTGTGACCACAGTACATGTGCACGTCTGACGTCGCTCACATGCGCTCCACATAAATGCTCAAGGAGTTTTTGCGTTTGCTCACACATGGAAAATTAGAGGGAACATTGTTTGGAGGTATCCATAATACGCCGACAGGGAGAAGTTTTTGTTTACACGATGACCTTCGCGGCGAAGGCTCTGTCGAACCCCTGAGGCCGACTCACCGAACACCTAGGGTTCGATCGAACCCAGGTTAAGAACCACTGTTCTAGGTATAATGATTGATGATAAATTGAACTGGAAATCTCATGTAAAAAATATACAACATAAAGTAGCAAGAAACACGTCAATAATGAATAAAGTGAAACATGTTCTAGACCAAAAATCACTTCATATTCTCTACTGCTCGCTAGTGTTGCCATATCTGAGTTATTGTGTAGAAATATGGGGAAATAACTACACAAGTACACTTCATTCATTAACGGTGTTACAAAAAAGATCAGTTAGAATAATTTATGTTGGATATAGAGAACATACAAGCCCTTTATTTATTGAATCAAAAATACTGAAATTCTACGACATAGTAAATTTGCAAACAGCTAAAATTATGCACAAAGCAAACTATAACCTGCAACCCAAGAATATACAACAATTCTTCTCAACAAAAGAGGAGAAATATAATCTTAGAGAAAAATGTAATTTAAAACATTTGTATGCACGTACAACACTTAAGACCTTCAGTATATCTGTATGTGGAATTAAATTATGGAATGGATTAAGCAATGCAACCAAACAATGTGCTAATATGTTCCACTTTAAGAAACTCTTCAAACTTAAAGTGTTTACAAAGTACAAAAAAGAAGAACCATGATAAACATTCTGAATTTATTTCATCCATCCATTAATTTTCAAAATAATCTTACTCATCTCACCATATGAAATGTAACTTACTTCACCGAATATTATTTATTTATTTTTATTGTGATTACTCATGGAGTATGTTGTGAATAAATTGAGAACGGGAAGTGAACAAAAGTTTTAGCAACTGTTATGTAAAAGAAAAGGGGTAGGATTAAATAAGCTCTGCTTCTTCCTACTCCTTTTCGAACATGTTGAAAAGAGAAACTGGAAATTGTGATGTATCATGTGGTATGCTTGCATGTTCGAAATAAACTCAAACTCAACTCAAATCAACTCAGTCTAGACACGTATTGCACAGATTTTGTGTTCTTAGGCATCATATGGTCTTCAAATATGAAATATGAGTCTTATATTGGGTAAACAGTGGGTAAGATAAGTATTTGATTCCCTGGGAGGCTCTCTCACTTTTCTCACAATCATTCTTACCCACCAGTTTGAAATCTTGCATGGATCCCCAAAGCGCAGGTGTTGACTGTTGTATTTTTTACATTTATCAATTATTGCACCAATACTGCTCTCTTTCTTACCAAATGTATTGTTGGTGCTCTGTAGTTCATTCCAGTATTGGTCTAAAGTCTTGTCCTTGAGGTTAGCCTGTTGTTCTTTCCCTGGGGGTTTGAATGTGTAACAGGTGTATTTTATACACATACGAGTTGAGATTACCGTAGTAGTCATTTCTTAAAGGGGAACTGCACTTTTTTTGGAATTTTGTTTATCGTTCACAATCATTATGAGGGACATGACGACTGCTGTGTTTTTTTTGCATTCTAAATATTAAATAAATGCGATCAAACACCTCTTTTGAGGTTTTATAATCATGACGTAAGTATATATGTTATGTAGTAATAGTTGTATTCATAATAACATTAATATTGACATATTTTGATCATTTTAGGCATGCATGGGAAAACGCATCACTGATTATTATTACTCACAGGAGACTTTATGAAAGCCAACAAACATGACAAAACATCACTTACTGTACAATGTCTGCTGTCATAAGGGTGCTGACTGCTGGGATGTTCATATATTCCCATTTAGGTGAAGAATGACTTATAATCAGTTTATCTAAATGGCTGTCAAAGTGTACCAACTTGTCGGAATACCTACTCAGAGGTCTCATGTCCAGGTGAGATGCATGGTTTATCATCTAAAATAAACCTACAGGGAGCAAGGAAGCGAGAAAGCAGCAGAACACTCGATGATGTAAACATAGAAACACATGGAAGTGATAATAACACTATCACTATCCATCCATCCATTTTCTACCGCTTATTCCCTTCGGGGTCGCGGGACACTATCACTAATACTTGGTTAATATTCAAATCACAAAATGTATATGAGGTATTGTTGGCGCTTTTTGAATAGTTATTTATTGGACTTAATAGGTGAAGTAGAGGAGCTCCCATCGGCTCTGCAAATAAGCAGACTTTTATTTACGTTTATTTAATATTTAGAATACATTTTTTTCGTCATGTCTTTCGTAATTATAGGGAACAAAATTCCCCCAAAAAGTGCAGTTCCCCTTCAAAATAACTCAGCATATAAATAAATACATTTAAAATAAAAAAATACCAATTTTATTTTGTGAAGAACACAAAACATACTAAACATCACTCAACAAAATATAACTTTAAACGTGCAAAACAAAACCAAAGCGGCATCCATGTGAGGTTTTAGTGAAGCTCGGCATTCAAAAAAAACAGTGGCCTCAGCTTTGAGGGGCTGATCCTGTTTCTCCTTTCTGGGTGTATATTTCTGGGAGGCTACAAAATACACGCCCCGCTACCACCACCTTGTAGCGTCCCTGAAGCGTTAGTGCTGCAAAGGGTTTTGGGTATTTGTTCTGTTGTGTTTATGTTGTGTTACGGTGCGGATGTTCTCCCAAAATGTGTTTGTCATTCTTGTTTGGTGTGGGTTCACAGTGTGGCGCATATTTCTAACAGTGTTAAAGTTGTTTATACGGCCACCCTCAGTGTAACCTGTATCGCTGTTGATCAAGCTTGCGTTGCATTCACTTGTGTGTGCGTGCAGAAGCCGCACATATTATGTGACTGGGCCAGCACTCGTTGGACTGGATGAAAAGCGGACGTGACGATTTTCGGGAGGGGCGCTGAAATTTGGGAGTCTCCCGGGAGGGTTGGCAAGTATGAGAATTAGCGGTGAGTGCGGTGTTACCGCCAACCGCCGCTGTATATAATCGGCGGGCCAGCTCTAGTGTTAATTTTGGCCCGCGGGCCAGGGTTTGACACCCATGCTCTATTTGTACTGTTAGGCGACCAAAACATTAGGAACAGCTCTTAGCAAGTCGACACAACTGCATTTATACTTTATAGGGGAAAATGAAACGGGTCATACAAATATTTTATGTCATTTTATTTTTTTTATAAAGCTGTTTGATGTGTGAATGTCCCTAATGATCGCCACTATCTGCTTGTCTTTCAGCTCTTTGGAGTCTTCTGGGCTGCTTACAGCGCTGCTTCACTGCTTGTTGGCGACGAATTCAAGACCAAGAAGCCTCTTCTCATATATCCCATTTTCCTTTTGTACATTTACTTCCTGTCGTTGTACACCGGGGTCTGACGTTCGATATGGACCTTTTCATGGACACTAACCCACGAGCAGAAAAGCCGTTCTTACTTTGGAACCAGGAATGATGTATATTTCTCTGTTAGATTGTAGACTGTGGGGATATATACAGTGTGTGTATATATGTATGTATATATTTATACATTATACACACACTTATAGTATTTCCTTGTATATAGTTTTGTCTCGTCTTTGTTCAATAAAAAGCATCTGTTTTAAACTCTGCAGCCCTCTCCTTACTGTTTATGTCGAACAACTCAAGTCCTGGTCTTGTTCATTCTAAAAAAATTAAAAGTGTCATAAGTCAATGTCGACATACAGTGAAAGTAAAAAATTATTAGACCACAAAGAAGTTTGGAACATTTCTCTACAATGTTTGCAATATTTGTAACTTTTTATAGTAGGCAGCTAAGTGCCAGTTATATCTAAATGTCCTCCAATAAACACACAACGTTGTTTTTTTCTTGTATTTCAGTCATTTGCAAAAGGTAAACATAGTAAGCTATAGGCTACTAAGAGCTGGCAGCTACACCACAGCTAAGCACACAAGCTAGACATTTGAAATGAATCAATGTTCCCTCTAATTTTTCATGTGTGTGAGCAAACGCACAAACACCCTGAGCATTCAGTGGAATACAGACGTGCACACTGTGGTCATACCAGCAACACATTTGTCTCAAACCTGACATAACAATTTAAATGTCTTATTATTATAATCAAGTGACAGTAGTCAATTTCAAGAGATTATTTTCTAATGTATGTGATTTGGCCCACTTAGATATATATATATATATATTAGGGCTGCAGCTAACGATTATTTTTCTATAGATTAATCTATAGATTATTTTTTCAATTAATCGGTTAATCTATAGATTATTTTTTTCGATTAATCTATAGATTATTTTTCCTTTTACCGATTATTTTTTTAATTTAAAATTAAGATGAAAAAAATTAATTTAGGCCAGTTTTTTCAAAAGGCATGGCTTTTCTTTACAAAAAAAAAAGTATGGCCACTCAGTCAACATTGAAAACATGGCAAAACATTCTGTAACACTGTAAACATTTGTGCCAATCTAAATATTCTGGAGCACTGTAAACATTAAGTATTGCTTTTCAAATGTGCAAAATAAACATCCAGTCCAACACAGTACACTATAACCAATTCTACTCATTCCAGTGAGTGACTAACAGTTGTAATGAAGAAAGGTTAGCATGTCTACATGCTCTGGGGTGAGGCTGGTTCTTTTCTTGTTTACAATATTCCCAGCAGCTGAAAATAGGCGCTCAGAAGGGGTCGATGTGGCTGGAACTGAGAGGTAAGACCGAGCCAGCATTGCCAGATTTGGAAACCTTGCCTGATGTTCTTTCCACCATTTTAATGGGTTTTCATCCTTGGAAATGGGGAATTCTCCAAAATAAGACACTAACTCGTTTCTGACCATTTCAGCATCATTACTGTCATTGTTGTCTTCCTCATTGTTGCTGAGTTCATCTGAATCTGAGCCAAGAAGTGCGTCTAGTAAAGATACAGGCCGCCTGTCAGCATCTGGTCTTTCCACTTGCATTGCTGTGCCCTGTTGAGCGTGTGTCTCCTTTTCCCTTCTTTTCTCCTCCAGAACTATTGCATGCAGCTTGTATTGAACTTTTAAACACTCATCTGCAGTCAGGAATTTCAGCTTCCTGAATCGTGGGTCAAGTGCAGCTGCTAATATGCACACATTTGGTCCATCATCTTTGAATGTGGTCTCGGCTTCCCACCTGGATGTTATCTCACGTGCAGCAGTGACCTGGAAACACTTGATTGATGCATTTTCAAAAGCAGTTTGTGTAGCCTTCCGAAGCCCTTTGACCAGCAGAGGGACAGCGGAAACTGTTACATAAGATTCTCCACTCAGGTACACAGTTGCACATTCAAAAGGTTTCAGAACTTGTTCAAGTTCTTCAAGCAAGCTCCACTGGTCAGCCTTAAGATCCAGAAAATGCTTCCCTCTTTGAGTGACCTCCGGATCTGACAGAGTTGCTGTTATTGGCCACCTCTGCTCAAGCAGGCGACTAATCATGTAAAAGGAACTGTTCCATCTCACAGACACATCTTGTATGAGGCTGTGGTCTGGAGAACCCATTTGTTTTTGCTTAACCTTTAGTTTTGTACTGGATAGCTCACTTTTTCTGAAGTGCTCGACCAAACTTCTTGCTGCTCCTAAAGCTCTGCTGATGTGGTTGTCCTTTAGAGCATGGTTAACTACAAGCTGTAGAGTATGGCCAACACATCTGAGGGATGAAACACCATGTCTTTCCTCAAGAACTCTTAAAGCTGCAACAACATTTGCAGCATTGTCATGTACAATGACTTGTACTAGTTTTATGTTTATTTCAAACTTATTGACAACATCCTCAATCCAAGAGGCAATGTTTTCTGCAGTGTGCTTTTCATTGAGGGGCATTGTTGTCAAGTTAATTGAGGTAAGCTCCCACTCATCATTAACAAAGTGAATGGTGACACCAAGGTAAGCTTCAGTGGCCATACTTGTCCATGCATCAGTTGTGAGTGTCAGTTTTCCTTTCACATTTTTCAGGATTGCTTTGACTTCATTCATTTTCTTTGTGTATTTTTGCTCCATAAGCTTAGTGAAGTGGGTTCTTGATGGTAGTGTGTAGCCAGAGTGAAACCGTTTGATCATTTTTTGAAACCCTTCCCCTTCTACCATATTTAATGGCCTCATGTCTATGACCATCATTTCCAGGACACCATCAGTCAGGTCAGCGGCCACTTGGGGTGTGCATTCAGTCCCATGCCTCTTTGGAAAAAAATCCTGGACACTGCTTTGTCGTTTGCTGCAACATAAGAGACAACAATTAATTTTCATTTTAAATATACCCAAATACAGCTTACTTTAATACAAAAGGTTAATTAAACTACACACATTATCTTGTTAAATTGGTTTAATAACACAACAATGATAGTATGATTAAAGTGAAGTTAATTGTTCGTTTGTACATAGTATATGTAACTGTTAATGTTGTAAAAGGTATTTGCACAACTTATTAACGTTAACGTTAAAGATAGTATATGTAACTGTTAATGTTGTAAAAGGTATTTGCACAACTTATTAACGTTAGCGTTAAAGATAGTATATGTAACTGTTAATGTTGTAAAAGGTATTTGTACAACTTATTAACGTTAGCGTTAAAGAGGAGCGCGTCTTTGTAAACACTGAACAGGCACGCCAAACGCGCCTCTCAGAGCAAAACGGTGCTTTAGTTTATGAATTTACAACGCAGATACAAATGACACATTCATGTTTTTGTGTAATGATGACAACGTATACTCACGCGGATGATTGACTCGTTGATGGTGATGGGAAGAACGCTGTCGGATGTTTTCTTTTTAGATGCTCGTTCATAGCCGTTGTGCTGCTGTGATACGCCATTTCCGCTCGACACAGTGTGCATAAAACAACATTATTAGGCCGTTTATTAAAATACTCCCACACTTTTGACGACTTTTGGCGTGTTTTTTTCCCCTCGCTCGCATCGTTTGCTCTGCGCTCCGCCTTGACAGTGGTGTGACGTAAATATGCGACGCGCCGACGCACAAAAATGACGTCGACGTATTAACGTAACCGATGACGTCGACGCGTCGTTTCAGCCTTAATATATATATATATATATATATATATATATATATATTTTTTTTTTTTTTTTTTTTTTTTTTTTATCAGCTATGCACTATAGTATTTTATGCCTGGGTGGGGGTCCTGCTTTGGAAAGATTGTGTACCCCTTTCAGAGATCACATTTAGTTACCCTTAAAACATTCACATGTTGCATGAGATGAAGTGTTTATTAACTTTCTGTCCGTAAAATAAATATTTTTATTAGCAATTATGTAGTCCTGTAACATAATTTCATGATTAATATCCAAAAAAATAACATTCTTAACAAATGACAGTAGAATAAGCACACTGATTGAGGAGTCATAGTAAAACGACCTGAAATTTACACTTTACGTGTAGTGTTGGAGTTGTCCAACTTTTTGTGTGGCCATAAACGCACCAGTGGCTAATTGCCGTAGTGTATGTGTTGGTGCAGGTGAGAGAGAGAGCAAGAGGCTGCTGTTGATATAACAGATGACGAGTTGCTTTTGGCTTGGTTTGTACGGTAGACAACGACCAGTTTTGCTAGATAAAAAAAAGTATTTTACACATTGTTGTGGTGTGGTTATGGCCGACAAACAATTTCGCTAAATAAAGGGACCGATGGAATTCCTGTCCTCCTTTTAAGTGTCTCCACAGACGTTACAATAATTTAACAGTGTTGACAAACATTGTTTTCATCTGTTGTGGCCGGCTTATGTCACCTGTTACTCACAGTTGCATTGCAATATCATACAAAACAAACAATTTGTTTATTTTGTTTAGAGTGGGATTTTATTTTTTGCGCAGCATAGATTTGCTGTGCGCAGAGGACGCGTGAGCAGTGCGCAATTGCGCAGGTGCGCACCTTAGAGGGAACGTTGAAATGAATGTCTTCAATTAAACAATATTGCAGTCTAAACCAGCACATTTGTCAATATAAACAAGTATCAAACAATTATAGTTGCATATTACTTACACCGTGTATGGTGCGGCTGGTGTTCTGCTGACCTCGACTGCGGATGTTGTGGATCGGTGGAGGGAATACTTCGAAGACCTCCTCAATCCCACCGACACGTCTTCCTATGAGGAAGCAGTGCCTGGGGAATCTGTGGTGGGCTCTCCTATTTCTGGGGCTGAGGTTGCTGAGGTAGTTAAAAAGCTCCTCAATGGCAAGGCCCCGGGGGTGGATGAGAACCGCCCGGAGTTCCTTAAGGCTCTGGATGCTGTGGGGCTGTCTTAGTTGACAAGACTCTGCAGCATCGCGTGGACATCGGGGGAAGTAGCTCTGGATTGGCAGACCGGGGTGGTGGTTCCTCTCTCTAAGAAGGGGAACCGGAGGGTGTGTTCTAACTATCGTGGGATCACACTCCTCAGCCTTCCCGGTAAGGTCTATTCAGGTGTACTGGAGAGGAGGCTACGTCGGATAGTCGAACCTCGGATTCAGGAGGAACAGTGTGGTTTTCGTCCTGGTCGTGGAACTGTGGACAAGCTCTATACTCTCAGCAGGGTCCTTGAGGGTGCATGGGAGTTTACTCAACCAGTCTACATGTGCTTTGTGGACTTGGAGAAGGCATTTGACTGTGTCCCTCGGGAGATCCTGTGGGGAGTGCTCAGAGAGTATGGGGTATCGGACTGTCTTGTGGCTGTCCGCTCCCTGTACGATCAGTGTCAGAGCTTGGTCCGCATTGCCGGCAGTAAGTCGGACACGTTTCCAGTGAGGGTTGGACTCCGCCAAGGCTGCCCTTTGTCACCGATTCTTTTCATAACTATTATGGAATTTCTAGGCGCAGTCAGGGCGTTGAGGGGATCCGGTTTGGTGGCTGCGGGATTAGGTTTCTGCTTTTTGCAGATGATGTGGTCCTGATGGCTTCATCTGGCCAGAGTCTTCAGCTCTCTCTGGATCAATTCGCAGCTGAGTGTGAAGCGACTGGGATGAGAATCAGCTCCTCCAAGTCCGAGTCCATGGTTCTCGCCCGGAAAAGAGTGGAGTGCCATCTCCGGGTTGGGTAGGAGACCCTGCCCCAAGTGGAGGAGTTTAAGTACCTAGGAGTCTTGTTCACGAGTGAGGGCAGAGTGGATCGTGAGATCGACAGGCGGATCGGTGTGGCGTCTTCAGTAATGCGGACGCTGTATCGATCCGTTGTGGTGAAGAAGGAGCTGAGCCGGAAGGCAAAGCACTCAATTTACCGGTCGATCTACGTTCCCATCCTCACCTATGGTCATGAGCTTTGGGTTATGACAGAAAGGACAAGATCACGGGTACAAGCGGCCGAAATGAGTTTCCTCCGCCGGGTGGCGGGGCTCTCCCTTAGAGATAGGGTGAGAAGCTCTGCCATCCGGGGGCAGCTCAAAGTAAAGCCGCTGCTTCTCCACATCGAGAGGAGCCAGATGAGGTGGTTCGGGCATCAGGTCAGGATGCCACCCGATCGCCTCCCTCGGGAGGTGTTTAGGGCACGTACGACCGGTAGGAGGCCACGGGGAAGACCCAGGACACGTTGGGAAGACTATGTCTCCCGGCTGGCCTGGGAACGCCTCGGGATCCCCCGGGAGGAGCTGGACGAAGTGGCTGGGGAGAGGGAAGTCTGGGCTTCCCTGCTTAGGCTGCTGCCCCCACGACCCGACCTCGGGTAAGCGGAAGAAGATGGATGGATGGATGGAATTATTGATTTGCAAAAAAATATTTTTTGGACCAATTAGGTAAAGTTGCAAAATTTCCCACGGCACACCAGACAGTATCTCACTGCACACTAGTGTGCCACGGCACAGTGGTTGAAAAACACTTGTCGTACAGTGTGTAGATGACTATTGAAGGTTGTTGTTGTCCATCCATCCATCCGTTTTCTACCGCTTGTCCCTCTCGGGGTTACGGGGGCCTCTATTTTATTTTATTTGATTAACTATTAAAAACAGAAGATTACAAACAAAATATACATGCCGTATTTTTCTGACCATAGGGCGCACCAGATTATAAGGAGCTCTGCTGATGAGCGGGTCTATTCAGGTCTATTTTCATACAAAAGGTTTACCAGATTATAAGGCGCATTAAAGGGGTCATATTATGATTTTTTTCAGGATTTATACTAACAATACATGGTCATTGGTATATATCGTATATATGTTATAGACATAATATAATATATCTGTATATATATTATTCTTTACACATATTATGTATATATTCGTATACATATACATATACATATAGGAGTCACTGGCTAAGCCAGTGACTCCTAGGAAAGACTGGGTGGCAACCAAGAACAGTTTGGTCGACTACTGGAGAGACAGTTGGCAGCTTGGAAAGACGGCACCCGGGACAGTATGGGTTAGCACCCCAGCCTGTATCTTTTGTGAGAAAGAACCCAAATAAGCTACGGAACACCCTACAGAGCAACACCCCCAGGAGATCCCGAGAGGGGGGGAGGATGAGATCTCCAATCGGACGGCCCAAAGGTTAACGAACCCCGCAAACGAACTGACTACGAGTATGACATGTATCTGCGGCAAGCTGGGCAAAAATCAACGTGGCTTAAGAATCCATCAGGCCAGAATGAAATGTTTGGAGCGGGAGAGCGAGGTTCAACGCACAGGTCCTGGACCTGGTGAGACGCAGGAGGAGCCTGGACAGGAGACACCCCACAGATCCCAGTCCCTCCACGTACCGGAGTCTCTCAATCCCAGCAGAGTAGTTCCACAGCAGCGGATTAAATGGCCCCAAGCAAACAGACGGAGCGAGTGGCTGCAGTTTGATGAGGACGTGTCCAACATAATCCAAGCCACAGCTAAAGGAGATGTCGACAGCAGGCTCCAGGCAATGAGTACCATCATCGTCAGCTATGGCTCAGAAAGATTCGGACGGATGGAGAAGGGCAACACTGAGGCCACCCCCTACACCATGAATCGCAGAGCCACTAAGATACATCAACTGCGCCAGGAGCTTCGAACCCTCAGGAAACAGTTCAAGAGAGTTTCTGAGGAGGACAAACAACCTTTAGAAGAGCTGCGCAACATCCTGCGGAAGAAGCTGACAACTCTCCGCAGAGCAGAGTGGCACAGGAGGCGTGGAAGAGAGAGAGCTAGGAAGCGAGCAGTCTTCATTGCCAACCCCTTTCGGTTTGCTAAACAGCTGCTCGGGGACAAGCGCAGTGGCCGGCTTGAGTGCCCAAGAGAGGAAGTGAATCGCTTCCTCCAGAATACCATGAGCGACCCACTGAGGGGACAAGATCTAGGACCCAACAGAGCGCTCATCAGCCCTGCTCCACCAACGGCAGAGTTCCAGTTGACAGAGCCCAGTTTGAAGGAGGTTGAAGAGGTCATCAAGGCAGCCCGCTCAGCATCTTCCCCGGGCCCCAGTGGTGTACCTTACCTCGTCTACAAGCGCTGTCCAGGGCTTCTCAAGCATCTGTGGAAGACCTTGAAGGTGATCTGGCGAAGGGGGAGAGTGGCCAACCAGTGGAGGTGTGCAGAGGGAGTATGGATCCCCAAGGAGGAGGACTCGAAAAACATCAACCAGTTTCGGACTATATCACTTCTGAGTGTGGAAGGGAAGGTGTTCTTCAGCATCGTCTCCCGAAGACTGACCGAGTTTCTCCTCAAGAACAACTACATCGACACTTCAGTGCAGAAGGGGGGGATTCCTGGAGTCCCCGGCTGTCTAGAGCACAACGGTGTCGTCACACAGCTCATCAGAGAGGCCCATGAGAGCAGAGGGGAACTTGCTGTGTTGTGGTTGGACCTGACTAACGCCTATGGGTCCATCCCACACAAGCTAGTTGAGCTTGCGCTACACCGCCACCATGTTCCCAGCAAGATCAAGGACTTGATCCTGGATTATTACAATAACTTCAGGCTCCGGGTCACTTCTGGGTCAATAATCTCTGACTGGCATCGCCTTGAGAAGGGAATAATAACAGGATGCACCATCTCCGTTGTCCTTTTTGCACTGGCGATGAATATGGTGGTAAAGTCTGCTGAGGTGGAATGCAGAGGGCCTCTGTCCAGATCAGGTGTTCGACAGCCCCCCATTAGAGCCTATATGGATGACCTTACCATAACAACAACATCAGTACCAGGGAGCAGGTGGATCTTGCAGGGATTGGAGAGGCTCATTGGGTGGGCCAGGATGAGTTTCAAGCCCGCAAAGTCAAGGTCCTTGGTGCTGAAGAAGGGGAAGGTGGTCAACAAATTCCGATTCTCAATCTCAGGAACGGTCATTCCATCCATCACGGAGCAACCAGTCAAGAGCTTGGGAAAGCTCTTTGACTCCAGCCTGAAGGACTCTGCTGCTATCCAGAAGTCTACTGAAGAGCTTGGAGGGTGGCTCACCAAAGTAGACAAGTCTGGCCTACCTGGTAGATTCAAAGCCTGGATCTACCAGCACTCCGTCCTTCCCAGAGTCCTGTGGCCTCTCCTTGTATATGCAGTCCCAGTAACAACAGTGGAATCCTTTGAAAGGAAGATCAGCAGCTTTCTGCGGAAATGGCTGGGTCTCCCACGCAGCCTCAACAGCGCTGCTCTGTACGGGACAAGCAACATCCTGCAGCTACCCTTCAGTGGGCTCACTGAAGAATTCAAGGTGGCACGCACAAGAGAAGCCCTACAGTACAGAGACTCCAGGGACTGCAAGGTGTCATCAGCCGGGATTGAAGTGAGGACAGGAAGGAAGTGGAAGGCAGAAAAGGCAGTGGAGGTGGCTGAGTCACGCCTTAGACAAAAGGCACTGGTTGGGGCCATAGCAACAGGGAGAGCAGGCTTGGGCTACTTCCCAAAGACCCAAGTCAGCCAGGCCCGGGGCAAAGACAGACGACATCTACTCCAGGAGGAGGTCCGAGCAGGCTTGGAGGAAGAGCGAGTGGGCAGGGTAGTGGGACTCCGGCAACAGGGGGCATGGACAAGATGGGAGGGCACGTTGCAGCGCAAAGTCACCTGGTCAAACATCATGCAGGCAGACCTCCACCGCGTCCGGTTCCTCGTGGCAGCAGTCTACGATTCCCTCCCTAGCCCAGCAAACCTCCATGTTTGGGGGAAGAGCGAGACACCCTTCTGCTCCCTTTGCTCCGGAAGAGGCTCCTTGGAACATCTCCTCAGCAGTTGCCCAAAGTCTCTGGCTGATGGTCGCTATCGCTGGCGTCATGACCAGGTGCTCAATGCAGTTGCTGAGAGCATAGCCTCAGCCATCAGCAGCAGCAAGCAACATCATGCGCCAAAGAAGGCAATCTCTTTCATCAAAGCTGGGGAGAGACCTCGTGCACGTCCAAAGACAATAACAGGACTCCTTCACACAGCCCCTGATTGGCAGCTACACGTTGACCTGGGAAAACAACTGAGGTTCCCCCAGCACATTGTAAAAACATCTCTACGGCCAGACATGATCATCATCTCAGAGGCTTCAAAACACCTCATCATGCTGGAACTAACAGTGCCTTGGGAGGAGCGGATTGAGGAAGCCAACGAAAAGAAACGTGCCAAGTATCAGGAGCCGGTGGAGGACTGCTCGGGCAGGGGCTGGAAGACTTTCTATGAGCCAATAGAAGTTGGTTGCCGTGGCTTTGCAGGACGCTCCCTCTGTAAAGTGCTTGGCCGATTGGGAGTCAAAGGGGCGGCCAAAAGGAGGGCCATTCAATCCGCAAGTGAAGCGGCAGAGAAAGCCACGAGGTGGTTGTGGCTGAAAAGGGCAGATCCGTGGGTTGCTACTGGGACACAAGCAGGGACTTGATCACCCCGGCTGGGTCGCCTGGACGAGGGTGTCTGATGTTGCGAGACCCGAAACACCCGATGAATCCAGGATACATCACTGATGATGTGTCCCAGTGCATCCAGGAGATGTATCTTTCAAGTGTACACATATTATGTATATATTCGTATATATGTTAGATTTGTTTATCGCTATATTAGTCTCTTTATACCTGCATTGTCCTTTCCATCCTTACACTTTCCATCATTGTAACTGAGCTACTGTGTTGAACAATTTCCCTTGTGGATCATTAAAGTATGTCTAAGTCTAAGTCTAAATGTAATCCCAAATACACATCAGCATTTACAAATAGGTAAGAACATTTATTTTTGTATAATAGTGCGAAACAAAACTTCAGATATTGTCTTCTAATAGGTGCTCTTTTGGGGTCCTTATACACACACCATAATAATACCTGTATGTTGAAGCACAGTACGTCCGACTACTGTAGCCATAATGTTCCAACTAAAACATTTTGACAGATTTTTGAGCACTGTGTGTAAGGCTCTAGTTTCTCAATGAAACGTCAAAGTTTTAGGCTCGCTTGCTAACCAAAAACCCAAATGTAAACTGTGTACAAATTAAGAACAAGAAGTATGTGTTAGTAATTGCTGTGAAGTAGAAAGGGGTAGGATTAGATAAGCTCTATTCTTCTTCCTACTCCTTTTCGGACATGTTGTCATGAAAATATAAGAAAATACTGTATGTGTCAGGTTCAAACATAGATGACATCTATTAAACAGACAAGAAGCAAGGAATTAAACAGAGACAGGATTCAATTTAGCTCAATGAGGAGAAACGTCTGGGCTGTACTCTTGTACAGTCTTCCACCACGCTCTGACGAAAGGAATGCACGCCTCCTCTTTGATTGAGACTTTCCCTGATGACATGGCAACAGCTGTTTCTAAGGGGAGAGGGGTTCGTAAACAGCGGTTGCCCTCGGTGACAAAACAGTTCAAAGAAAAGATGCCTGGAGCTTGTGCCAGGTCCTGCTTCCTCTCCACTTTGTAGATCTCGGGTCAAGACAAGATCTTCCTGTGGATTACAATAGATCAAAGAAACCGACACCTTCATGTCGCTTCCCATCGTACACAGTGGAGTTTTACAAGCCTTTTGCTTGGTAAGATCAAAGACAGCTCATGTAAACAGAAAGTTTTGTGATAACTTACATACAGTTATTCTGACGATATGTACAATATGTGATGTATCATATTGAAACCATAAACATGTTCGAAATAAACTTCAAACTTGTACTTGCTAACTCCATTTATTGAACAGGCGTCAACCTGCAGTCCTCACGTATCTTTAATGTGTGACTGCCATCTACTGGTCACACTTATCATTACACCATGTACCAAATAAAATTGCTTTGAGGTCAGTAAGCACAACCAGAATTAATACGTACATACACCGCCTTATAGTCCGAAAAATTCAGTAATAGTTCACACCTGCAATCTTTTAGGGTGCCAAATGTAAAAATTCAGTCACACTTTGCTAGCAGATATATTTTTCACATTTAACACTCTTTTCTCTCATTCAGCTCTTTTCATCACATTGAAGTTTTTATTAAATGGTGTCTTTAAATGTTCTATCTAAACGTTAAAAGGGTCATGTCATGATATTTTGTTCTACATTTAAAACACTTCCTTGTGGTCTACCTCAGTGTTTTTTTTGAGCCAAGGCGCATTTTTTTCATTGAAAAAATCCAGAGCCACACCACCGGCAGAAATCATTAAGAAATGAAACTCAGTTGACAATAAAAGTCGTTGTCGCAATTGTTGGATATGAATTTAAACCATAAACAAGCATGCATCACTATAGGTCTCGTCTCAAAGTAGGTGTACTGTCACCACCTGTCACATCACGCCGTGACTTATTTGGAGTCTTTTGGTGTTTTCCTGTGTGTAGTGTTTTAGTTCTTGTCTTGCGCTCCTATTTTGGTGGCTTTTCCTCTTTTGTTGGTATTTTCCTGTTGCAGTTTCATGTCTTCCTTTGAGCGATATTCCCTGCACCAGCTTTGTTTTAGCAATCAAGACTATTTAAATTGTTGCTATCTTTTTTTGTGTGGACATTGCTGATTGTCATGTCATGTTCGGATGTACTTTGTGGACGCCGTCTTTGCTCCACAGTAAGTCTTTGCTTTCGTCCAGCATTCTGTTTTCGTTTACTTTGTAGCCAGTTCAGTTTTAGTTTTGTTCTGCATATCAACCGATATATGCAGTCGTGGAATTAACACATTATTATGCCTAATTTGGACAACCAGGTATGGTGAAGATAAGGTACTTTTTAAAAAAATTAATAAAATAAGATAAATAAATTAAAAACATTTTCTTGAATAAAAAAGAAAGCAAAACAATATAAAAACAGTTACATAGAAACTAGTAATTAATGAAAATGAGTCAAATTAACTGTTAAAAGTTAGTACTATTAGTGAACCAGCAGCACGCACAATCATGTGTGCTTACGGACTGTATCCCTTGCAGACTGTATTGATATATATTGATATATAATGTAGGAACCAGAATATTAATAACAGAAAGAAACAACCCTTTTGTGTGAATGAGTGTAAATGGGGGAGGGAGGTTGTTTGGGTTGATGCACTAATTATAAGTGTATCTTATGTTTTTTATGTTGATTTAATTAAAAAAAAGATAATAATAAAAAACCGATACTGATAATAAAAAAAACGATACCGATAATTTCCGATATTACATTTTAACGCATTTAACGCATTTTATCTCTAATATTTAGAGTATATGCAAATAACAGAACAGGAACAGACTTAATAAACTGATTAAGAGCGCTGTAAACAACGTGATCATGGTCATATTAGGTTGCTTCCTGCTCCCGACATGTGTTCGAAACAATATGTCTACTATTCAGTATCATAGTGAACTAAATGGTAAAAACATGGGCTGTCAGGGCCAGCAAGGCCTTCTCAGCTGGCCTAACATAAATTATGATCATAAATTGATAAAAGTTAATGTAATTTTTTCATTTACTTTCTCTAAGTGGGAGTGGAGCTAGACTCTCTGGTGGTGGTGTCAGAGAGGAGAAGTCTAGCAAAGCTCCTAGCCATTATGGACAACACCTCCCACCCACTATATTCGGACCTGGCGGGGAGAATGAGCACGTTCAGTGGAAGGCTCAGACTCCCAAAATGCAACACGGAACGACACAGGAAGTCCTTTATACCGACAACCATCAGACTGTATAATGCATATGTTCCTTTTTGACTGTACTTAAATGTATAATAGGCTGTATTTATATTATTCACATGTGAATAATGCTGTATAATAGACTGCATTTATATTATTCACAAGTGAATAATGCTGTATAATAGACTGCATTTATATTATTCACAAGTGAATAATGCTGTATAATAGACTGTATTTATATTATTCACATATGAATAATGCTGTATAATAGACTGTATTTATATTATTCACATGTGAATAATGCTGTATAATAGACTGTATTTATATTATTCACATGTGAATAATGCTGTATAATAGACTGTATTTATATTATTCACATGTGAATAATGATGTATAATAGACTGTATTTATATTATTCACATGTGAATAATGCTCTAATATAGAATGTACGGTATTTATATTATTCACAATGCTGTATAATAGACTGTATTTATATTATTCACATGTGAATAATGCTGTATAATAGACTGTATTTATATTATTCACATGTGAATAATGCTGTATAATAAACTGTATCTATATTATTCACATGTGAATAATGCTGTATAATAGACTGTATTTATATTATTCACATGTGAATAATGCTGTATATCCATCCATCCATCCATTTTCTACCGCTCGTCCCTTTTGGGGTCGCGGGGGGTGCTGGAGCCTATCTCAGCTGCATTCGGGCGGAAGGCGGTGTACACCGTGGACAAGTCGCCACCTCATCGCAGGGCCAACACAGATAGACAGACAACATTCACACTCACATTCACACACTAGGGCCAATTTAGTGCCGCCGATCAACCTATCCCCAGGTGCATGTTTTTGGCGGTGGGAGGAAGCCGGAGTACCCGGATGGAACTCACGCAGTCACGGGTAGAACATGCAAACTCCACACAGAAATACCCCGAGCCCGGGATTGAACTCAGGACTACTCAGGACCTTCGTATTGTGAGGCACATGCACTAACCCCTGTGCCACCGTGCTGTATATGTACATATATGCTGTATAATAGACTGCATTTATATTATTCACATGTGAATAATGCTGTATAATAGACTGTATTTATATTATTCACATGTAAAAAATACCTAAGTGTTTATTGTTTATTGTGAGCGAACTGTGGGGCTGAATTTCCCCCAGGGATCAATAAAGTACTTTCTATTATATTATATTCTATTCTATTCCATTCTAAATATCTAAAAGTATTCATCATATTCTCTTCATGTCATATTAGGCTCCAGTGTTGCTGTTTAGGTTAGAGCTTTTAGCTTGTTGCCAGCGCTGGATGAAATCTGTCTTCTGCATCAATGATGCGGCGGTCTGTTCAGCGTAGGTGAACAAGGCACACACAGTTGATAGACAGTTGCGATAGCCAATCAGATCAAGAGTTATTACCAGTAGGCCTTCCAAGGTAGTCACACGTTGAACCCTTGAACGTGACTTTCACACCTCCTGTGATTGGATACTGTTGCGTTTGGACCAGATGTTCCTCCAAGGGAATTTAAGTTACTGGTCAATCCCAAGTTCTTTTGATGACACATAAACTGAGTTTAAATTATCACCAGAACAGAATAGGTATTTTGTAATTTATTTTCAAAGCTTTGAAGATAGAGACCAGCCTAGGACAACACATTCAATTGTGCAGCTAAGTTGGTCTGAAACCCTTACGGAAGTGCTGTGTTCTTCAATATATCCCTCGCCCCCACCCTCCAGAAGTAATACACAAGTCAATTGTTCTACTCTGAGAAGAGACAAGATAAGAAAAAAGGGTATTGCTACTCCCTGCATTCCAAGCTCAAGGTAGTCCACAGTGTACCCTCGGTCATGAGATTGAGAAAAAATAGAAAGAGCACAAAGAGAAAACACTAGTTATTTCAAACCTGACTATAGAAAGAAATAACTCTTAAATATGGATATTTAAGAGTTATCTATCTATCTTCGTCAATACTCACTTGTGACTCACAAGTGAGTATCCAGTCACACGGTGTGAGCTGTGAGAGCAGGAAGTGCCGCACCGGCGCTATACCCAGCTCACAGAAAAATCCGATATCTACTCGCTTTTTTAACCCACGAGAAAGGAGAACAAAACGCTAACCTGTCTGAGCCGGGGAAATGGTTTGTCCGCCACTTCCAATCAAATCCAACAACTATGAGCAAGCACCCCTGGCTTGCAAACTGTGAGTTCAAATGTTTTATTTCTTAATTTTTCACATTTGTTATGTTTTTTTTTTACAATTATTTTAATTCTGACTGTACCACGTAGATACAGTATGTTTTAATTGCTGATGCGGGTTTATTGATTTTTAAATGAGCAGGAAAGTAGCCCGTTTTGTACAAACCCTGTTTCCATATGAGTTGGGAAATCGTGTTAGATGTAAATATAAATGGGATACAATGATTTGCAAATCATTTTCAACCCATATTCAGTTGAATATGCTACAAAGACAACATATTTGATGTTCAAACTGATAAACATTTTTTTTTTTTTTGCAAATAATCATTAACTTTAGAATTTGATGCCATCAACACGTGACAAAGAAGTTGGGAAATGTGGCAATAAATACTGATAAAGTTGAGGAATGCTCATCAAACACTTATTTGGAACATCCCACAGGTGAACAGGTGGGTGCCATGATTGAGTATAAAAGTAGATTCCATGAAATGCTCAGTCATTCACAAACAAGGATGGGGTGAGGGTCACCACTTTGTCAACAAATGTGTGAGCAAATTGTTGAACAGTTTGAGTAAAACCTTTCTCAACCAGCTATTGCAAGGAATTTAGGGATTTCACCATCTACGGTCTGTAATATCATCAAAGGGTTCAGAGAATCTGGAGAAATCACTGCACGTAAGCAGCTAAGCCTGTGACCTTCGATCCCTCAGGCTGTACTGCATCAAGCGACATCAGTGTGTAAAGGATATCACCACATGGGCTCAGGAACACTTCAGAAACCCACTGTCAGTAACTACAGTTGGTCGCTACATCTGTAAGTGCAAGTTAAAACTCTCCTATGCAAGGCAAAAACCGTTTATCAACAACACCCAGAAACGCAGTCGCCTTCGCTGGGCCTGAGCTCATCTAAGATGGACTGATACAAAGTGGAAAAGTGTTCTGTGGTCTGACGAGTCCACATTTCAAATTGTTTTTGGAAACTGTGGACGTTGTGTCCTCCGGACCAAAGAGGAAAAGAACCATCCGGATTGTTATAGGCGCAAAGTGTAAAAGCCAGCATCTGTGATGGTATGGGGGTGTATTAGTGGCCAAGACATGGGTAACTTACACATCTGTGAAGGCGCCATTAATACTGAAAGGTACATACAGGTTTTGGAGCAACATATGTTGCCATCCAAGCAACGTTACCATGGACGCCCCTGCTTATTTCAACAAGACAATGCCAAGCCACGTGTTACATCAACGTGGCTTCATAGTAAAAGAGTGCGGGTACTAGACTGGCCTGCCTGTAGTCCAGACCTGTCTCCCATTGAAAATGTGTGGCGCATTATGAAGCCTAAAATACCACAATGGAGACCCCCGTACTGTTGAACAACTTAAGCTGTACATCAAGCAAGAATGGGAAAGAATTCCACCTGAGAAGCTTAAAAAAATGTGTCTCCTCAGTTCCCAAACGTTTACTGAGTGTTGTTAAAAGGAAAGGCCATGTAACACAGTGGTGAACATGCCCTTTCCCAACTACTCTGGCACATGTTGCAGCCATGAAATTCTAAGTTAATTATTAGTTGCAAAAAAAAATAAAGTTTATGAGTTTGAACATCAAATATCTTGTCTTTGTAGTGCATTCAATTGAATATGGGTTGAAAAGGATTTGCAAATCATTGTATTCCGTTTATATTTACATCTAACACAATTTCTCAACTCTTATGGAAACGGGGTTTGTACACTGTTGAGGTGGTTCAGCGCCCAGTCGTGCACAAATGTGTTTCTGTATAGTATTTTCCCAGCCGTGGTCATGTGGTGACATAAATTATGGTATCTTGAGAGTTTTATGAAAGTCAGACTAAGTAGGACATCACTGCCCAGCAGGCACAAGACATTGATACAACGTTGATTATACATACAGGTCCTTTAAAACTGCCTTTGAAACTTTGCAAAGTAGATGTATTTCTAAATTGAGACAACGTCGATGTCCAATATTGGTGTCACGGCTGTTTACACCAAGCCGTGCCCTTTTGTTGGTCTTCTGCTGTGATTTTGGTTAGTTCCTGTCCTGCGCTTTTATTTTGCTGACTTTTCCTGTTGTGTTGGTGTTTTTTTCATGACCGCTTCACACATCTTTGACTGAGCACTGTTTCCCTTCACCTGCGGCTGATTGGCAGCCAGGCCACACCTGGTGTCCTCAAGTCACTGCTGGAGTATTGTCAGATGTTTGCTGTTCCCTGTCTCCAGTTCTCCTGTATCCTGTTTGCCTATTTCTTGGTTCCTGTTGTCCTGGTCCCTTATTCCTGGTTTCCTGCCTGATTCCTTTGAACATTAAAAGGTCATGTTTTCCTCCATCACGCCTGCCATCTCTGTATCTTGGGGTTCGTCACCACCAGCACTACCTGACAGTTGGATCCACGTTGTTGGTTGGGAAATGAACACATTTCAATGGTCAAATCAGCGTCAGAACCCGACATTGAATGAACGTTGTCAAAAAGTATGTTGTTTTAACGTTGTATTTGTGTTGTAAAATATTGGTTGCAAAATGACCACATTTCAATGGTCAAATCAACTACAGAACCCAACATTGATTAAACGTCATCAAAAAGCATGTTGTTTCAAAGTTGTATTTGAGTTGCTCAATGTCAGGACCTAATTCAACAAGTTCTCAACCTTGTTTTAATGTCTTGTGCCTGCTGGGAAATCCCCCCACTGGATCATAGTGAGTGTGAGTTGAAGTCATCATTACTTCATTTACTTCCATTTCCATTTTCCAAGATGCAGAAGCTCTGTGCTCTTACATATCCTCCTCTTGTGTTCTTGATGTGTTTTTTGCCTTTTGGTTGGGGCCCTTCGGGTCTGCGCAACAAGGGTTTGACACTTTCTGACTTCTGGCTTTTTGGTGCTTTTTTGTGAACTTTTGGATCTACCTCAGGGGAGGCTTTTGGCCATGTCTGCACCGGAGACCAGCTGGAGTCCGAGTGGAGAGATCTGCGGGGCTGGTGCTGAGCGCCAGGACGGACAAGCTTCACAGTGTCATGGCTGAATGAGCGGGTATCGGACACCCGGTCTCCTTAGATGTATCCTCGCTCATCAATGCGGACTGGACACTGGCCGAGAATTAGTGGGCGGCCGAGGGTGGAGTCGGCTCC
This sequence comes from Nerophis lumbriciformis, assembly GCF_033978685.3. Classification (NCBI taxonomy): domain Eukaryota; kingdom Metazoa; phylum Chordata; class Actinopteri; order Syngnathiformes; family Syngnathidae; genus Nerophis; species Nerophis lumbriciformis. Next base: position 53,909,430 of record NC_084549.2, on the reverse strand, counting down.
CTTGGTTGCTTTGTTGGGTCTGCTCCCATCTCTGGCCATGCTACCCCCACCCCAGCAGACAATGGAGTGGAACACCGCAGAGGCCACCACAGTGTATATGTTGTTTATTATTTTTTAGTTTTTGTTTTTACTTTTGTAGCTGTATGTAGAAATGTCTGGTTGCATCAGCTATGCTTTTTTTAATGTCTTTAATGTCCTTTGTGTTCTTTGATGTTTGATGTTTCCCTCTTACACACATGCTTATGTGTGCTATGGCTATGAGGTTTTTTCCCCCTTGGCCTCAGTCTGGATCCCCTCTCCAGGGGCCCAGGGTTGGACTGAATCCCCCCCCCACCAGCGTTTACCTGTTTCGTACCTTTTTTGTAAGGGGCGCCAGAAGTTGGCAGACCCGTCAGCGATCCTGTTCTGTCTCCCTGTTCTGTTTGTCTGCTCTTGAATGGGATTTTGCTGAAAGTCTTAATTTTCCCTCTGGGATTAATAAAGTATTTCTGATTCTGATTCTGAGACGGGGCCCGCAGATGGACCAGTTTACGGAGCTCTGGCCAAATGAGATTGTATTGGACACTTTAATCTCCCTGGACGGATTCTCGCTCGTCCGCTTGGACTGGACATTGCTAGTGGGCAGCCTAGGACAGAGTTGGCTCTCTTGTTTGCTTTGTTGGGTCCGTTTCTGTTTCTGGCCATGCTGCCTCCCACTCCAGCAGACGATGGAGCCCTGCTGAGGCCACCGCAGTGGGTCTTGAAGTGGTGTTTTTGTTTTGTTTTGTTGTTTTTCTATGCATGGTGCAATCATATGTGTGCAATAGGTCTCATTTATTGCTAATTTTTTTGTCAGGAAGTGGTCTATGGAGTGGTTGTTTTCCCGAGATGCATGTGAACTTGGACCGGACATGGCGTGAAGGTAATGACATCTTTTATTTTAAACACTAACAGACTACAAAAAAGGAAGCAAACAAAAGGCGCGCACAATGGCGGAGAACAAACTTGACTAATAAAAACAAAACTTGCACAAAGACAGAAAATATGAACAATAAACAAAAACTTACTTTGCATGGAACTATGGAACAAGCAGCGTGAACTGAGCATGAAACCGTAAACATGGCATGAAGCAGAGTGATGTCGCCAGAAAGACAGTCTGGCAACTGGAAGCTTAAATAATAGTGACATGATTAGTGACAGCAGATGCGTGACTCAAAATGTGAAAACGTGAGACAAGTGCGTGACATGACGATGTGAACCAGGTGAAACTAATGGTTGCTATGGTGACAAAGCAAGGGAGTGAAAACAGGAACTAAAAAGTGTCCAAAAACCAAGCAAAACATAACTAAACAAAACATGATCACAGACATGATGGAGCCTCCCCCCTTACGGACAGATCCCAGATGTCCAAAAACACACAAAAAAACAATGATCTAGAGTCATGGGAGGGCGGGAGGGGGACTTGGCGGTGGGTCGCCAGACCACGTGTCCTCGAATCCACCGGGGCAGAATCAGGTGACGGCGACGCGTACACCACTGCTGTACCTGACGCGGTGGGCGACCCAGGAAGGGCCACATCCATGGCCGACAAGGAGGTCGGCGTACCTGGCGTGGCGGACGCCCATGGAATGGCCACATCCTTGGCCGACGAGGAGGTGGGGGCGTTGTCGTCGTCGTGGCAGGCGGCGAAGCTTGGCGTGATGGTCGTGGCGTGGCGAAGCTTGGCGTGGCGCGTCAGGCGGCGGACCTGGGCCTGGCGGGTCTTGGCATGGCGGGTCTTGGCATGGCGGGTCTCGGCATGGCGGGTCTTGGCATGGAGGGCCTTGGCATGGCGGGTCTTGGCATGGAGGGTCTTGGCATGGAGGGTCTTGGCATGGAAGGTCTTGGCATGGAGGGTCTTGGCGTCGTGGAGCTGCGACTGGCGGCACTTGGCGTCGTGGAGCTGCGACTGGCGGCACTTGGCGTTGTAGAGCTGCGACTGGCGACACTTGGCGTCGTGGAGCTGCGACTGGCGGCACTTGGCGTGGAGCTGCTACTGGAGGAACTTGGCGTGGTGGAGCTTGGCGTGGTGCTGCTAGGCATGTTGCTAGCCTTGGAGCAGGGCGTGGAGCTAGCCATGGCGTAGGTGCTAGCCTTGGTGCTGGTGCTAGCCTTGGCACTGGTGCTAGCCTTGGGCTGGCGGCTTTGGCTTGGCAGGCCGAAGAACTGGTGGTGGCGGCCGTGCTAGAGGCTGTTGCTTGGCATGACACTGAACAGCTCCCAGCCCTAGCCCCCCCCCCCCCCCCCCCCCCCCCCCCCCCCCCCAAGGAGCGGATACCAGACGCGCTCCCCGCGGTCTGGAACTGTCTTTTGGGGTGGGTGGAGGGAGGTCAGGAGGGGGGGCAGAATCTTCCCCTTTAAATTGTCCACAAAGTCTTTTTATTTCTACCTGCGATCGAGTGGGCAAAAAAAAAAAAAAGATTTTTGTGACGTGGGCGGGGCTTGAGTCCTCGGGGGCAGGGCATGAAATTTAGATGGCTGTGACTGACTTGCTATGATTTTTAGAAACATGTCCTGATACTGATGGATCTTGGTCTTAAAGTTTTTTCTTGGGGCCGGGTGATCGAAAGAAAAATTATTCAGAAAAAAAAAATCCTGATCTGTGATGTCATCCTTGAGCTGCGGGGCTGGCAGCAGCCTGCTTCCGCCCGGAGTGGGAGGAGCCTGCGGGAGCGCCGCGTGCTGTCCGCTCGCCTTCCCTGACGTCCTTGGTCTGGAGCGGCCCTTCCGGGACTGCGGTGACGCAGCGTCGTCCTCGGACCAAATGGAGCTAATTGGAATTAGCTTGCCATTTGGCCCCCACGTCAGGTCTCGCTTCGCCATGGTTCCTAGCGACTCCCACTTTCCTTCCTCGTCATGACCGCTACCGCCTACCCACCCCTCAACCTCGACCCCCCCGCCCCCCAACCCCGCCCACTTCAACCTCCTCATGCTCTCTCATGTCCCAAAATTCCAAGCTGCTGTTTTGAGGCATGTTAAAAAAAATAATGCACTTACCGGTACTTGAATTGATTGACCCAACCTGTTTTTTGTGCCTTTAAAAAACAGTTAGAACTTTACTTTAAAGCGCTATCTACAAAATCCAAAACCAGTGAAGTTGCCACATTGTGTAATATGTCATTAAAAAAAGAATACAATTATTTGCAAATCATTTTCAACTCATATTCAATAGAATAGACTGCAAAGACCAGATATCTAATGGTCGAACTGAGAAACTTTTTTGTTGTTGCAAATAATCATTAACTTAGAATTTAATGGCAGCAACAAGTTGCAAAAAAGTGGGCACAGGCGCATTTTTACCACTGTGTTACATGTCCTTTCCTTTTAATAACACTCAGTAAACGTTTGGAAACTGAGGAGACTAATTTTTTTAAGCTTTTCAGGTGGAATTCTTTCCCATTCTTGCTTGATGTACAGCTTAAGTTGTTCAACAGTCCGGGGGTCTCCGTTGTGGTATTTTAGGCTTCATATTGTGCCACATATTTTCAATGGGAAACAGGTCTGGACTACAGGCAGGCCAGTCTAGTACCCGCACTCTTTTACTATGAAGCCACGCTATTGTAACACGTAGCTTGGCATTGTCTTGCTGAAATAAGCAGGGGCGTCCATGATAACGTTGCTTGGATGTTGGATGACAACATATTTTGCTCCAAAAGCTGTATGTACCTTTTAGCATTAATGGCGCCTTCACAGATGTGTAAGTTACCCATGTCTTGGGCACTAATACACCCCCATACCATCACAGATGCTGGCTTTTCAACTTTGCGCCTATAACAATCGGAATGGTTCTTTTCCTCTTTGTTCCGAAGGACACGACATCCACTGTTTCCAAAAACAATTTGAAATGTGGACTCGTCAGACCACAGAACACTTTTCCACTTAGCATCAGTCCATCTTAGATGAGCTCGGGCCAAGCAGGCTGCGTTTCTGGGTGTTGTTGATAAATGGCTTTCTTTGCATAGTAGAGTTTTAACTTGCACTTACTGTTGTAGCGACAAACTGTAGTTTCTGACAGTGGTTTTCTGAAGTGTTCCTGAGCCCAAGTGGTGATATCCTTTACACACTGATGTCACTTTTTGATGCAGTACCGCCTGAGGGATCGAAGGTCCGTAATATCATCGCTTACGTGCAGTGATTTCTCCAGATTCTCTAAAACGTTTGATGAAATTACGGATGGTAGATGGCGAAATCCCTAAATTCCTTGCAATAGCTCGTTGAGAAATGTTGTTCTTAAACTGTTCAACAATTTTCTCATGCATTTGTTCACAAAGTGGTGACCCTCGCCCCATCCTTGTTTGTGAATGACTGAGCATTTCATGCAAGCTGCTTTTATACCCAATCATGGCACCCACCTGTTCCCAATTAGCCTGTTCACCTGTGGGATGTTCCAAATAAGTGTTTGATGAGCACTACTCATTTTTCTCAGTCTTTTTTGCCACTTGTGCCAGCTTTTTAAAAACATTTTGCAGGCATCAAATTCCAAATGAGCTAATATTTGAAAAAAATAACAACATTTTCCAGTTCGAACGTTAAGTATCTCGTCATTACAGTCTATTTTAATTGATTATAGGTTGAAAGGCATTTGCAAATAATTTTATTCTGTCTTTATTTACCATTTACACAACATGCCAACTTCACTGGTTTTGAGTTTTGTACCTCTAACAACCAAAAAGCTGTGAAAACTATGATGCTATTCTCCAAATTTAAACTATTTACAGAACTTGTGTGAGCTTATAACTATACACATTACTACATATATATATTTTACATTCTACTATAATTACTTTATTGAATTGTTGAATTGAGGCTGTATTGTACTGTTTTATACTGTTTTTTTTTATTTGTTTTAATTGTTCATATGTTTGTTTGTAAATGTTGAACTTTATAAATAAAGGTGTATATACCAAAAAAAAGTTACCATGTTGGGATTTTAGATGCAACATCCGGGTACTGACGGTGTACTGCGTGTGATTGTATACTTTTCAATGTGAACCCACTTATGATCGCTAATTGCTGAGTAAGTACGTAAGTGCACCAATGGAGACACGGCCAATCATTTGAACCCACACCACAATGAGTGTGTGTAATTGTCAGGCAAAATATATATTAAATGAGTCAGCATTCTTAATTTTCTTCAGTAAAATAAAAAGTACATATACTATAAAATATTGGTGTTAAATCACTCCAACGGGAAACATGATCCCCCCAATATATATTATTATTGCCTGGTAATAAAAGTGTTTTTTAAATCACACACATCACAAAAAAGCCACACAAAACCACTAAACACGTCAATTGTCCACCTTTACACAGGATAGGATGAAACTTTGTTGATACAAAAGTGGACATTGTTGCCGGGAAATGGCGGAGGATGGGCATTAATAGGTACAAAAACAAATACAATTCTTACATTAAAACTAAAAAACAACAACATTAATAACAAATAATTAGCTCTCATTCGTACGCAGAAGTATCGCGAGAGTACCAATGTGCTAAAATTGCTATTTTCTAACAGACAGCTAAGCCCGCCATTACTTTCTCAATGCGAAATAATCATGACATAAATACAACAATAAGTATAATTCTTAAATAAACTACATCACATTACATTAATTACATAAACTGTGTGACCTCCCCGGTTGGCACGCGGAAAACAACGCAAGTAGTATATACCAGAATTCTTTTTCAATTTTTTTCATTTTTATAAACCTTTATTTATAATATGCAACATTTACATACAAGCAAATAAATAATAATAAACAAAACAAGTACAGAAACAGTACAAAACAGCGCCAAGGGGTTGTAAACTCAATAAAGCAACTAAAATAGAATACAAAATATATATATATATATATATGTAACAAAGTGTAAAGCCACAGGCTCACACAATTTCCGTAAATAATCAAAATTTGGAGCACAGCATCATAGTTTTCACAGCTTTTTGGTTGTTAGAGGTGGAAAGCGTTTTAAAGTAAAGTTCTAATTCTTTTTTTAAGGCACAAAAAGCAGGTCTGGTATTGAGAAACTTACTTTTAAGAATATAAAACTTATAGCCAATAGTATGAGGTTGCAAAGGTAAAATTCCTTTTCAAATTTTCTTTTCATACTGTGTAAATCCAAATAGCACATCTTTAAAACAAAGCACACATTTGTCATGAATATTGTCCAGGATGAAACGACAGATGCCCTGTTTTTTATACCAGAAATGGGAGATCTCAAGTATTGTATTTTCGTTGGCACGCGGAAGTATCGCGAGATTTACCAATAAAAACTTCGTCTGACTGTCATGTAACAGACAGCTAAAGCCGCTAGTACTTTCTCAACGCGGAAGAATCATGACATAGACTTAGACTTAGACTTAGACTTCCTTTTTATTGTCATTCAAATTTGAACTTTACAGCACAGATAAGAACGAAATTTCGTTACATAAGCTCATGCATAGTGCAGGATAAAAAAGCAACAAGGTGCATATATAAATAAATAAATATATATAAATAATATATATATATATATATATATAAAATAAATAAATATATATAAATAAATAAATAGATTACTGTACAGATAAATGTATTGCACTTTTCCACGTTTATGGATGTATGTTTTATTGTCTTTTTTTATTCCAGCGAGTTAATCCATTTTGGGGGGAGTTGAGGGGATGATTTAATTATGATGCGTTGAGTCTAACGGCCTGAGGGAAGAAGCTGTTACAGAACCTAATAAGTATGATTCTTACATAAACTACATCACATTACATTAAGTACATGAACTGTGTGACCTCGGCATTTGACACGCGGAAAACAGCGCAATATTCATAGTTTTTAATACCACAAATGGGAGACTTCATGTCTTGTATTTTCGTTGGCACACGGAAGTATCGCGAGATTTACCAATAAACTTCGTGTGACTGTCATGTAACAGACAGCTAAGGCCGCCAGTACTTTCTCAACGCGGAAGAATCATGACATGAATACAACTATAAGTATGATTCTTACATAAACTACATCACATTACATTAATTATATAAACTGTGTGACCTCGGCATGTGACACGCGGAAAACAACGCTTTATTCATAGTTTTTTATACCACAAATGGGAGACTTAGTATTGTATTTTCGTCGGCACACCGAAGTATCGCGAGATTTACCAACAGGCTACGCTAGCTTCGTGTGACTATCATGTAACTGACAGCTAAGCCGTCAGGACGTTCTCAACGCTGTTGGTGAATAGCCGCTGCTACGCTGACGGGAAGCAGCCACAGAAGGGGTCGGCAGTGGCGGAGGAGTGACAGTGTGGAGTTAGTCCTCTAGATTTACTTCTATTGACAGTGTCAACGCTTCCTAACAAAACCAGGAAGGGACGGGGTAAAGGGGGAGAAATAGGGAAAGATGGCGGCCGCGGCCTCGCCGGGCTCCGGCTCGTCCACCCCCTCGGACTGGATTGTACGGAGAGACGGCTGCCTGCGTTGCGACGAGGAGGGCCTGCGAAGCCTCTCCTACCACCCGACCCTCAACGCTATCCTCGCCGTCACCAGCCAAGGGGGCATCAAAGTCATCGACGGCACCTCCGGGGCCATCCTCCAGGCTTCCACGCCGCACGGTAAGCAGCCGCACAAACCCGCTCGTGATCGTCAACACCGGGGCGAGAGTTGGAGCTAAGCTACCGCTAGCAGTGATTAGCACTTGAGTTTAGGCCTAATTAGATGATTTGGACACAAACGCAGGTATGGCGTGGGCTATGTTTGACACCATGTCGGAAGGTTTCGTTATGCAGTTTCCATTGTTTACAAGTCACTGTTTAGGACACATCCGCCGTGGAAGCTAACATAGAACCGAAGCTAATAGCTTCAGCTTCCCTTAGCACTCTTTTAGGTGCACAGCGCAACCTTCTACCAGCCATGTCTGCTCCCTCAGCAATAACCTATCATCTCCAGGGTTGTTCTAATGCAGGGGTTTTCAACCTTTTTTTTTTTAGTCAAGTCATATTTTTATCATTGAAAAAATCCGAAAGGCACACCACTAGCAGAAAACAAAAAAAAAAAAAAGGAAATTCGGCAGCATTGACAGTAAAAAGTCGTTCTTGCAATTGTTGTATATTAATTTAAACCATAACAAACCATGCATCACTATAGGTCTTGTCTCAAAGTAAGTGTACTGTCACGACCTGTCACATCACGCCGTGACTTATTTGGAGTTTTTTGTGTTTTTTTTATTAGTTTTTGTCTTGCGCTCTTATTTTGGTGGCTTTTCCTGTGGCAGGTTTATGTCTTCCTTTAAGTTAAAGTCCCAATGATTGTCACACACACACACTAGGTGTGGTGAAAAGTGTCCTCTGCATTTGACCCATCCCCATGTTCACCTCCTGGGAGGTGAGGAGAGAAGTGAGCATCAGCGGTGGCCGCGCTCGGGAATCATTTGGTGATTTAACCCCCAATTCCAACCTTTGATGCTGAGTGCCAAGCAGGGAGGCAATGGGTCCCATTTTTATAGTCTTTGGTATGACTCGGGGTTTGAACTCACAACCTCCCAGTCTCAGGGCGGACTCTATAACCACAAGGCCACTGAGCTGGCTATAAAGCGCTATTCCTCGCACCTGTTTTGTTTTAGCATCGACTATTTAAGTTATAACCTTCTACCAGCCATATCTGCTCCCTCAGCAATAACCTATCATCTCCAGGGTTGCTCTAATGCAGGGGTTTTCAACCTTTTTTTTTTAAAACCAAGTCACATTTTTTTCATTGAAAAAATCCGAAAGGCACACCACTAGCAGAAAACAGAAATAAAATGAAATTCGGCAGCATTGACAGTAAAAAGTCGTTCTTGCAATTGTTGTATATTAATTTAAACCATAACAAACCATGCATCATTATAGGTCTTGTCTCAAAGTAGGTGTACTGTCACGACCTGTCACATCACTTTGACTTATTTGGAGTTTTTTTAGTGTTTTCTTGTCTGTAGTGTTTTAGTTTTTGTCTGGCGCTCTTATTTTGGTAGCTTTTCCTGTGGCAGGTTCATGTCTTCCTTTATTGATTATTGATTATTAATGATTGTCACACACACACACACACACACACACACACACACTAGGTGTTGTGAAATTTGTCGTCTGCATTTGATCCATTCCCATGTTCACCCCCTGGGAGGTGAGGGGAGCAGTGATCATCAGCGGTGGCGGCGCTCGGGAATCATTTTGTGATTTAACCCCCAATTCCAACCTTTGATGCTGAGTGCCAAGCAGGGAGGCAATGGGTCCCATTTTTATAATCTTTGGTATGACTCGGCCAGGGTTTGAACTCACAACCTCCCAGTCTCAGGGCGGACACTCTAACCACAAGGCCACTGAGCTGGCTATTAAGCGCTATTCCTCACACCTGTTTTGTTTTAGCAATCACGACTATTTCAGTTATAACCTTCTACTAGCCATATCTGCTCCCTCAGCAATAACCTATCATCTCCATGGTTGCTCTAATGCAAGGGTTTTCAACTTTTTTTTTGAGCCAAGTCACATTTTTTTCATTGAAAAAATCCGAAAGGCACACCACTAGCAGAAAACATAAAAAATAAATGAAACTCGGCAGCATTGACAGTGAAAAGTCGTTCTTGCGATTGTTGTATATTAATTTAAACCATAACAAACCATGCATCACTATAGGTCTTGTCTCAAAGTAGGTGTACAGTCACGACCTGTCACATCACGCCGTGACTTATTTGGAGTTTTTTGGTGTTTTCTTGTGTGTAGTGTATTAGTTTTTGTCTTGCGCTCTTATTTTGGTGGCTTTTCCTGTGGCAGGTTCATGTCTTCCTTTAAGTTAAAATTAACTTAAAAGTCCCAACGATTGTCACACACACTAGGTGTGGTGAAATGTGTCCTCTGCATTTGACCCATCCCCATGTTCACCTCCTGGGAGGTGAGGGGAGCAGTGAGCATCAGCGGTGGCCGCGCTTGGGAATCATTTGGTGATTTAACCCCCAATTCCAACCTTTGATGCTGAGTGCCAAGCAGGGAGGCAGTGGGTCCCATTTTTATAGTCTTTGGTATGACTCGGCCGGGGTTTGAACTCACAACCTCCCAGTCTCAGGGCGGACTCTCTAACCACAAGGCCACTGAGCTGGCTATTAAGCGCTATTCCTCGCACCTGTTTTGTTTTAGCAATCACGACTATTTAAGTTATAACCTTCTACCAGCCATGTCTGCTCCCTCAGCAATAACCTATCATCTCCAGGGTTGCTCTAATGCAGGGGTTTTCAACCTTTTTTTTTTGAGCCAAGTCACATTTTTTTCATTGAAAAAATCCGAAAGGCACACCACTAGCAGAAAACATAAAAAAAAAACAAAAAAAAACTCGGCAGCATTGACAGTAAAAAGTTGTTCTTGCAATTGTTGTATATTAATTTAAACCATAGCAAACCATGCATCACTATAGGTCTTGTCTCAAAGTAGTTGTACTATCACGACCTGTCACATCACGCTGTGACTTATTTTGAGTTTTTTTGTGTTTTGTGTTTTAGTTTTTGTCTGGCGCTCTTATTTTGGTGGCTTTTCCTGTGGCAGGTTCATGTCTTCCTTTAAGTTAAAGTTCAGTTAAAGTCCCAACAATTGTCACACACTCTTGGTGTGGTGAAATGTGCCCTCTGCATTTGACCCATCCCCATGTTCACCTCTTGGGAGGTGAGGGGAGCAGGGAGCATCAGCGGTGGCCGCGCTCGGGAATCATTTGGTGATTTAACCCCCAAATTCAACCTTTGATGCTGAGTGCCAAGCAGGGAGGCAATGGGTCCCATTTTTATAGTCTCTGGTATGACTCGACCGGGTTTGAACTCACAACCTCCCAGTCTCAGGGCGGACACTCTAACCACAAGGCCACTGAGCTGGCTATTAAACGCTATTCCTCGCACCTGTTTTGTTTTAGCAATCACGACTATTTAAGTTGTTGCTATCCTTCTTTGTTGATTGTCATGTCATGTACGGATGTACTTTGTGGACGCCGTCTCAGCTCCACACACTAAGTTTTTGCTGTCGCCCAGCATTCTGATTTTATTTACTTTGCAGCCAGTTCGGTTCTAGTTTCGTTTTGCATAGCCTTCCCTAAGCTTAAATGCCTTTTCTTTTGTGGCATTCCCCTTTTGTTTCCTTTTGGTTTAAGCATTAGATACCTTTTTACCTGAACGCTGCCTCCCGCTGTCGTCTGCATATTGTGATCACGACAACAAACCATGTTCCCGACATCTACAAAACAATTAGCTACCTGCTGCCACCTACTGATATGGAAGAGTATAACATGGTTACTCTGCTGCACTCTAGACAGCGCCGACACTCAACAACGGCACAATATTTGCGGATTATGAAAAAATATTTTTAACCCAATTAGGTGAAATTACTTAATCTCAGACGGCACACCAGGCAGTGGTTGAAAAACACTGGTCTAATGTAACAGGCATGCAATAGTACAAGAATGGAGTTGCTATTGCCAGTTGTAGTTGTTGACGAAACATTGCACATAGCTTAAACAGCGTCGTGTTAATCATGTTTCACTTAGGGTGTGTTCATACTTGTAATTTGTGGTCCATTTTGCTCTGTTAGTCTGGTTTGCTTGGTCAACTGTGAAGGCATTCAGAAGAATCAAGGATCGGACCAAAACCGGCGGACTCGGACCCCCCGAAGGATGGGTCCCGGTCCACTTGCAAGTTAACTCTAGTGCAGTGGGTCCTCAAACTTTTTTCCACCAACACCTGTCTCTCCAAATACCACCATGATGACCAGCATTAAAATACAGCACCTTAGTAGTTAAAGTTAAAGTAAAGTACCACTGATAGTCACACACACACTAGGTGTGGTGAAATTACTCTCTGCATTTGACCCATCCCCTTGTTCCACCCCCTGGGAGGTGAGAGGAGCAGTGAGCAGCAGTGGTGGCCGTGCTCGGGAATCATTTTGGTGATTTAACCCCAAATTCCAACCCTTGATGCTGAGTGCCAAGCAGGGAGGTAAAGAGTCCCATTTTTATAGTCTTTGGTATGACTCGGCCGGGGTTTGAACTCACAACCTACCAATCTCAGGGCGGACACTCTAAAGATAATCATTAAAACAGGGCAAAGGTTTTATTTAACAAGTATATTTTTGGCCACTGTAACATACACACACTGCAATAACGACATCAGCAATGTTTCTCCATTACAGTACATATTTACACTTTGGCATACCACTAGATAGAGCCCATTTATCACCAGTAGCAGCGTTGTGTATAAAGAGAGTATGGCAAACTTAAGAACAGGCGCAATGACTGCTACCAAGTTCGTATGCGGCTGGCTATGCTCGGATGCATGCAATTGTTGTCGTTTTGACATTAGTTTTTCTGATGAAATAAAACAAAATAGTACAAAAATTAAATAGTCTGGAAAACACACAAGACTTTGTAACTCCACATAGAGTTGTAAACATACTCCAGCTCATTAACTTAAAATAAAACACGCCTTTATTTTGTTAAAGTGTAGTGTACTTTTGTAGTTATTTCCCCATATTTCTGCACAATAACTCCGATATGGTAACACTGGTGAGCAGTTGAGAATATGGAGTGAGTTTTTGTTCAGAACATATTTTGCTTTATTCATTATTGATGTATTTCTTGGCACTATATGTTGTATACATTATATGAAAATTCCAGTTAATTTTCTCATCTATTATCACACCCAAAATTTGGTTTATTTTACTCATTCAATGTCCGTTTATTTGTATTTGTGTTTGACTTTCTTTTCGACTGCTACCGAATTGCATTATTTTTACAGAGATTCAAAGATAGTCTGTTTTTGTCAAACCATCTCTTAAATGTATAACTTTTTTTTGTTAATATTTGTATTACCTTCTGCGTGTTCTCTCCTGAACAAAACGCAGACGCTGTGTTGTGTTTACCTGGCACAAGACACCAATGTGTGGCTCTCCAGTGTTGTTCGCAAACCTTCACTTCCCATACTTGTTTTCTTTCCAGGTTGTGGGGAAAGCAATGTAAAATATTTCCACAATTCTCGCAGGTGGAGCAGCCCCATGGTGCATAGGAGGGCATTCATACACGTAAAAAAACTAACGAGGAAGCGCCACAAACACATAGCATCAGCTCAAAGTTGATAGTACTAATGGCGCCCTGTCGTCATGTGAGTGCCTTTTGACCAGGTCATTGAGGAGATTGCCTGAAACCGAGTTGGCCATACTCTCTTTATACACAACTCTGACTATTGGTACGTGTACCACATACTTGCCAACCCTCCCGGATTTTCCGGGAGACTCCCGAAATTCAGCGCCTCTCCCGAAAACCTCCCGGGACAAATTTTCTCCCAAAAATCTCCCGAAATTCAGGCGGAGCTGGAGGCCACGCCCCCTCCAGGTTTATTGTTAGGCAGTTTCATTAACGTCCTCCCAGCGCGGCAACAACACACAACAACAGCAGTCACGTTTACGTCTACCGTAAAGCAGTTCGTCTGCCGTAAACAGCAATGTTGTGACACTCTTAAACAGGACAATACTGCCATCTAGGGCTTTTAGAGAGTGCAGTGCACAACTGCGCACACAACAAGGAGACGAAGCAGAATGCATCATCAGAGAGGGTGTTCAGCATGGTTAGAAAAATAGTGACAGAGAATAGAACAAGGATGGACAATTCAACCCTTAACTCAACAATGAGTAGATGAGTGTTATGTGTGTGTAAATAAATGAACACTGAAATTCAAGTATTTCTTTTATTTATATATATATATATATATATATATATATATATATATATATATATATATATATATATAATAAAATATATATAGCTAGAATTCACTGAAAGTCAAGTATTTCTTATATATATATATATATATATATATATATATATAAAATGTGTGTATATGTATATATATATCTATATATATATATATATATATATATAATAAAATATATATAGCTAGAATTCACTGAAAGTCAAGTATTTCTTATATATATATATATATATATATATATATATAAAATGTGTGTATATGTATATATATATCTATATATATTTATATATAATAAAATAAATAAATATATATATATATATATATATATGTATATATATCCATCCATCCATCCATTTTAGCTAGAATTCACTGAAAGTCAAGTATATATATATACATATATATATATATATAGCTAGAATTCACTGAAAGTCAAGTATTTCTTATATATATATATATATATATATATATATATATTTATATGAAATACTTGACTTGGTGAATTCTAGCTGTGAATATACTCCTCCCCTCTTAACCACGCCCCCAACCACGCCCCCGCCCCCACCCCCCACCTCCCGAAATCGGAGGTCTCAAGATTGGCAAGTATGGTGTACCACAGTTTAAGAATCCCTGCCTTATATATATATATATATATATATATATATATATATATATATATATATATATATATATATAATGTTAACTTGAATGACCACCAAGTATATATATATATATATATATATATATATATATATATATATATATATATATATATATATATATACTTGGTGGTCATTCAAGTTAACATTGACCCTTTTGTTGCTCTATCTATTTCACCCTTTTTTGTCAGCAGACTAAATAATGGCTGAATCCAAATTCTCCCCCTTGGCCCTAGTCTTACCCTTTAAAAATTACGGGGAAAAACGAAATTAATATACTTAAAGGGGAACTGCACTTTTTTTTTTTTTTTTAATTTTGCCTATTGTTCACAATCATTATGAAAGACATGATGACAATTTTTTTTTTAATGCATTCTAAATATTAAATAAACGTAAATACAATTCAGCTTACAATGGAGCCTATGTGAGCTCCACCATTCCGCCCATAAAATCTGATAAAAAAACATTCAAAAAGCGGCAAGGATACTCTATTTACATTTTGTGACTTGAATATTAACAAAGTATTAGTGATATTGGTATTATAAACGCTAACACAGACAAACTATTTAGAGCGGCTCCGTGATCACTTCCGGGTGTGCCTATCATTGGGTGGTCTGCTGTTCCCTCATTTCCTTGCTTCCTGTAAGTTTATTGTAAATAAATAAATGATAAATGGGTTATACTTGTATAGCGCTTTTCTACCTTCAAGGTACTCAAAGCGCTTTGACAGTATTTCCACATTTACCCATTCACACACACATTCACACACTGATGGCGGGAGCTGCCATGCAAGGCGCTAACCAGCAGCCATCAGGAGCAAGGGGTGAAGTGTCTTGCCCAAGGACACAACGGACGTGACTAGGATGGTAGAAGGTGGGGATTGAACCCCAGTATCCAGCAACCCTCCGATTGCTGGCACGGCCACTCTACCAACTTCGCCACTGTAGATCATAAGTCATGCCTCTCTTGAAAAGTAGATGGCTGAAGATATAATCCGACAAGTTGGGACACTTTAACAGCCATATAGGACCTGGAACTGGTGAGGACGACACAAAAAGCGCTTGTTTAAACATACATTTTTCTCATCAAAATATCACTTCCGCGTTTTTTTAATGAAATATCAAACAATAGGATCCAAACAAAATTTATTGAACACTCGCTGTTCCCCTTGCCTAAACGCCACACTGAATTGCAGGACATGGAGACAATCGGGCGCCGAAACAAGCTCACTAGTTAGCATAGTTATAAACATCGAGCTAGCTTACTAGTTGTCGCCTGCGTTCGCTCCCCGAGCCACAACGTTGACGGTTTTCTACTTTGCTGCTAATCATATTTGGATGAGTACTATTGGAACACTGTTAGTTCCGAAACAGTTTTCGTTCCAGAGTATTTGTTAGTAGCCAACAAGAAGGTATATTTTTGACGTGACAGATGCGGTTACAACACCGGAAGTATTTTACCTGGGTGGGTGTGGCTAAAGGATAGAGTTGCATGTTATTTGCATGCATGTTACGGAATTTTACATTACATTGTCAATGATAATAATGTTAGTAAATTATCTACTAAAAAAACTAAAATTATATGGCACATTACATGCAAGTGTCAAAAAGGCAGCCAAAAGAGGTTGGTGAATGAGAATACATCCATCCATCCATCCATTTTCTACCGCTTGTCCCGTTTGGGGTCGCGGGGGGTTGCTGGAGCTCTCAGCTGTAGAAATGCACCCAATTGCAGGAAATGCAGTCTCAATTTTCAAAATGTTATTTCGGGCTTGCGTGGCGGCTAGAAATGTTCCCCCTTTTTTTCGTCAGTTTTCCTCTTTTTTTTTCTTTTTTTTTCAGAGTGTGCTCACATGCTGGTTACTACTTACCATTTCATTACCATAAATAGCAGTCACCAAGCCCGCCATTAAAAGTAGATTTTTTTCAGAAAATCCATCTTTTTGTGAAGATCTGAGGTTGAAGCAGGAATAATCGTTGCACCCTCAAAGTGACTTTCTTACAGTGGAAGGCACACTGCCAAAAATCACAAAAGTTAAAAGTAAGGTACTTTTTACTTCAGATGAGGCTGAAAGTTAGTGTAGTGACTTGTCAAACAACAAAGCATTGTCCTTCATTGGGTTTCATCGTCGACATGATGTTGTAGCAAAGTAAATTGGCTGACTGAGTCATGCAAGGATGTTTGGGTAAATGTCTACCATATATGGATAACCAGCTGACGTTACACTTGAACACAATTCCAATCGGACTGTTTGGAGGAAGTCGGCAGAAAGGCAAAATTGTTTTATAAATATCTCTACAATGCCTTCGCGGTTTGATTTAAATTTTTTGGGACTTATGCAGATCCCAAATACAGATAAGCAGCACATAATTTTTTTCGTAGCAATATGAAATATCTTGAATATCACAATTTTATTATTGACCGTCAAACAAGGTACATGTATACATGTCCGTAACACGAGTGTAGGGCTGAGCGATATTGACCAAAATTCGTATCCCGATATAGTTTGGCCCAAAAACTAACCCATACATGGAAATATCCATTGACGTAACTAAATATTTCCACCATACCTTGATTTAAAATTTTGGGGATCCCAATACACAAAAACAAGTACCAACAAGAAACGTACGTTTTGCATAATGGGATCCCAACTTAAGAGGTGTTTTGAGATAAGAAAAAAGAATAAGCCTTGAAAATAATATAAGAAAAGTCAAATATAATGTCCAATCTTCTTTAAAAAAACATTTAACTTTGTTAAATTCTTCAGATAACAAAAACACAAAAGAACAAAGATAAAGTGCCCTGGTTTAAGAGGACATGTTTAAACGTCTTCAGCAACATGAAAATAATTGACCTTTAACAATGGTGTTTTTATAGGTAAACTTTATTGTGGGACATACACACAAGGATTTTAGCCAGGAACACCAACCTGTCAACTGTTTCAGGATGCTGTGTGACAGGCTGTGTTCTTAAAATTACTTTTAAAAAGTCATCAAGGATAGTTACTCGTTACTTTACCAAAAAAGTGATTTACCTACTAATGGAAATACTCTTTAATAAAGGAAATTAATTACTAGGGAAAGTAATTATTGTGTTACTTAAAAATAACTTATATCTGGCATAAAACAGTTGAAAAAATGTTCATATAAGAGCAGTGTGTATGTTTGTGCGTGTCCCTTTAAAAGATGGTGCCGGTTGCCGAGTGACGTGTGATGCCAGCCAGTTCACGCTCAGTTAGTCTCGCAGGCGTTTTAATTTGAGCTGTTTTTGTTAGCTTAGCAGGCTAGTCGCGGCAGTTTGTCGGCTCTGACAGCAGCGCTTTTGAATCTTTTGTGTTACCTCTGCTTAATAAATAAAGTTAAAGTACCACTGACAGTCACACACACACACTAGATGTGGTGAAATTACCCTCTGTATTTGACCCATCCCCTTTTTCCACCCCCTGGGAGGTGAGGGGAGCAGTGAGCAGCAGCGGTGGCCGCGCTCGGGAATCATTTTGGTGATTTAACCCCCTATTCCAACCCTTGATGCTGAGTGCCAAGCAGGGAGGTAATGGGTCCCATTTTTCTAGTCTTTGGTCTGACTCGGCCGGGGTTTGAACTCACGACCTACCGATCTCAGGTCGTACACTCTAACCACAGGGCCACTGAGCAGGTTAAATAGGGTGAATGTGCTTCCATGGCTGTATGTTCTTGTCAACAAACAGGGTATTGTTTGGGTGCCAAGTTTGTTACTTAGATTTGCTGTTCATTATTCCTTCCGACCTTTGTAGTTACTAGCGCGCAGTGCAGTTTGTGTCAAGTTTTAAGGTGGTGAAAAAAACATTGTCTTTTACTGACCAGTTCCTTCAACTAAGACCTTGTTTCTTACATGTTGGAAGACTGAGTGTGTGTGCTAGAAGGAGCGGGGTTCCCCTCTGCATGGTGCAGTGATCAGTGACACTTCCCAGTCAATCACTTATTCATTATGGTTATGGTTTAGGTTTATTTCAAACATGCTATACAGATGGTTGAACATTTTGCTGTCGTTTGATCAAATTTGGATGGAATTATTTTAAGAGCAAAATGCAATGAAAGGGTTGAAATCCCTATTCGGACACGTGTGACAGTTTTTTTTTCCAAGTCTCATGGTCTATTTTAGGCGCATTTGCGAGTAAATTTGTCGCACCATTCAGTAGTGCTGGACAAATAATCACATTTTAATTTAGATTATGGCTTCTCACAATTACAAAAACATAATCAACAAAAAAGATTAACAGGTCGCGCAACGTGCATGGTAATTCTGAAGCTTGTGATGGTGAAACAGATGGGGAGTGAATGAGTGAAAAAAATAGTTTGTCTAGAAGTTTGGAATGTCACCATGGTTGCTATTTTTTTGACACCGCCTGATCAATAATCACTAAACTTAATAAAAAATAAGGCATACTTACCGTATTTTCCGCACTATAAGGCGCACCGGATTGTAAGTCGCACCTTCAATGAATGGCATATTTCAAAACTTTGTTCATTTATAAGGCGCACCGGATTATAAGGCGCACCTATGCATCCATTAGATGGAGCTCCGCTAAAGGGAATGTCAACAAAACAGTCAGATAGGTCAGTCAAACTTTATTAATAGATTACAAACCAGCGTTCTGACAACTCTGTTCACTCCCAAAATGAATAAACAGCTGATTTACTCATGTTACGGTAAATCAAACGTTAGTGCAATCACAATATAGTAACACTCGAAATAGTGCAGAGCAATAACAATATATCAATAACTCAACGTTGCTCAAACGTTAATGTCACACAACACAACACACAAAATAAACATGTAAAGCTCACTTTATGAAGTTATTCCTCATCCACGAATCGCTCGAATTCTTCTTCTTCAGTGTCCGAATTAAACAGTTGGGCGAATACGGCATCCAACATGCCCGTCTCATCGAAGTCGTCATTAATCGAGTCAGTGTCACTGCTGTTGTCTAGCAGTTCAGTGACAATTCCTGCCTTCCTGAAAGCTCGGGCCACAGTTGAGACTGATATATCAGCCCAGGCATTTACGATCCACTGGCAGATAGTGGCGTATGTCGTCCGGCGCTGTCTCCCTGTCTTGGTGAACGTCGCCTTCTGTCATCCGTGTTCTACTGCGTGACTGATCGCTTTGAGTTTAAACTCTGCGTCGTAAGCGTGTCTCTTAATAGGAGCCATTTTGGGGTCTTTACATAAACACACAAATGGAAATAAAATGTCATATATCCCAGCATGCACCGCGCGCTTCTTCTTCTACGGGGGCGGCTGCTTACCATAGAAGAAGGTCTTCTTCTACGGGGAAAAAGAAGTTGGCGGCTGTTTACCGTAGTTGTGAGACCTAAACTTTATGAAAATGAAGTTTAGGTTTGTTGTGGCTCAATTTGGTCCATATATAAGGCGCACCGGATTATAAGGCGCACTGTCAGCTTTTGACAAAATTGGAGGGTTTTAGGTGCGCGTTACAGTGCGGAAAATACGGTAATTTCCGCGTTGACGTAACTGCGGACTGAGTCACATAATTGGCCAATAATTGGAATCAGCTGTTAAACACAGAATAGCAGGGAAAATGACATACATGTGAGTGAAATGCTGTCATAGTGAGGAGAAGAAACATTTGGTTGGGGAAATAATGTGTCCGATTCATGTGATCCATTCATCCTAGACATACTGCACCTAGTGCTGTACCAAACAATCGGTCACTATAAACAGCGACTAAACTAGGAAGCTAAAGCTAGCAAGAACAATCCATACACCCACAACACATCTCATCTACGTGTGTTGTTCTGAACAACATCATTCATGTAACATCAATTTACAAACCGTAGCCGCAACTTGAGAGGCTCTTTTTTTTAATTTTTTTTTTTATACAGCCTCAAGCCTTATTACTTGTCAAGATCAGAACAACAACAAAGCGCACTTCCCTCCTTCACAATAATAGCACAGTGCGCCATAATCGGTCTGACTGCGCTAACAAAATAAAGGTTTCAAAAAAGTACCTTACACATGCATAATGTACTTAAAGCACTTATTGATACAATTACACAATTATTATGCTTTGACCTAAAACACTGGTCAAAATTGTCCAAAGATGTATTGTACCAATAATTGTGAGGATTTTTTGCATTTAGTTAACAAACATTTTATTATGTTATTTTACACATTAAGCACACACTCTATGGTGGTAAAATACGTGTAAAAGGTAAAAAAAAACTTAATTAAAAACAATTTAAAAGGAAAAACAGAATTTTTTAAATTTTTATATTGCTATTTTATTGTTATTGTTATTATGAATATTTATTTGCTGTGGTTTATTTGTTACTCATTTATATCCAGTTTTTATTTTAACTATATTTAAAGTTCAGTTTTGGTGGTACAATAAATACTCATAATGATTTCAAATTATTGAATAATTGTGTAATTAATCATGATTATTATTTTTGCCATAATCGTCCAGCCCTACCAACATTAAATGAATGAACACGTTGTCTAATTGTTTCCACTTTCTTTAGTTTTTCTCTTACCAAAACGTTTTTGATATGTCCAAGGGCCCCTGCTCAGCTGGTCCTATTGCTGGCCTAGCTATTTGGGGAGCATCTTAATCTGCTGAAGTTTGCTCGCGTTATCACTTCATGCAGATGAGGACAAATTGTGGTGGAAGGAACGCACCGTGGTGTGGACTAAACCATTTTTTAGGAGGGGGCTAAGGGGGTTATTGAGATTGTTGAAATTAGAATATTGTATGACTTAATTGAATGAATTTGTATACATATATTTATTATAGTTCAGTCAGTGTATGTGCAATCATTTTGTCATAGAGGCTACTGGGGACTGTGTGTGGGCCCTTAGAATTGTCATCACCCCCCACTCCCTCCCATACGACGGCCCAGTGTATGTTTGAAAACAAAATCATCGTTTAATGCAGTGGTCCCCAACCACCGGGCCACGGCCCGGTACTGGTCCGCGGACCGATTGGTACCGGGCCGCACAAGAAAAAAAAAAAAAAAAAAAAAAATTTTTTTTTTAATTAAATCAACATAAAAACACAATGTATACTCTATATATCAATGTATATCATCAATACAGTCTGCAGGGATACAGTCCGTAAGCACACATGATGGCGCCGCCCTGATGGCAGCGGCTTGCAGACGCTCTTGGAAGTGTAGAGCGATTTGGCAAAAATACCCGTCAATTCTGTCTATTTCATGGCTGGCTCACAGCGTGGACACTTCGTGATCAGATACGACCGACAGACGATTCTGGATGTGGATAGATCGGGCCGTTATAGGCTGAAAGATGCGGGTACTTTCGACCTCCTCGCTAGCATGGGGATTCTTCGCTGGCTACATCCAGCGGCCTCTGAAGCAGCGGAGTTAAGTGCCAGCGGGGACCGTCAACGGAAGACACGTAAGCGGTGTGAGCGGAAGCAGAAGCGGGGATGCCGAGCGGGGCTAACAACAAAGCGAAAGGCTAATCCTCAAAGAAGCGCTAGTCCGAGTGAGAAGTTTGTTAAAATAGAACTAGCCAGCGCCAGGCTGGATAATACCTGCACACATAGCAACTATTTTAGAACAATACACAACTCAAAAAATGTTTTTTCTGTGTCAGAAGTAGACATGCACTCTACTGAGGTGGCAAGTTATGATGCGTTCGGTTTATCACAACATCAAGCAAACAATCGGAAAATTCCCGTCATATCAATTCCTAGATATGGTCGAAATTATTTAAAGTGCACTACACATAATAAACACAACATTATTAATATTGCTACTACGGATAATTTCAACAAAAACTCCTCAAAACAGCCCACTACCTATAATATGGGCTTCTTAAACATAAGATCATTATCTTCCAAAACGTTATTAGTTAATGAGGTCATTAGAGACAATAATCTTGACGTCATTGGTCTCGCCGAGACCTGGCTCAAACCAGACGATTTCTTTGCGCTGGGTGAGGCGTCTCCTCCTGGCTATGCGGGAGCGCATATTGCCCGTCCCATTAAAAGGGGTGGGGGAGTTGCACTCATACACAATAAAAACTTTAATCTTACCCCGAACCTAAATAATAAATATAACTCGTTTGAGGTGCTTACTATGAGGTTTGTCACACCGCTGCCTCTCCACCTGGCTGTTATCTACCGCCCCCCAGGACCCAATTCGGACTTCATCAGTGAATTTTCAGAGTTCGTTGCTGATTTAGTGACGCACGCCGACAATATAATCATAATGGGGGACTTTAATATCCATATGAATACCCCATCGGACCCTCAGTGCATGGCGCTCCAGACTATAATTGATAGCTGTGGTCTTACACAAATAATAAATGAACCTACGCATCGCAACGGTAATACGATAGATCTAGTGCTGGTCAGGGGTGTCACCACCTCCAAAGTTACGATACTCCCGTATACTAAAGTAATGTCCGATCATTACCTTATAAAATTTGAAGTCCTGACTCATTGTCAACAAACTAATAATAATAACTACTATAGCAGCCGCAACATTAATGCCGCCACAACGATGACTCTTGCTGGCCTACTGCCTTCGGTAATGGCACCATTCCCAAATTATGTCGGCTCCATTGATAACCTCACTAACAACTTTAACGACGCCCTGCGCGACACCATTGATAGTATAGCACCGCTAAAGCTTAAAAGAGCCCCTAAAAGGCGCACCCCATGGTTTACAGAAGAAACTAGAGCCCATAAATTATCATGTAGAAAGTTGGAACGCAAATGGCGCGCTACTAAACTTGAGGTTTTCCATCAAGCATGGAGTGATAGTTTAATAACTTATAAACACATGCTTACCCTAGCTAAAGCTAAATATTACTAAAATCTCATCCACCTCAACAAAAATGAGCCGAAATTTTTGTTTAGTACAGTAGCATCGCTAACCCAACAAGGGACTCCTCCCAGTAGCTCCACCCACTCAGCAGATGATTTTATGAATTTCTTTAATAAGAAAATTGAACTCATTAGAAAGGAGATTAAAGACAATGCATCGCAGCTACAACTGGGTTCTATTAACACAGATACGACTGTATCTACGAAGGATACCGCCCTCCAAAATAGTTTCTCTCTCTTTGAGGAAATAACATTAGAGGAATTGTTAAGATGTGTTAATGGGACAAAACAAACAACATGTTTACTTGACCCATTTCCTGGGAAACTTATTAAGGAGCTTTTTGTATTATTAGGTCCATCAGTGCTAAATATTATAAACTTATCACTTTCCTCTGGCACTGTTCCACTAGCATTCAAAAAAGCGGTTATTCATCCTTTGCTCAAAAGACCTAACCTCGATCCTGACCTCATGGTAAACTACCGGCCGGTGTCCCACCTTCCGTTTATCTCGAAAATCCTCGAAAAAATT
The DNA here is from genome assembly GCF_033978685.3 of Nerophis lumbriciformis. Classification (NCBI taxonomy): domain Eukaryota; kingdom Metazoa; phylum Chordata; class Actinopteri; order Syngnathiformes; family Syngnathidae; genus Nerophis; species Nerophis lumbriciformis. Next base: position 53,885,620 of record NC_084549.2, on the reverse strand, counting down.
GTCGCACAGCAGCTAAATGAACACTTAGTGTCTAACAATCTCTGTGAACCTTTTCAATCCGGTTTCAGGTCAAATCACTCTACGGAGACAGCCCTCGCAAAAATGACTAATGATCTACTGCTAACGATGGATTCTGATGCGTCATCTATGTTGCTACTTCTTGATCTTAGCGCTGCTTTCGATACCGTCGATCATAACATTTTGTTGGAGCGTATCAAAACACGTATTGGTATGTCAGACTTAGCCTTGTCGTGGTTTAACTCTTATCTTACTGACAGGATGCAGTGCGTCTCCCATAACAATGTGACCTCGGACTATGTTAAGGTAACGTGCGGAGTCCCCCAGGGTTCGGTTCTTGGCCCTGCACTCTTTAGTATTTACATGTTGCCGCTAGGCGACATCATACGCAAATACGGTGTTAGCTTTCATTGTTATGCTGATGACACCCAACTCTACATGCCCCTAAAGCTGACCAACACGCCGGATTGTAGTCAGCTGGAGGCGTGTCTTAATGAAATTAAACAATGGATGTCCGCTAACTTCTTGCAACTCAACACTAAGAAAACGGAAATGCTGATTATCGGTCCTGCTAAACACCGACATTTATTTGATAATACCACCTTAACATTTGACAACCAAACAATTACACAAAGCGACTCAGTAAAGAATCTGGGTATTATCTTCGACCCAACTCTCTCCTTCGAGTCACACATTAAGAGTGTTACTAAAACGGCCTTCTTTCATCTCCGTAATATCGCTAAAATTCGTTCCATTTTGTCCACTAGCGACGCTGAGATCATTATTCATGCGTTCGTTACGTCTCGTCTCGATTACTGTAACGTATTATTTTCGGGTCTCCCTATGTCTAGCATTAAAAGATTACAGTTGGTACAAAATGCGGCTGCTAGACTTTTGACAAGAACAAGAAAGTTTGATCATATTACGCCTATACTGGCTCACCTGCACTGGCTTCCTGTGCACTTAAGATGCGACTTTAAGGTTTTACTACTTACGTATAAAATACTACACGGTCTAGCTCCGTCCTATCTTGCCGATTGCATTGTACCATATGTCCCGGCAAGAAATCTGCGTTCAAAGAACTCCGGCTTATTAGTGATTCCCAGAGCCCAAAAAAAGTCTGCGGGCTGTAGAGCGTTTTCTATTCGGGCTCCAGTACTATGGAATGCCCTCCCGGTAACAGTTAGAGATGCTACCTCAGTAGAAACATTTAAGTCCCATCTCAAAACTCATTTGTATACTCTAGCCTTTGAATAGCCCCCTTTTTTTAGACCAGTTGATCTGCCGTTTCTTTTCTTTTTTCCTCTGCTCCCCCCTATCCCTCGTGGAAGGGGAGACACACAGATCCGGTGGCCATGGATGGGGTGCTGGCTGTCCGGGGTCGGGACCCGGGGTGGACCACTCGCCTGTGTATCGGTTGGGAACATCTCTGCGCTGCCGACCCGTCTCCGCTCGGGATGGTTTCCTGCTGACCCCACTGTGGACTGGACTCTTACTGTTATGCTGGATCCACTATGGACTGTACTCTCACAATATTATGTTAGACCCACTCGACATCCATTGCATTCGGTCTCCCTAGAGGGGGGGGGTTACCCACATATGCGGTCCTCTCCAAGGTTTCTCATAGTCATTCACATCGACGTCCCACTGGGGTGAGTTTTTCCTTGCCCTTATGTGGGCTCTGTACCGAGGATGTCGTTGTGGCTTGTGCAGCCCTTTGAGACACTTGTGATTTAGGGCTATATAAATAAACATTGATTGATTGATTGATTGATGATTGTATTTCTTTATATTAAAAACAAAACAAAAAAATCACCTCCCCGGTCCGCGGGACAAATTTTCAAGCGTTGACTGGTTTAATGGATGACATTTAGTTTTTTCATGTATTCATTCATTTGTGGCGGCCAAATCAAGTGATTATTGACTATGTAAAAAAAAAAAAAAAAAAGACTAGTGTAACAAGATTTTTTTTTTTTTAGTTTAACACGTTTTTGTTTTGTTTCTTACTAACTTTTTACAAGTTGGTATTGGCAAATTACACCAAATCGAAGCATACGTTATGTCGTACCCACCACAACATATAGATTGCAATGACATTAGTATGACATTGAGTTATGGTAAATTGGGTTGAATGTAAGGCTGAGCCAATAATCTAGAAAAGTTTGTTTTCTTTGTCTCTTGCTTTTAAAAACGTTATAAGAGGGTTGAGTTTGTGCATCGCCCTCAGCACCTGAGCGCACTATTAGCAGAATTTAGGGCTGGGTGATATGGACCAAAACTGATCCCGCGGTATTTTTAGTCCGAATGGTAGTATAAGGTATATACCGGTATTTAAAAAAAAATCCTGTGCAAAGTGCTTAAGGTTGCTGGAGTGTTTTTTTGCTAGTTAACCAGTGTTTAGCGTACTCACAATATTTTTGTTGTAGGTAGTAATGTAAGATGTTGTTTATTCTTATTAATTAATTTGTTAGCCATTACTATGGCAAAGCAGTTTCATTCATTTTGTTCATTCATGTTAGGTTTATAGCCTCACGCTTGTGCAGGGGATAGTTGGAGCTTCTACTCACCCAATGCGGTGAAGGTCGCTGGCTGTTAAGTTTAAAACGTATTTTCAGCCACTCAGCTGCTTTACTACAGTAGCTTAGTCTGTACGGGCTTCATAGAGAGGCACTTTCAAGCCGAGTAGTAACTAAACTTTGACACACTGAGCGAGCAGCAGAGAGGAGCTATCGTTAGCTTCTGTGCTAAGTCGCTAACACAAGTGAAGAACATAAACAGATGAGATTAGTGATAAAGTCGCTACAAGGAGAGATATAAGTTCTCAAGCAAACTGGTGTATGTGTAAATAAAGCTATGGTCGCATACCAATAGCCAAATTAAGTTGGAGACCAAAGCATCGCATCACTCAGGAGTCAAGAAGTCACTGCGCCGCCATATTTAAAAATAAAAAAATAAAGTTTGATGCGCTGTGTCCTTGTTGCATCAAAAGAGAAGCCTCGTAAACACGCAAGGACCGGGAATGAGCCCAAAAGAATGCCCTATGCCTCTCCCGTCAGGCACAGAGAAGAGCAAACATCCATAACATCACCATCTTTCAGTGCAGAGTGCAATTCTATGAGCCAACCCACGTTACGCATAAATCATAGAGCCTACTACCATGTCAATACACAAAGTAGAAAATCATTACATGTAATGCATTATATTGTGCCAAGCAAATATACCACCCCATATGTGCCTGATGCACATACAGTACCAGAAACCGCAATTAGCCGGGCTAATGGTAAAGCGCATTTTCTCAGCCTATCGGCATGTTGAGAACGAAAATATATTTTGCCGTGTCAGTTAGATGACACATCGACATACAGGCTAACGGGCATATATTTACCCCGTTAGCGTGTATGTCGATGTGTCATTGAGCGGGCTAACATGCTTAGCATTACACGAGGAGCTGAGCACCATCACACTAAGCATTTGTTGCACGGACATACGAGCTTTGTTAGACAAGATCATAGACTGTATTGGACAATATAGTTTGGCGTCAGATGAAAAAAATCATCTCCGCCTTCAATCGTCTCCATCTTTCAAAGGCATCCTTGTTTTGTTCCTGCCTTTGTAATGAATAAGTTAAAAATCGTAACGACACCTTTTAGATTTAATGTCTGACATGTTTAGTAACTTTACCAGTGGCACTAGCTCGACGAAGAGGGCGGTGTGTAACTGGCAACCTGGATGTGACACACTCATTGACTTTTTAATTGATCAAACGGTGGAGGGCGGGGCATCGAAATGAAAACAATAACAATATTTCGGGGCTGTAAATCAAATTTTGAAATGAGCATATCCCGGCTGAACTACCGTTATCAGTTATAAAGGTATTCGAAAGAACAGGATTTATTAATGCCTTTTGATATATCAGGGCCATTTAATGATGACTTGACATTAAATTATTACATATGGCATCCTTTAACTATAATACCAGTATACCGCCCAGCCATAGCATAATTAAATGAATGGAGTAGGGATATAATGACCTTAAAATTTCATATCATGGTGGTAGAAAATGGATGGATGGAATAAGATCTGCACTTTTTGGATTTTCGTCTATCGTTCACAGTCATGGCACACACATGATTTGTACATTATGAAGTGATTTTTTTAATGCATTCTAAGTATTAAAAAATGCAATCAAAGGTTTGCTTACCGTACAATGGAGCCTATTGGAGCCGCTCTATTCCGCCTATGAAGCCCTTAATAAACATCCAAACACCTCCATTAAGGTTTTATGTACATGATGTAAGTATATATGTAATGTAGTAAAAGGCACATTCATAATAACATTTAATATTTACGTATTTTGATCATTTTAAGCATACGCGCCGCGTTAATTTCAAAAACGCATCACGACGTACGCTTCTTTTTTTAATAAAATCACTGACTATTACTCACTGCAGACTTCATGAGAGCCAACAAACATAATAAAACATCACTTACTGTACAATGTTTGCTGTCATTAGGATGCCAACTGCTAGGATGTTCATATATTCCCATTTAGGTAAATAATACCCACAAAGAGACGGGGGTTGGAACCAAGCGTCTTTTCGTGTCGTTCTTGCCATTTCCGGGTTTAATTTGGCCGTCAAAGTGCACCAGCATGTCGGACTATGTCCTCAACCTTCTTCTTTCCAGGTGAGAGGCATGATTAATGATCTACAATATAGTTCCAGGAAGCAAGCAAGCAGCAGACCACTCGATGATGTAAACTTCAGCACACACGGTAGTGATCACGGTGCTGCTATAAATAGATCGTCTGTGTTAGCACTTATAATAACAATATCACTAATATTTGGATTTTTTTTTCGGGTTTTATGTGCCGAATAGAGGACCTCCTAGTGGCTCCACTGTTTACGTTTATTTACTAGTTAGAATGCATTAAAAAAAGATCCATCCGTTGTCATGTCTTTCATAATGATTGTGAACGATAGGCAAAATTCCCCCCAAATGCAGTTCCCCTTTAATGTCTTGACGCGGAAGTCTCTCTGCTCATTCTGTCTGCGCTGGGTGCTGTGTCCCGCCTCCCCAATGCACAGAGTAAGGCAGGGCTCACTTGACACAAACTCCAGTACGAGGATTTTGTGAAGTCCCGTTTTTTGTCGGGAAATCACATATTTTCTCTTGCCGATCCTCCTTTCCCCCCAGATTTTGCTCTAAATTAAAAAAGAATCCTCAGCAGTATTGCCAGCGATCGGGTCCGTTCAAGCCTCGGCAACACTCGTCATCACTCGGAGCAACACACGTTCATGACAGCAGTGTGGTGAGTTGCGAATAACATGATTCTATCAAATCAACTGTGCGAGACAGGTGGATGCACTTGAAACGATGAGGAAGCAATTTCTGCCAAAATACATACCTTGTGTAAATAGCTATGTTCCTAGTTCCAACGGTATGAAAAAACAGATTTAAAATACTGCCAGAAATAATGAATTTGTTAGGAGTTTCCCAGGCACTACTACTTTGCTCAAGAAGCAGTGCCACAACAAATGCAGTTTAAAAGGGAATACACAAAGGGAACGGGAATACATAATGTGATAGGGTGTTTAGCTGCAGAGGCAATATTGTCACCTGCCACACAGCATCCTGCAGTTGACAGCTTGGTGTTGCTGTCTTGCATTTTAAGGCCCCGTTTACACTAAGCTTAAGGTTAAGGTTATCCAGAGTAAGGCCATGTCTACACTAAGTCGTTTAACCCCTTGAACGAATAATTATTTAGCCTAAGCCCCGTTTCAGCCACACTAAACCCCTCCTCGGACAAATTTTTACACGGGTAAGTCAGCCGTGTATTTCTTGAATCCCCGGTACTTAGCTTTGTATGGACTCATTGATCGTTTACAAAGTGAGTTCGGGGAGGAAGTGACGCCAGAAAGACCGCCCCACACAGGAAGTGACGCTAGAAAGTCTGCGCCCCACACAGGCGCGGATATAAAAAAGATGGAGGCGGATTGTACAGACATACCCGTGTTTCTCCTTCATGTACATATACAGGCGCTTTTGGAAATCACAAATCAATACCTTAAAGGCTTACTGAAATGCGATTTTCTTATTTAAACGGGGATAGCAGGTCCATTATATGTGTCATACTTGATCATTTCGCAATATTGCCATATTTTTGCTGAAAGGATTTAGTAAAGAACATCGACGATAAAGGTCGCAACTTTTGGTCGCTGATAAAAAAGCCTTGCCTGTACCGGAAGTAGCAGACGATATGCGCGTGACGTCACAGGTTGTGGAGCTCCTCACATCTGCACATTGTTTACAATCATGGCCACCAGCAGCGAGAGCGATTCGGACCGAGAAAGCAACGATTTCCCCATTAATTTGAGCGAGGATGAAAGATTCGTGGATGAGGAAAGTGAGAGTGAAGGACTAGAGGGCAGTGGGAGCGATTCAGATAGGGAAGATACTGTGAGAGGCGGGTGGGACCTGATATTCAGCTGGGAATGACTAAAACAGTAAATAAACACAAGACATATATATACTCTATTAGCCACAACACAACCAGGCTTATATTTATTATGCCACAAATTAATCCGGCAGAACAAACACCTCCCCCCTCCCGTCCATATAACCCACCAATAAAACTCAAACACCTGCACAACACACTCAATCCCACAGCCCAAAGTACCGTTCACCTCCCCAAAGTTCATACAACACATATATTTCCCCAAAGTCCCCAAAGTTACGTACGTGACATGCACATAGCGGCACGCACGTACGGGCAAGCGTTCAAATGTTTGGAAGCCGCAGCTGCATGCGTACTCACGGTACCGCGTCTGCGTATCCAACTCAAAGTCCTCCTGGTAAGAGTCTCTGTTGTCCCAGTTCTCCACAGGCTAATGGTAAAACTTGACTGTCATCTTTCGGGAATGTAAACAATGAAACACCGGCTGTGTTATCCGGCACAACAGTCAGGGGGTGCATTCTACGGCGGGGGTGCATTATCCGGCACAACACCTGCCGCAATACACCGCTTCCCACCTACAGCTTTCTTCTTTGCTGTCTCCATTGTTCATTGAACAAATTACAAAAGATTCACCAACACAGATGTCCAGAAAACTGTGGAATTTTGCGATGAAAACAGACGACTTAATAGCTGGCCACCATGCTGTCACAAAATGTCCTCTACAATCTGTGACGTCACGCGCAGGCGTCATCACACCGAGACGTTTTCAGCAGGATATTTCGCACAAAATTTAAAATTGCACTTTAGTAAGCTAACCCGGCCGTATTGGCATGTGTTGCAATGTTAAGATTTCATCATTGATATATAAACTATCAGACTGCGTGGTCGGTAGTAGTAGGTTTCAGTAGGCCTTTAAGAGAAAGCAACGGGCGATTGCAGCTATTTCGTATACAGCACTTTTCAGACGGCAAGAGAACTTTCAAATGTACGGGTCAGCTGTGAGTCTATTTACCGAAAAACTTTGTCCCTTTCTCCCGTGGATGTGATACAGCCAGTGTGTGACTACAAATATTGCTTTATGGATGTGACTGTGTAATGGCCAGGCAATGTGCATGATGCCCGCTTCTTCGCTAACTCCGTCATTAGCGCGCAGCTGAAAGATGGAACCATCCCCTCGTGTCCCAAACTGTTTATTGCATTGTCTACTTTCTCATGTCTAATAAAGATTTTATTAATTTATGATGGCTCAGGTGTGATTCACTACAATAGGGCCCCACAGTACACTGGATTCTAGTAATTGAAATACCACAACACTGAATGTTGTTCAAAGGAGATACATTTTAATTTAAAAACTTGCACACAAAACACAGTAAAACTAATTTAAATGCACAACAAACTATTTACAATATAGCTCTTTTAAATAATTCACAGTGAAGTAAAGTAATCTACTAAAGAGCTTGGAGTAGATGGACACTTTTTTTTTTTTTTTGCTTTTATTTCACGCTTGTGTACTCCGGCGGACGGAGGAAGCGGGGGTCTTAAACGGTGGCATTGTTGTGTGTAGACACAGATAAGGTTAGGTGTGATTTACCCTGAATAACCTTATCCGGCTTAGTGTAAACGGGGCCTAAATCACACCTAACCTTATCCGTTTCCACACACAACAATGCCACCGTTCAAGACCCCGCCCTCCTCCGTCCGCCAGCGCAACACGACCTAGTACACACATGCGTGGAAAATGCGCACGTCATAGTCACATCCAGTGTTGCTTTGTGTGCAAGTTCTTAAATTTAACTTATCTGAACAATATCCAGTGTTGTGGTATTTCAATGAACTGGAATCCAGTGTGCTGTGGGGCCCTATTGTAGTGAATCACACCTGAGCCATCATAAATTAATCAAATCTTTATTGGACATGAAAGTAAACAATGTGATAAAGAACATTTTGCAACAATCAATCTAGGGATCTAGATATCTGGTCAGGACACTTCTCACTCTTTTGCCTTCACCTTCATTGTCCATTCGATTTTGGTGAGTTCGTTGAGTCCGCGACATACAGTACATGGCGGACAATAACTGATAGTCTTCTTTGCCAGTCCAAAAGCATTCGCCATTTTCCTCCCTCGTTGGCTAGGTAATACAAAGCACACGCTACCTTTTTTATCACATCCACGGGAGCTCGCATTCTTGTTGACTCTCCTTCGACAAATGGACAAAGTCTTTCGCTAAGTAGACTCACAGCTGACATTGGAAAGTTCTCTTGTCGTCTGAGAAGTGTTGTGTCCAAAATAGCTGCAATCGCTTTCTCTTAAGGTATTCATGTGTGATTTCCACAAGCGTTGTACATGTAGAAGGAGAAACACGGGCATGTCTGGATGACTCGCCTTCATATTTCCAGTGGTTACCTACGAGTTACGAAACCGCTTTGTTATGAAGCTGGCTGTGACGCGTTCTTTCTGTCATCACTTCCTGTGTGGGCGCGGACTTTCTGGCGTCACTTCCTCTCCGAACTCACTTTGTAAATGATCAATGAGTCCATACAAAGCTAAGTGCCGGAGATTCAAGAAATAGACGGCTGACTTGCCCGTGTAAAAATTTGTCCGAAGAGGGGGACCTTAAATGATGGTTTAGTGTGGCTGAAACGGGGCTTTGGCTAAATAATTATTAGTTTAAGGGGTTAAACGACTTAGTGTAGACATGACCTTAGAGGAACAATGATCTTCTAAAAATGTTTAGCTAAAAAATACTATTGTTAATGGTTAATTATTTTAAATTTGCTGCTGATATTTGATACCTCCTCTTAAACCAGGACCTTTATATCGTGTTCTTTTGTGTTTTTGTTTTGAGCTGAGGATTTGAGCATAGCTAAAGGTTTGTTTTAAAAAAGATTGAAGTATATACTTTACTATTCTTATATTATTTTCAAGGCGTTTTAATATTTTCATGTGCATCTATTAGGCCTGCAACTAACAATTATTTTGATAGTCAATTAATCAATGATTATCTTATAGTCGACAAATCAGATAATAAAGCGTACACATCTAATGGCTCTAGTTTTTCCATCGACTTCTAAATGCAGCTTAAGTTAATTTAGGCATGTGCTTGCTAACAACAAAGATGACTAATTAATTCATAAATATGTATTTTTACTGTAACGGCTGCTCATTCAGCTGTTAGAAAAATTGAAATGACTAATAAAATGTTGACCATTTAAAAGAAAGGAAAGACAAAGTGCTACAAAAAAACAATGAACCTTCTTTATATATTAAAAAAAACTGTCAAAATAGCAGCAATGAAAACAAAGAACAAAACACAAAATCTAACTTCCTCAAAAAGAAAAGCATTTTGTGATGTTTATAAAACTGCACACTGATATATAGACTATTAACTCTTGGTAGTTTTAGCACTCTAATATACTCAATGTGTAGAATTTTATCTTTGATTAATTATTAAAATGTTGGCTATTTAATAGATTGTAGGTTTAATTTTATGATACCTCCACATTGGTGACTGTCTTTCTGTCTCTCTCTCGGTGTGTGTGCGCGTGTGTTCACACGCGCGCTTTGCGTTTGTTGAAGTGCCTTTTTTGTATGTTTAATCTTGTGATACCTGCGCATTGGTGCCTGTCTGTCTTTCTCTGCGTGTGTTTGCGTGTGCGCGTGCGCGGTTTGCGTTTGTTAAAGTGCTTTTTTCTTCAACATTGCAAATTGTAGACAAAGTTTAGCTGGCTGACTTTTGCTAAAATGATAGTTATAATTATTTTACACACAACTTCGTCTCACTGTTGTTGGCTAGCTAGCAAGGTAGAAGCCAACACTTTTACCAAGGTTGAGACCGCATCCTCCCTCCAAATGTCCGACATCATGTCTCCGCTTTAAATGCTTGCGTATCACAGATGTACTGCCATAAAAACAAGGTCCGCTTTGCAAACTGAGCAAGTTATTCATGTTTTTAACAAGAATAAGAGGAAATATCCTCAAACTTTACATGTTATCACTGGTGTTGTTTTTCCAGTGACCCACTTCCGGCCGGAAAAACACGATGACATCACGACTATTCTCAACAAATATAATTGTCGGCGAGTCGACTAATTTTTTCTGTCGACAATGTTGACTAATCATTGCAGCCCTAGCATTTACCTGTCTATGCATCAAACTTAAACATTTCCACAAATTTACTCATGTTAAGTATTTGTTTCAATAAAATAACTTGACACACTTATTTGGGTTTGACTTTTTTTTAAATTAACTTTCCGTAAAAAATATTGCTATATATATCGTATTCAGGCAAAATATATTAGGATATAAGTTTTGGTCCATACCAGCCCTACTTGCTAGCAAGTGCGGCGAGTGTCCATACACCGCGTGCGGCCTCTTTTAAGTCACAAATCTTTGCCTCCATGGCAGCAAACAAATATTACTAGGAGAGGATAAGGAATAGCGAAACATACTTCACTAAGAGGATACAAGAAACCATGGTCACCGCTAAGCTAGCGCTCTTCCGTTGATCCAGGGTGAGCGGATCAATAAAAATATCGACAGTAAAGATACTAAGTATAGTATCAGTGCATGGTCGATACTACAGTGATCAGATCTATGTTTTCTACTATCAAAAACATTTTTTTGTTGTTGTTTCTGTTATTGTTTACAAACTCAGGAAATAAGTTCTGGAGACAGGAAGGCATTAAAAGAAAAAAAGGATTGATTTTAATAAGAACCAAAAGCAGTTTTTACTTTTGTTTAGTTATTTGCACTATTTCCTTTATTTTGCTTATAATGTTGTATGTAAAAAAGGGCAATAAAGAAATAATAATAAAACACATTAAACAACGTTGTTACACTGCTATCTAGCTCTAGACCTATTTTTAAATTTTGCTCGACGACAAATTGTCCCACAAATTATTTCCGGTAAACAATATTATTGCCAGCAATATTTTTAGATCAAATTTAGCTCTAATGTAATCATATTCATAATATGATAAGGTGGCAACTTGTCCAGGGTGTACCCCGCCTACCGCCCGAATGCAGCTGAGATCGACTCCAGCGGCCCCCCGCGACTCCGAAAGGGACAAGCGGTAGAAAATGGATGGATATTAAAAATAATGAAAGTATTCCTTTTAAACACAATCTTTGATTTCTCATTAGTTTTTTTTACCATTATATTTGGAAGATCAATAACTTTTAATTATCCTAAATAAGTACCGTATTTTTCGGACTATAAGTCGCACCGGAGTATAAGTCGCACCTGCCGAAAATGCATAATAAAGAAAGAAAAAAACATATGTAAGTCGCAATGGAGCCCGGCCAAACTATGAAAAAAACTGCGACTTATAGTCCGAAAAATACGGTAAACAAACAATGAAAATAAAATTTACTCTTATTACTGTTAGCAAAAATTGCTCTTCAATAAATATGGAACATTAGAGGTGGGAATCTTTGGGCACCTCACGATTTGATATGAGTCAGATACTCGGTAACTGATTTTTGCAATATTTTATTTGGTATATAAATTATAATAACACCTTTTCGTTACAGGTTACAAAAGCTCATCTTGGCTTATGACGTCCGACTTATACGAGCAGTGTCGGCCCTAAAAAATGTAATTTTAAAAAGGTATTTTTAAATTTGTATTTACAAAAATCACAGAATATTAATCAGTCCAATAAAAGAAAACAGAGCAACACCAACCCAATCCCAGATTTACAATATATAGGACAGAATATTTCAAAGCAATTGAGAAGACATACAAATACAATACCTATTAATAACTACGATGCTAAAAATAAAAGTAAAAACAAAAATTTATAAAAATTAATAGTATCCATAATAATGATATTCATAATAATAATAATTATATAAATATTGTTCATGGTCTTAATCCAAAAATTTATTATTTGAAAAAATATGTACCGTATTTTCCAGACTACAGAGCACAGCTGCACCCACAAAATTTTAGAAGTAAAAAATATATTTTTCCATATATTAGCCGCACCGGATGAGAAGCCACAGATATACGTTGTGAAATGGGCTATTTACACTGAAATATTTTGTTAATGTTTATTTACATACCTTAATTGTTTCCAAACGGTGTCTGCAGTAAAACAACAGAAGTCATCATCATGGACCCATTAGTTGCGAAATCTAAGTCTCCAATCAGCTAAACAGACTCAATGGTGTCGTTTTGATGATGAACAATACAAAAATAATGCCATATTAAGCAATAATACTAACACTGACACTCGTAAATATGTTAGCATATTAGCTAATATTAATGATGAATAGCACGTACAAATATGCATGAACACACTCATAGACATCACACATGGGATTGTTTAGTAATTAAGAACGGTTTTAGTTATACTGTACAACTTACAAACTTTACTCGGAGTGATGAATGCAGAATCTTTTCGAGTAGAAATGGACGACTCAGAAGACGGAACAGCAATTGTACTTCCAATTCAAAGATCCAAACAGAAGGGCACTGCAGCACCTGCATTGAACAAACTTGTCCAAAAGATGGCGCCATAGCACAAACAGTAACACCTGTTCAGTGTATCTGTCAGCAAAGAAAAATCCATAAATTAGCCACACCGTTTTATAAGCCTCAGGGTACAAAGCGTAAGAAAAATGTAGCGGCTTATTGTCTGGAATTTGTGGCATATATATTTATGTATTTTTTGAATAAAATCTTGAAAATTATAAATCACTTGGATGTGAATCAACTTTTTTATAGCACCTTGTCCCCTATTGAACATTTGGGAGTGCAGTTTATTCCCTTTATGGAAAAACTGTCATAAAAGGTTAGTTTTTTTTATTTGTTGCCATCGCTCCCCAACAAATTGGGTATACTGGCTCGTTCGTCCCTACTGATGGCCTAATTTTGCTCATTCGTTTGAAGCCAAAATATTACCACACCAGACATTTTGTTTTACAGTCATCTTTTTTCTTGCTAATTTTTTACCCTGCTTCTCACTAGCGAGTGCCGACAAGCGAGGCTTTCTGTTCATGCATTTTTGTAAGTTGGCAGGCCACTGAGACATAGATTGAGGATAACTGACAACAGTGTTCACGTTGTCATTTAATTCTGATTGATTTATTGATGACAGCAAAATTTTCGTGTTTATTTTCTTTAATTTTTTTGATGCATAATTAACCTAATGCCATCCCGTGTTTTTGTCTGAATGTAATGGTGATCAAAAATGTAATCATTCAATGAATTTGAAAATTAGAAGTATCAGTATCAGTATCAGCATAAGTATGGCCATTCCTACTCCTACGTGAATCAATTCCCACATTTTCTATATAGCACTATTCTATTGCAAGGCTTTTCAACTACATAATGAAGAGGGCCGCAGTTTCAAGAGTCCAAGGGCTCAGGGGCTGCACATCGAAATTTGGATGTTTCGTCAGAAAGTTCCTGCGCAGGTTATATTCTTTTGTGACTGCGTTTACTTAATTGCAAAGTAAACACATCGGCTTTTACACTGCACTGTCAATAAATTCACTGCCCTCGCTACTCGATTCCAGCAGGTGCAGTTAGACAGATAGTTAACAGCATGAAGAAATAGAAACTCCAGACGTTTTGTTGAGGATCACTGTTCCTTCTTTTGAAATCTTTGTATTTTACATAAATACAATAAAACAGTTGTTTACCTTTTTATAGGGGCGGCATGGCGTAGTGGGTAGCATGGCGTAGTGGGTAGAGCGGCCGTGCCAGAAACCTCAGGGTTGCAGGTTCGCTCCCCGCCTCTTGACATCCAAATCGCTGCCGTTGTGTCCTTGGGCAGGACACTTCACCCTTGCCCCCGGTGCCGCTCACACTGGTGAATGAATGATGAATAAATGATAGGTGGTGGTCGGAGGGGCCGTAGGCGCAAACTGGCAGCCTCGCTTCCGTCAGTCTACCCCAGGGCATCTGTGGCTACAAATGTAGCTTACCACCACCAGGTGTGAACGAATGATGGGTTCCCACTTCTCTGTGAGCGCTTTGAGTATCTAACAATAGAAAAGCGCGATATAAAATCTAATCCATTATATAGAAATTCAACAACATTAACACATCAAACATTGCACACAATGAATGTGACTCATCACAATTAAACCTAAGGTGTAGCTTTATCGCTCTCCACCTGTCAAATTACCGCTACATGTATTAAACAAGCTTTGCGCTGACAAAATAAACTGAACAACGAATACATAAGACATCACAAAGTCAGACATTTCAGTACAAAACAAACAACATATCTTTATGCACAATATCTACTTACAAAGGCTTGACAAATTTTTCCACCGTTGTTGCTGCTTGTCTGTAACAATGTGTCCGTAGCTTAAAAGGGCCGACAGGAAACAATGACTCGAGCACTTGCTCGATGCAGAAAATTCATACTTTGTCCAGTTGCTGTTAAATTGGACTTTTCACAATGTTTGATTTTCGTAACTTTTTTTTGCTATTTTCAGGGTGAAATGAGTAGTCTTCTTCTACTCACTCCACTGCTGCTTCATTGTGACTCGTTTTTGCGCCCTGCGCGGTGTCAGGAGTACCTGCATACATAAGCAACCCTTGTTTGAAAGGTTTCATCAAGCCTATTTGGGTGAATAAGGCTGTTCTATTGTGTGCAGCCCACGCTGATTGTGTTTAATGTAAAATCATTTTACAATTTTTCTTGTATTGCCTTACCCGAGTTCAGTATGTTACTCTCCAACTGTTGCCACAATTGTTAGATCTGATGTGATTGTGTTTTCTTCACAGTTAAACCCGGTGGCCGTGTCCACTGTCAGTACTTTCCTGCCGTGGATAAGGTGCTTTTTGTTGACGACTATGCAGTGGGATGCAGGAAGGACCTGAATGGCATCCTGCTGTTGGACACAGCCCTCCAACCACCAGTTGCCAAACCTGAGGATCTGGTTCAGATGGAGCTTCCTGTTACTGAGGTAGTAATATGGAGTACACTTGTGATCGAGCTTACAAACACTCATCATGGGCATCAACCATCATCATTATGAAAAGCATTTAATGATTATTATCAACATTTTTTCTTAGCTGGAATGATTATACAGTGTAAAACTTAGTATTGAGTGCACATGTTTTATTAAATGTTTGATTTTCTTTAATCCAAGATTAAAAACACCTATACATACAGACAGTACAGTCTCAAATATATACACTTTTTGTCAGTGATCATGATTGTCTACAGCATAAGGAGAGATGTGTAACCGCAGTTATTTGATTAACCAATACTAAATAAAGTGAAAGAAAATCAGCTTCAGGAACCACCGAGACTCAAGCCACTCATGAACTGCTAACTGCTGGACAACCAGTGTTTGTGTCCACACACCATGGATTGAGAGGATGCAGACGAAGGCTAAGATTATGCTCCTGTGCAGTCACTATGCCATACCCTCCAAAGCTGTCTTTTCACAGGTGTTCGTTTGGCCCCGTAATTTGCAATTCCCTGCCAAATCGCTTGAGGACAGTGGTCAAACTGTTTTCTGGTCAAACTCTTTGGCTTCCCAGCTAGTTGTGGTGATCAATGGCGACCGAAGGGACTTATCAATGTGGCACATTACTCACTTTCATTGTACATGGTGCTCGGGATCTAGAGGAGAACACCTTTGTTTCCAAAATGCTGCTTTCGCAGGCTGGAAAAACAGGAAAGCCTACTATGGCGTCAGAACCGTGCCAAAATTATTGCGCGTAAAAAAACACACCCTGGGTGCCCTCGCACTCATTTTACGCTGGCGCAGCCTTTCTATGCACGCTTGTACTGCCCCTTTTTGCACTCGTTATGCGTCTTTCTCTTTCTCTACACGCATGACGTTCCACCCTTTTGGCACTTAGGGTCAGGCATTGAATACATGGCCTACCAACTCCCCTCTTCTCTGATTGGTCACTTTAAACGCCTACTGTCTCCTGGTCAGAGCCAATCCCAGGCAAAGTAAGGCGGGTCATCATTTCTGGAGGATATGTGTGAGGAAAATGAGTCAAGTTGAGGAACAGACATACTGTATATTTCAATGTTGTCTGATGTCTGTTGCTCAACTCACTTCATTTTCCACTGAGTTGATGATGGGGATTCTCAATTTTCACATAAATCTTCCTGCCACAATGACCCGCCTTACTTCGCCTCGGATTGGCTCTGACCAGGAGACAGTAGGCGTTTAAAATGACCAATCAGAAAGGACAGGAGATTCTGGGCCGGGTATTCAATGCCTGATCAAAAGTGCCAAAAGGGTGCAACGTCGCGCATGTAGAGAAAGAGAAAGACACATCAGGAGCGTAAACGGAGTCTTTTTGTGTGAACGTGGAATAGGGTTGTATGGTATACCGGTACTAATAAAGTACCGCGGTACTAATGAAATAAAAACGGTAATACTGCTTCCGAAAAATACCAGTTTCCTTTTTTTTCTTTTTTTTACGGTCATGATGGCGCACCTTTGTCATGTCGTGAAATTGCTAGTTTTATGAGCAGAGGAGCGTGTTCGGCAATGCACACGCGCAGAGTACTTACAAGCAGACACAGTGTATAGACAGAAGAGGGAGAATGGACGCATATTGGCTTAAAACTAACCATAAAGTTGAAGCTATAAACATTGAAATGCGGCTAAAGTCCATCCGCAGTCTGCAGTGTTTTATCTACTTCTAAACCACTAATCCTCGCCTCCATGGCGACAAATAAAGTACGTTTCTTACTAGTATCATCCCTGCAGGATAAGGAATAGCTAAACATGTTTCAATAAACACCGTAGGAGGATACCATAGCTCAGTGGTTCTCAACCTTTTTTCAGTGATGTACCCCCTGTGAACCTTTTTTTAATTCAAGTACCCCTTAATCAGAGCAAAGCATTTTTGGTTGAAAAAAAGAGATAAAGAAGTAAAATACAGCACTATGTCATCAGTTTCTGATTTATTAAATTGTATAACAGTGCAAAATATTGCTCATTTGTAGTGGTCTTTCTTGAACTATTTGGAAAAAAAGATATAAAAATAACTAAAAACTTGTTGAAAAATAAACAAGTGATTCAATTATAAATGAAGATTTCTACACATAGAAGTAATCATCAACTTAAAGTGCCCTCTTTGGGGATTATAATAGAGATCCATCTGGATTCATGAACTTAATTCTAAACATTTCTTTACAAAAAAAGAAATCTTTAACATCAATATTTATGGAACATGTCCACAAAAAATCTAGCTGTCAACACTGAATATTGCATTGTTGCATTGTTGCATTGTAATTAATGGAATAGCCTACTTGATTTGATGTTCAGTTTATGAACTTACAGTCATATTTTGTTGAAGTATTATTCAATAAATATATTTATAAAGGATTTTTGAATTGTTGCTATTTTTGGAGTATTTAAAAAGAAATCTCACGTACCCCTTGGCATACCTTCAAGTACCCCCAGGGGTACGCGTACCCCCATTTGAGAACCACTGCCATAGCTCACCGCTAACAACAAGATAGCTCTCCTGAATGTAAACAAATGCCAATGGGTGGATCTACACCTGACATCCACTGTTATGATACCAAGTACAAAAGATGATTACATTGACATTTTTTTATTGTCACAAAATATTTTTTTATTTTTTTATTTATATTATGTTTATAAACTCAGGAAATAAGTCTCTGGACACATGAGGACTTTAAATATGACCCTGTAAATACTTGGTATAGGATCGATACCCAAATTTGTGTTATCTTCCAAAACTAATGTCAAGCATCCAAACAACAGAAGAATGAGTGTTCATTACATTTTAAAAGAAGTGTGTTGAAACGGAAAATAAGCAGACATTAACAGTAAATGAACAAGTAGATTAATAATCCATTTTCTACCGCTTATCATTCATAATTTTGACGAAATAATAGAATGAGAAATGACACAATATTTTACTGCATATGTCAGCAGCCAAATTAAAAGCCTTTGTTTGCTTACATACTACTAAAAGACAAGTTGTCTAGTATGTTCACTATTTTATTTAAGGCCAAAACTCTTCGAGCGCAATAAGAAACGTATGTTTAATGTTCCACAAGAGGTTTGTAGCGGCACACACACGTTCGTGCGCTTTATATAGGCACTTAAACATGCAAAAGGGTTCCTACGGTTCGTGTGTGTGCTGATTTTAGAAATAATGTACACTTCACTGTACATGTATTACATCACCATGTTGCGGATTAAACGTGTTATAATTCTATGTGTGTTGGGTTTCAGCAGCGCTTTAAACACTTTAAAAAAAAAAAGGATTCATAATGTTCCCAGAACTCTGTGTACGTGCAGGCTAATAAAGGTGTAATGCCACCAAGTCAGATGCTGCTGCTTTTTTCAGGCTTCTGATTAGACAAAATGTGCATCACAGCAAGTGTATGCGTTTGAGTGTTGACATAGACACTTTTGAAACTACACTTTTTTGGATGGAGATTGTTTAACCCCAAATATGTGTTTTTCAAACTCTCCTTGTTCGTGTGGACATGGCCTTTATTTCCGACCTTTAACTGGAACGCTTGCAAAGCGGGTGTGACGTCATTCCCAGCTCCGACTTCCAACTTCGATGTAAATTGAACGCAGCATTACTTGCATGCAAATAACTTCCTCCTCTTGCCCCTTCCAGTTGGCTCTGACTGCGTCTCTGCCCCGTTAGCCATGTAATAAAATTTGTTCATGATTAATTGTGATTAAATATGTTTGACATCCCTAATCATATCTTGATGTACATTGGATTGATTTGAGCATCCATCCATCCGCTTGTCCCTCTCAGGGTCGCGGGAGGTGCTGGATCCTATCTCAGCTGCATTCAGGCGGAAGGCGGGGTACATCCTGGACAAGTCGCCACCTCATCACAGGGCTGTATTTAAAAGAAACTTGTCCAGGGTGTACACTGCCTTCTGCTCGAGTGCGGTTGGGAAAGACTCATGATACATTATTACATCTGCTAAATGTTGACCAATAAATCTGTTTTCTCAGGCCCAACAGTTGCTGTCAGCCTGTCAGGAGAAGATAGACGTGTCCACCACAAAGGGCTACGAACTCTTTATTGTACAGCTTAAAGAGGGCCTGAAAAATACCTCACATGAGACAGCAGCCAATCACAAAGTGGCCAAGGTCAGTCCGACAGTTTTACTCCGCTTCCAGCTCTGGCATGTTAAAGATGTTTCTTCATGAGCAGTGTTTGCAGCATGTCAGTCAAAGTTTTGCCAATCCAGAGGAGTGGATCATTTATAAATTGAAGCATAGTTGTTTATTCTGTAATGCGTGCAATATGTGTTGAGCACGTTTGTCACTGATGTACAGTATTGTATCGCAGTCTCTCCTAGATGTTGCGATTGTGACATTTCACACAAATTCAACGAATCTCAGCAAATTATGCTCAGCCTGACAACTTTGTCCAAAACATCTTATTGTGTCAACATAACATGTAATGGTGGGTATTTTGTAAAAATTTTGCATAGATGATGATCTACAGACCATCTTCAATCCGCTTTCTGACTGTCTTCATATATTGCGCAGTTTCGTAGACTTTCTTATTTATGTGTTGAAATCCTCCGCGAGGCCAAGCCCCCTTAGACTGCGTCTCCACCCCTGTCAGCCATGTTGTATTTTTTAGTGCTTCTATTTCGAGTCTACTGACAGATAAAAGTTAGATTTATACACTACTTTTTTATTAGAAATGGCAGCGGTAAAAGATGTTATCATGCATATGCATGTACGAGCCAGTCTGCCCCACAACAAAAGGATTGAGGAAAATAAGAAATTTATTGACTAGAGCTTCGGACTACAACTATATAAAAATGGCAGACTCGCGTAGAGCTCTTGGGGTAAACCTCTACCCTATGTGTAGATATCCACTGACAAAACTAAGTCAAAATACATCACTCAAGAAAAAATTTCGAACAGTTTGTTTTAAGCAAGATTGTTTTATAAATATCTCTGCCATGCCTCCATTGTTTGATTTCGCATTTTCGGTAGTTACTGGGATCCCAAATACACAAAAACAGGTACCAGGGAACATGTCAGGTAAAAGGCCATGTTGTAGTAAAAGGTAAGAAAAGTTGGTTTTGCATAATACGGCCCCTTTTAAAAAGACTAAAATCCAATAATTAGAATTTTAAGCCTTAAAATGTCTTAAATTCAATTACAATCTCATTAAATGTCTTAAATATTACTGTTTTAAAATATATTATTGTTATTTTTATTCAAAACAAATACAGTTCTATCTGGCTTTCAAATGTTTCAAATTTTGAGGGTGCTATTCATAACTACAAAACGGAACTAAAGTACCTGTACAGCGTTTGTAAACATTGCCGTGAAAGTGTGTGAAATGATCATGAAAAAGATCCGGGACAACGACAAGTCTTTATTAAAAGATGCCAAACCATGACAAACAACTGTACAAGGATCGAAACCTAGCAAAGTGGCAGTATTTACATAACAAAGATGTTGAAGTGTGATAAAAGGGTTTCACCATGGTCAATATGATGTCATATTATTTTTATATCGGGGCTGATGCATATATTTTCTTTGAAATGGCTAAAAAAAATGTATTCATACATTTAAAAAAAATAAATTCGGTGTTATTAGTAATTGGTAAATATTTTTTTCCTCATCATATATGGTTTTGCTCTTTTTTTCTATTGTTTCTGCTTATTGTACAATGTAACACAGGCTGAACTTTGTTGTGAATTTTTCATGTTTCTAGAGACTTCTCCCAATATTTTGGTGACCTTTTCTTTATAAACAATGACTAGCAACAAATCTAGCATCTTTTTCTGGTGTTATTGGAACTCTCCACTTCTGTCGCTTGACGTTAGCTACGAACAGTGAGAGCTGCAACAACCGTAACAACACTTTCTTTGCGCTGCTGCTTCTCCGGCTTTACTTTCTGTCCTTAAAATAAAGCCACTGTCCTCTTAGTATTTGCACATTGCACATTTTGTAGACCGCGTGTATATCTCCAATATATTTCGTAGACATTCTGCCTCCGCGACAGACAGACAGTAAGAATATAAACACTACAGTATAAGCACATGTATTAACAAGCCATATGCAAATAACTTTAGTCTGGCAGATTCCAAGTGGGAAACAACAACATGACACATTTCTATCAAACGGCAGCATTTTTTGAAATGCGAGTTTTGCAACCGTATTAGAGCGCAGCATTTCTTTGGCGATGTAATGAACCACACTTTGTTCACCAAACGCCTCAGTGAGTGTGGACTGTCGGGACTAAGGCTCTGCATCTTCATGTGCACATCTTTTACCAGTTGGAAATACTAAGTCGGGTGGTTGTGTTTCAAGTGGGCATGCAAGTTTTTCCAATTAATTTTTTTGTTTGCACCATTCTCCCGCAGCTTTTGCAAACTGTCTTCTCAGTCTTGATAGGCTCATCTTGATCCAATCCCAAAGGTTTAAAAATTAAATATTCCCTAACTGGTGCCGTCGCATTTTGTTTTGCTACCATCTGTTTTCTCCATATTTCTACTATCGCTACTGTTGCGTTGGTCCTCACAGGCTTACTTTTTGCTCTGTGTGCATTAAAGCGACAAAGACACTGAATGACTGACAAGAGGCGTCACACCCTTCATTTCATTACGCTATAGTACAAATTAGGGCTGGGCGATATGGCTGAAAACTTTATCAGGATTAAAGTTATTTTATATCGGTTGATATTTATAGTTATTTATGTATTTATGACAAAATAAAGACCAGAAGAAAAACATATTCAGGGTTTCCCCTACATGTAGTTGATCTTGGTGCAATGCCACGGCAAGATAAATGCCGCCACACCTTCAAAATATATTTTTTTTAATTTAATTTTTTTGTTACTTAAAAACAAATTAAAGTGTTGTTATTGTATGAATGGATTTACTGTATATTGTCTGTTATTATTATTATTACTATTATTATAAGTTTGAAAAATATAATAAAAATGTTTCTCATCGCTTTATTTTTTGCGTACGTAGGTAGGTACGTACGTACTTTCCTGAGTGTGCTTATTTTTACAGTGACTTCATTGTGGAGAATATCAACAGAACAACTCGAGTTTTTTTCCCACGGACTGTTGACATTTTTGGCAAAATCAATTGCAACATTCAGAGAGGGCAAAATATAGTGTAGCCTGTGTAACCTTTTTCAATAAGCAGCAAGAATTGGATTTACATTGAACAATGAGCACAGCCTACCAAGTCAAATTCCTTGTGTGTAAAACTTATTGGCCAATAAAGCTGATTGTGATTGTGATAATATAAAAAAAGCATGTTATTATTAATATTCTTAATGGTATTAACTAATAACATTTGTTTTTGAATATACATAACACATTTGTTTAGCCTTTTTAAAGCAAATCAAAATGATCATGACATCATATATATGATGTCATATAGACCACGCCCCCACCATCACATATATATACAGGACTGTCTCAGAAAATTAGAATATTTTGATAAAGTTATTTATTTTCTGTGATGAAATTTAAAAAAAAAAAAAAAAAAAAAAAAAAGTCATACAATCTGGATTCATTACACATCAACTGAAATATTGCAAGCCTTTTATTATTTTAAAATTGCTGATTATGGCATACAGCGTAAGAAAACTCAAAAATCCCATCTCAAAAAAGTAGAATATTTCCTCAGACCAAGTAAAAAAAAATATTTATAATAGCAAAACAAAATCAAACATTTGAAAATGTCAATTAATGCACTCAGTACTTGGTTGGGAATCCTTTTGCACGGATTACTGCATCAATACGGCGTGGCATGGAGGCAATCAGCCTTTGGCATTGCTGAGGTGTTATGGATGCCCAGGATGCTTCAGTAGTGGCCCTTAGCTTATTTGCATTATTGGTTCTGGTGTCTTTCAGCTTCTTCTTCACAATACCCCACACATTCTCTATGGGGTTCAGGTCAGGGGAGTTGGCAGGCCAATCGAGGACAGTAATGCCATGGTCAGTACACCAGTTACTGGTGGTTTTGGCACTGTGGGCAGGTGCCAGATCATGCTAGAAAATGAAATCATCATCTCCATAGAGCTTTTCAACAGATGGAAGCATGTAGTGCGACATGTAGTGTAGACGAAAGCAAGTTTTGTATTTCATTTGGAAGTCAAGGCGCTAGAGTCTGGAGGAAGGCTGGAGAAGAGCAAACTCCAAGTTGCTTGAAATCCAGTGTGAAGTTCCCACAGTCAGCAATGGTTTGGGGAGCCATGTCAGCTGCTGGTGTTGGTCCACTGTGTTTCATCAAGTCCAGAGTCAATGCAGCTGTGTACCAAGAGATTTTAGAGCACTACATGCTTCCATCTGTTGAAAAGCTCTATGGAGATGATGATTTCATTTTCCAGCATGGAAAACAATCAATTTAAACAAAATTCTAAAATCACATTGAACACTTAACAATTACCACTTAAAATGAAGGTGCAAAAATAAGGAACGCTTAATAAAGTGTAACCAAATTAATGCAAAGTGTGAACATGTGAATGTAGAGAAACCGGAGAAGTATTTTCTGTCGAGGTGACTTCCTGTTTTATCGACAATTTCTTTACTCTCTGCAGCACTCATTATTAGTTTATTTTCTGACTCAAGAATCAACTGCAAAACAACAAGATGGCGCAACCAAACATGATAGTTTATACGGTTACCTGATTGGCTGTTAGCGTGTCACTCCACTGATCATTTCCTGTGTTGCTTGTTTACTAGAGTGTCAGTGCCTTTGTTCATGCAACCAACCTTCGCAACTTCCGGTTTCTTCTGACTATGAATACAAGTTAATTATTGAATACTTTTTTTATTGATAAGGATTACATGTCTATTGTGATATATATTGATATCGTTTTATTGCCCAGCTCTAGTACGAATGCCAGCAGCTGCTGAAACTGATGCAAAGAGTGACTGCTCTTGCATCCCGTAAACACGCATGCCATTGTGATTTATTGAGACTGTCAAAGTTATTGAGTTCATTCTCATTTATCGTTCGATTAATCGATTTTTCAGATATCGGCCCAGGTTTAGCAGCCCTAATCTCTCATTTAACAACAAAAATTAGCGCTTAAGATCTCTTTGAACAGTTCACAAATTCTCTTAACGTGCTGGGTTAAATGTGTTGGACAAACACTTTTCAAGTATAAAATAATCATGGAGAATGTCTGCAACTTGGCGCAACCCGAGGGTCCTCTTCCACGGCGTGGCGCAGTGGAAGAGTGGCCGTGCGCAACCCGAGGGTCCCTGGTTCAATCCCCACCTAGTACCAACCTCGTCATGTCCGTTGTGTCCTGAGCAAGACACTTCACCCTTGCTCCTGATGGGTGCTGGTTAGCGCCTTGCATGGCAGCTCCCTCCATCAGTGTGTGAATGTGTGTGTGAATGGGTAAATGTGGAAGTAGTGTCAAAGCGCTTTGAGTACCTTGAAGGTAGAAAAGCGCTATACAAGTAAAACCCATTTATCATTTATCATAACTTGAGGTATGCTCTCGAGACCAAAAGTTGCAGACACCACGAATGGTTAGTTTCTTTCATTTTAATTATTTATTGGTTAAAGCCCTGATAGAAAATTCATTACATCACAAGTTGATTTAATGTTATTGAAAAATATAAACCTCAAAACAACTTTCTCAAAGAGCATTTTAGGCTGCAATGAACAGACTGGTATTTGCTTCAGTGCTTCATAGTAAAATACCAGCAGTGGAACCATTGAACTCTGTATAAGTATTGTATATATGTCATAGCAGATGCAAGTCATTATCTGTTTGCAGTAATCTTTATGGCTGTGTCATTATTGTACACATGCCTTGAAAGGCCTCACTTTGCTGGAATTTAAATGTGAAAGACCGTCCGCTGTTACGTTTCACGCCTGTGTGTAACTTAAGATAAAATTGTGTCTTCTTTTTGCTGATACTCTTCTCAGTGGGCAACGGTAACCTTCCAACTTCCTCACCACATACTGAAGCTGGTTGCTAGTGCCATTGTCAGTGAGCTGAAGAAGATCAACCAGAACATAGCTGCATTGTCTGTGGCCTCATCCATCATGGACAGACTCTCCTACCTCTTGTCAAGCGCCCGACCTGAACTCGGCGTGGGCCCTGGGCGCTCTGTAGATAGGTGAATAATCTGCAAAATAAGTAATTATGTATTATGCACAGTTCAGGTCCAGAAGTTGACTTTCTAATATCGTAGGAATGAATGTCATGTCACTTGTGGGCCCTTAATGGTGATTTATTTGAACCACTGTTTTTCCACAGTGGAATTACTGTAAAGTATCCAATTTCAAGGACTTTCGTAAACAAATTAACAAAATGTATGCAAAAGTTAGATTTATTTTGACTAATTTACCTATGGTGTAAATGATACATTCAGGTTCAGATATATACTGTACATATACACCCTCTAATACTTCTTTCCTCCCTGTATGTTGTTCTCATTCTTTTTGTTGTATTGTTCTCTACAGATCTTTAATGTACAGTGAGGCCAACAGGAGGGAGACGTTTACATCGTGGCCACATGCTGGTTACCGGTGGGCTCAGCCTGATCCAATGGCCCAGGCAGGGTTTTACCACCAGGTACGTTCTCAGAGATCATCACTAAGGAAACAATGTAGCTGTCTGTGTTGCCGTTTGTTACTTAAAGGACTGTTTGTGTTATACAGTGTTCCCTCACTGTTTGTGTTATACAGTGTTCCCTCATTCACAGTAGGGGTTACTACCTTCACAACCAAAGCCCAACTTTCACATGAAATCAAACCCAAAGTAAGACAAACAAGAATGTTTCAGAGATTACAATTCAGTTATAACACCTCCACATAAGTACATACTTGGAGGCAAAAAACTGGGAACTCAATCGGTAATGAATCATACAATAGATGGGTAAATGATTTGTCCAGCAGAAATCTAACCCAACCAGCAAAAGATGTACTGGTTAAAGGGTTGAGCTTTGCCTTGACTAAGCAACAGGATCAAAGCCCTAATCCCCAAACCTCACCTATGAGGAGAAGAAAGCAGTAACATCACTGAGCAAGGATAAAAAGCAGACAAATAGTCTCCCAGCAGACAAAGAGAGATGCACAGTAATTCTCAACACAATTGATTACCAGAACACATTTCTTACACTTTTCAAAGACACTAATACATTTGAAATACTCAAAAGGTACCCGACCAGTGGGTACAAGAGGAAAATCATTGAGTACCTACACACGTTACAGGAGTCAGAAACTATAAGCCATGCACTTTATTACAGATAATACCCACAAAAGACCAACCATCCATGGTATTTATGGTCAGCAACATTAACTCTGTGACATACAATATTACTAAGTATGTGGCCAACATTTTAGCACCTTTGTTTGGCAAAACACCACATCATGTCCAAAACTCCATGGACTTTGTGGCAAAGGTCCGAGACTTAAATTTGGACAACAATGAAACCATGGTTTTATTCGATGTCACCTCCTTGTTAACCTGTATTGCAACCCAGGATGCAGGAGGCAACGTCTATGTGATCACACCTTACAGGATAAATCCACACGAAACCGGGAACAGATATGCCTTTTGCTGTAACATTACCTTAGTACTATGTATTTTTGCTACAATTGTGGCAAACCTTTACATGGAGGACATGGAAAAGAGAGCCCTGAGTTCTTTTAAGGGTACAGCACCAAGTCATTTATACAGATACAGTATGTGAATGACACGTGGGTAAACATCAGCAGCCAAGAAGTACAATGCTTGATCCACCACTTTACCTCAGTGGACAAGTTCTCATTTGAGTGTGTCAAAGCCTTTTTTGGACTGTGATGTCTACATTGGAAAGGACAGGGGCTTCCATGTTGGGGTGTACCGAAAACCCACATATTGATCAATACCTACTTTTTGACTCGCACTACCCACTGGAGCACAAACTGGGTGCTATCAGTACCCTACAAAATAGAACTAATAAAGTTCCCACCAGCCCACAGGCCAAAGAGAAAGAACATAAGCATTTTAGGGAAGCCCTCAAAACCTGTGGTTACCCGAGCTGGTCCTTTATGAAAAGTGCATCCAGTTATAGAAGTAACAAGGACAGAGTGGCTGAGGAAGAAAATTTGAAATATGAAATAACAATGAAATAACTGTTTACCTGCACCTCAAGGAAAACAGCAGTCCTTTTTGAGGAAAAAAATTTACAGATTCTGGACAGAGAGGACAGATGGTTCAAAAGAGGAGTGAGGGAAGCAATCTTCGTCAAGGTTGAAAAACCATCCCAGAACAGAGGAGGTAGTCTGCAACCCACCTATCTCCCATATATAGACCTTGGCCAATAACAAATTTTGCTCGACGATAAATTGACCTCCAAATTATTGCTGATAAACAATATTATTGCCATTATTTTTTTGAGACCAAATTAACCACTGATATAATGATAATACGTAATAATAATGCATGTAGTGTATTTCTCGTATATTTTAATGTTGTAATTTGAATGTAAAAGTTTATATCTTCAAGTTAAATGAAACAAATAACAATAACATATACTTTGTCTGTTAGCAAAATGTTGCCCTTGAATAAAAATCACAACCAAAAGCAATAACTTATGTTTTTGGGGTTGGGGGTGGTTAATATACACAAGCAAAACAATAAATAAAATAGCAACATTATAAGTATTAAAAATAAAGTTGCACTTTACTATTGAATATGAAGGCAGAGGTAATAATAATACATTTCAGGATAAAATCAGAATGTACACATGAAATAATTAAATAATGGGAGCAGAGTGACTGAGTTCTCACTCACTCTGCTCCCTATTGTGATGAGGTGGGTTGATGGCACAGCAAGGTGTATGGAAGAGGAGGATCTGAGGGAGCGTGCTGGAGTAACGATGTGGAGAAGGTCTGACAAATAAGGAGGGGTGAAGTTGTGGATGGCCTTAAAGGTAAAGAGAAGGATTTTGTAGTTAATTCTTTGCCTGACTGGGAGACTGTGAAGTTTTTGTTGGATGGGTGTGATGTGATAGAATGAGGGGGTTTTGGTTATGATCCGGGCAGCAGAGTTATGGACCAGTTGGAGCCTGTAGAGGGACTTCTGGGGGAGGTCAAAGAGAAGGGAGTCACAGTAATCGATGCGGGAGGTGACCAGACAGTGAACAAGGATGGAGGCAGCATGGACAGTAAGAGATGAGACCCAGACTCTTAACCTGTGGACGGGATCACAGGTGAGTTGTCGTTAGTTAGGGAGAAACTGTTGATTTTCGAAAGTGTGGATTTTGTACCGATGAGAATTATTTGGGTTTTATTATTGTTTAATTTGAGGAAGTTTTAGGTGAACTAGGATTTTATTTCAAATAAGCAGGAGGTGAGGGAGGAGGGTGGACGTGTGGCATTGGGCTTGGTGTAGAGGTAGAGCTGGGTGTCATTAGTGTAGCTTTGAAAGTGAATGTTAAATTTATGGAAGTTATGGCCAGAGGGGAGAAGGTAAGTGATGAAGATAAGTGGGCCCAAGACATAATCCTTGTTGAACACCTGTTGTGATTGCAGAAATATCAAGTTTAAAGGATTTGAGCTGTATGAACTGAGTGCGGCCTGTCAGGTATGAGTGGAACCAGTCCAGGGGGGTGTTGATGATGCCAATGGATGAGAGTCTATTGAGGAGGATTGGATGAGAGATGGTGTCAAAGGCTGCACCCAGGTCCAGGAGGATGAGAATGGAGAGAAGTCCAGAATCAACTGCAGTGAGAAGTTTGTTGGTGATTTTTAACAGGGCATTGTTTGTACTGTGACAGGGGCGACGTCCAGACTGGAATGGTTCATAGAGGGGGTGGAATTGGGATGCGACAGTTTTTTTTCAAGGTTTTTGAGATAAAAGGTAGATTGGAAATGGGACGGAGGTTCTTGCAATTGTTGGGATCTGAACCGTGTTTCTTCAAAATTTGAGAGACAGCTGCTATTTTAAAAAGTGTAACAATACCATTGGGAAGTGAAGAGTGAATAATAGCAAAGATGAGGGGAAGCAGAGAAGAGAGGCATCCTTTGACCAGGGTCGAGTGTAGGGGATCTAACTGATATGTGAAGGGCTTGGATTTATTGATTAGGTCAGAAATTTCTCATAGAGTGGGCAGTACACAAATGGAAAATGGTTGACTGTGTGGTGAAGGTTCAGGTGAGCAGAGAGGCACAGAAGTGGAGCAAAGTTGTTTGTGAATATTTATAATTTTTTCAGTACAAAAGACAATTATGGAGTTGCAGGTGTCAGCTGAGTACAGATAGGGGGTAGGGAGTCCTGAAGTTGAAAATTTTTAATAAATATTGACAAGAGCATCTTGGTGTGGCCATCGTTAGCACAGGCTGGACTAATCATGTGATTTGGGTTGGGTGATAGTCATTTTTGTGCATTTACTTGTGGATGGTGAGACCGGTCTTTTATGGATTTGCTCAAGCTTGCAACATTTAGTCTATCATTTCCGGAGCTTGGGGGTGTACCAGGGAGCAGTTGTAGTTAAGGAAAGCGACAGGGATTTTACTGGCGCAAGTGAATTTAAAATGCTACTTAATTCTTTATTGTAGTGTGTTACCAGTTCATCTGGGGAGGAGAGATGGTCCAGGGAAGGAATATTGTCAATATTGTGACGGAGGGTGTTGATGTTGATATCCTTAATACTCTGGAATTTTATCAGGCGCAAAAACGAACCAAAACATTACGTATTGAGGGGAGAATGGAAGGTGCCATGTGTCACATGACCTTGGCAAACAACCTCTTTCCCTCAATGAAATTATTGAAGTTGGGTAATGGCTCAGTTTTGCCAGCATGACACGAACCCGAAACACACAAGGAGGGCAATTGAGGAGCATCTCAAGGCCTTGAAAGTGACTTAGCCAATCTCCAAACCAGAACCCAACACAAAATGTTTGTTGGGAGCTAAAAGTCTGTGTTGCTCCACGACAGCTCCAAAACCTGAAGGATACGGAGAAGATCTGTATGGTGGAGTGGGCCAAAATCCCTGCTGCAGTGTGTGCAAACCTGGTCAACAACTATAGAAAACGCTCAATCTTTGTATTTGCAAACATTGGTTTCTTGCCAATTATTAAGTATTGTTTTTATAATGTATCAAATACTTATTTCACGCAATAAAATGAATATCAATTACTTATAAATCATACAATGTGATAATTTAGATTATTTTTTTTAGATTTTGTTTCACAATTAGTACATCTATGAAACTAATTGCATACCTCTCCATGCAAAATCGGCAGTGTATCAAATAATCGTACCTTATTTTAGCATAACATTGAGGAGATTCAGCATCTCTCAGATCATAAGCAGCTTAATCTGTGGCTTGGGTTCTGTGCTAGAAGCCTTAGAAGGCGCAGAACGTTTGGACAACATTGCAGCGATTCAATAAAATTCAATTGTTACCAGAAAAACAGTGCAACAAAGACACACAGTGACAGTACATAGAACTGAAGGAGAGAAGAGATGCAATGTAGCGGAGCCAATCAGCTGCCAAGACAGGACAAAGGGCTCTGTGATTGGTCCGCCATCAGCCAGTAGTGTGCCATGTACCATGTCACGTGGGCAAGACTTAATTGCTCCATGTGTTAGACTGCTGGTAATATCAAATGCATGTTGTAATACATGTACCGGTATATGAATATTTACAATTTAAAAGTCTGCGATACACTGAGACCATAGTAAGTGAACCACAAGGTGGTGAGGGAACACTGTACCACCTGAATAGAAAATATACTGACATCAGGTACCACTAGTATGTAAAATGCATGATTGATAGTGCAAGTGATTAGAATAATGTTCACCTTTCATCTTCTCCCATAGCCTGCCTCAACAGGGGATGACCGAGCCATGTGTTTCACTTGCAGTGTGTGTCTGGTATGTTGGGAACCTACAGATGAGCCGTGGTGAGTGAAGATGGTTTCCTAGAAAGCTTAGTTAGAAATGTCGTTTTGAAGTGTTGTTTTCGTGCACGCGTGTGTACAAATGTCATCCATATTGATTATTTCTCCACCATCCCCAAGGTCTGAACATGAGCGACATTCCCCCAACTGTCCGTTTGTAAAGGGAGAACATACACAAAATGTTCCTTTGTCAGTGACACTGGCAACTAGTCCTGCCCAGTATCCCAACAGTCCTGACTGTTCGGACAAAATAGCCTGCTACGGTTTTGGCAGCTGCCCGCAGTTTCTGGCTGTCGCAACAAAGAGGGGCAAGCTATGTATTTGGGATGTCTCGAAAATGATGAAGGTGAGATCAAACATTGGTATCACCTGACCTGTTTATCTTTTTTTAAAGCGGTAGAGTCATCAAAGTGATGGGACGTATGAATAAATTGTTATTGTGGGTTTAACAGGTACATCTGAAGTTTGATATTAACCCGTATGACCCAGCCATCCTGAGGCAGCTGATTCTGTGTGGTGGGGAGCACAGCCAGCAGACACTCGCCGAGTCTCGCCCACCAACTCTGGCCTGGCTGGAGGAAGCTTCCTCCTGCTCAGACCTGCCCAAGCTGGAAGGAGACAGGTGAGAACCACATGCTATTTATTAATAGTGAGCCTTATTCAGACAGTGGAACTTCCAAAGTCAACCCCAATCCTCTCAGACAGGCTGAATGACACTTTGTTGTTGGTGTCAAATTAGTTTTCCTGTAACAAATCTGTTTAAGTCAAACTGTTGCACCATTTTGAAGCTTAATTGACTGTGCAAGCAATTGTGTTAACATTGCATTGACGTTGCATTAAATTAACTGCAATTGTAAAAAGAAGTTTGCCGCTGTTTGATCAGACGTTGATACTGTGGGCCATTCAGCTTCCTTTCTTAATGATTTTTTTTTAATTTAAAAAGAGACCTTTAAACTTTTTTGTTTGTTTTTGCTTTCACAAAGATTCATCCGTTTTTCATAGTTAACGCATTTATTATTGAACAAGTGATTACATTTTAAGGGTGATCTGGATCACCAGCTGGATAAAGGATTTTTAAAAGTAATTTTTTACTGTTGCAGATAAGTCCTGGTGAAGGGCTGCACTTCCCGAGTGCTTTTCTAGTTATTTATGCCTGCGTTCATAATTTTTATTATTAGGCCAGCATGTCCGTTTACAAAAAGCAAGAAAAACTGCATAATTTGTAGTTCTATTACCTAATCACACATGCAAGATAACCCAATAAATGTACTGGCTGAAATACTGAGATGGTTTGCAAATTCAAAATGCTGACGTCCGTAGGAGGTTTATGTAAACGGCAAGCAGGCGTCATTATTAATTGCTGTTATTTATTAAATCGTTAAACTAAATGTTATGGAGGAAAGCAATTCATATCATAGCAAGTTTATCTTAACAATTAAATAACGGCAACTGAGATACCATCTAGTATCGTCATGCATTGTTGCAGCAAATTTTGATGTTAGTGGCCACTTTATGTAAAAAAAAAAAAAAAAAAATCATAAATAAAATACATTTAGGATGCAAAATAAGTGGCAGACAATGTTTATAACACTACTTTTCTCTGCGGGGGACGCTAACTGACTGGAGTCACTGTGTAAAGCTACAGAAGGCTCCTCTACACTGTCAGCATTTAAGACTTGTATATATAAAAAAACTAAACATATACAAACTTTTGAAATCTGTGTCAGTCACACTTTTGTATGTGTCTTGTGTCATTATTATTATGGTGTTTTCCTGACTAATGACTAATTTTCTTTTAGTGATGACCAGTTGGAGGACTCCGACAGTGATGAACATTCCCGGTCCGAGTCAATAACTGGTATGACAAACACACATAATGAGTTTATTTGATATCGTCATTTAGTGACTTCAATGGTAACATTTGTTGGCTTCAATCAGGGGCGTCAAACTTATTTTCACCGTGGGCCACATCGCATTTACGGAAGCCCCCAGAGGGCCGCTTCATGATATGTTGCAATTCACGCAAATTCAACCAATCCCCGCAAATTATGTGCAGCCTTGCAACTTGGCCCAATCCATGCGATTCCCCCTGCATGTTTTTATATTGAATTTGTTGTCCCAGCAGCACAACTGTCTAACCATTTAAATGTCACCCAGCTTCACCGGTGGTGATTATGCCACAACTTTTTGAAAATGCTGCAGCGAAATCAGGCATTTTAGGCCGCAATAATAATTAAAAAAACCAGCAAAATTCTGGAAGCACTGATTATTACACAATAGGGATGTAACAATTACCGGTGTAATGACATACCATGGTAAAATTCCTGATGGTTAGTATTACCTTTTCAAATTTTAGTTATTGTAAAATAGGTATTGAGTACAGTACCACACATAAAAAAAACTGTGTGATTCTCCTAATTTTCTAGAGAAGCATCGTCTTTGCTAGCTAGCTTAAATGATATCATAAATACAAGGTAAATAAATAAATGATGAAAAAAATGTAAATTGGTTAAAAGATTTTATTGTGTGTATGACTACTTTTTTTTAGCATATTCAACAATACAGTGATAATGATAACCATGGTATTTTGGTCACAATAACCATTTATATTGTTACGTCCCTATTACACGATTACCCCGTTATTTGGTTATTATTATTGTTCACCAACAAACTGATGGAAAATTTGCTTTGGAATCAGAAGTCAAAAGTGACAAGCAGATTTTATAGTTCGGCCAGTATAGAATTTAATTTGAAAAGGGTTTCAATGACAATAAAAGCTTTGAATAGCTTGTTGCTTAACAAATATCATGTTAAAAAAAAAGCATTTGCATGCATACATTTTTTTGTTGACAAAATTTAAATTCATTGATCAAGAAAGATTGCATTTCTTACTGAACATTATTTCCTGGCTTTTGTGGGCCACATACAATGATGTGACGGGCCAGATTTGGCCCCCAGGCCTTGAGTTTGATACCTGTGGTTTAAACGGTAAGGCGTGTTTGAACTTACGGTACTTTATGTTACCTCTGTTTCAGGCCAAGCGTCTCAGTGGGAGAGCATGGACGTGAGCCTCGGAGTGACAGCGCTCAGTGTACTTCAGCAACCAGAGGCGTTCCAGTGGGCGGTGGTGGCAAGTGTGCTGAAGGACACAGTCAAAGACTTGGAAGAACTGGGTGCCAAACCTTCAGTGAATCGAGCCAAGGCCCACAACCAGGCCAAAGCAAAGGACAAGGTCCCGGAGCACCATAACATTCCTTTCCCCTGCTTGCTGGCTGGAGGCCTGCTCACCTACCGCTCAATATCTGGCAACTCCACGACTGGCCCGAATGCCATTGTCCCGTCTTCAGCTCGCAGGGTATCAAATAGTTCCTGTCGAACTCAGGGTCCTGACCCCTTCCAACACGGGCCTCTTCAGGACCAAGGTCCCATGGAAATAGACACTTGTAATTCACAAACTGCTGCTCCGGAGCAAGGCTTCTCTAATTTGGTAGGTTCTCACCCTCCAAGTTCCTCTTCTCTGTCGCCTGTGCACCGGACTATACCTGTGCTGTTATTGTACAGTATCAGAGAGACTGATGACAAGACATCAGGGCAGGTGTTTGCTCAGATGAACAACCTGATGAGCAAGGGGCTCCATGACGAGGGCTTTACTGTGCCACAGATAATAGAGATGGAGTTTGACTCACATGAGCAGCTTCTTCTCCAAGATCCTCCGATCACGTACATTCAACAGTTTGCTGACGCAGCAACTAATCTGGCAGGTTTTGACGGTCAGATGGACAAATGGAGCACATTAGCTGCGGCAACTTCCTCTTCCCCGCCTCGACCCGGAGCGCTAGTGCAGTGCTTGAAGTTGCCCAAACAACTGGAAGAGGAGAATCTTTGCGTGGACTCGATAACGCAATGCTTGGATGGCGTCCATCTTCTCATCGTGCTGCAACCGTGCAATGCTGAATCTCTGAGTGCGACAAACCAAGTTGAAGCTCTGAACAATCTCAACCGCCTGCACTCTGCCCTCTGCAGCCAGCAGAAAGGTGAGCCCCGACATCCGGTAGCCAATGGAGTTGAAGACAACCACCAAGAGAGTACACCACCTCAATCAACACTCATCCTACCTTCAGGGGATCATCAGCAGCAGCAGCAGCAGCAAACATGCCCGAGCGGAGGAGGCTATCTTGTACTATATGAACTGAACTACTCTACCCGTATTGTAACCTTGTATGAGGAACCTGTTAAAGTGCAGCAGATAAGTCAACCCTGTGACGCAATTACCTCACTAATATTGCTTCCTCCAGATTTGCTTGATAGCCGGGAAGATGATAGTGAGGAGACTCCTGAGGAGACTCCCTCTGGTTCCAAAAATGGCACATCACAGTTTGGAACTGGCCTTACAGGCTCTGACGGTCCTTTGTCACGCAGCGCATGTGCTGCAGCTGCAAGCACTACCGTTGGCTCAGGCCTTAAAGAGTCCAAAACACCAGAGATAGATGGTGTTGGCCACATGGTGGTCACCACACAGGCTGGGAATATTATGATCCTGGACTTGTCCTCGTTGGAAGTTCTAACTAAGGTGGAACCACCAAAAAAAGAAGGTTCATTGGAAGAGGTTGACCCCTTTGTCTCTGTTACTTATTGCTCTGGGACTGACCGCCTTTGTGCCTGCACTAAAGGTTAGTTTTCACATGTGTGCATGTCCTTAAATATATGATATATGTGAGGCCCTCTACTGTGGGACTGTCCATTTGTGTTTAGAAACTATGCTTAAGCCACTCCAGTGCAAGTCAACACTCTTTCAGTTACCTACATGCAAAATAGAGGCCAAAACATTTTAAAAAATTCAATATATGTACCCAAATACTATAAACATAATATATAGGTCAATACTTGATTTCTGGGATTTAGTATTATTTGTGTTTTGGGGGAGACAGTCAAATATGTTTAGACAATATAAGCATTTTATAATCTTTTTATTTATTTAAATACCGGTTAATGCGATGTATTTTACAGTCAGGTAAAAGCAAATATGATTGGAGACAATAGACAGCTAACGTTTTTAATTTTGTTGTTTAATGTGTAATTTATTTGATTATTATTGTTATGTTGATGGGCTTCACGGTGGCAGAGGGGTTAGTGCATCTGCCTCACAATACGAAGGTCCTGAGTAGTCTTGGGTTCAATCCCGGGCTCGGGATCTTTCTGTGTGGAGTTTGCATGTCCTCCCCGTGACTGCGTGGGTTCCCTCCGGGTACTCCGGCTTCCTCCCACCTCCAAAGACATGCACCTGGGGATAAGTTGATTGGCAACACTAAATTGGCCCTAGTGTGTGGATGTGAGTGTGAATGTTGTCTGTCTATCTGCG
Organism: Nerophis lumbriciformis; assembly: GCF_033978685.3. Classification (NCBI taxonomy): domain Eukaryota; kingdom Metazoa; phylum Chordata; class Actinopteri; order Syngnathiformes; family Syngnathidae; genus Nerophis; species Nerophis lumbriciformis. Next base: position 53,848,931 of record NC_084549.2, on the reverse strand, counting down.
TTGGCCCTGCGATGAGGTGGCGACTTGTCCAGGGTGTACCCCGCCTTCCGCCCGATTGTAGCTGAGATAGGCTCCAGCGCCCCCCGCGACCCCAAAAGGGAATAAGCGGTAGAAAATGGATGGATGGATGGATGTTATGTTGATTTATTTATTAATGCATCAACACCTTTTTTGAAAACTTGTTAATAGTTTTCATTTCAGTGTGACCCTAATCATCCTTGGTATTGTTTTTATGCAGGCTGTATTTAATGTTATTCTAATGCCACAATCCCAACAAAAAAAATTACTGCGGGCAACAAAATGTCCCTTGGACACCACAGCTGTATTTTGTTGTTTGTTTTAATGTGTATTACTGTTTGTCATCTCATGCAACTAACATTAGCTCATATTCATTGACTTTCTATTGAAGGGTTCAGTACTACTTAACATTTTAATGACTATGGATATGTGGAACTTTATTTTGATTTAGATTAGGGGTGCACCAATACAACTGTTTTTACTGGCGATACAGATAATGCAGCCTTGAGTATTGACTTTTTTAACTCTGCAGGTGGAGAACTTCATTTCCTTCAAATTGGAGGTGCGTGTGATGATCTCGATGATGGCGACATGTTCATTGATGGCCCCATTTCTAAAGGGGCTGAACTGTTGCTGGAGGGGACCAGGCCTTCTTCCAATCCTTCAAGCCCCGGGATAACAGGTAGAAATACTTAATGATTGTTGCTTTGTCACATACAGTGAATGAAATAAGTACTGACTCCTTTACACTTCTTTTATTCTAGGTCAAATACGAATGTAAAACTTTTGTTCGGGTATCGAATTACAGTAATTTAATCACGGTAAATGTTTTGAGGTCATTAATGTATGCACATCATGAGAAGCCACACCTATCTGTTAAAAAACTGATGAAAGCAAGAATGAATATGATGGATTTTATTACAAAAATAATTATGCTACAGTCAAAAAGTTATTTGCAGAAGCTATCATGCCAAAGCTAAATTAATGGTGAGGTGGTTAATCAGATTAATTTGAAAACTGTGATTAATCTGATTCACATTTTAAATAATTTGACAGCCCTTCTTTTTATTTAATATTTATTCTTGAGTTTTGTTGCTGTATTCTCTCTGGTAAAATAAACTTTTATAATCATGAACAGTGTTGGGTTAGTTACTGAAAACCAGTAACTAGTTACAGTTACTAGTTACTTTATTTCAAAAGTAACTCAGTTACTAACTCAGTTACTTACACCCAAAAGTAATGCGTTACTGTGAAAAGTAACGATTTAGTTACTTGTTTTTTTCTTCTTTTTTTAAAGCTCCCATTAATGCCCTTTTAGCCTTCATTTCAGTACTGTTATTGCAGTGGAGAATATTACAATCTGTTGATCAACTTGACATGAATTTGCATCACTGAACTCTGCTAAGCAATGTGGTCTACATACAACACACAAAGACAAAGATATGTTTCAAAGGGCCAAATTATTTCAGGCCAGAACAAATTGACAAAACTATTTTAAATAGCTGCAACATAACATACATAAGTAACAAACAGCATAATAGCAACATAGCTGTAAACCAAGGAAGTACTTTAACTTTAACTTTACATACACAAAGCCTAACCAGGCGTTTTTTCTCTCAAGGAATTCTGAAATAAAATCATGTCTGAAGCCCAGAACACTCTACGCATTTCCCCAGTTTTAGTTTAGAGATAACTTTATAGTCTATATATTTAGAGTGATGTGATAATCAAACACTCTAAAAGTCTAGAATGAAAGAGTATATAAGAGAATTGACAGAGTGTGTATACCTTCAGTGCTGAATGATGAGCAGAGGCAGAGTTTGGAGTGTCTTCTTTAGCTTGCTTTCCATGTTTATGTACTCACTGTCCACTGTGTCCAGGAGCTTGGAAAATGTTTTTGTGCCATTTTCTGTTTGACGCCGGTATCATGCTAATTAGCTGCCTGAAAGCGGATGACTCCACTGTATAAATAGCCTGCATGTCTTCTAGCACATACACTGCAATGGCTCTATCAATGTTGTCCTTTCTAGCAGTGCCTTGTTAAAATCCAGCCGCTGTTGCTTAGGAGGTGAAGTGTGTCTCTCTTTACTAGCTTCGTCAAAGCATGTTGCTTTTGTAGCTGTTTCAGCAGATTTGAATTGACACAACTTACATTTAACTAAAATGTTCTTTTCTTTGTGCTCGACAAAAGAAAAGTAGTCATTATATCTAGGCTGACCATATTGTGAAATCCCAAAAAGAGGAGACATATATGCGTGCCAAGGCGGGCAGCACACCAAGGCCGGGACTAGGTGAAAATTTGCCAATGATACTCGAACTTGCTTTATAAATAATATATTTATTTAAATACAGCATTTTTTCTCCTCTGTTGACAGCAGTGTTGGCGCTAGGAATTTTCAAAATGGGGTCCCAGGGACCCATCAAGTCATAAAATGGGGTACCACAGTACATTTTTGGGGCCCAACTTTTTTGGGCGTTTTGAAAAAAAAAAGATAAATGTATGCTTTATCCTGTTATATATCACATTCTATATGGTGTTTTGGAAAAAGGTTGTCATAAACGTTACTCAATTCATTAAAAAAATAATAAAAAAAGAAAACAAATTTGTGTACATATATAAATGTATTCAGTTCTAAATATTCATTCACTTTCTTCTTTCCTTCATGGATCTGAACTTTGTTTTTTCTATGTTTTTATTTAATAAGTTGTAGGTGTATTTATTTCAGTATAAAAGTGTAAAAAGTGTTTTGCTTCGGTCATGAAATGATGATAATGGTGTGCCAGGGCATACATACATTTTATATTTAACGCTTAAATCTCTGGAGTCTACATCAACTTCAGATCTATCCCTCATTTAAAAATGTTTTAGTTTTTTTTATGTTGTTTTTTTTGTTTGTTTGTTTTCCGCCCTTTTTTGTCAAACAAATTTTTAATGGCAAACACACAAAATATGCAAAATCTTCCACCAAAAATATTTTTCAAAGTGGAATATTTGATGTGAAATAATCGGAACCTTGTATAGGTCAATAATTCATAATAACATTACACTTTTGTTATGTTTTTGTTTATTTTAATAGTATTTTTAGAATGTGCCGTGGGCCTTTAAAACATTAGCTGTGGTCCGTAAATGGCCTGCGGGGCGCACTTTTGACACCCCTGCTATAGATAATTAAAAATGTAATCTGATAAATCTATCGATAAAAAGCCGAGCCTGGCGACGCATGCGCGTTTATCATAACTCTCTCGCTCTCTCTCTCCGCCCCTCCCTCATCAATGCTGCTGCGCGCACACCCCTCCCCTCCTACCTCCCCACACCCAGACACACACACACAGCGCCTCTTCCTTGTGACACAAGAGATTCAGAAGGACGACACCGCTGCGCTGCAATAAAACACACTCAGATCTTCTGTTTTTAGCCGATACTACACAAAAAATAACGTGCAGTAACGCATCATGTAGTAACGGTAACTGAGTTACTGAATAAAAAAAATAACGCGTTAGATTACTAGTTACCGCCGAAACTAACGGCGTTACAGTAACCCGTTACCGCCGAAACTAACGGCGTTACAGTAACCCGTTACTTTGTAATAAAAGTAACGCGTTAGTCCCAACACTGATCATGAACCTTTTCATGTCTGTCAGTTTAAACTTACAAAATCAGCAGAGGATCAAATAATTATGAACTAATTCATTGTTAATTTTCTTCATTATTACATCTAATGTTCCATATGTTGTGCTGGTTGTGCAGGAGTAGACCTCCTGGTGGACCAGCCGTTGACCACAGAAAGCTTGACGTCCCTGGTGGAGTTGACACGCTTTGAAACGTTGACGCCCCGCTTCTCAGCCACGGTCCCGCCATGCTGGGTGGAAGTACAGCAGGAGCAGCAGCAGCGACGCCACCCGCAGCACCTTCACCAGCAGCACCATGGAGATGCAGCCCAGCACACTCGCACCTGGAAGCTTCAGAGTGATAGGTAATAATGTTAACAAGCTATTGCCCCTGCATGGTTAATATTTGCACAGTCCAGTTGCCATCGAGTCAGTGCAATATTGGAGGAATGAGAATTTTAAGTACATTGTAGAGCACAACATAAAACGAGACTGGCACATTCAACTTAAAGTACGAGAGTGGAAAAACAAGTTTCCTCTATATTGAAGCTATTATCATATATATCTGACTTATGACACCGAAGGACTTATGAGCTCTGCGAATTAATAAATATGATCAAAATAGTATCAAATATCGGAGATTCCCGAGCCATTTTGAGAGGTAATCAGGAAGCCAATCACGTGATCGCGTGACGTAGAGGTAGGAACCACAGATCTCTTCATCACCAACAACAATGCAAATCATGCAGAGTTTGTGAGAGCCAACAAGGATTACTTTGTAAAAAATTATGACCCAGAACCTTATATTGTTGATCCTGAATATAGGGAGTTTGATATACAAGTTTTAGAAGCTCTGCTAAACAGATCAGCTTTAGTAAAACACTAAGCATCATGTAGCAGTATTGCTAAGTGCTAAACAAGGAATACAAACTACAAACATAATAAAACAATATCTTACTGTACAATGTCTGCTCTTACTTTGATGACCACTGATAGGATGTCCCTACCTTCCCGTTTTAATCATGAAAGGTTAACAAGGAAAAGTCTCCCTCCAGACACCGTCTTTGTTTGTGTGTGTTTGTCTCCATCTCCGGGTATGAATTGAATGTCACAGAAGAACAACTTCTAGATTCAAGGCTAAATCTTCCTAATATCCAGATGATAGGCATGATTTATAATCTAGAACAGTGGTCACCAACCTTTTCAAGCAAGCCCAAGATCCCTGGTCTTAGCCAATAACCAAAGCAAAATCTACCACAACATTTTATTTTATTTTTATTTTAACAAAAAATCTTACATATATATATCAGGGTTGTCCCGATACCAATATTTTGGTACCGGTACCAAAATGTATTTCGATACTTTTCTAAGTAAAGGGGACCACAAAAAATGGCATTATTGGCTTTATTTTAACCAAAAAAATCTTACGGTACATAAAACATGTTTCTTACTGCAATTTTGTCCTTAAATCAAATAGTGAACATACGAGACAACTTTTCTAAGTAAGCAAACAAAGGCTCCTAATTGAGCTGCTGACGTATGCATGAACATATTGTGTCATTTTCCGTTCTATTTTGTCAAAATTCTACAAGCGGTACAAAATGAATTATTAATCTACTTGTTCATTTACTGTTAATATCTGCTTACCTTCTCTTATAACATGTTCTATCTACACTTCTGTTAAAATGTAATAATCACTTATTCTTCTGTTGTTTGGATGCTTTACATTAGTTTTGGATGCTACCAGAAAGTTGGGTATCGATCTGATACCGAGTAGTTAAAGGATGGTCATAATTTAAGTCCTCATGTGTCCAGGGACGTATTTCCTGAGTTTATAAACATAATATAAATTTTATTTAAACGAAAAAAGATTTTGTGATGCTAAAAAAATATCGATGTAATCATAGTAGTATCGACTAGATACGCTCCTATACTTGGTATCATTACCGTGAATGTCAGGTGTAGATCCACCCATGGCGTTTGTTTACATGTCTGTAGGTGTGTAATGGGTTGTGGGTTGTACTTATATAGCGCTTTTCTACCTTCAAGGTACTCAAAGCGCTTTGACACTACTTCCACATTTACCCATTCACACACACATTCACACACTGATGGAGGGAGCTGCCATGCAAGGCGCTACCAGCACCCATCAGGAGCAAGGGTGAAGTGTCTTGCTCAGGACACAACGGACATGACGAGGTTGGTACTAGGTGGGGATTGAACCAGGGACCCTCGGGTCGCGCACGGCCACTCTTCCACTGCGCCACGCAGTGGCGCAGTGTAGTGAAGAATGTTTAGCTATTCCTCGTCCTGCAGGGATGATACTTGTAAGAAACGTACTTTATTTGATGCCAAGGACGCCAGGATTAGTGATTTAGAAGTAGCTACAACACTGCAGACTGCGGCTGGACGTTAGCTGCTAGCTAGCTAGCCATGTCTTAAAGCACCTCTTCCTGCGGGCGTTTCGGTGTTATAGCTTCAACTTTATCGTTAGTATTTAAGCCAATATGCGCCCATTCTCCCTTTTTTGTCTACACACAATGTCTGCTTGTAAGTACTCTGTGATTGTGCGTTGCCGAACATGCTCCTTTGCTCGTAAAACCAGCAATGTCACGACGTGACGACGACCCGCCGTCATGCTAGGGCTGGGCGATATGGCCTTTTATTAATATCTCGATATTTTTAGGCCATGTCACGATACACGATATATATCTCGATATTTTGCCTTAGCCTTGAATTAACAGTTGATGCATATAATCACAGCAGTATGATGATTCTATGTGTCTACATTAAAACATTATTGTTCATACTGCATTAATATATGCTCATTTTAAACTTTCTTGCAGAGAGGGAAATCACAACTAAGTCAATTTACCAAAACTGTATTTATTAAACAGTTATTAAGCAGTGGCACAAACATTCATGTCATTTCAAAACAAAAAGTGCAAGATTGTCAGAGACATTTTAAAACAAGCTATTAGTGCACTTTTGTGCATGATGTCACTAAAGTACCGATACTTTTTAGAGGCGGTATAGTACCGAATATGATTCATTAGTATTGTGGTACTATACTACTACCGGTATACCGTACAACCATAATATATATAAATGATTTTAGGACAAAGCTTTGTGTCATTGTTATTGGCTGATGTCAACATATTTGGCTTTTTATCATTGTGCTTCTTGCTGTTTTCCCAATTTTTGCTGGTGTTTTTTTTGTTTTTGTTTTTTGTAATGTGCCTAAGGCCAATGACAATTGAGCCACAGATGGCCCCCGCACTTTGGGCACCCCTTCTGTAGAAGCTAACTATTAATGGCCACTATGTTCTTAGTACCGTAGTATATTTTTTCTGGTCACATATGGGACGTGAGTCACATGGTTTTTACGTCATTGCCGGAATTAGTAAGATCGGCTGTTCACCTGGCGGGTTTTTCCTGCGTGATAAAAGAGGGGATAAAGAAGCAAGTCCTTCTTTAACTGCCACCTTGTTTTATCATATATTACTGCCTTTGCACATGTCAATATTTACTTTTGTATTCATAATAAATCAACACAAAATCCGAACTTGGGCGCAATGTTCACGGAGTCTCGTCTGCTTCCCGTTGCAGATGAGCGATGATGGTCATGGACTCGTGGTTGAGGGAAGAGTTGTTTGGTGTTGGATGCTAGACAATGTCTAATTTGTTGCAACAGTCAGACATTCAGTCATTGTTGCATAAATGTGCGCGCAGGGCTGTAACCAAGATTTGACAAATAACGAGGTAAAAAAATGGTGGTCCAAGAGAAGCTTTGAAAGGCTGAAATTGTGGGTATCACAGCCCCATTTAAATATCACCTTCAGCAAAACAATGAACAATGAACTTTTTGTAATTACTATGCTGAAGTTAGGGTGTGAGGCCTATTATAACATCATTAAAACATAAGTTGAAAAACTTTAATTTACCTCAACTGCAACCTGGGTTTGATCTTGCGACTTTTTTCTTTCTAATTCATGTCCTAGTCACGCGCGATACGAGGGACACCAGAAGTCTCAAGGAGAAATTTCTCTTAATATTCTAAATCAGTGACAGAGCATGATGTGTCCAGGAATACGTTTGGGTAAAATTTGAGTGGAAGTGCATTGTCATTCTATAATGTACATTCAACATGCGCTTCTTCACCCAAAACGCCTCCATGTTTCAATGTTAAAGGTTTGAAAAAATAATTTTGAAACGTTCAGCAGGGTGGATCGAAAAGCATAACAGGCCGTGTTTTGCACAGGTATGCTATCACCTATACACGACTGCCATTTAACGTCTTGAAATTGCAACTGCATGCACTTGCAAATGAAACTCAGAAATGTAATAAATAAACAAGATATGAAAACTGGACAACAAAGCTATCATAATCCGCTAATTGCAAAATGTTCCAAAAAATATTAGATTTTACATTTTTCACCACAAACAAAAGTACCAAAAATTGGCACTGTTGAGAACTAGTATAGATTCCTAGGTACCGGTAATTTCAGCCAATCGATACTAAACCTGTGTACAGTATCAAGCCATCTGTTTTTCATGGTAAATGTAATGTTTAATTTACGTAACTAAATGTTTTTGAATAATGATAGTGTTATCATTTTCTCTCTCTTCATTTGTGGCTATTTTTACTAATTGCCCCTTGAAAAGATGGTTTGAACGTGTCAGCATGACTTATTGTGTGTGTGTGTGTTCTCTGTGCAGTTCCAGCTGGGATGAGCATGTCTTTGAACTGGTGCTGCCCAAGGCCTGCATGGTGGGCCATGTGGACTTCAAGTTTGTCCTAAATGCCAACATTGTCAACATTCCTCAGATCCAGATCACTTTATTGAAGAATAAAGCCCCTGGCCTGGGCAAAGTTCATGGTAAAGACGTTAATTTCACATGTGTTTTTATTATCATAAGCTCTATCTCTGTCTCTCTATATGTTAAGAGTTGAATGCACAGTACCTCACTGCAATGGAAAATAAGTGCTCTTTCTAACATTAAGCTAGTGTTTACCAAAACATTAGTTTGTTCCTCCTTCAAAGATGAATCATAGCTCACTAAAACAAAATAAAACACTTCACAATGCTCTTTTTGGCCTTGTTTACACCCATCAGACTTCAACAAATGACATTTGTTTGACAGAAACAGCAGTAGACAGACAGATCACATTCCCCCTGTCCAATGTACTCCATGCCAACGGGGAGAAGAATGGTCGGCCTTCCATGCAGGACTTTGCCGAGGACATCCAATTTATGGATACTGAGGAAGCTTCAGGTCTGCAATAAATTAATGTTGTCACCTGAGCGACAATGCGATTGTTTAACTTCTGTATGAAGCTTATGTCCATCATTCTGTAGTGAGTGGTCAAAGCATTTATTTGTACTTAACAATTATAATATCTTGTTTGATTAGAGGTAACTGCAACAATGTTCAAATACATTGTAATTTCATTTCTCAACATCTATAGAGCGTGTAGACTGATTAATCTCTACCTGTGTCCTATGTCTCTCAGGATAAGTGCACTGCTGTACTGGTGTTATGTTATTAGAACTACTTTGCAAGCATATCTGAAATTAGAAGTGAACTTTGGGCCTTGTACATTTTCCAATGCGTTTTTTGTAGGCTCCATGTTGTGTCTATTTTTGGAAGAGCACAAGGAGGACATCCTGTGTGGACCAGTGTGGCTTGCCAGTGGGCTGGACCTCTCTGGTCATAGAGGCATGCTAAGCCTCACCAGCCCAAAGTTGGTCAAAGGTAGTAAAAGGCATTTTTAGCCATTAAGGAGGTGGGTCTGCGTTCCTTAGTCTTGTTTCTGCCTCTGTCTGTAGGTATGTCGGGTGGAAAGTACCGCTCCTTCCTGGTTCACATCAAGGCAGTGAGTGACAAGAACATGGAAGACAACCCCAGACCCATGGTGAGAATGCCCAGTGCCAAGCCGCAGTGCTCCAAATCTCATTCACTGTCCACTCTGCTGCAAAGGGCTCAGGCCTCCAAGGTACTGATTTGTTCATCCACATTTATATTTTTATATAGAAGCCTCCACAGTGTATATGGGTGTTAAGTAAGTGTTTTTGGTTTTATTATTTATCAATACATAGTGCAATCATTAGTGCGCATTATGTATTATTTAATACTACTTGTTTGTTTTGTGTTACTTTTGTAACTGTACATACAATTCTGCATTGTAACCATATAATTTCCCCTTTTGGCCTTTTTCCACCAAAAGTTATGGAATGTTAAGTACCTGGAACTGAAGGTTCCTGTAGAAGTGTATGGTTTGTGTTTCCACCGCATTTCACAGTTCAGGGTAGTTTATACAAATCAGGCTGATGACAGTATGGATGAGTGGTACAGTATATTTCTACACTTATACCATGTAAATAAACAGACAATAGTAGGTCATATTTATCTGACTAAAGTATATTTAAATGAAATACAAAGCAATAATATACAGAACGATATCAAAGTAGAAGATATAAGATTTAAAACAAAATGTACCTGATTTTACCTAAAAACTCAGGTCTACAATGACCAAAAGTCAGAAAGTCGTTCCCTCAGTAAATGATGAATTCATGATGTTCAGGCGAGTCTTTATGGTCCATTTCAGCTGTAAATAACATATAAAGATGAAATGTCAGTGTTTATCTCACGCCGAAAACATACCTATTCAGTATTAGCGTCAGCCTGTTAGCATTAGCATTCGCTTCACCCGGGTTGATGCTAATAACTACACAAATGTCGTTTCACTGAATACTTTTACAGCATGTAACAACGTAAATAGTAAATATTGGATTTAATTTGCCTTCACTCCACTCATCTTTCATTTCACATTTCTCTTCAACCTACGAGGTCGCAGTCCCAGTGACCAGCTTGCCTCAACGCTTTAAAGTCTGGCTGAATGCTTTTTATTCTTCTGTAAATACAACAAACATAAAATGGCACAGTTGAGTTCAAATCAGTATGAGAGTCCGTTCACTTCTCGTAGCTTTATTGAATTGAAGTTTGTGAAAATTAATAAACTATTAAACTGCATACTTGTTTAAAAAATACAGCTGTGTAAAACAATGTATCAGAGTTGTTCAGCACATAGATGCTGCACTAAAGTTCCTGCAAGTCAAAAGTTCCTTCTTTCCCTCCGTTGTCAAGTATGATGTAATAGAAACACGAGAAATAAGAAATGAACAAGTCTTCCTCACATAGTGTAATGGTGGCTGAAACCTCGATTACGAATCTCGTCTATGAAGGTTCTCATTCATCCAGGTCAGGACTGTCGTTGGCTTTTAGAGTTAGGATTGGTCGTTTGCATCAAAACAGTTGTTTTTCTCACTACGATAGGGCGAAACCATCCTTGCCCAGGCACACCTTCCTGTTTTTTTTTGGTTATAAATATTTGGGGTTTTGGCACCAGCCGCTGGACGAGATCTGACCAATCTTAGTCTATGAGCACAAACTGATGAAGCCTACTCGGATGAGCAACCAAACGTCTTCCAAAACAAACCGAGCAATCCATTTGCGATCGATTAAATGACCTGAATTGACTCAAATTCAAAGTTTTAGAAACGCCCCAACTGTGTTCAAACAATCAGCGTTCGACAGCACACCCCGCCCCTCTAAGGTTCCTGGGGTACATCGAAAGTCCCATTTCATCACTAGGAACTAAAAAATAGTTCCACTGCAACTATAAATCCACTCGGGTAGATTTTGGTTGAACAACAGGGTGGTACTTTATTTAATGGAAAGTTCCTGCAGTGGAACAAGACCTATTGTGGGATAAGTAAAGTCTATCCTGTCCTATATTTATTGTGTACAATATGTATGGATGACAGTTTTTGAAGATGAATGGCGATAACCATTGATTATGTCCACTTTTTGTTGTTTTTGCTTAGGAAAAGGCATCTGTCATTAAAGCAGAAACCCAAGCATCATCCAAAAAAGTTGAAAATCTACATGGCTGCGATCTGCTGCAGGAAGTGTCCGTCACAATCAGGAAGTTCAAGAAGACGTCTGTTCCTAAAGAGAGGTAAAATGGATTTGAGTATGGAATGACAGTTTTTGTGGAGATTTACCACCTACACCACAGTCTGTTTCAAAGTCAGCACTCAACCGGCCTGCATGACAGGCTTCTGTAAATTAGGAAGCTGCACTATCACCCAGCATTACCCACATTTTCTCATACACATGTCAGTTTTGTCACTGCTGAAACTGTCATGGATGGTCACTGCTGAAACTGTCATGGATGTATTCAAGTGTATTATGGGCTGTGTTCAGTACACAACACAGTATAACAAAAATAAGAACACATATAATGATGTGTTATGTTTAATTCAAATATTTGCTTTTACCTCTCTAAGGATATTTTTGAAACTAATTTACCTTGGGGCGATGCAGTGCAGATCAGATCAAACTGTCCAAACAATGGCTATAAACAGACATTGAACTTTTGGATTGTGGTGAGAAACCTGTTAGACTGCAATTCAAAGCAACTGGCAAATAAAAGAACACATTAGGTTAGTCACTGAGCAACAGGTGACACTTGAACAGCTGGGACATTGACTCACTCAGCACACCTGAGCCTGCTACAGACTCTTTTCATCATGTGAACACGTTGTCCCCTCAAAGTGCACTTGACTATTAGCTGGTGTACTGGAGGCCAGTAGATTGTTCACATTATCAATCGTATCAACTGATTCAGAACTGTCGGTTAGCAGCAGCTACACAGTAATGCCTGGTAAAGACAAATCTTCTTACTCGTTCACACACATTTTTTTTTCTCACACAGACACACTTCCTCATTCTTTGTCAACTATCTTTTAGGCACTGCGGGTATGTTTACAAACATGGGAGCTTGGAAAATCAGTAACACATGACCATACACATTACCACCAGCAGGTCAACACAATAGTTATTTAACAGTTTTGTTTAGTATCAGTTTTTTCTTGTCCCATGTCTCGAACAGCCGAGTAGCGTTGCAAATTCGCTTGTTGTCTGCCGTGACCTGTTAGGGGGTGGCACAGTTCAACTTCACAAACATATTTTCCACTGGTGTATGAGTTAAACATCCATTAAATGTAAAGCGCTTATTCTGAATGATTAGTTCCAGTGTCAACAAAGATGACAATGTTGTGATTGTCACCTCTTTTCACAAGAATGTAAACATCCAGTCTACGTCAGCTGCGGTTGCTCTTTCTGGAGACACTGCCCTTTATGCTTTTGGAAGATAATTGCATTTCACAAGTCAGCGCCCAAATTATGCAAACTTTACGATGATGTCATTTTCTTTGTTGCGGTCTTGTTCCCCTCGTAGAGTGGCATTTCCCCTGCTGGGCTGGATGCTTCTGTTTCAGATGCTGGAATAAGTTTGTTGTGCCGCTTCCTTTTTTAAACAAACTTTGCGGCATGCTAGTCACTTGTTTCATGCCTTTTGCCGCAAATCTTAACCACCAACAACTCTATTATTTTCTTGAGAACAATCTTCTTGCTCCGTTAAGGTATTAAGGGGGAGGGCGGAAGCTACGGAAGCTCCTGGGGAAAAAAATCTGTGGAGCTAAAGGACAAAACATAGATTTTTTGTTTTTTAAATCGACTGCAACAAAAAACATGAATTTAGCGATAAAATCGGTTGATTGCCTTGGCCTGGATCAAACCTTTTACAAAATTCCACACTCCAAAAAAAAAGTATGATTCCTGCTGATACTGGATCAATATTGTTATCGGCCAATAGTCAAGGCTCCAACATTGGTATTGCATCGCAAGTAGAAATGTTCTATTGTAACACTCCTACTGCTTATCTGTTGTAATTCCAGTAAGGACCTACAATCATGTATTAACTTGTGTTCACCTCGCTCAAAGTTTTGAACATTTTAAGAAAGTTAATTGTTGAAGCTAGTGCTAACGTAGCCCATCTTGCACTGATGTCATACATGTATGCTGTACTATATTATTTTGCTGTACATTTTATGTAAATTATTACCGATTTAGGGTGAATGAGAATGAAAGGCTATTTTTGTCAAGGAAAAAAGCACAAGTAGGCGGTTTTCTCACAAAAAAAAAAAAAAAGACAATGCTTTTCTAGAATGTAGAATTGCAAATCCAGTGATTCTGTTATACAGTTCAATCCCAATTGTAAAGTTAAACAATGCCTTTAAAGGGGTTTAACTTGTGTGAATACCTCTTGCTTTGTCTTTGATCTCGACTTTTTTCCAACTTGAAACCTGGCTTACATTTGTGTTTAAGGGTGCAGCGTTGTGCAATGCTGCAATTCCCAGACTTCCACGAGAAGCTGCTCGATGCGCTGTGTCAACGGATAGAGGGTGGCCTCTCCTCAGAACACGCTCAAGGCCTCATCCTGGACATTCTGTGCTGGCTGGCAGGTGTTTTTTCTAATGGCCCCTGCAGGTATGACCAAGCTTTTACCGCGATTATTGTGGTGGCGTTTACATGTGATGTTGTCTTCTGTTTCAGCTTACATGAAGGAAAGGAAGGGCTGCTGCTCAAAACCAGGGTGAGGCTGATGGAGATTGTTGCAGTGTGTTTCTTTGAGGCTGGGAGGAGCATAGCACACAAGTGTTCCCGCTTTCTTGCACTTTGCATCAGGTAAGAAACATGGTTGATGTTCATCTTTGCTGATTACTTACAGTATGTATTGGTGGGAAAATAATACTTTCATCTTCTTGCTGAAGCAATGGAAAAGGAGATCTGAGTCAACACGGTTTTGGCACAAGCCTTCTGAAGGCCCTGCTGGAAAATATGTGTGACTTGCCTGCTGCAGCAACGGGGGGTACGTTTCTGAGCAACAGCACATCGCACCACCTCCTCGTCTTAATTGTCATTCTCCTTTTAATGTCTTCTTCCAGGCTCGGTTTACTGGTACTTTGTGTTGCTGAACTATGTTAAGGAAGAGGACCTGGCAGCTTGCAGCACCGCCTGCGCTTCCTTACTCACGGCAGTCTCCAGACAGTTACAAGATCGACTTACACCAATGGAGGCACTGCTGCAGACCAGGTGCGTTTTAGTTCTACCTACGGATGCTAACTTGTTCTGTTAAATTCATGACTATTGGAGGTGTTGGAGTACAGGAATAATTGAAATATGGCATAGGTAAGTTATTCACCAGCTGCTATCAAAACTAATGAAAGCCTCCTGCCTGTGCACCGTGGGACATTTACATCAAATCAATGCCAGTATTTTTTTATTATAAACTTAATTTCTGTCTTTTTTCAACTCTAAATCTGATAATGCACATATTAAACCACTGTTTCTTAAAGGGGAACTGCACTTTTTTTTTTTCTTTTTTTTTCTTTCTTTTTTTTACAATTTTGCCTATTGTTCTTAATCCTTGCAAGAGACAAGAATACATATGTTTTGTCTATTTTATTTAATTCTAATTTGTAATAGTTGTCTTGGTAAAAGTATATCAAACAAACCTTTAACAAAGTGATCACTGCAAACTCATGCATTCTTCGACTCTGCTTCCTTGTACTCAATTGTGAGCTACATGCTTTTGTCGTCATTTTTTCGTAAAATCTTGCACTTTTTCGCCCTTTTGGATTACCTCTCGAGGATCTCTGATGAAACGTTGATCCTTTCCGCGATTTGAACGATCCATACAGCCGATAACAACACAAGCATAGGGCATTTTTTCTTCGATAAAGGCTAAAAGGCGCCTGGCACCCGTTGAAAACAGAGCTAGCTTGAACACCTGGACGTGACGTCAGTAAAATCCAAGCAATTGGCTGGCCACATTAACTGACACAAGAAACCATATAATCACCTTAGTTTAGACAAAAACAGTTTTAACTTATTTTTTCAAGAGACTAAATACAAAACGTAAACACAGTGCAGCAATTATTCAATCAAGAGGACAACTGAAAAGCTTTCAACCTGAAGTCTTGCACATGCTAAGAAAGAATGCCTTAAGTGCCCAACAATGCGTCTCCCTGTGGCAAAAATTTAATTTATAGTGCTCTACTGCATCACTGCATCACTGCATCGTGGATGGGCAGCTGCAGGGTGTGTTCCATACACTCCAAATGTGGTAAGCCAGCGTCTGTCATACCTTTCACCGGGTTACGGGCATGATCTCTCAGAATCACGTGCACCTTGCCTTTTGGAATATGCAATGTTTGGAACATTTTTGTAAATGCTACTGCTAAAGCTATGGCAGCAAACTCCACCGCATATAAAACAGCTTTGTGAAGTTGTAAATTTGAAGCACTCCAGCGATCTGTAACACTTTACAACGACATGAGCTCCATATATCACTCGTGAAACTTAGAGGATGAGACGCCTTTTTTAAGGAGACCTTTAATGTGAGAGTACACTGATGGTAGAGCTCTGGCAGGTCTACGTATGTAAAATATTTACATCCAGGTAGCACATATCGGGGCTTTTAGTGAGAGAGCTGTGTGCGAAACCCGGTGTCTTCCACTACTGAGAAAAGCTGGTCATCTGACCCGATGAATTCCATAATTTTCTGGGAAATTTACTTGGCCTTCTGGCTATCGTTCTCATACGAGCGTTGGCTGAGTTAGCGTTTGTTTAGCATTAGCTGCTCCCGCCGCCGCCTTGTCATTCTCTACCGTGAGCCTCGAGAACTCCCCATACACAAACAAATGTCAGGTTTTCAAATGCCCTATCATATTGGTTGTTTGTTTTTCATGAGCTCCCCACCACAAGATACTTGTTCGTGGCATGTGTTGCAGGATGCAAACTTAACATCTCTCTCACAGATGACAAAAAACTTCTAGACCACAGACATTTTTGTTTTGAATTACTACCTCCGATATGTAAAAAAAACAAAACATTTATTGCCTGATTTAAATTTAGGGATGTTCCGCATAAATAAAAATTTAAGGATGCGGGGGCAACTTTGATACAGTTTGTATTGTACATTAAAGATACTAATACCAATACAATATAGGTCAATCTATTTATGCTGACCTATCTGAACTTAACATCCATACCTTAACCTAGTGTTATTGGTAGCAAATAATATTCTATGTAATTTTGCCCTAAATAAATCATTTACAAGCATAAAAATGGCTACATAAACTAAGAAATACCAATACTACAGTAGTAGTAGCCACTAGACGAGACCAAAACTATGAGACCGCGCTGTTCAGTATTGTGGCCACTGATTGGCTTAGCCTCAGGCAGCATTACTAACATTTGCATGCTAACTTGTTAGGCCAATTTTTGCACGCAACACATCAGAGTCATATATCTGGGTACCTGACACATGCTAACCCTTAATATGCTAACGTGAATGTTCTAGCATACTAACATTAGTGTGCTAACTTTTTTTTTTGACAATTTTACGGCAAACATATCAGAGTCTTATAACTTGGTACTTTACACATGCTGACTGTTAGCATGCTAAGTGTTAGCATGCCAACGTTAGCATTTAAGTTCAGATTTCCGTGGCTTGTATATTTCAGCATTCACAAGCAATGTCTCCCAAATTTGCATATTTTCGTTTGTTTTTGTAATGTACTAATCAAGAACCGTGTTAATTTGTCTTTAGAATGTGTCACGAGCCAATAAAAAAACAAGCTGTGGCCCACGGGCTGCACTTATGCTAAAGTTTAATTTTAAGAAGTGGGCCTAGGCAACAAATGCTATTTTTAATGTGTTCAAGTTACAATTTATATTTTGTTACTTTGATTAATAAAAACAAATTGTGCACCTATACATTTTATTTTGTGAGGACACAAATAACCTTGATTCGGTGGAATGTTCCCCACATAGATATTAAAGTGTTCCTGACCAGAGATGACTTGATTTATAGACTATAGGGTAGATTGGTGACAGTTTAGTTATCATGAAAACACCTCACTCTTGAGTTGAAGTTTTGCTTCCTTATTTACTCCCTTTTGCTTCCCTTACAGGTATGGACTGTACAGCTCCCCTTTTGATCCGGTGCTCTTTGACCTTGAGGTGAGCGGTTCCTCTTGTAAGAACGCCTTCAACAGCAGCATTGGGGTCCAGTCGGATGAGATTGACCTGTCTGACATTCTCTCAGGTAAAGCCAGTCATATGCAGTAAGGGAAGTGAAAACTAACAATTGAACTCCTCTTTGTACTTCCACTTGCTGAAGGTGTGTGGAGCACCTGTTTTAAAGAGTTTGTGTCAAACTAAGAATAATGAAATGTTTTTGCTGTCTCTGGAGTAAGAATGCTATTGGTAATAATGCGCTTGCAGCTGTATGCTTTACTATGTGACTTGACCTATGCCCAAGCTCAAAGAAAAAGACATACATACCCTTCATGACATCACGTGTGGGTGGATTTTGCGCGTTGCTGTGGTAGAATCCAGGCAAATACTGTCATGCTTTTATTATGAAGCATACTTTGTTTGCACTGAACAATAAGTTTGTGTGTGCAAGTATTAATGTTGTGTAATTAGCCAGTATGTATGTTGCTGCTTAGTGATAATGATGAAGTTAACATTACTACAAAATAAGGCTGCATGATTAATCCAAATCGAATCGACATCAAGATTTTAATTGGTGTGGTAAATAACCGCAAGAGGCGAAGTTTTTTTTTTCTCCACAGTTGACCGGCATTTGAGTAACAGACATGTTCGCTAATCAAAATTGTTGAACGTCGCGCTTGTTTGTCTTTTGTATTAAGCAGGAAGAAAGACGCCTTGCTTTATGCATTGCTCTCAGCACCTGACGGCGTTTATTTAACTGTAGAGTTACCTAAACAGAGTGGCCTCTCTTTTCAGTCATTTTGTCTCGGTGGAGACTACAACTGGGCGCCGTAGCCAACACTCGCCAGAAGTGCCGCAAAGTAACACAAATTAGGAGGAAAAACATAAGATTACAAAGCCAAATGTGACAATGTGGGAATATTTCAGCTTCAAATCGGATGGACGATAAGAGCCCATCAATACGGACTAACGAGCAAATATGTCACCGTGATAGCAATAAACAAAAAGACGACTTCCGACCTAATTTTTCCAACTCGAAAAATAAATCCACCTAAAGATGTTGAATATCTAATGACGAAAAATTGTTGCTCGTAGAAAAGAGTCTATTTAATTTTTTGTTTATTTATTTAAGATAACAAAGTTATTTACATTCCAATTACAGTCCAATGATAAAGAATTGTGCAGTAATGACAGATAATTGTATATCCGTTTAAATGGTTACTTACATTATTAATATATATTATAATTACATTACATTATAATCACTGTTTAGTTTTTATCGATTATTCCTTCAGTTAAAGGGCATGATGTAGACAAAAGCTCTAAGTCCAAATATTTTTTCAAGAAGATTATTGCATGTTGTTCTAATGTGTGGCACTTTGAGACAAGAACATGTTGATTGACAGTCTAAAAGTAACATGTCTTCTTTCACTTATTAGTTTCGCATTTTTTTGCATTTTTTAGGCCTACTCAGTGGCCTTGTGGTTAGAGTGTCCGCCCTGAGATCGGTAGGTTGTGAGTTCAAACCCCGGCCGAGTCATACCAAAGACTATAAAAATGGGACCCATTACCTCCCTGCTTGGCACTCCGCATCAAGGGTTGGAATTGGGGGTTAAATCACCAAAAATGA
The DNA here is from genome assembly GCF_033978685.3 of Nerophis lumbriciformis. NCBI lineage: Eukaryota > Metazoa > Chordata > Actinopteri > Syngnathiformes > Syngnathidae > Nerophis > Nerophis lumbriciformis. The sequence goes on along the minus strand of NC_084549.2, from coordinate 53,829,739 downwards.
TTCCCGGGCGCGGCCACAGCTGCTGCCCACTGCTCCCCTCACCTCCCAGGGGGTGAACAAGGGGATGGGTCAAATGCAGAGGACAAATTTCACCACACCTAGTGTATGTGTGTGACAATTATTGGTACTTTAACTTTAAAATATAAAAATAGCAAATGGAATGGCAATTTTGGAGGGAAAAATCGCCATTAGTTTTTTTTTTTTTCTCTCAAAATTGTTCCGCTCTGCTATACAACATGTGAACATAGAAATGACCCAACAAAAGTGGTCCACCATGTATGTCAACCTCAACTAGGAGTGGTCCACATAGATGGGTTGTCTACATAAACAGGAGCGACTTAAGCTAGTTTCACTGCACATACATGTATGCTAAGACGGTTTAAGCAGTATAGAACTGTTTTTAATTATTTTTAAAGATCATTACAACATTCTCTAAGGTGTTTTTTTTGCGTACAACTGTGTTATTTCTGCAGGGAATGGTAAAGTAAGCAGCTGTGCGGCAGCAGAGGGAAGCTTTACAGCATTAACGGGACTCTTGGAGGTGGAGCCTTTGCACTTTACTTGTATCTCCACTAGTGATGGCACACGAGTGGAGCGCGACGATGCAAGCATGTTCACTGGTAAGCGTGATTGTCGTCATCGTGCTGCAGCCGTACAAGCTGCCGGCTCTAAACTTCCATTCTTCAACCCCCAGTGAGTACCTTCGGTGTACCCCCAGCAGTCGGCGCCCTGTCAACGGGAGCGGTTGGCGAAGCGTCAACAGCTCTCAGTTCTGCAGCCCAAGTGGCACTGCAATCTCTGTCCCACGCTATGGTGTCAGCAGAACAACAGTTGCAGGTCCTCCAGGAGAAGCAGCAACAGCTGCTTAAGCTGCAGCAACAGGTGAGGAAAACCACAAGGAATAAACAAATAACACGAAAAGATGGACACAGCCATAATTGCTACTTTTTCACTGTCCAAAGGAAAAAATACAGAACAAATATTCTATAAACACAGCTCGGTTGCAAATACAATTAATTGGGAGTCATTAATTCAACCTTCATGATTGCACATTTGAATGAGGTATGTTAAGCTGCAGGGTTACTAAACATTCCGCCACTTACTATAAGGAGTTGCAACAACAAGCTCCATTCACAGTCAGTCTCATTATTTTGTGTTTTTGAGCAAGGGTGAACGGTAGGGTTGCGCGATACAAACGATGTAAAGTATAAATGATATAAAATGATATAAATTTGTCCGACGACAGAGTTTTTAATACTATCTTTTTCTGTTGATAATGCATGTTGATGACACATTCTAGCCATGTCATGCAAACTAGGCAACAAAGTATGTTTCTTACAAGTATCGTTCCTGGAGGACGAGAAACGGCTAAACATGCTACTCTACACACCGTAGAATGTTAACCGCCAAGCTAAAGCTCTTGAAGGTTGGCAGATCGATACAACTATGGACAGTAACAATAACAAGTATATTATTATTATTGAGAATTAAATATTTTTTATTATCATAAACTCGTTACTGTCGTTTTTGTTAGTGTTTTCAAACTCAGGAAATGAGTACCTGGGCACAGGAGGACTTTAAGGGAAAAAAATCAAAGGATGTAAATGAGAGCCAATAGTAGAAAATAATTTAAATATTTAATTTATATTGTTAGACCGCAATCCTGTGTTTTTATGAGTATAATTGTGATCAAATATGGCATCATTCAATGATCTTCAAAATGTGAAGTATCAATATGACCAATAATATGACCCCTGGAACTACTTGATATTTGATCAATACCTACATTTGTAGCATGACCCAAAACTAATGTGATGTATCCAAGCAGAAGAATACGTCTTTATTACATTTGAACATAAGTGTAAATAGAACCATGTACAACAGAAATTAACCAGATATGAACAGTAAATTAAAAATTACATAAATACTTGTTTTGAAAAAATAATACAGCGCGAATGATGCTATATTTGTACATACGTCAGCAACTAAATTGGAAACTTTTTGTAGCCGATTTATGAAATTATTTTATTATCATTTATATACCAAGTCAGTGTGACGGGGTGGGTGGGTGTAAGGAACAGTGTAACTCGGCCTGTCGCCATCACCATCACGTCTCCACCTCATCGCTGCCACCACAGCCTGGGGGGGCAATAGACTACAGACTGTGGTGAAGTAGGCCGGCTTCGTCGCGTGAAGATGCCTACAATTTTTGGTTGTATTTTCCGCTCCATTTGCTGAATGGCGATATATATCGATATTTTTTACGTAAAGTAAAAACAAAACACAAAACAGTCCTACTTACCTGAGATACTAAGTTACATTATTATATAAACTGTCAGAGACAGCTTCAGGAAACTCTTCATTTAACATAACGTCGTTTTTTGCTGCTTCAACACAGAAAAAGGTAAAGTGAAATAACTTGGTTGTTACCTGTAGGTCAATAATGCTTGTCTTTCTCTCAGACAAGGCTTTGCTGTCCGTAACACACACGCACGCACCGCACAGTAAGCTAACGTTACGCTAAAAGCTAATTAGCCTTCACCTCAAGGACTGCGAGCGAGCTGAGCTGCCGCTTATGTTTCTAGAACGTCAACGGGCTCATAGTGATGTTACTAGTAGTTGACTGGGAGGTGTTTATTATAATTTGGGGGGAGTCCGCTGCCTTATGTTTACCTGCTAAACTAGGCTGACCATATTCTGAAATCCTAAAAAGAGGAGACATATATACGTGCCAAGGCGGGCAGCACGCCAAGGCCGGGACTAGGTGAACATTTGCCAATGATACTCGAACTTGCTTTATAAATAATATATTTATTTTAAAAAAGCATTTCAGCCTTCCCGGTAAGGTCTATTCAGGTGTACTGGAGAGGAGGCCACGCCGGATAGTCGAACCTAGGATTCAGGAGGAACAGTGTGGTTTTCGTCCTGGTCGTGGAACTGTGGACCAGCTCTATACTCTCGGCAGGGTCCTTGAGGGTGCATGGGAGTTTGCCCAACCAGTCTACATGTGCTTTGTGGACTTGGAGAAGGCATTCGACCGTGTACCCCGGGAAGTCCTGTGGGGAGTGCTCAGAGAGTATGGGGTAACGGACTGTCTGATTGTGGCAGTTCGCTCCCTGTATAATCAGTGCCAGAGCTTGGTCCGCATTGCCGGCAGTAAGTCGGACACGTTTCCAGTGAGGGTTGGACTCCGCCAAGGCTGCCCTTTGTCACCGATTCTGTTCATAACCTTTATGGACAGAATTTCTAGACGCAGTCAGGGCGTTGAGGGGATCTGGTTTGGTGGCTGCAGGATTAGGTCTCTGCTATTTGCAGATGATGTGGTCCTGATGGCTTCCTCTGGCCAAGATCTTCAGCTCTCGCTGGATCGGTTCGCAGCCGAGTGTGAAGCGACTGGGATGGGAATCAGCACCTCCAAGTCCGAGTCCATGGTTCTCTCCCGGAAAAGGGTGGAGTGCCATCTCCGGGTTGGGGAGGAGATCTTGCCCCAAGTGGAGGAGTTCAAGTACCTCGGAGTTTTGTTCACGAGTGAGGGAAGAGTGGATCGTGAGATCGACAGGCGGATCGGTGTGGCGTCTTCAGTAATGCGGACGCTGTATCGATCCGTTGTGGTGAAGAAGGAGCTGAGCCGGAAGGCAAAGCTCTCGATTTACCGGTCGATCTACGTTCCCATCCTCACCTATGGTCATGAGCTTTGATCACGGGTACAAGCGGCCGAAATGAGTTTCCTCCGCCGAGTGGCGGGGCTCTCCCTTAGAGATAGGGTGAGAAGCTCTGTCATTCGGGGGGAGCTCAAAGTAAAGCCGCTGCTCCTCCACATCGAGAGGAGCCAGATGAGGTGGTTCGGGCATCTGGTCAGGATGCCACCCGAACGCCTCCCTAGGAAGGTGTTTCGGGCACGTCCGACCGGTAGGAGGCCACGGGGAAGACCCAGGACACGCTGGGAAGACTATCTCTCCCGGCTGACCTGGGAACGCCTCGGGATCCCCCGGGAGGAGCTGGACGAAGTGGCTGGGGAGAGGGAAGTCTGGGCTTCCCTGCCTAAACTGCTGCCCCCGCGACCCGACCTCGGATAAGCGGAAGAAGATGGATGGATGGATGGATGGATGGATTTTTTCTTCTCTGTTGACAGCAGTCATAAAAATGGGATCCCACAGTAAATTTTTGGGGTCCCACTTTTTTGTCAGCGGTTTGAAAACAAATGATAAATGGATGCATTATCCTGTTATATGTCACATTCTATATTGTGTTTTGGAAAAAGGTTGTCATAAACCTTTTTCATCATTTTAATTTATAAAAAATTATAAAAAAAGAAAACACATTTTAAAAAGTATGTTTTTGGAGTGGAGGAGTCTGGTCGGGTGCTGGTGAGCTTGAAGCTAACAGCTAGCCTGTCTCCATCCTGGAACGATGTGGATACAGCAGGAGATAAAAGTGAAGTTTTCATGGACTCACAAAGACTAAAACAAGTCATTTACTGGAGGCTTTACTGGGACCCATTACCTCTCTGCTTGGCACTCAGCATCAAGGGTTGGAATTGGGGGTTAAATCACCATAAAAATGATTCCCGGGCGCGGCTACCGCTGCTGCTCACTGCTCCCCTCACCTCCCAGGGGGAGATCAAGGGTGATGGGTCAAATGCAGAGAATAATTTCGCCACACCTAGTGTGTGTGTGACAATCATTGGTATTTTACTTTAACATGGCACAGGATGAAGTTAAAAAGGTTGACTTTACACTCACCTTAGTGTTTACCATCAAGTCTTTCTTTTGACAGCCCCTCGCGGTAAACTTGTCCCAGTGCAAACTGAGGCAGTATTTGTCATTGATAAAACTTTGGGCAAATCAAAATTTACGACCAATAAAAACGCAATAAACAGGGACGGAAATTTGACCCGGCAAATATAAACAAAACAAAACACTGACGGAAAGCGATAATCGAGACAATAACAAAACAAGCAAACGGGGCGGTAGGTAGAAAATAAAAAATAATCTGCGTCCTTTCTGATTTCAATGCTTAAAAATACACAAAAAGTGCGTTAACGCCAACACTGGTTGACAATATAATAAAATAAGTCACACTTATATTCTGTAACATTCACAGTTTTGGAAAAAGTGCAGAGGTAGAAGAATTTAAAATAACCTCTTGTTATATAATGTAAACATAAATAATGCCTCAAAGCAGGTTAATTAAATTGAAACAACAAACAGCAGATGATCTCTCGCCCTGCACAGCTGTTTTTGTGCTATGTAGTGTTGATATGGGCTTGCAGATCTTTATTTGCCACAGATATATACTTTCCTGCTTTGCACACAGTGCATTCTGCTTCCCATGTGTCACGGACAGGACGAAAACACGGATACCTTTTCCGCAAATCATCCGTGAAGTTGCATTTAGGTTTCGGCATCTCTCTCTTGTGTCCTGTCTGTCTCTCGACTCTCTCGCTCTCTCGCTCTCAGTCTCTGCCCCTCCCTCACGAATGCTGCTGCGTGTGCTCGCCTCCACAATTTGTTTTGTTTTCAACCCGTTCTTAACACTGAACGAACATTGAAAATACACGCAACCCTACCTCAAAATGCCAGACATTTGAGGCATTTAAGAAACCCCGCCCGGACAGCCCAGCAAAAGAGGACATGTCCGGGGGAAAGAGTACATATGGTCAGTCTAGCTAAACACCTTTCTGCTCACCACACCGCAGGAGCACTGACTCCATGCGCTCTGAATACGCACTGCTGATTGGCTGTTACATGCGCTCTGAATACACACTGCTGATTGGCTGTTACCGCTCTGCGTGTAACCAATCAGATGGTTCTGTGGGTGAGACAATGCTCGGTGCTGCAGAGACGTACTGACAGAGGCAGAGGCCGAACTAAGCTGAGCAGCTTGTTAAGACTTTAGTTTAGGTGGTGGCTCTTTGTTGTTAAGGCAGGCGCCTTAACAACAAAGCGCTGCGGGAAACCCTGCAAGTAATATATTGCGATATACATCGTTATCGCAGGAGGCTGTGATATATATCGCAACATAGATTTTAGGCCATATCCCCCATCCCTAGTAAACAGAGTGGAAAACCAACCAGAGCATGACCTCAATAAATACAAATATATGAACGAATATATGAGCTTTATGTCTTTTGGAGATACCTTCAGGCAGAAGATCAACAATAGCATATCACATATGATCCAGCCGTCGTGCTCAGATGCTAATTTCAGTCAAGTCTTGAAGGTGTTTTTCTGGTTGGTGTCCTCCCAGTCCACGATGATATAAAAATTTCTTCACTGGTGTTGGAGTAGTTTTCACTTCATGGCAACATTGAGTCTTGATGGTTTCTGGGTTGTTCCTGAACTTCCTGACCCATTTTCTTTCGTCAAAAATACAAAGTGCTGACACATTTAAACTATTGTACAATTATTTGAAGTGATGTTTGAATATTAATCTATAGTTAAAAAGCTTTTCAAAAGACTGGCCCAACTGGTGTAAATTTAAAATTGTAATTCTTCCTTAGACGCTCCTATTGTTCTGAGTATTGGTCATTCCTTGACAAGTCAGGCCACAAGAGGGTGTGTATTTCATATTGTACACCATGTTATACAGGATGAATTGACTGAAAGCACGGTAACAAGTACCAGACTTTCTCATCTGTCAATTTGCCATTATGTGCATGTTTTTTTTTTTTACACATACTCACCTAATTGTCTTTACATAAACCAAACCCTAAAACTGTATGGAATGTTCCAATGTGTCATAAACCACACATAATTATTGTCGAACAAACAGCTTTTTTGTTTGTCTGTTTGCAAAGGGAATCATTATGAAGTGTCATGCAGCCTTTTTTCTTTCACTTAGAAACAATTGCAAACTACTGCCACAATAATAATACAAATAAATGTATGTTCTTTTTATTTCTCTCTCAAGGTTATTTTGTTTTTTTGCTTGTCATCACAAACATCCTGCTGTAAACAAAGTATAATTGGTGTAGTGAATACTTTTAGACATTCAAACGGTAAATTGATATTTGTATTCTTTATTACTTGGAAAGATGAGTGGCGGTGGCCCATATTGTGGAGTTTTTAAAACTCACATTTTGTGCAGTTTGAATTTGAGGTACTGTAAAATAATGTACCGGTATACCAACACATAAAACAAGTTTAATGTTTATGTCAGGAACAAAATGTTTTTTTTATCCACAAACAAAAACAACAAAATTATACAAAGCATCGTTGCTTCCCTACTGTTTACTACAGCGGTAACTTCTAACAGACTTTTCCGCCATGTTTGATCAGCGTAATCAAACTCAAAATTAATGGCGATCACGATCATATAGTCGCGTAGCCATTCGAAGACAGTCAGCTATCAGAGCAGACGTCTGGTTGGAGATGAGCAGTTCCACTTCCTGTCGTGATGCTGAGTCTTTCTTGAATACACGTCAATATTTCCCAACTGAAAAACAAATGCATCATTCCTTATGTACAACTTGTTTGGATTGCATGGAACTATTATGTTTAAGTGTTAGGAAATGTCTTTTGTGTCTTTACTGCAAGCAGAAGGCAAAGCTGGAAGCCAAGCTGCATCAGACCACATCTGCAGCTGCTGCTGCCACCTCTGGCGTGGGACCCATCCACAACTCAGTGCCTTCCAACCCGTCCTCTGCGCCGGGTTTCTTCATCCATCCTTCTGACGTCATCCCTCCAACACCTAAAACTACGCCCCTCTTCATGACCCCGCCCCTTACGCCGCCAAATGAAGCTGTATCCGCAGCCTTCAGTGCTGAGCTGGCTCACCTCTTCCCTGGCTCCATGATGGACCCTGGACCTGTTAACCTGGCAGCGCACAAAAACACCCAAAAAGCCAAACTGGTTAGTGAGAACATAATGGATGTATAGCCAATTTGAATACTAAGCAAGCATTTATGTGAGCAGGATTCATGTTGACTTTTTCCCCCAGAGCCCAATGGGCAGCGGTCTGGCTTTAGCCATTTCTCAGGCATCGCACTTCCTGCAGCCTCCCCCACATCAGTCTATCATCATCGAGAGGATGCATTCTGGTAAGTCATTTGGTCGTATCTTCAGTATTTCAGTGTAAAAGTCACATAAAAAGTTATACAGTAGGTACAGTATGACTCTTCCAACAACTCACGATTCGATTCAGGTTTTTGGGGCGACAATTCTTGATTCAACACCATTCTCGATTTAAACTGATACTTGCAATATGTTATCTTGCAGGGGTGTAATGGTATTGTGGATACCGCTGTATTGCGGTTTCAAAATCATCACAATAATGCTGTGATGTCTGACGGTATGAAACGAAAACTTAGTGAGTGTAGTTTTTTTCTGGCGCTTTTGCATAGGCTGGTAGAAAAATAAACCACATCTTCCATAATCATCTGCGCAGGACGGGACCGGGAGGTGGGGGCGTGGAATACCGTAAAGGGGTGGAAAGGAGGAAGCACGCCGGAGAAGTGTGATCGAAGTAGATGAGAGAGGAATTGTTTTTTTGTAAACATTTCCTTAACATTTGATCAGAGTCCACCCATAACATTTTGAGTTATGTTGCTAACATTCAGACAAACAAACCCTGGCGAAAATATAACCTCGTTGGCGGGGTTATGCAAACAGGGCGCGTCACAGTGCACCGCTGCGGAGGTCAAACGTCCAGTCCGACTGCACACCAAAGGAAATATGAGAGGCTCCTTGATTAAACCATCACTCTGAAAATATATTTGAAGCCAGTGAAGCGAAACATCAGTTTTTGAGGAAGTGACATTAAATTTTAAATTGTCAGATATTTGCTTAAAACAGTGGACAATTCCGCACAATTCTCTGCACTTGAAAATACACATTTGTAGAAAAAAATATGATTCGAACATTCGAGCATTATGTTTGTGGTCAATTACAGCAAATTGTGTTTATCCTAAACATTCCTGCAACCTCATTTTACACACTACAGCATTTTTACCAAGTCTTTTTTTGGGGGGGACAATGCCACAAAAATATCGTACCGTGGCCATACCGGGATAATATCGTACGATGAGATTTTAATATCGCTACGTCCCTAATTATTTGGTATAACAAATTATATAAACATTTCAAAACAGGTTACAGGTAACAAATGCTTCTCTTGGCTGCTAATGTACAGTATGTCGTGTACCGTATTTTCCGCACTATAAGGCGCACCTAAAAACCTCCAATTTCCTCAAGCTGACAGTGCGCCTTATAATCCAGTGCGCCTTATATAAATAAATGATAAATGGGTTATACTTGTATAGCGCTTTTCTACCTTCAAGGTACTCAAAGCTCTTTGACAGTATTTCCACATTCACCCATTCACACACACATTCACACACTGATGGTGGGAGCTGCCATGCAAGGCGCTAACCAGCAGCCATCAGGAGCAAGGGGTGAAGTGTCTTGCCCAAGGACACAACGGACGTGACTAGGATGGTAGAAGGTGGGGATTGAACCCCAGTAACCAGCAACCCTTCGATTGCTGGCACGGCCACTCTACCAACTTTGCCACGCCGTATATATGGACCAATATTGAGCCACAACAGGTCTCGCAACTACGATAACTACGCCGACTTCATTTTCCCCCGCGCTGCTTCTTCTACGGGGGAAAATGAAGTTGGCGGCTGCTTACCATAGTTGCGAGACATAAACTTTATGTAAAGACCCCAAAATGGCTCCTATTAAGAGACACACTTACGACGCAGAGTTTAAACTCAAGGCGATCAGTCACGCAGTAGAACACGGGAATAGAGCAGCAGCGAGAGAATTTAACATTAACGAATCAATGGTGCGGAAGTGGAGGAAGAAACATGATGACCTGCGCCAAGTAAAGAAGACTAAACAGAGTTTCCGAGGGAACAAAGCGAGATGGCTACAGTTGGAGGACAAACTCGAACAGTGGGTTGTTGAACAGAGAGAAGCAAGTAGAAGTGTCAGTACAATCACTATTTGTTTTGTTGACATTCCCTTTAGCGCAGCTCCATCTAATGGATGCATAACGTAACCCCAGCCTCTACTGTAGCGTCTATTCTATGCGCCTTATAATGCGGTGCGCCTTATATATGAACAAAGTTTTAAAATAGGCCATTCGTTGAAGGTGCGCCTTATAGTCCGGTGCGCCTTATAGTGCGGAAAATACGGTACATCCTGCAAGTAAGCGCAGAAAAGGCCTAAAAAACCTTCTTTTTAAAACATATTTCTGTATCTAATTTTTGAAAATTATGAATTGATTTTGAATCGGGATAAATTAGAATCGGGATGTGGATGTGAACCAAACATTTTTTTTAGCTACTTTAATATACAGTTCACAGTACCAAGATATGAACGGTCTATTTATTTGAACAGAAAGACACGATATAGTATGAAATTAAACAAACTAAAAAAAAATTAAATTATACATGAAATTTTTCTTGATTATGTGAAATAATAAATTATTCCCTACCTACCAGGACTGCTGGGAGTAAACTGCAGCCTAACCCAGCTGTTTGGGCAAGAGGCAGTATCTTATTTTACTCAATGAAATACTAATTATTTAGATAATAATTTCTAAAATTGGTTTTACATTCCGTATCTCTTTTTTTAATATAAAAATACCATCAAAATATTTTTATATTGGTACATTTTCTAAATAAGCAGGGAATCATGTACAGTGGTACCTTGTTTTCTGTTCATATTTAGTTCCAAGAGGTCAGACAATAGCTAAGACAAATCATAGAAAAAAATTAAGCAATTTTTTTCTATTAGAAATAATTTAAATCTATTAATTTGTTCCAGATAGCCATAAATATGAGCACATGGGGGACGGCGTGGCGAAGTTGGGAGAGTGGCCGTGCCAGCAACCTGAGGGTTCCTGGTTTGATCCCCACCTTCTTCCAACCTTGTCACGACTGTTGTGTCCTTGAGCAAGTCACTTCACCCTTGCTCCTGATGGGTCGTGGTTAGGGCCTTGCATGGCAGCTCCCGCCATCAGTGTGTGAATGTGTGTGTGAATGGGTGAATGTGGAAATAGTGTCAAAGCGCTTTGAGTACCGGTACCTTGAAGGTAGAAAAGGTACCGGTATAACCTTCAAGTATAACCCATTTATAGAGAATAATGATACTTTCAGAAAACAATGTGAAATACAAAATAAATGATCAATTAAATGTATAAATTAATATTTAACGTCACTTTTGACTTTATTGGACACTCTTGTTGGCGATGAGTGGGGAGAGAGAAGGGGAAGGGAAAGCCACACAGAAACTATATTCATACTTCAAGTTCTTTCTCGATTTCAATAGTGTTTCTCAACTTCTTTACCTTCTTTATCAATGGACTAGTAATCACGACTTTCTTTGGTCCCATGGTGAATTATTTTCCAGTCATACTCAATAGAAAAAGTATGGAGACTGAGTTACCAATGGGAGAATTCTTTGTTTGGACACTCTATCCATTGAATGATAATTCAATAATTAAGACAGTATATCAAAACTGAGGTGAACATTATATTAAAAACGGAATCCTATAAAAAGTGGGGTATATAAAACCAAAGGTACCATTGTAATATTACTGGTCACTGTATAATTAGACATGTTCTTGACATAATGTAACGAAGCTTTCCTTTGGTTGTCAAAATCAAATGAAACATTACTTTCTGTTATGTTTCTACTTGAATGAAAAGCATTATTAAATTACAATGAATTTATTAAATTACTATAAATTGTGTCATTAATGTGCTTATGGATGGGAATTTATAAGATTTTTCCAGTTCCGATTGCACTTTCGATTCTGCTTAACAATTCGGTTCCTCAACAGTTCTCTTATAGAGGTGGATTAGCATCAATTTTGTTTAGTTTAGAGGTAACATGACCTTACAAAGCCTACAGTGAGGTCTCAAAAGGCAAATACGTAGTAAAGAAGAAAAAAAAAACTTTTTTGTAAATAAAGAAAAGAAAGTAATATTCTTCTGCAGAATTTAATAATGTGCAAATTACACAAGAATGTAACAAGTGATTTTAACTTATTACATGCAAAGTGAGATAAGTCAAGCCTTTATTGTTTTTTTCATTTTGAATGACTATGGCTTACAGTTTATAAAAACTTGGAATTGAAAATCTCAGAAAATGTAAAGTTTCAAAAACTGTAAGCCATGATGATCAAAATTATAACAAATAAAGGCTTGACATATCTCACTTTGCATGTAATGAGCTAACATCACATATTAATTTCACATTTGAAGTTAAACTGCTGATATGAATGGATTTTTACACCATATTCTAATTTTATGAGTTTCACCTGTATAATATAATGACAGAGAGAAAATCTGGTTGCAGGAAAATATGCAACTTTTCTCTGACTACAATTGAACATTCACCTGCAGAAAATGAAAACTTTTGACCACAAACTGAGTCACTGCTCAGTGACATTTGTCTAGCGGCAGACGTGAACTAGCTGTCCGCCTCGGAGTCAGTCAGACTCTTTTTCCCGTCATGCTCATCTAAATGAGAAGGCATTTGTTTCAGTTTAACAAATAGCGCTAACATGATGGAAGGCATTCGTTAGTACCGTACCTGTTGTATTCAGATGACATGCTCGCATTACTGTGCTGGGATGAGATCGGAGCGGTTCAAAACGCGACTTTCATTTGTAATTATTGCATGCTGTGTGTTGAAATGTTTCAGCATATTGCCCACATTTCCTCCTCTTAATGAACTAGCAGCCTTATAATTATTACAAGCAGCACTGTTGCAATCTTTTCTTGTAAAATATAGTCAACTGAAGAGCGTTTGTTGCACCCGGGCTCTGCCATTTTGTAAACTGATGTCACTATGCCAAGCCATCCCCACCCGGAAGGATCGATAAAAGAAACATTTGAAAGAATGGCAAGCGATTCCAAGGAATTGATACACTGGGAACCAGTTCTGAACAAGAACCAGTTTTCGATTCCCATCCCTAAATGTGCTATTAATCTGCAATATGTAGTCAATAAAGTGTGTAAAGCCAATGAAGGTTTCCTTGGTCGTAATGGTTAAATTTCCTCCCAGGAGCTCGTCGCTTTGTGACGCTGGACTTTGGCCGACCCGTCCTGCTGACTGATGCGCTGATCCCAACCTGCAGCGACCTGGCCTCTCTGTCTATAGATATTTGGACGCTGGATGAGGAGGTGGATGGACGCAGACTGGTGGTGGCCACTGACATCAGCACCCACTCGCTCATTCTGCATGACCTGCTGCCTCCGCCCACCTGCAGGTTCATGAAGGTCTGCTGCTATCCTGCCCTAATAAACATACTAAGTTGAACATATGTATTTGAATGTATGCATTTATCACGTGCATCTTGCTGGCATATTAGTACACAAACTGTTGTTCAGGGGACTTTAACAGTACTTGTTAGAAAGTTCTTAGCAGGTTAAAGAATTTCAAAAACTCTAAAATGTCAACATTGTATATGCCATTGTCATTATGGAGATGCACGTGTGATCACAGACAGCAATAATTATGTTTTGGTGGGGTAGTAAAATATTTATTTATTTGACTTTTCTGTAGATCACTGTGATTGGACGCTATGGCAGTACAAATGCCCGGGCAAAGGTTCCATTGGGCTTTTACTACGGCCATACCTATATTCTACCCTGGGAGAATGAGCTTAAATTGATTCACGATCTCATACGGGGAGATCATGAATCTGCTCGTCAGCCCGATGTGGATCAGCACTTGACCATGATGATTGCATTACAGGAAGACATCCAGTGCAGGTATGACAGAAAATACATTATAACGAGCTTGTTGGCTTGTTCATGTTATGCTTTTTCAATTCAAACTAAAACACGGGTGGATGATTTGTCCTTATGGACAAGACTTGAACTACAAACACTCTTGTGAAAAGTGACGATCTCATAGTTTGTATAAACTTACGAATTGTAAAACTGCTTGTTTCACTTCTTATGAGGTCAGTTTGCAACGTGTGAAGAATGCACTACCGACCTGATAAGTCTGAAAAAGAAAGAGATTACCGGTATATAGTATTATCTGCTCACAGATGGTACCTGGTGGTTGTTTGAGCAGGACTGTATTGGAACACTTACATGTAATCCAATACGTGTGCTGATATCGGACTGGGACACCTCTACATAGCTCATCAAGGGCTTGATTTACTAAGATCCAAATACCATGCGATACACAGCTTATGCAAAAAATAAAATAGTGTGTACTATTAGTGGGTGTGTTGCGTGTGATCGACTAACAATGCGTGTGCAATTGAAAAGTAGTGCAGGCGGCCTTATTTTAATGAGGATTTTGCGTGCAGGACTTTTAACACAGAGATGATAATTTTCATCAGATTCATGTTATCATGCTCCCTCCCTGTGTGCGATGTGTTGAACCAGCAGCAGACATCTATAATCTGTAACACCTTTTCTGATTCGCAATCCTGACAACAGAAACATGTGCACACCGACACTTTTCTTTCACTTTCACATTCGGTGTGCAAGGCTATCACCAGCATTTGTGCGTCGAGTATGACTAAAATGCAAGAAAATGCATATTGAAAGACATATTTTCATTTAAGAGGTATATTAATATATTTCCTAAAAAAAACGAACATTAAAAAAAGCGCCAACAAACACCAAAACGCATCAAAAATTGTAAAATGAAATTGTTGAATAGACGATTTGTCCTATATTTGTATTTCAGAATGTTGACACACACACGTAGGATGCAGGATTCTCGTCTTTCCATCGTCTGTCTGTGCACTGCAAGCACTGATTTTGTGTGTGGATCTGTCAGTTTGCACATCCCTCTGACACATGCTAAATAAAACACCAACTAGTCCTCCTAAAACAGTGATGAGTGTGTTAAATAATATTTTCATTTTCTCTTCCCAGTATTGTTGCCGTTTGGATGACCAGAATATATTTGGCATAATAATGAAGACAGAGATGCAAAATGGATTGCATGTCTTATTCTGCTCAATTAACAGACACAATTCACTTAGCACACGTTTAGTAGATCAGCTTTGCATGTGTTATCAAGTTTGCATGTGTTTTAGTACACACACACACCTTTAATAAATCAGGCCCTAGGAGTCATATATAAAATATAATAGAATTTAAATGTATGGTTGTGCGGAGAGCCACCATATAATTATATGTTTAAAATTATAAACATTTATGATATAGTTATTTGTAGGGATGTAACCATATCAAGATCCCACGGTATAATATCGTCATGGTATTAAGGCCATAGTACGATATTGTTGTGGTATTGTTAACAACAAAAACGCTTGGTAAAAATGACATTGTGTGTGTAAAAAAAAAAAAAAGTGTCAAGAATGTTAAGGATAAACACACTTACTGTAATTGCAGACAAACATAATGCTCAAATCATATTTATCATTGAAAACAGCAATTTTTACATGCAGAGAATAGTCCTGAAACAAAGTGTTTTAAGTAACATTAGTTGAGTATATTTAAGCTGACAATGTAAACATCCAGTTTAACAAGTGTAAAACAATGTACAGTTTAGTGTTTTTAAACTTTTAACTTCCTGAGAAGCATCGTCCTCTGCAGTAGACATTTTTGTATTAGGAGAATGCTGATTCTCGGAAGGTTAACTGACAATTTAACTTTTATTTAATGTAAATACCTCACAAATTGATGTTTGGCCTCATTGGCGTCTTGGCTTCACATCAAGGATATTTTCTTGGTGATGGTTCCTCAAGTGGCTTCTCAATTGATTTGTATTCCTTGTTGTAGATGTCGTGGTGTGCAGTGTTTAATTGCATTTCTGCTGTCCCACATGAGAAGTTACTCAAAAATGAACTAACTGCTTTTCTACTTACTCATCAGACCAACGAGAGACTCCAACATCCTCTGTTGTTTTTGTGTTCATCGTAAAACCAAAATGTGTCCATACTTCTTATTTAAACTTCACAGGAGGTTCTCCACTCTGCTTGTCACGGGAGATTTAGACATGTTCCTATTTAATTGCGCCAGAAAAACACTACTTTAATGATGAGCACTTCAAGTTCTCGTTTGATACCGTCACATACCATGGCATTATTACTAGCATTTGAAACCAAAATATTGCGATATTAACAATACCGTTACACCCCTAGTCATTTGTGTACAGTTGTCCAAGGTTTTTGTCTTCTTGTTATACAGGTACAATCTGGCTTGTCATCGCTTGGAGACACTCCTGCAGAATATCGACCTGCCACCTCTCAATAGCGCCAACAACGCCCAGTACTTCTTACGCAAACCAGACAAGGTGGTAGAGGAGGACCAACGTGTTTTTTCAGCCTACCAAGATTGCACCCAACTTCAGCTGCAGCTCAACCTGGCTCACCATGCCGTCCAGCGACTGCGCGTGTCACTCGGTGCCAGTCGAAAGTCTTTCCCCACCACCAAGTCTCAGGAAGCGCCAGACCTGGTCCACAACTCCTCCACAGAGCAGCTGAGAACCATCATCCGCTACCTTCTGGACACGCTGCTTAGCCTGCTGCACTCTAACAATGGTAAGAAGGGGATTAGACATTTATTGATGCCAGGGTCACAATCTCATGATTGATATGCATACTAATTTAGCCATACGTGTGTGGATACATTATCAGGCCACTCGGTGCCGTCGGTGCTCCAGAACACCTTCCATGCGCAGGCTTGTGAGGAACTCTTCAAACACCTTTGCCTCAGTGGGACACCAAAAATCCGTCTTCATGCTGGCCTGCTGTTGGTGCAGCTGTGTGGGGGCGAACGCTGGTGGGGACAGTTCCTGTCTAATGTACTGCAGGAGCTCTACAACTCTGAACAACTGCTCATCTTCCCCCAGGACAGGTAGGACAATTTGTTTCAACTCTACAGGTACAGGTACTTTATGTCATCATCCCGTTTATTTGGACCATCAAGCCTTTTTTTCTTGTTCAGTATTTTGTTGACGTGAGATCCAAAGGAGTCTTGTCTAGAGCTGGACGATATGGAACAAAACGCATATCCCGATATATTTTGGCTGAATACAGATATATACTCCAATATTCCGTTAAATGAGTTTAGGCAAACTCAAAGCCAAATATAGGTGTCAAGTTGGTTTATTGAAACATGTACTTAACATGAGTAACTTCATTAAAATGTTTAAGTGTAAATGCACATAAAAAAATATATAAAGACAAAATCTATTTTTAAACTAAATATAATCTTGAATTTTCTTTAAAGCAAACATTTAGCTATACTTAACTCCTCAGCTAATAACAAAAACACAAAAGCATACAATATAAAATAAAGTGCTTGGTTTGGAGGATTTATTTTAAATGTTGGCAGCAACTTAAAAATAATTGACCTTTCACAGTAGTAGTTTTTTTAGGTCAACATTTCTACAAAACATATGCACGTCTTTGTTCCCTCCCAAGATTTTGGCCAGGAACACCAACATGTTAACTGCAATAGGGATGTTCTGTGGGAGGTGACAATACCGCCACTGCAGCTCAACAGTTGCAACTGGGAAGTGTAGTCAATTATAGTGTGTCAATTATTTTCCGCAGCTCTGTTTTCTTTTCTACGTTTGCAACTGGGAGCATATCTTCAGCAATGTGATGGGACACCGCTTTTATAATAGCAAACACTTTTGCTTTCTTTTGGAACACAAAAGGAAAAAGAAGCAATTAGTGGGCTCCAAATTCCAATATATATTGATATGAACTATTTTTTTTGTTTTCAATATCCGCTTAAAAGAAATACCAAGATATTGATCATATTTAGGGCTATAACGATTCCTTTTAACAATTTGAGTCGATTCAGAATTTGTTTTTGCCGATACGATTCAGGGACGATATTATTTGTTTAGAACGATACCATACGAAACAAAACAATGAGTCGAAATCGATTCAGTAACTTTTTAGCAAAATTAGTCAACCACTGTGACTTTGAAATAAATACTGGATTCTGGCTGGAAACTGCAGCTGATGTTTCCTATATTCCTGTTATTTCTTGTCACGGAATAGATTATGAAATGGAATATGAAAACAAACGAGATAGTAAACAACAAATAATGGCCAAGGCATTAACATCTTGTTTGAGTAAGTCCTATTTAAATAACCAACATTTAAGGTTGAAGGAACAAGAGGAAACACTTTCTGCTCTCATTTTCAATATAGGTAGAGTAAACCAAAATTGTAATCGGTAGATTTACCTGCTATTATTAATATCAACAATAAAGTGCAACCAACATCTCTTCAGGTTGAATCAACAGTAGGTTTACCTGCTACTTTTACTCTTGTTTTTTTGACATTGAAATAATACAAATACAAATACATCAATATAAAAAATGAAGTAGTCAACGCAGCCCTAATTGAAATCAATGTAATCGGTGCTTGTCCCCCCATCCCCAAAAAAGTCACAATTTTAACATGTAACATGTCTTTAAACACTTTTATATAAATATTGTATGAAATACAATAAAATTGTCGAAACTATTACAGCAGTCTACAGTATCTTCTTACAGCTGTTTTACCACCAAACACACCATCAGCAGCTTTAACATATTTTCATGGATAAATGTTTGCCGTTTAAATATTATTTTAACATTCTTGGCTGGCGTTATCGACTCATTCTGCTTCAGTGTGGTGCAGACGAGCAGTGCTACTCTCCAACTGCTTCACCAAGTTAGCTAGCTACACGCTTTGTCATGATTTTAATTTTGTATTTCTATAATTCACTGAATATCATCCACTTCTTCTCAGCACTGTTCTTCACACTCACTTTCTTCCTTTTTATGCTAATGCTAGTGAGTAAGACCTGATGTTTTGGTTGGATCTTACGTGACTCACCGTGATATTCGCTGGGGATGCTTGTAACTAAATGTTTTGCCCTCAACCAAAAGCACATCAATTAGCCAAGAGACAGCTCATATCCCAAAAAACTCAAAAGCTGAGGTACCACGATTTGCACAAATGTAGGAAAACCAAATATTTTATCCACCATTCTCCTTATGTTCCCGGACAAAGTCACAAGTTAATATGATAGCAATCGATTTTGGTTGTCAGTCTGCCAGTCCGAGTGGCCTCTACTGAGATTTGTTGCACTGCACATGTGCTACATAGGTTGTCGAGGTATATATATAATTAACCGAAAAAATAGGATCATATGTATGAAGAATAGTTTGTAGGGGTGTAACGATTGATCCATTTATCGACAGATACATTTTTCTCTGGCATCATCAACATAAGAATAGTTAATAACTATGGTAGCTGAGAAAGGTCACAACAAGCACAAACGTCACAAGACATTATCATAAATTAAAACACAAACATTTTCAGCTGCAGCGTGATTGCAAAAGCCACAACAAATACAAACGACACAACCCAATTAATTAAAGCAACACCACAACTTTAAGCCACAAAAGACGCGACCACCACACCAAAAGTGACAGCGCAGCAAGTTACAGCGACACACCGACTTCCGCAACACAACAACACGGCAGCCACGGAAACGTCATTTAATCAGAAACAAGGAGGCTATGGAAATTAGAAAGCGAGAGGGGCCAACAACATCAACAGGGATTAGGGGACATAGATCCTTCAGCGCACCTGGGACACTGTCCGTCATTGGCGACGCTAGGGTAGAGAACAGATACTGTATGGTTGGGGAAATGTATTAAGCAGGTAAATCTACTGTTAAAATGTTCGCAACTATACTTTTATTGAAAATTGCTTGAATGTTGAAAATGTGAGCAGAAAAGGTTTCCACTTTATGATTCAACCTAAAGTGTTGGTTGTACTTTATGCAAATAAGATGTGAATGCATTGGCCATTAGTTGTTGTTTAATTGCTTCTATGTATCCATAGTTAATTTATACATAATTCCATTACAAGAAATAACAGGAATATAGGAAACTTCACCTGCAGTGTCTAGTATCCAGTATTTATTCCACAGTCAGACTGGTTGATTTTTTTTTGCTAAAAAGTTACTGAATAGATTTTTATCTCACTGTATCGTTTCGGATCAAATCGTTCTTAAAATGAATTGTTACACCCTGAATAATATGGCGTTTGAAAATGAAAATTCTACGGTATTAATGTTGTTTTTCCATCTGTGTCTATCTCAGAGTGTTCATGCTGCTATCCTGCCTTGGCCAAAGATCACTGAGCAACAGTGGCGTGTTGGAGGGTCTCCTGAACCTCCTGGACAGTCTGTTGTCTCCGCTGCAGCAACCGCAAGCTGCTGCACTACACAGGACTGAAGGTACTTCACCAATCACAGGCAGGCTGACAAGTAGCTAGCAGTAATTCTTACATCTTCAGTTTGTAATTTTTGTGTAACTTGAATTGACTTGTATGTCTTTTGATTTTAAATGCAATTGTTATTAGTTAGTCTGATTGACTGTGTGTGCATGCGTGTGTGTGTTTGCAGGTGTTCTGGATATCCCAATGATCAGCTGGGTGGTAATGCTCGTTTCCAGACTTTTGGACTACGTGACAAGTTCAGAAGATGAAGCTTCAGGTGGGAAGAAACATCTTGGAGGCAAAGAGAGAGAAAGATCTTCTACAGGTACATGAGCATGTATAAATGTCACTATATTATTCATTTTGTTATTTGACATACAGCACACATTTCAGAGTACTTCTTTGTTGAGTCCCAAGAGCTTCCTCAGCCACTGTAGACAAATAGTTGTTTTTTTCCTCTTACCTAGGAATTCAGTGGAGCTTTATAAACAACAGCCTTCAGTCTCAGAACAGCAGCAGGGTAGCTAAAGGCAGTTGCAGCAGCCTTGACAGACTTTACTCCCGCAAGATTCGCAAGCAACTGGTCCACCACAAGCAGGTACATGTGTCTCATTCCTTTACAACTCAATCCCCCTGTGATATCCTATAGTGTACAGGACACATTTCATATACAACACGCCTACACATAAATATTTTGAATTCAAACCATCACAGAGATATTAAACAATTTAGCCGTGTTCCGAACAAGCTGTTTGTGATTTGCCAACAATTGTGACGTCGTTAATATGTTAACATCAGTGGATATCTCCGTACAAGTTTTTCGGAAGACACGTGTGAGTCGAGCATTTTTTTTTCGTGAATCATTGTAGTTCATACTAAAATATGTATTGGTTTTATTGACCAGCACAGATCACTACAGCAACCTCCAGCCTCATTTAAAGAAGTAAGAAGTGCCTATTTAACTTTGTGTATCATGACAATGTACCATTCAGAAGACCGCTCTTTTACCTCCGAGTTAAATTTGAGGGATGGTCAGTTGGCGTCTGCTATTAAAGATAGTTAGTTAACAAGGTGTGTTTATTATTCTTTCACACTTTACGCACCGCTTTTTCACGTGCGTACACAGAGACATTTAGGTGCTTGTTTGAAAGATCTTAAGAAATCGTTTAACCAGAAAAAACATCAAGTTACTAACATTACCCACTGATTTGTAATGATGTAGTAAAGACTGGACATACATTTTTGGGGGTGGCATAATGTCCATCACAGGGATTAATATTAGGACAATTACGTATATAAATGTACTCACCAGAAGCCAAAAATAGTGCAAAATGCCAGCTTGTAGTCTGTTTCCCAACCATGCTGTTACTAACATCAAGACCGGAAATATTTTAAAACTCTTTGCAAATAAAAACAAAAGATGCAAAACATGTTTAAATATTCAAATGACAACAACATGGCTGTTATGGAGCCAGAACAACATCCCTAATTACCTGAAAGGTGGTAGCACAGATTGTTATACGGTCAGTGGTCAGGTGAATGCTTGTCAGTGCAAAGATGAGTGAGGAGACTGACTGCTGTGCTCACTGGCAAAATTCCTTTCAGAATACACCCTGACTGGGCTTTAAATAAAACTAAAGCTTTGAACAAATTGATGATGTTCATTCAAGAGATATGCTGACAATAAAATTGTATTTGTGTCCAAATATTGAGTTATTTTTAAAGTTAATTTAATTTATGGAAACGAGTAATCTATGATTAATCCAAATTCAAAAGTAAGTGTGATTAATCATATTTTAGGAAGTAATTGTTTGACAGCACTAAGATATATATTTTTGACAGCAGCCCCAATTGATCTATATTAAACTGTTATACTTAGAGCTTTATACCAAATATATGTTTGGTGCGCTCTGCAGTTGAGTAAAGACACACTGTATTAGGAAGTGCAGTATATTATGCACTTTTTTGATTTTGTCCTGCAGCAGAGATATTCATGATGCCCTTTTCTCTGTAGCAGTTAAATCTATTGAAAGCCAAACAAAAAGCTTTAGTGGAGCAAATTGAGAAAGAGAAGATCCAAAGCAACAAAGGTTCCTCCTACAAACTACTTGTGGAGCAGGCAAAGCTCAAGCAAGCTACATCCAAGGTAGGAAGCTTGTTACGTTGTAATAAAACCAATGTGATCAATGAATTGAATTGTGGACCTCAGGAAGACCAGTGGGTTGTTGAGGCAACCAGCTAATGGGGATCCTTAATAAAAAATCAAAATCAAATCAAATGCTTTGAGAAAGTTCATGTATTTGACAATTGACAATCCCTTGTTTCTTAAGCACTTTAAAGACCTAATCCGTCTCCGGCGGACGGCTGAATGGCCCCGCTCTACGTTGGACACGGAGTCTGCAACAGCCAAAGAAACACCAGAGGTTGAGCCGCTGCCTTTTACATTGTCCCACGAGCGCTGCATCTCTGTGGTGCAGAAGCTAGCCCTGTTTCTCCTGTCCATGGACTTTACCTGTCACGCAGACCTTTTGCTGTTTGTCTGCAAGGTACTGTCTTACATTAATTGGTTTTCTCTGTTGGCATACAAAAAAATATGATCAATTAGTTGACTAATCCCTGAATCTTTTTATATTTTAATGCGCACACACAACAGGTCCTTGCAAGGATAGCTAACGCCACCAGACCTACAATCCACCTGTCTGAGGTGGTGTCTGAGCAGCAGTTGGAGCGCCTACTTCTCCTGCTAGTAGGAACAGACTTCAATCGGGGAGATATCTCCTGGGGGGGTGCCTGGGCTCAGTATTCCCTCACCTGCATGCTACAGGACATCCTGGCAGGTGTGTTGCTTTTCTCTTTGGTCTTATTCATTTGAAACTTGAGACATGTACTGTCTGTACACACTACATTGTAAACGTTCACATCCACAGCCAGGCTAATATTAACACGTGAGGTTACTTGCTAAATGTTTTGTTTGCAAGAACAAACCCATGATTCACCCAATAGTGTACAAGTTGGACATGTTGTATCGTCAATGTGACCCTCATGCCCACCAGTCAGTTAATGAAACAGTGCAACATGTTTATATTAACAACCTATCTATGTCCTGGTCCAGCTACCGAGTTCTTTTTTGCTAAAAAGTAAAGGTGTCCCAATACAACTTTTTCACTTTCAATACGATACTGTCTTGAGTCTTGAGTATTGGCCGATACAGATATTGATTAGATACTATATCAGCTGGAATTATAGCCTATCCCATCTGCACTCGGGCAGAAGGCAGGGTACACCCTGGACAAGTTGCCACCTCATCGCATGGCCAACACAGATAGACAGACACCATTCACACACATTATACTTCAAAGTTACAAAAAAATATTCCGAAACACTGTATGAAAACATTAATTTAATTTGACTTTTGTTTTCATTACAAACATTCCATAAGGTGGTGCCATACCCTCATGCTTTGACAGTGACATCACTATTTGGAATTTCCCCTTATCTAAAATAGTTAGTGGCACAATAAAAACTACACAGGCTCTGAATAACTTTTAAGTACATTTTTTAACAATACAGAAGCAATATTGAAATTAATAAGTATAAAATGTACATAAAAATATAACTACAATAAAAATAGGGCATATGTGTACCTACATTTGCAATGCAGCTAATTGGTTTTGTGTTTTACAGACACAAAATACAATGAGACAAATGAGCTAAAAATAGCCACTTCTTAACATCTTGTGTCATATATCATGATTGATATACAGACACAATAGTCAGTCATATATCAATTATGATATATGACACAAGATGTTAGGAAGTGGCTATTTTTAGCTCATTTGTCTCATTGTATTTTGTGTTTGTAAAACACAAAACCAATGACTGTAATTCAAAATAACACTAAGTGTTGTTTCAGGTGAACTGCTGACTCCAGGTTCTCTTGACGTTATGGATGAAGTTTCTGTTGCCGAGGAGGCCGGAGCATCGTCCTCGTCGGTCGGTGTCGATACAGATGACCCCTTGCCTCAGCCAACACAGATCCCCTTAGTGGAGAGCATTGACGAGGCCCTGGTGCCCGACATCATTGCAGGTACTTCTGGGACTGTCACAGTGTTTAAAAGTGGACACGTGCCACACACTCCCAATATTATCGTAGTTTCATAGATGTCAACGCTGTCCTAGTTAATGTTAAACACACAGGTTCAAATACAGTATATGTGTTTTTCATACTCTAGAGTGTGACGGTACTGGTATTCATATATAGATTATTTTTGGTACAGAGCCTTCAATTTGGTGAAATTCTATAATTAATATCATCATCATTAATATTATTAGGGGTATCCCGATACAACTGTTGCACTTCTGATGCGATATAGATATTGACAATTGGCCAAGTGTCTTTTGCTTTTTGTTTTGGTTTTGTAGTTAGTTGTGTGTAGAAATGGCTCCCCTGAAGTGGCAGCTGGTTGCATCAGTGCTGTGCTCCTTTAATGTCTTCTATTCCTTCGTGTTCTTTAATTTTCTCCCTCTTGTTTTCATACCAAAATGGCGGCGCGGATGGCTGCCACGTTACTGTGCTTTATCGTAGTTGTCGTGTTTTTTGCTAATATTGGATTGTTGTTAGTATTGTACTTATCTGTTTGATTTATAATGCATCTTAAATTTAGTTTTGATAATCAAATTTGGAGGTGTTTAAATGTTCTGTAAAATTGGTAATACTAATTAGGACGTACAGTATATGGCATATCTAATGTAAATTAGCATTGCGGTTGTTTTTAATGCATTTCTTTTATGTTTGAATGTCACATAGACATTATGTATCCCCTGTAAATTACAGTACATTGACATAGACTTTATATCTTTATGTTCGGTTTTACAGTGTTTATAAGTAAAACTCTTTAAAGACTTTCAAATTAAGACAACCTGTTATCTCTATGGTAAGCTAACAGGAAGAGACTTGTATTGCTGTTTTTGTATCGGATGTTTTAGATGCAGGTTGCTATAATCCAATACCTGGTTTTATTTTTGGCTGATGTCAGACTGATAGCCGATATTGGATCAGGACACCCCTAATTATTATTTACTTGCATTATTGAGCAGAAAAGACACTTTAGTGGCTGAATGTTCTGCGTGATGACCTTATGACTTCGGAATTAGAAGCCCAGGTTTAATGGGCTATAAAACAATATGAAACACACTTGTTTGCATAATTCACTGCTGTGTTAGCACAACCAATATTGAAGCTTGTTCTGTTCTTCCCAGGGCCTCCACCTCTGTCATCTTTGGAAAAAGATAAAGACATAGACTTTGACTTGCTACAAGACCTGATGGATGTTGATATTGATCCTTTAGATATTGATTTGGAAAAGGATCCACTTGCTGCTAAAGTGTTCAAGGTATGTTTTGGTTTTGTGTTTATTGTCTTAGTGGTGATGATATTCAGGCTTTTTGTCATATCGTCACAATATGTGTTCTTACAGCCTATAAGCAGCACCTGGTACGACTACTGGGGTTCTGATTATGGCACATATGGGTACACTCCATATATTGGAGGGGTTGGTATTCCAGTCTCCAAACCACCCGTTGCAGTTGAGAAGCCTGGGTCACAAAGTCTTACAGTTTCAGTTTCCCAAGGTGAGCAGATTAAAGTCTTCTTTTTTTATCTTTTTTTTTTACCTGCTTGGTGGTTATAGTGTCCGCCCTGAGATCGGTAGGTTGTGAGTTCAAACCCCGGCCGAGTCATACCAAAGACTATAAAAATGGGACCCATTACCTCCCTGCTTGGCACTCAGCATCAAGGGTTGGAATTGGGGGTTAAATCACTAAAATGATTCCCGGGCATGGCCATTGCTGCTGCTCACTGCTCCCCTCACCTCCCAGGGGGTGAACAAGGAGAGGACAAATTTCACCACACCTAATGTGTGTGTGACAATCATTGGTACTTTAACTTTAACTTAACTTTAACTTTTCTATTATTAATGTTTATATGTAAGATACCTCGGAATTTGTGTTTGACCCACTCGGTGTCCTCAGCACTGGATGCTCGTCTCGAGGTGGGCTTGGAGCAGCAGGCTGAATTGATGCTGAAAATGATGGCAACATTCCAAGCCGATTCCATCCTACAGGCGCTTACGTCAGGCTCATCCGCAGGTAACCACAGCACCAAATTACATATTAATGACAGGACACAGCTAGACAAACACACATCCACTCTCACACCAGCGCTGAGTGGGACTGAACCAACACTGCCTGAACAGAAGAAGAGGCAACAACTACAATGCTTCTCCTAGCTTTTCGATAGCAAGGAGAAGCATTCGACAGCAACACGCGCAGAACAGAGCCAGCTGTAACACAATGGCTCCTCAAAACATTACATTTCGGATACACACTTGTGTGTCTTTATTGCTAAAATGGCACAATTTTTGTCCTCACGCTTGGCTCAGATCTACTTTCGGTTACTGTCCATGGTGATAAGCCTTTTAGGTAATGTAGTATATAAACATTTAGCAACACACCATCATCCTGACTTCTTAGTTTAGTTTAATATTAATTTATTCAACATGTATTTATTCAGAGAAAGACATTTAACAGCCAAGCAACTTTTTGTGTCGTTCTCACGATTCCTGGATCTAAATTTGATGTCAAAGTGGACCAAATTGTCGGAATACGTAATTATTAGCCTTTTCCTGTCCTGGTGAGAGGCATGATTTATGATCTACAATTAACTTCCAAGGAGTAGGGAAGCGACCTCCCATATGCTATGTTGTAAGCAGGCTTTTATTTACGTTTATTTAAGAGTTATAATGCATGAAAAAAATTATCCATCCGTCGTCTTGTCTGTCATAATGATAGTGAACAATGAGCAGAATTTCCCAAAAAAGTCCAGTTCCCCTTGTTAAAATTATTTGAATCTTATAACACTGATTCTTGGGGCGACGATTCGATTCAGAATCAATTCAACACAATTCCTGATTCCAACAGATTCTCGCAATATATTATTTGGTATATAAATTATAATAAAACATTTAAAAAATGGATTACAGGTTACGAAAACTCTTCTTGGCTGCTGATGTTTACGTACAAGTAAGCTCAAAGATGACCTAAAAAACTTGTTTTAATTGATTCCTAAAAATGTTTACGTAATTTGATTTCATTTCCAAGTAGCGTGACGGTAGCGTTGCTACTTTTTGAACCAGTACTGATTGGTGTAGCTTAGCTATCTTTAGCCCCGTGTAGCGTCCATTAAAGCTACAAGCTACAATAGAGAGATTAAAGCTGCGAGTAGCGTTTGACTGGCCCTCTCTCCCATTGAACCGCGGGGTTTACACGAGTCTGCCGGTGCGCACAACACTTGGGGTCACTTACTTCCCGATGCCCTGATCCACCACCAATAATTTCAGGAAGATGGGAGCATGTGGAAGGAAATTATGACTGATGCAATTTTTCTTCACAAGGTGGCGATAATGGTGCCAAATTTAACATGTAGTTGCGTCTCATCAGTCACCCGACTCCATCCATCCATCCATTTTCTACCGCTTGTCCCATTCGGGGTCGCCGGGAGTGCTGGAGCCTATCTCAGCTGCAATCGGGCGGAAGGCGGGGTACACCCTGGACAAGTCGCCACCTCATCACAGTGCCAACACAGATTGACAGACAACATTCACACTCACATTCACTCACTAGGGACCATTTAGTGTTGCCAATCAACCTATCCCCAGGTGCATGTCTTTGGAGGTGGGAGGAAGCCGGAGTACCTGGAGGGAACCCACGCAGTCACGGGGAGAACATACAAACTCCACACAGAAATACTCATCAAAAAACTTCAGGAAGAACAAAGCATGTCCAAGAAAGTTATGACTATAATTATTTTCCACCACAAGGTGGCGATAATGGTGCCGAAGTTAACATGCAGTTGCATCCTATCAGACACCCCGACTCATCACCAAAAACTTCAGGAAGATTGGAGGATGTGGAAGGAAGTTAGGACTGTTGCAATTTTTCACTACAAGTGGGCGATATTGGCACCAATGCAGTCAAGTTGCATCCCACCCAATACTCCCACTCATCATCAAAAATTTCACAAAGATAGAAATATGTGTAAGGAACTTAGAAGTTTTCACCACAAGCTGGCGATAATGGTGCCGCAGTAGCATAGTCGTTTATAAAGACAGCATGGCCAACTAAGCAGCAGACCCCATGACTGCAACCAAGAATGTGTGCAGCGAGGCCCGGAGGATGCATGCAATTTGCTGTCGTTTTGACGTTAGTTTTTCTGATGATAAAAAGCAAAATAATACATCTCATCTTCCAACTAAACGCAAAAAAGCAAAAAAAACACGCTTTCATTTCGTGAAAGTATAATTTTGCGGCCGTATTTGACGCACTCTGCTACTACCGGTACATCCCTGCAGTGTTTCGTGACCAGTAGGAACTCTTAACACGCACCCGACGGCGCAATAAAAGTAAAAAAAATACGCAGAAAGACCAAAAAAATTACTTATTACCCTCATTTTGCAAAAAGCGTCATTAGCTGCGGATCAACTTCAAAATGTGAAAGACCAGTCCATTGAGAGGCCATTCTCTTGAACGGAGACAAGTCAGCAGCGCAGAGACGTCACCAACTGATGGACAGAGGAGTGGCCCACCCCGGGTCCCGACAGGTTGCGCCTCCCCCGGGTAGGCTGATCCGTGATCACCTGATAACCTCTCCACGCAGGAGAGGGAGGAAGAGCAGAAAAGAGAAACGGCAGATCAACTGGTCTAAAAAGGGGTCTATTTAAAGGTTTGAGTATACAAATGAGTTTTAAGATGGTACTTAAATGCTTGTAACTGATGTATCATCTCTAACTGTTACCGGTAGGGCATTCCAGAGTACCTGCAGACTTTTTTGGGCTCTGGGAATCACTAATAAGCGCAGATTGATCAGTAGCCCGTGAACTGCAGCCAAGTTCCCCCATTACGGCACGGCCCGAGTGTCAAAAAGAACGTGTTCGTGTTAATCGGCCGATAAAGAAAATTTGTGCCGTAATTGAAATTTATAGTTAACTCCTTATTATCGCGTAAATCTTGACAGCCCTAATATATAAGTATATATATATATATATATATATATATATATATATATACACACACACACACACTAAAATGCAATGTTTGATTTTTCTAGGAGTTGGTCTTTAGCAGTCATATTGCATTCTAATAATGAATCTTATGTCCTGCCTTCTTTTCTAGCCTGCCAGACCAACAATGGCACAGACGACTCTCTTTTGAGGGCTCTCCATGGCAGTGCATCTCCTCCTGGCAGCACCCTCATAGTCCAACCCTCTTCCATTCCCATGCTGAGTGCTTGCTTTAACAAACTCTTCTCCATGCTGCAAGTCCACCATGTTCAGGTTAGCACTCCGTTTTCACTCTCCAAATGCTCTTTTTAGAATATTTCAAGAAGTGCAGTTGTGATCACATCCAAACATGTCTTCCATCAGTTGGAGTCCCTCCTGCAGTTGTGGATTACGCTCAGTCTCAACACAAGCTCAAGTGGCAGTGAAGATAATGGATCTGACATCTTCTTGTTTAATTCAAGCCGAGTACCCACCATTCCACTTAACCAAGGTCAGAAATGCACACTATCATGGCCTGTGAAGTTGAGCTGCTTGTAGTGTGTGCACATGATAGTAGAGTAATCTAGTGTTTGTATGTGTGTGTGTGTCCAGCATCCATTAGCAGTTTCCTCTCTGTGCTGGCGTGGTACCCAAACACCTCTCTGAGAACATGGTGCCTGGTGCTTCATTCATTGACCCTTATGACCAACATGCCCTGCCATGGTCAGTATTGTACTCTTACTTCTTTTAGCATCTAGAATGTCGTACTCAGGGCTCAGATTGTCCCTTGGTGAAGCCTTTTCTTTTGCATGGAAATATTTGAGTCCATTATAGGGTTGTATGATAAATTTTAATTCTTTTTTTAAATTTTTAAAATCGAATAAGAATTGTGATTCATTCAAAAAACTTTTTTTTGACACCCCCACTAAACATGCTTCACTACACACTGTAGGAGGATACAATAGCTAACCGCTTACAGCAAGCTAGAGCTCCTCAATGTAAACACAGACATCAGCTATAACGATACCAAATACAAGAGCTGTATATAGTCGATGCTACAATGATTACATCGATATGTTTTAATTGTCTCAAAATCTTTTGTATGACCCTGTAACTACTTGGTATTGGAATAATACTCAAATTTGTAGTATCACCCAAAACGTATGTAAAGTATCCAAACAGACGAATAAGTGCTTATTACATTTTAACAAAAGTGTAGATAGAACATGTTAAAACAGAAAGTAAGCAGATATTAACAGTAAATTCACAAGTAGATAAACAATCAATTTTTTTACAGCTGTTCCCTGATAATTTTGACAAAATAATACATTCAGAAATGACATATGTTAATGCATACATCAGTAGCCATATTAGGGGCTTTTGTTTGCTTACTTAGTACTGAAAGAGATGTTGTCGAATATGTTCACTGTTATTTATTGACAAAAATGTTCTTTGAATGCAATAAGAAACATATGTTTATTATATCATAAGATTTTTTGTTAAAATAAATAATGACATTTTGTTTGTGGTCCCCTTTGTTTTGAAAAGTATTGAAATATATTTTGGTACCGGTACTGGTACCAACATATTTGTATCTACAAAACCCTTGTCCAATATGTTGAAATGTTGACAATTAATCACTGAGAATTATGAAAATAACTACAAACCTACATTTTTTTTACTCCTTCGCTAAAAGCCATTACGATATTTTTCGGACTATAAGGCACACTTAAACTCCTTTTATTTTCTAAAAAATCGACAGTGCGCCTTATAACTCGGTGCACTTAATGTACGGAATAATTTTGGTTGTGCTTACAGACCCCGAAGCTATTTTATTTGGTACACAGTGTGACCAGTAGTAGCAGTCACAAATAAGAGATACGTGTAGACTGTAAGATGACGTCAGTAAACACCACCAAAACTTTAAATGTTCCATTGAGACTATAGGGCATAAGACACGGCACTCAAAAATCTGTCAACATTTTTTAGTACGACCTTGGTAAGCTATGAAGCCGCACCGCTTGATGGATTGTCAGAGCACTACGGCTACCGTAGTCAGACATACGAGTATTATTATGGTGTGGTATGACCACAAAATGGCACCCATTAGCATACATATTATTTGGCGTTTTGTTTCGCAATATTATGCAATACCAACTCTTCTTACCTTTTGGTACATGTGATCTGTATTTGGGATCTGCATAAGTCCTGAAAATTTGCGCGCGTCTGCTTTTGTAGCCTGTTCCGACGGCGTAGTCGATAAGCTTTGTCTTTTTCTCTATCTTTTTGTTATTGGGCATTTATCTTCCGCTGTTGCCATTTCTAATATAAAGTAGCGTAATGTTGTAACTTATATCTGTCAGTAGACTCGCTATGAAAGCGCTAAAAACTACTGGTGTAGTGGGTTTACATAATTCATCCACGGAACTTTAGTTATTTGCGTTCCGGTCAGACGTTTTTTCACGGGACAAATGTACGTGTTGTTGCACGAGTGAGCCACGGATGAGGAGATACTGCTCCTTTATTAATTTAAGTTAAGTCTGAACGTCATTAAAACAGTTAGCTCCTAGTACTTCTTCGACTCCCGCCTTTGCACGCTACACCGGTACAACAAAGATGATAGGAAAAAAACACTGTCGAAGGTGAGCCACGTAAAAAGGGCCGCTTACAAAACGGCACATCCTCAAGCAACTGTCAAAAAGCGACTTGAAGATGATCTGTAAAACATAATCTATGCAACATTTTGACCAAAGAACCACCAATGCATGTAGACCATAAGGAAGTGTTTTAAATAAAATAAAAAAATAAAAATAGGATTTTTTTAATGCGCTTTATAATCCTGTGCACCTTTTGTATGAAAATAGACCTGAAAAAGACCCGCTCATCGGCAGTGCGCCTTATAATCCGGTGCGCCCTATGGTCTGGAAAATATGGTAATTGAAAACATTTCGAAAATAATTTGGAGTTGTCCATCGCCACATTGCACTTTAAAGTTTGCGAAGCATCTTCTTTGTATTTTTGGCTGAAATTTAGCATTTCCAAGCATTATATTGGCTAAATTAACTAAACATTTCAATACTACTTACTGTTGGCCACAGGAGGAGTCAATCCAATCAGACATTGCGCCGTTTAGTATCGTGGCCACTGATTTGCTCAGCTTCAGACAGCATACAGATCTGCATTTACGAGTGTAATGGTGAGAGCTCTAATAATAACACAAAAATGTATTTAGAAGGTTTTTTTAAGCTCTCGCTGTGAAAATGTAATTAATAAATCTCACTTCACAGGATTTAATTTACCCCGGTCATGCCCGGAATGAACTAACAGCAATAAACAAGGGATTACTGTACGATTTATTATTAAGTGTGCTTTCTTTATTGTCCGCATGCATTCTGTGTGTCCACTTGCCACAGCTGGTACATGCTAACATACTATATGCTAGCACGCATACAGCGACTTCCATGTTGCTGTAATTAGAACTTTGTGCTCCAGTCTAAAAGAAGATAAAATGTAACAGCAATATCTCTTGTCAAACCACATATTTATGAACCTTCAGCCTCCAGTAATGGGATGAGTTCACCAGAAAGCACTGCGCAACAGATGGTGTCCGATCTGACGCTGGTCCATGTCCTGGTGCGCTTCCTGTCGGGCAGCAACACCAGTGGAACTAACCAGCACAGCTCTCAGGTGGGACCCACTGCCACTCAAGCTTTGCACGAGTTTCTGAGTCGCTTGCAGGTGCACCTTTCTTCCACCTGTCCACAAATGTTCAGCGAGTTCCTCCTAAAACTTCTGCACATCCTGTCCACTGAAAGGTAAGCAGGATGCTTTGAATTGATGAATACTTGATGAATTCTGCTTGTAATTTTGAGCTAATATGACATATTGATACTTCAGGGGTCCGTTCCAGTCGGGTCAAGGTCCTCTGGATGCACAGGTAAAGCTGTTGGAGTTTACATTGGAGCAGAACTTCGAGGTGGTCTCTGTGGCCACGATCTCCTCAGTCATCGAGTCCATCACGTTCCTGGTTCACCACTACATCACTTGCGCCGACAAAGTGGTCTCACGCAGCGGCTCGGACAGCTCTGTGGGAGCTCGAGCCTGCTTTGGAGGCCTTTTTGCCAACATCATTCGACCTGGAGATGCAAAAGCCGTCTGCGGTGAAACCACACGCGATCAGCTGATGTTCGACCTCCTTAAGTTGGTCAACGTGCTGGTGCAGTTTCCTCTGTCAGGGGACAGAGAATTCAGTGGTCGGCTATCGACGGCTTGCAGCGGAGCAGCCGATAGCAGTGTGTCAGATGAAGAGAAAGTCTGTGGCAGCAAAGAAAGCGTAGCCGGAGGATCATCTTCCAGTCAGGGACCGTCTGCTGGAGTGGCTGATCTGGTCCTCGCTAATCAGCAGATAATGAGTCAGATCTTGTCTGCCCTCGGTCAATGCAACAGCAGTGCCATGGCCATGATTATAGGTAAGAACTACATGCTGACAATATGCAGCATTTCCTTTGACAATCACAGCAACAATTAGCTCATTTGCAGTCTGTACTCGTGAATTTTGACTCCTTACTGTAGATCAGGGTGTCTAAAGTGTCTTTTGTTGGCCCACGTCTTATTCTGAAAATAAAATAAAAAAGGCCCGCATCTGAAGACCACAAGAAAGGTTTAAGGTGACATGAAAAAGTCAGCATACGTGCATGTGGAATGTCCACAAAAACACGGAAAACCGTGTTTTTAAACATTAAATAACAAGCGTCAAAATATCACTTCCACATTTTTTTTTTGTGAAAGATTGTAGCGTGTAAAGACGGGAGTCGAAGGAGAAGTGTCAAAAGATGGGGCTAATTTTTTAATGACATTCAGACTTTGTTTTCTTATCAGCAATCAAGTACAGGGTATCCACGGACTCTGAAATAAGCTTGCTAGTTAGAGTATAGTTAGCATCATCTAGCTAGCTTACGTGTTGCAGCCTGCATTCGCTCTCTGAGCCACAACATTGACGGTTTTCTACTTTGCTGCTAATCATATTTGTGATGTGTGTCCAAACTTTTGGCCTGTACTGTACATCCCTAATTAATAGTGTAACAATAGCAACACAATATTTTAACTTGTTCTTTTTTCTATTGTTACATACATGCCCGGAATGAACTAACAGCAATAAACAAGGGATTACTGTACGATTTGAGCAAAACAAAGTCAGTTGTAAGCAATAACTAAACAAAATCAAGCATACATTTAAATTATTTGGTTTTTGATCTCAAAGTTCTCCTGCGTCCAAGGAATCATTTGAAACATTAACAAAAACGACAACAAAATTACTGAGAAAATAAAAATATCTAACCACTCTTATCGATTTCAATATGGATACTACCTCTGGTATCGAAACCAACAATTCATGGATCGATTTGCATTCCTCTGTCGTGTACACTGACAGTGACAATGCTGATTCACCAACAGTTGTTTTTATATCGTCTCTCTAACTCTTATTAATCTACTTTAATTTCCTGTTAATATCTGCTTACTTTCTGCTCTAACGTGGTTCCAGCTACACTTCTAAAAGTTTACTAACCACTTATTTCTGGGTGTCGTTTCAAACTATTTTAGCATTTAGCTCAACTATTAGCATGCCTGCTTCTGGCTTGCTCTCGGTGTGTAACATGTTCAGCCTCGTCCGCATACTTGATAACGTTACTAAAGAAACCAGTAAAAGCAGTATATCTGTTGTAATGGACGAAATTACTATTTCGGAGAGCGGCTCCACACTATGTATGGAAATACATAATTAGCTGCCGGGGGACCCAAAAATAAATGTCAATCAGACGGGATCAGTGTTTGTGAACGGCATTAAAAGACATAAATTGGCAATGACCGATCAATTTATACAATTAATCAACATTTACTTGTATAGCCCTTAATCACAAATGTCTCAAAGGGCTGCGCAAGCCACAACGACATCCCACATCAGAACAAGAAAAAACTCAACCCTATTGGATCAACGTGAAACCCTTGGGTGTCCAGTACAATGGATGCCGAGTGAATACGGTTAATATTGTGAGAGTCCAGTCCATAGTGGGGCTACCAGGGGATGCTCTTGCATGTAGACAAGTCGGGGCGCCGAACATGAATTTATTATGTGTGGAAAAAAGTACTATTTATTTAGTTGTTTATTTGCCACATAGATAATAACATTTTTAGTTTTCTGATTTTGTCGTTTATATGGTCTAATGAATCCTTATGAACGCTGTACATTGGATTGGTTTGTATATGCGTGTATGTGGCCATCGGTGGCAACGTTTGGACACCTCGCTTTAGATCATTATTCACAATGTATTCTGCCTTTTTAAGACCACACTCTTTGTTCTTTAGGAGCCAGTGGTCTTCACCTAACAAAACATGAAAACTTTCACGGGGGTCTGGATGCCATTTCGGTGGGTGATGGCCTCTTCACCATCCTCACTACCCTTAGCAAGAAAGCCACCTCTGTGCAAGTCATGTTGCAGCCCATCCTCACATACATGGCCTGTGGATACATGGGTCGACAGGTAGACATAACACACTTATTTGGCATACATTTAGTTTTTGAAAATGTTTTATTTTGTTTATTTCCATTCTTAAGGGGTCTCTTTCCACTTGTCAGCTGTCTGAGCCTCTTTTGTGGTTCATTCTCCGGGTGCTGGATACGAGTGAGGCTCTCAAAGCATTCCATGACATGGGTATGCATACACACTGCTACATTATGATCAATTAATACAATTGATGTCATCCTGTTGACATGTATCACTCTTTTTCTAACTAGGTGGTGTGCAGCTGATTTGTAACAACATGGTGACCAGCACTCGGGCAATTGTGAACACAGCGCGCAGCATGGTGTCCACCATCATGAAGTTCTTAGATTCTGGTCCTGGAAAGGCGTCAGACGGCAACCTCAAAGGCCGAATGATGACATCCGAGCCGGACAACGCAGAGGGACTCCACAACTTTGCCCCATTAGGTGCGTAAATGCATTTCAAAGTCTGCCAAAAACACAAATTAGCAGATAGATTAAAAATATGCACGCAGTTAACATTTTCTTACTTTCATCAAAATGAATAACTCCATTCCCATTTAAAAAATTAATACATCACTATCAATAAATCTAAATGATAATTTCATTCAATACTAGGTGTGCCACACTGATCAGATATCCACAAAACAAGTATGGATTTTATAGGCTTGCATGTAAAATATGTGCTATAATCTCCGATACAATCAGTCCTGCAGTGTGTTTATTTGTGCAAAGCTGGACAGCCAGTTAACATCTAACTGTTGTTAGGATCTGTTACATTGCAGCATGCCTTGTTTTGAGTTTGTGTGTTCTTCCTGTTTTGTTGGTGTTTGCCCTGTAACTGCTTTACGCCTGTTCCCTCAGCACTTTTCCCTGTACTTGTTTTCTGTTGGTAATTAGGACTATTTATGTTGACCCTGAAACACTATTCTTTGTTGAGACATTATTCTTTCCATGATGATGTCAAGTCCTAACGTACTTTGTGGACACCATCTGCTCCATGCACATTGTGAGTTTGTTGCTGTTATCCAGCATTCTGGTTTGGTTTACTTTGTAGTCTGTCCAGTTTAATTTTTGTCGTGCATAGCTTTCCCTATGCTTTCAGAGCACTTCCCTGTTGCTCCCGCCTTTTGTTTTAGTCATCAAATATTTTTCATCTGCACGTTGCCTCCTCGGCTGTCTGCATTAAGAAATCACAACAACCTTTGCCCTCTTACACAACGTGTTCTTGACAAATGTCGTCCAATAAGCACACAAGGTTGGTCTTTTCTTGTATTTTAGTCAAGTTATTTATAAAAGGTAAACATTGTGGGCTGTAGGCTATGAGGAGTTAGCAGTTACACAACAGCTAAGCGCACAATAGCACACATGCTAGACATATGTAATAAGTGTCCTTAATTGAAAATATTGCAGTCTAAAATGCACATTTGTCAATATAAACAAGTCGCCACGCCTTACAAATGAGGATTGTTTTTTTACGTGGAAACAAATTAAAGAAATATATTGTATGAATAGATATATATATATAGCCTATATTATTTAGGCACGATTGTCTCGTGATGCGCAGAAAATGTGGCCACTGAAAAACTTTGATCATCCGTAAGCAAGACTCATGCGAGTGTCTGGAGCCTCGGCGGTAAGACGAGGCGCCGGCCGCTTTGCCGCACTTTTGCTCTGGTGGCTTGGGCGATGGGGCGGCTCTCTAGCGGCAGGACGCACACAGCCCAGCTTTGGACTCCAGCCAGACCCATTCAGCCCTTAGTGCCAATCCTTGTCCTGTAGTTATGGGTCTGACTTGCCGACCTCTCTTACCCGCATTGTTCTGACATGTGATGCCAGATATACAGCAGTGATGGTTGCTAAATACTGCAAGGGAAGTTTAGTTTCCCCTAAAATATAAAAAAAAAGTGGTCAAATATGTCCTTTTGTGTTTGCATTTTATTGACAAATGCATTAGAATTGTTTAGAATTGTTTAGAAACAGCTACTTTGGCGACAGCTGGCGTGCCTTCTTTTCATTGATGTGGTAGCGTCACAGTGCTGAAGCCAAACTCGACGATCATTGGATAAATGCTCGACTTTGTCCCGCTCACCAACGGTGAGCCAATGAATAAGAGTAATCGAAAGGGGTTCGCCGGGCTTGCGCATGATGATTGGATGACCTGTCTGGGCTGAATCCCTTTTTGAGCGAATCGGCAATCTTGAAATCCAAAACACTGCCAAAGCATTTTT
The DNA here is from genome assembly GCF_033978685.3 of Nerophis lumbriciformis. Lineage (NCBI taxonomy): Eukaryota > Metazoa > Chordata > Actinopteri > Syngnathiformes > Syngnathidae > Nerophis > Nerophis lumbriciformis. The sequence continues at coordinate 53,791,685 of NC_084549.2, read as the reverse complement.
CAACTTTCATTCCGTTGTTCCTGTTCATATAGAGATATTTATAATGTTTAAAAGTTTTCTTTGTAAAATCTAGCATGTTTATTAGGGATGATGTTCGAAACTGGTTCTCCCGATTGTTCGATAAGAAAAGAACCGATTCCATGGATTCTAATCACTTTTTGAGAACCGGTTCCCGTTATCGAAGCCACTATACCGTATTTTCGCAACCATAGAGCGCACCGTATTAAAAGGCGCCGTATCAGTTACGGGTGCTATTTCTGTATTTAACGCATAAATAAGGCGCAGCGTATTTTTGGGCGCAGGCATGGTTAAACATATGCAAGCTTCAAACATACGCTATCTTAAAACATACGCTAGCATGCATGGACGCTGTTTTAAAAAGGCAGCAGGAGCAAAGCTGAGTTCGGTTGTACTTTATTGAAGTATTTATAAATGTACTCAAATTATTTTTTGATCAATCCTCATCCACAAATCCATCAAAGTCCTCATCCTCTGTGTCCGAAATGAACAGCTGGGCAAGTTCTCCATCAAAAACGCCAGATTCCCTCTCCTCATTTTCAAAGTCAGTCTCGTTGCCCATTAGCATAGCAAGCTAGCACAACAGTAAAAGCCGACTTCTCTTGCACCGTTGTGCGTATCGATTCGCTACCGTGCTGGTCCCCTTCTTCGCCACAGTGTGCTTCACCGGGATGTCGAAAGTGAGCGGCACCTCGTCCATGTTGGTGATGTGTTTGTCGGCATTTTTTTTTATTTACAACGCACATAGCACTATATGCTCACTGGGGGCGTGCCTTTAGCGTCCTCTCTCCCCTGAAACCTTCACCCTTTAACGGCCGCATGCTGTTTTCAGTCACGACCGCATGCTGTCCTCAGTCACGTCTGCATGCTGTCCTCAGTCACGTCCGCATGCTGTCCTCAGTCACGACCGCATGCTGTCCTCAGTCACGACCGCATGCTGTCCTCAGTCACGACCGCATGCTGTCCTCAGTCACGACCGCATGCTGTCCTCAGTCACGACCGCATGCTGTCCTCAGTCACGACTGCATGCTGTCTTCAGTCACGTCCGCATGCTGTCCTCAGTCACGACCGCATGCTGTCCTCAGTCACGACCGCATGCTGTCCTCAGTCACGACCGCATGCTGTCCTCAGTCACGTCCGCATGCTGTCCTCAGTCACGTCCGCATGCTGTCCTCAGTCACGTCCGCATGCTGTCCTCAGTCACGTCCGCATGCTGTCTTCAGTCACGACCGCATGCTGTCCTCAGTCACGACCGCATGCTGTCCTCAGTCACGACCGCATGCTGTCCTCAGTCACGACCGCATGCTGTCCTCAGTCACGACCGCATGCTGTCTTCAGTCACGTCCGCATGCTGTCCTCAGTCACGACCGCATGCTGTCCTCAGTCACGACCGCATGCTGTCCTCAGTCACGACCGCATGCTGTCCTCAGTCACGTCCGCATGCTGTCCTCAGTCACGTCCGCATGCTGTCCTCAGTCACGTCCGCATGCTGTCCTCAGTCACGTCCGCATGCTGTCTTCAGTCACGACCGCATGCTGTCCTCAGTCACGACCGCATGCTGTCCTCAGTCACGACCGCATGCTGTCCTCAGTCACGACCGCATGCTGTCCTCAGTCACGACCGCATGCTGTCCTCAGTCACGACCGCATGCTGTCCTCAGTCACGTCCGCATGCTGTCCTCAGTCACGTCCGCATGCTGTCCTCAGTCACGTCCGCATGCTGTCCTCAGTCACGTCCGCATGCTGTCCTCAGTCACGTCCGCATGCTGTCCTCAGTCACGACCGCATGCTGTCCTCAGTCACGTCCGCATGCTGTCCTCAGTCACGTCCGCATGCTGTCCTCAGTCACGTCCGCATGCTGTCCTCAGTCACGTCCGCTTTTCCTCCATATAAACATTTTGCCGGACCAGTCATAGGTTGGTGCACACACAACAACCTATCTGGATTCGATAAGGGACTCAAGGAATCGGTTCGATAAGAGCACTCGATAATGGCATCGAACTCGATAATTTCTTAACGAACATCATCCCTAAAGTTTATATATTTTATCTGTTATTGGAGACCTACTTAAAAGACCAGCAGTTGCCACTGGTATACAGCCTGTGTTACATTGTACAATAACAACAATTATAAAAACAGAGCAAAAGGATATAACAAAAATATGTTAATACTAATAACACAGACTTATTTTTAAATGTATGTACATTGTTTTTAGCATGAAAATATATATATATGCATCAACAATTAGGGTCAGGAAGAAACTACATGATTTCTGCCTCTTCATAGGTACAATAACATCCAGCAGCCCCACAGCTCAACCAGCAGAAGTCCTCCTTCAAGCGACGCCGCCTCACCGCCGGGCTCGTTCTGCAGCCTGGTCCTACATCTTCCTTCCAGAGGAGGCTTGGTGTGACCTCACCATTCATCTCCCTGCTGCCGTGCTGCTGAAGGAGCTACACATTCAGCCACATCTTGCTTCTCTTGCTAGTAAGTAAATAGGACATATTAGGACTATGGAAGATTCTGATGATATATTCTTTCCACCAACTAGCCTGCCCGTCCTCGGTCTCTGTTGAGATCAGCGCTGACGGAGTTAACATGTTGCCGCTCTCCACACCGGTCATCACCAGCGGCCTTACGTACATCAAGATCCAGCTGGTCAAGGCGGAAGTTGCATCAGCTGTATGTTTGAGGCTTCACCGGCCACGCGATGCCAGCACCCTTGGCCTGTCACAAATCAAACTCTTGGGTCTGACAGCATTTGGCAACACTTCTTCTGCAACAGTCAACAATCCCTTCTTGCCCTCTGAGGACCAAGTCTCTAAAACCAGGTATCAAAACCCCCTCTCTTTGAAAATGGATCCATTTTTGTCTGCTGGTCATTTTGATGCCAACCCTTTTATACTAACTGTACAGCATCGGATGGTTGCGTCTCCTTCATCATTGCCTGACCCACGTCAGTGACCTGGAGCCCATGATGGCCAGTGCAGCCGCACCTACTGCTAACCTGCTTCAGACCTGTGCCGCGCTGCTCATGTCACCTTACTGCGGCATGCACTCACCCAACATCGAAGCCGTTTTAGTCAAGATCGGCCTGCAGTCTACACGTATTGGTCTTAAACTCATCGACATTCTCTTGAGGAACTGTGCTGCCACTGGCACCGACCCTTCCAGTGAGTACACCCTTTTTTATCTACTTGTTCATGTGTCACCGTGTGTAGTTTTGTTTAGCGATGAGCCTTTGAATAATTTCCTTAATTGACTGGAAAATATAAGTGATTATTTTTAATTAATCTGTTTTACAATTTGTATTGTTTCTTTAAAATGTCACTGTACTGTTCAGTACCTACCTTGGTTTTAAAGTAATACTTAAGCTCAAAACTGCTTTGTGTGAGCAGCTAAATAATACTATTCTCAAAAAAAAAATACATACAATTGCTTGTATTCCGTCTTGTGAAGTGAAAACCAGTGGTGGTCAACCAAGCCAAAATGGCTGTTGTACAGCAGGCAGCGCGTGAACTCTCGGAGTACTAAAGAGGCTTAACTCTACAAAGCAAATATGAACAAAACATCTAACTATGCAATGGAATAGATCCCTATACTTTAAAAAAAAAAAAGATTTGTCAAGTGATATCAATAATTATACGTTGGTTGCTTTCCCAGACATATCGGGGGCGGCATGGCGTAGTGGGTAGAGCAACCGTGCCAGAAACCTGAGGGTTGCAGGTTCGCTCCCCGACTCTTACCATTCAAAAATCGCTGCCGTTGTGTCCTTGGGCGGGACACTTCACCCTTTGCCCCCGGTGCCACTCACACCGGTGAATTGAATGATGAATGATAGGTGGTGGTCGGAGGGGCCGTTGGCGCAAATTGCAGCCACGCTTCCGTCAGTCTACCCCAGGGCAGCTGTGGCTATGAAAGTAGCTTACCCCCACCAGATGTGAATGAATTATGGGTTCTACATGTAAAGAGACTTTGGGTACTTAGAAAAGCGCTATATAAATCCCAGGTATTATATCGAACTATGTGGTGCTCCAGACGCCATTCTACACAAAACAGATGAAAACTTATAAAAGACAAATATACTGTACATACAAATTCACATACATACTGACACACATACGTATGTATATTCATTCATTAATACATACATATGCGCACACTTTGGAACTTACCCACATACATACGTAGGTACATACGCTCCCACATACATGAACAAATACAGTACATACATACACATTCATGGTACATACACCCACACACACATTCACTGTGCAAACATACATTTGCATATACAAACACTTACGCATACCTACACTCATGCATATAATCACGTTTCATCAAACATATATTAATGTTGTTCCCACGAGGGGTAGACACGGCAACTGATAAAGCTTTACCTATTGCTACTATAACAATCTACAAGGTTAATATGGTCCGCTTCTCTTTCTTCCCCTCCATTTATCTGCTTTCTTTTGTCATACATGTTGTCAGTACATACATGTATTGTTGCATTGAAAACAATTGTATTGTTTATAATAGAGGTAATTATCTTTACTCATTATCAATAGTGCTATTTCGTTTGCTATTTTTATTGCTCGGCAGCACGGTGGAAGAGGGGTTAGTGCGTCTGCCTCACAATACGAAGGTCCTGAGTAGTCCTGGGTTCAATCCCGGGCTCGGGATCTTTCTGTGTGGAGTTTGCATGTTCTCCCCGTGACTGTGTGGGTTCCCTCCGGGTACTCCGGCTTCCTCCCACTTCCAAAGACATGCACCTGGGGATAAGTTGATTGGCAACACTAAATTGGCCCTAGTGTGTGAATGTGAGTGTGAATGTTGTCTGTCTATCGGTGTTGGCCCTGCGATGAGGTGGCGACTTGTCCAGGGTGTACCCCTCCTTCCGCCCGATTGTAGCTGAGATAGGCTCCAGCGGCCCCAAAGGGAATAAGCGGTAGAAAATGGATGGATGGATGGATGGATTTTTATTGCTCCATTTGAAGTGCAAAAATGTTCATTGTCATTTCTGTGTTTTTAATATTTACTTCACTAACTGCTTCTTTGCTATCACTTTTCGTATCATATTTGTAAATATCATATTTGCTGATGCTGTTCTGTTGTTGTGGTTGTGTCTCTGTCTTATCCCACATCTTATCCCTGCAATTTTCCTCCTCTGTCTTCCTTTTTTTCTCTTTCTATCCCCTCCTGCTACAGTGCGGCTGCGCCAAACATTAATTTGATTCCATTTAATAAAGTCAAATACAAATAAGGCAAATCCCACACTTTTCTTTTGTAAAGTAAATCTGCAAAGCAAATATGGGCATCTACATCAACAATATGATTTGCCTGAGTAGCTGGACAGGACAAAAAAATTATAATAATAATTTCGGGCTTGCCCCCCAGAACAGCACCATTTTAATTGTATGTAACATGCCTTTTAAAAAGCGATACAAATTTTTAGATAATGTTGTATGAAAACCAATACAATAGAATGTAGAACAAACCACTACAGTAGTTGTTTGTAATCATAATTTACCACCTTTACCTTTCAGAGTCAACTAACGGTGTCTCGTTCGGGCTTCTTTTCTGTCACTAAACAATAGGAATTGTTATTGTTCATTTTGCAGATGTCTTTGAATGACGGACTAGAGGTCAGAGTTGACCACAAGCGATATGTGTCTGTGTAGCAAGGGTAGTAATGCTCGATTGTCCAGTGTGTCAGTGCACAGAATGGACTGAAACACGTCAAGTACACCATAGGCATTTTCTCAGCGGAGGCTGGATTCTGCTTGGGCTACCTCGTTGGGTTGACAACATGGTTGGTCATGTTTTTAATGTTTTTTTCCCCTGAGTTTGGTGGATGTCGTCCGCTTCTTGTCCACTGCTCCTTTCACGCTCACTTTCTCAATTCCAGTGGTTGAGGGGCATGATTGTGTCAATCCCTGGCTGTGAACAATCACTCGTTAAAGCAGCAGCCGGGAAGCTTGTACCTCACATTTATGCTTGCCAGTTAAAGTGTAACAAAAAAAAAGAGACAGCTCAGATCTAAAAATAGTTGAGGTATCACTATCTTAGCTACGTGTTAGAGCTGACAAGTGGTTAAATATATACAAATAGATCATATTATAATTCATTGATAAAATGGCTCCCCGGCCACACTTTAAGCAGTCCTGGTTTTCGAGGTTTCTTTTTAGTAAAGTGCAAGGAAAGTTCAAGTGTAAATTTGAAGAGTGTGAATGATTGATTTTGTTTGTAGTAAAGTTTATTGTTAGTTTCAGTTTGTAGTCTTTTTCTCCATCTCTACTGAACAATGGTGACACACTGCTTTTATTTTATCCACTTTGCTAATTTCACTTGTAAGGCCAAGTGTTAAAATGAACACTTCCGGCCCCTCCCCTTTAAATCTGTACTGTGTCGGAACTAGTACACTTCTGCACTGAACCAAATGTTATTAAATATTAATACATTTACTGTGTATTTAATTTATATTCAATTCAATATTTGTGTATAGGATTACAATCGAGAAATGGGAAAGTGTATCTGATAATGTTTACGTCTTGTTTGGATGCCACAGTGGTATTAGAAATAATAATGCTGTATAGAGCAGATGTGTCATGCTGGACGTCATGTTTTTAGACCACTGTGCCTCTGCTTTTTGATATTTAATTCAATTCTTGATCAATTCCACAAAGCGGTCAGAATTCTTAAAAATGAATCAATATTATTAATCCATGATTATGCCCATCCTTAGGAAGAACTGAAGACATCTGCACATTTGATTAATCACGCATATTTTATTTTGTCGTGAGATCAATAAATACAGCGATCTTGTGCTTCTACTTCAAATTGACCACCTGCTGGGCATGTCCATTATTTGCTGATCTTTACCATCATCTTGTTTTTTTGTTTTTTTCTTAGACTTGAACAGTCCTCTGTTGTTTGGTCGACTAAATGGCCTGTCTTCAGACTCCACCATAGACATTCTGTACCAGTTGGGCACCACTCAGGACTCAGGAACCAAGGACAGGTGCATGAATCACTTGGATTGTTGAACTTTACTGTTTGTTCTTACTTGTTCAGATAATGAATGAGACCAAAACATTTTATATTAAGGTGACATTCTCAAGAGGCTTATAAGCTGATCGTAAAACATGTTTTTTATGTTATCCTTGTCATCTTTTACTATCACAATGCTGCGTTCTATGGCAGTGCTGCCAAGACCGAAGTGAAGGACAAGGAATTGGTCTGGTCGTATCGTCCAAACGTGTCATCATGTGCTCTCAATTCTACCCCTCCAGAATCCAGGCTCTCCTGCAGTGGGTCCACGACTCTTCACGGGTTGCAGCTCTGAAAATCCCGATGGGCTACTCCAGCACCAGCCGTGCTTCTTCTTCTGCTTCCTTAAGGGAGTATGGCCTCCTCATGCCCTCACCGTCCCATCTGCACTGCGTTGCAGCCATCTTGTGGCACAGCTACGAGCTGCCTGTTGACTACGACCTTCCTACGCTGCTCGACACAGAACTTTTTGAGTCAGTCATTGCTTTATATTACTTTTTTCATTAGGCACGAAGACATTTCATGTGAGGAAAAGTCCTTGCTTGCAATTAGTCTTGAACAGTTTAACTTTTATAAACAATTGTACTAATTGTACTTAAAAGATGCTAACAATTCTGTGTTGGTAACTTCTTATTGACAACAATGTTAATGTTTACCTTGCCGTTATTTAGGTGGGGGGCCTCAGTGGCACCGTCCACTCACCAATTAGGTCAAGCAATTTTATTATATGTGTAGTAGCATGAGAAATCTAAATGCCTATACATTATTTCATTTAAACAAACTGAATCTTATCTTGTTGACGTCACAGCTATGGATGCGCTAATCAATCAGCCATCGATCGGTATCAGCCAGTTTCCGTGAAAAAGTATGTGACTGGCCAATACAGATTAATACTGATCATAAAAGACGATACCCTCTGTTTGGTACTTCATTTACTTTTGTATCCTGGTTGACAGAGACAGCTAATTGCGTATGGCCTAAAAACTTATTTTAAAAAATAGATTCTTGAACATTTTAAATCAATTCAGAATTGTAATAAAAATTTATATTTGAATGTGAATATATTTTTCCCTACTAATCACTAAGCTAGCTGTTAAGATAGCCGCAAAGATAGCCTGAAACAACAGAAGAAAGAAGTGCTTAGTAAAGCTTAAGAAGTGTAGATGGAAGCGTGTTACAGCAGAAAGTAAGCAGTTATTAACAAGAAGTTATTAAGTAAATTAATAAAGAGTTGTACAGAGGATAATATAACGATGTCTGCTGCTGTGTAGCGACCAGGAGTAAAGGTAAAGGAAAGGATGATCTATATATCCATACATCGGTAGTGTCAATTCAAAGGGTAATATCGGTATATGATCGATACCAGAGTGATTAGATTGATATTGTTAGTTTCACGATAACAGTGTTTTGTTGTTTTTGTTATCATTTACACATTGAGAATAATTCCCTGGACACAGGAGGACGTTGAGGGCCAAAACCAAATAATTGAACCGTAGGAGATAGTAGTTTTAATTTTTGTTTAGTTATTGAGTACTATTGAGTTTATGATCAATTATATGTACTAAAAGACAATTAAGTAGTTTAGTACTAGTCTAGTACACTTTCTAAAACCGTAAATGACGCAATGCTTTACTGTATATGCCAAAGAAGAAGCTTTTGAAACTTTTAACCTGTTTTGAACTGTTTTAATCATAATTCATTTATATACAAAATAAGCAGGTTTAAACATTACACAAGCAGCAAAGCTGTGTGCCGGCATGCTTTCGCCACAGTTTACTAATCGGTAATTTAGTCGACTATTTGAAAAATTGGTCAAAAGATTAATCATTTGGCAGCTGTAGTCTCAACTAAATGGATTTTGTGGTGCTTTTTTAAGATAGAATAGAATACAACTTTATATTCATTGCATTTAAAAAGTAAAACAAAATGTATTTTTGTAAATGTCTTTGATTTCACAACATAAATACATGGGATCAGTATGGGGGGAGCATAACACCCTGATTGAAACATGCTTACCGTATTTTTCGGAGTATAAGTCGCACCGGAGTACAAGTCGCACCGGCCGAAAATGCACAATAAAGAAGGAAAAAACATAAATAAGTCACACTGGAGTATAAGTCGCATTTTTTGGGGAAATTTATTTGATAAAACCCAACACCAAGAATAGACATTTGAAAGGCAATTTAAAATAAATAAAGAATAGTGAACAACAGGTTGAATAAGTGTACGTTATATGACGCATAAATAACCAACTGAGAACGTGCCTGGTATGTTAACGTAACATATTATGGTAAGAGTCATTCAAATAACTATAACATTTAGAGCATGCTATACGTTTACCAAACAATCTGTCACTCCTAATCGCTAAATCCGATGAAATCTTATACGTCTAGTCTCTTACGTGAATGAGCTAAATAATGTTATTTGATATTTTACAGTAATGTGTTAATAATTTCACACATAAGTCACTCCAGAGTATAAGTCGCACCCCCGGCCAAATTATGAAAAAAAACTGCGACTTATAGTCCGAACAATACGGTAATTACAATACAGTTGGCTATACTGCACATGTCTCTGTGCATGCCAATGGTGTTATTGCCACATGCACACACACACACACACACACACACACACACACACACACACACACACACACACACACACACACACACCCTCTCACTCTGACTAATGTAACTGTAAAGGAGTGATCTCATAAGTTAGCCAAGCTGCACAAATGCATGTTGAAAGGCTTAGGGAAAGACTGAAATGATCTCCCAACAGTTTGCTTGTTTTTCTGACTGTTAACTTTGAACTTGGCCACTAGTGCATGCGACTGTAGTTGTATCCGCATTAAAGAGTAACATCATTCATGTTCTTATGATTTATTTCTCTTTTCCACCAGACTGCTGTACAACTGGTCCATGTCTTTGCCGTGCAACATTGTGCTGAAAAAGGCTGTGGATAGCCTCCTGTGTTCCATGTGTCACATCCATCCTCGCTACTTCTCCCTGCTTATGTCCTGGATGGGTATCGTATCGACACCCAGCGCCAGTCACTCTCACGTCCAGCAGCGCCGACTCGCCATGACTGATGATGGCAAAAAGCAGCACAACGCCGCCGCCACCACTAGCGGACTGACAGACGACTCGAAGCATGCGAGGCCGCCAGTTAATTTGTCCGAGTCTCAGTTGACTACATTGGCAGCGGCCTCTCAGTCTCCTGGAGCGATCGAGCAGCTGCTGGACTCGGGCTTGCCTTCGTTGCTGGTTCGCAGCCTCGCCCAGTTCTGTGTTGGCCTCCTAGCCAATGCCGACCTACCCCTTCCCACTGCTGTGTCTGATAGGCGCCATCACCAGTACCAGCCGGGCTCCTCGTCTGCTCATGGCCGCCCAGTGCTTGTCGCAGAGCTTGCAGCTCCAGTGCTGCACTTCCTCACGGAGGTGGGCAACAGTCATGCCATGAAGGACTGGCTAGGAGGACCAGAGGTCAACCCTCTATGGACGGCACTGCTCTTTCTGCTGTGCCACTCCAGTGCTAGCGGAAACTCAGGGTGTCAGCCAATGGGGTCGACCTCTGCCACATCCCCATCCCAACCCTCAGGCTCACGCTTTTCCCTAGCGTCTTCTGGTCTCACTGGAGGACTCTCCACCCAGCAAAGAACAGTTTTGGAGAACTCCACAGTGGCTTTCTTTCTTCAGTGCATCTCTTGTCACCCTAACAACCAGCGACTCATGGCACAGGCAAGTTTTTCCCCCTCGTTAGCGGAATACATTTTATTCTATGCACTTTGACAACATGAATATCGCTCAGCACAGTAGAACCTGTTAAAAGGGGAACTGCACTTTTTGGGGAATTTTGCCTATCGTTAACAATCATTATGAGAGACATGATGTATTATTGTATACATTTTTTTTTTTGCATTCTGAATATTAGATAAATACGATCAAAAGTCTGCTTACGATGGAGCCTATGGGAGCCGCGTATTCCGCCTATACAGCCCATTAAAAAAAACACCTCCATTGAGGTTTTATATACATAATGTAAATATAAATGTAATGTAGTAACGGGCACATTCATAATAACATTTAATGTTTACGTATTTTGATCATTTTTACTTTCATGTTTACTTTTTTATTTTTCTCATCACTGATTATTAATCACTGCAGACTTCATGAGAGCCAGAAAAGGTGTGGGGGTAGAGGGGATTAAGTGTCTTTTCGTGTCATCCTCGCCAGTTTTGGGTCCTAAACGGCTGTCAAAGTGTACCAACTTGTCAGAATACCTACTCAGACTTCTTCTGTCCTGGTGAGATGCATGATTTATAATCTAGAATAAATTTACAGGGTGCAAGGAAACAGCATACCACTAGATTATGTAAACATAGGGACACACGGAAGGGATCACTGTGCCCCTATAAATAGTTTGTCTACTTTAGCACTTTTAATAACAATATCACTAATACTTGGTTAATATTCAAGTCACAAAATGCAAATGGAGATATTGCTGACAGTATTTGAATGGTTATTTATTGGATGTTATGGGCAAAATAGTGGAGCGCCGATTGGCTCCGCTGTAAGCTGACTTTTATTTACGTTTATTTAATATTTAGAATGCATTAAAAAAAATCCATCCGTCATGTCTTTCATAATGATTGTGAGCGATAGGCAAAATTCCCCAAAAAGTGCAGTTCCTCTTTAAGTCGACAGATTGTTTGTCAACAACCTGTATTTGGAGATCACCCAACGTTCTGGTCCAGTCTTTCCTTCCAAGTAGTGATGGTCAAACGATACTGAGGCATTGATGCATTACGAAACTTAAGGAGATATACAGTGTCCCTCAATGCCTTGGTGTGTGTGTGTTGCTTTAAGAGAAAAAAAAACATGACCAGCTGGTGTGTTGTTGAACTGTGAAGCGACAAACTGGATTTATCACGAAGATTGACAGCTCGTACCATAAGGGGCCAAACGAACGGTGTGCTGTCTTTGACATTGCTATTAATTGCCATCATCGATCTAAATGCAACTTCAAAAAGGGAACAATTACCAAGTATGTAATCGTTTTGATTTTATAGTGCCACATAAGATAAATGTTATTTTCATGTTTACTGTTTGGCTCATTGACCAGAGTTGCACCTTTCTTATTCCTTTCTACACAGCTATTCTTTATCAAATATTATTGTCCTTTTTTCAAGTATTAACTGTATTTGCAGGTCAAAGGTTGTGGCATTTTTAATCCAGCACAGCCAATGACTGTGTGGCACACTCATAGCTGAAGCGTCATTTTCCAATCAGTATATTGGTACAAAAAAAGTGCCTGCTTAAGTTGACGTCAACATACATGGTCATGTCAACATAAAATGTGAGAGCCAAAGGGATAATTTCTATTAAAAATGGTCTATTCATGTTGACTTGTGATGTACTATTAACTTCACCAATATCACCAAACATAACTGCCGTCTAACTACAAAACATTAAAATATGTTTAGTGTGATGTATGCTTTAAAATAAAAGCATGAGAGTATTAACCTGGATTCTCCACAGCACGTAACAAAATGTACGTACTTTTTTTCCCTGAAAGCAATCTTTTTTTTAGCATTTAAGCATAATTTCTCAAAACTAACTAATTCAGTTCATCAGCTCTGTTAGATTGTAGTAGTGATGGGTAAATGAGGCTTCAGTGAGTGTGTGGCACACTCACTAGCTGTATTGGCACTGTACTGAGAGTGTTGTTATTTCATAAAAGCACCATCTGCTGATTGAAAAAGTAACATTTTCCTGCAAATAAAATTAATACTGAGCAAATATAATAAATATTTTAAATGAATAGCTTTGCAGAAAGTAAATAAAAGGTGCAACTCTGTTCAGTTAGACAAATAGTAAACAGGAAAAAAATACTATATACTTTTATTTGGTGCTGTAAGATCAACATGATCCCGCACTTTGAAATGTTTCCTTTTTTTAGTTTCTATTTAGATCCTCCGACTTCTTTCAGTATGAGCTTTTTTCACTTTTGAGCTGAAAGTATCTTCCTGATAAACACAGTGTGGTGCTTCACAGTGAACCACACAGCAGCTGTATTGATCGGGTGTTTTTCTTCTTATAGTGATACACACTTTGAGACATCGTGGTACACAGTATAACTCCTGGTATTTCATAATGCATCAATGACTCAGTATAATTTGACCCATTACCAGATAAGAGGATAAAACATTAGGTGAAAAAAATAAAATCTAAATAAAAACATACACAAAGGTGTTATCAGCTATTCTCTTTTTGTCTGTGGACAAAGTCACGAATAAATGTGACAACAACATGTTGTCACAAGATGTCGACATAAACGGGTTCCCTGTTTACTTATTTTGAAAATATTGACCCCTGTCTTTTGTTTTTGCTTCAGGTTCTTTGTGAGCTCTTCCAGTCGGCACCACAGCGAGGTAACGTTCCTATCTCTGGAAACATCTCCGGCTTCATACGAAGGTTGTTCCTGCAGCTCATGCTGGAGGATGAGAAAGTCACGGTGTTCCTGCAGTCTCCTTGCCCGGTATGAAGCTCTGTTTTAAACATTTTGTTTTAAAGCTTTGTGCAGCTTTTTATTTGTACAAGTTTGAAAACATACAACTTTAAAAAAAATCACTTATGCATTTATTAGACCACCTGAGCTAGCTTTGACAGATTTGTGGGAGCTGAACTTTTTATTGTGATCTTGTTCACTTCCATGGTGGTGATTTTCTTTTTCTATGGTCACATAATGAAGTGAACTAAAAAGCAACGTTACTGTGTTCCTCCTTGGTGTAGCTGTCAGGCTTAAAGCAGTGCAGCACACAGTACAGATGCCGATCTCACACACTAACTGTCGCGCACCTTGTAACATCATCTCCAGCAAATCATTCGTAAACAGACAAAAATTATGTTTTTCATTCATTCATAGGAGCCTGTTTATAATCACAAAATGCCATAACTAGGAACCAGAGCTTGGTAGAATAGCTAAAAGCTGTACTCAAGTAAGTACCGTTACTTTAGAGCAGGCCTTCTCAAATAGTGGGGCGGGCCCCCCTTGGCGAGTGTGACCTCGGGGAACATGTTTTTTTTGTTATTGTACCAGAATATGACGACACGTATGTAGCACTTGGCTTCACTGTAACCATGGTGGGAGACAAGGAAAGACTGGTGTGTTGTTTCTTACAATGTTAATAAACTTACAATGTTATGCTTATAGTTATAATAATATTATAAACAAATTATACTATTTATAGTCACTGGTGTGGGGGGGATATTTTCTTCTTCCTGGGGGGGCATAACAGAAAATATTTAAGAAGCTCTGCTTTAGAGTAAAATTGCATTAAAAACACTACTCTGACAAGTACAATGTATCCTAAAAGTTACATAGGTAAATGTAATCGAGTAAATGTAGCACGTTATGGAACTGCAGTGCCGCCGCCACCCCCCTCACCCCCCACTATTATGTCAAGAAACTTTATTTACTATCTCACAATCAGACAAAACACAAGGATTTAGTTGCCGGGGATTTTCATAAAAAAGAACAGTGTAAAGACACTATGCTGTAGTAGCCTGGGCGATAAGGCCTACATAATAAAATCTGTGATTTGTTTTTTCACCAAAAAATCGATTTATGATTGTTTCCATTTGTTTTCCCTACTTTTTAAAGAAACCAATTAATACAAATGACATAGATAATTGAAAACACGTTTTTCTTGTATTTGATCAAAAGTTAGTAATTTGAAATGACACTGCATCTTATTCTTTGCAAAATATTTTTTTTAATAAAGTGTTGTTTTTTTTAGGACATATAGAAATTGGATTTTGTAGAAAATAATTTTCAAAAAACTAAACTGAAACAGATTAATTTTAGCTGTTCTGGCATATTTACTGTGATGCTTTTGTTCATATGTGGATCAATATGCATTGTCCTAATCTAATAACAGTTTTCAATTTAGAGCTTACTACAGAATGCAAAACTTCTGTCTTAATACTTTCGTAAACAAAAGTGTAGCATACCATTGCGTGCAATTAGATAAACTCCAACTTTGAGATTGATAAAGTATGAGCTTAAATCTTCTGTCTTGAATAAAATACTTGTTTCAATAAAAATGTAGCATTGAAATGACTATCGTTTTAATGGTTGAATAAAAACAGGCATCATTGGAACCACATCTTTAGCTACGTGCAAAGCGACCGCTTTAGTGATCGTTTTTCACTGTTCTTCTTTCTTATCTTACATGGTACCTTGTATAAATCATTCCACCATTGTGCTGCTGTCTTTTTTAAACAAACTTTGCAGCGTGCAGTCACGTCTGTTGCTGCAAATCTAAACCACTGACAGTACTAGTCTTTTCTTTGAAACAAACGTCTCACCTTCATTTGGGTTAGCGTTAGCCATGTTTTGATAAGCGTGTGATTCCCCACTAATGAAGTAATGGGAAGGTTGGAAGCTACTGGGGGCAGAAAATGCAGAAGCAAGAGGAGAAAAACATTGATTTGTTATTTTTTTTAAATCGTCCGCAACAAAAAAAACTCAAGATTTATTGATCAAATTGATTATCGTTCAGGCTACACCATGTGTATACGTTTATAAATAAGTCCACATACAAAACATTGTCACCATTCTTGATGATTTGTGTTGTCTGAAAAATGTCAGGAGTTTGACAACTGGGTGTGTTGAAATGTATTTGTTTGTGTAAAGAGAGAAGAGAGGACTGATTTGTGATGGCAGCTGTGTTCAAGAGAGAAGCAGGGAGTTGTCAGAGGTGTAAAAAGCATCTGTGGTGGTGTGCGTGTGTTTGAAGGTTGGCAGTAGTTATTTAGGTCATAAGCCAGGCCCTTGTTGGTGCAGTGCTAGCTTGCTTGCCACGCCACAATAATGCAGCAAAACTTGTCTTTCAGCTATGTAGTAGTTTTAGCGCTTCCATATGGAGTCCACTGACCGATATAAGTTTGAACTATACGTACCTTTAATTAGAAACGGCAACAGCGAAGGATTTTATCATGCATGTGCATGTACGAGCCAGTCTGCGCTACAACAAGAGGATAGAGAAAATAAAGAATTTATTGATTTGAACTTTGGACTACAACCTCTACCATGTACTGTACATGTATGGAGATATCCGCTGACGTAACTAAGGCAAAATACGTCACTAAAGTCTCAAATTCCAAACTGCTTGTTTGGAAGAAGACAATATTGTTTTATAAATATCTCTGCCATGCCTGCATGGTTCAATGTCACATTTCCGGGACTTATGGGAATCCCAAATACAGAGGAACAGGTACCAAAAGGTAAGGAAAGTTGGCATTGCATTCATAAGACCCCTTTAACTTTGCAGAGGCTTGTTGTAGAACGTGCAGAACGTTTAAGTTTTTACACACGTCTTTGCAGAAGCTGATGTATGATGTCACATTGATCTAGATTCCTGTTTTGTATCCCTAATGGAACTGTAGAGGAGCGACCACATGACAGGCAGCTGCAATAAGTGTGTGTTTTGCTGCCCCCACCCGTCAATCATCGATATCTGGTTAGACATCATATCGGTGCACTTTCCTGTACACTTTCATGTCACCTTTCTTTTCTGTAATCTGTGATTGATTGTTTCAAATACAATGCATTATTGTTTAGTGTGACTCTTCTAGTCCAAATAATGTTAATCTCAGACCACAAGGGGGCGGTATAACAGTTTGCTGTTACTTCCAAGGATCCTACTGCTCTTATTCCAGTCATCTAATTTTGACAGAACAGCTTTGTTTAATAAAACACAGCCCAGATTTACCTGCCAAGTTGTAGTTTATAGTGAGCTCATTGTATTCAAATAAAGCATTTATTTTTTAACACCCAGAGGGAATTAGAAAATGACATTTTAAGTCAATATGTGTGTAGCTTGATCATGTTTTTGAGAGATTTGTTGTACCATGAAGTCCAAGTCCTTCCCAGACAGCCAATATACAACCACATTTCATTTCATAAACGCACATCAAAGATAATAATGTTCAAACCACGATCCAATCACCTTATCCCAAGACAGAAAATAATTTATGCTCTTGTTTCAGTTATACAAAGGACGCATCAACGCTACCAGCCACATGATCCAACATCCCATGTATGGAGCAGGCCACAAGTACCGCACGCTCCATTTACCTATCTCCACCACTCTGGCTGAAGTCCTGGACCGTGTGTCTGGTATGTTTCACGCAGGAAATAGTTTCTTTTGGCCTGAGGTGACTGACCGACAACATCATGTTCCATCACTTGACACTGTACCAAGTAAATGTAATATGAGTACTGGCTGATTGTGTGCCAGAAACGAGGGTCTTTTTGATGCTGCCTGCAGTTTACTTACACCACTTCAACCTAGCAGTAAAAGGCACTGTGATTAATTTATTTACAGTACTGTAGTTTTGATTCATGATGTCCTATCCAGACACACCCAGCATTACTGCCAAGCTGATCAGTGAACAGAAGGAGGACAAGGAGAAGAAGAATCATGAGGAGAAGGAGAAGATGAAAGCGGACAGTGGCTTCCAGGACAACTACAGTGTGGTTGTGGCCTCAGGTACTCTATTCAGTTTTATATTTCCTCCACTTAACTTCTTGATCTGAGTTAAGAATGAGACATTGTAAATATTTTCTCTCAGGTTTGAAGTCCCAGTCCAAGCGAGCTCTATCAACCCCTCCTCGACCTCCATCAAGAAGGGGTCGAGTGATGAGCGACAAGTTGACGACTTCATCGGTGGACCCATCTGCCAAAACCATCAGTGTGCCTGTTTTCCACCTCTACCACAAGCTACTTCCAGGTCGTCTATAATGAAGGCTAACATGCTGCCTGACATGTGTTGATATCTAAATTGTTTCTTTCATCCTCCTGTAGGTCAACCCCTGCCCCCTGAGATGACTCTGGCCCAGCTACTAACTCTACTGTATGACCGCAAGATGCCGCAGGGCTATCAGTCAATCAACCTCACAGTTAGACTGGGCTCCAAGCTCATTTCTGACCCTGGCCTTTCCAAAACCGACTCCTTCAAGCGCTTGCGCACAGAAAAAGGTACTAAAATGTGTCTCTAGAGAATGAACAGAGCAATTCTTCTCCATCCCAAACCTTTTCGACGGCAAAAAGTTAAAAGTAAAAGTCTGTGTTAAGGACAGACTATATAGCGAGCTTGAGCTAATAAGGACAAAGAGCCAACAGGGTGTTCCATTGTTGTAGACGACACGAAAAGACGAGCACATGAACGCCGCTGGTAGTAAGTTGCTGCATACACTTGAAAAATACGCTGTACTGCGATTACTGTATTTCAAATGCAAGATTTTTTTTTTACAAAAAGTTCATCTGTATTAAGGCTGTCAAACGATTAAAATATTTAATCATGAATAAATTAACATTTTTCATAGCTAACTCGAAAATAATTGCTAATAATCGCAAATGTAACTTGTAACAATATATATAAAAAAATGGATTAACTCGCTGGAATAAAAAAGACAATATAACATACATCCATAAACGTGGATGCATGTGAAAAAGTGCAATATATTTATCTGTACAGTAACCTATTTATTTATTTATTTATTTATATATGCACCTTATTGCTTTTTTATCCTGCACTACCATGAGCTTATGTAACGAAATTCTGTTCTTATCTGTACTGTAAAGTGCAAATTTGAATGACAATGAAAAAGGAAGTCTAAGTCTAAGTCTAATAAAGATTGAGCAGTGAAATGCAGCGCTGACAAGTAGGTACCAAGCTCAATTAAGCTTGGCACAGACGTGAGCAACCGGTGACTTCATGAAAATTGGGGATGAACAGTAAATCACAATTCAACAGATTCTCTCCTTTTTCTCCTTGTAGTTGATCATTCTGACATGCTGAACAGCTGCACAGAAGACGAGCCCATGTTACCATGTGACGAATGTCTTGATGCCTCAACTGATGAGACGCTACTCGAGACACACCCCATCCAATCACCACTTCAGGTGTTTGCCGGAATGGGCGGCCTGGCTCTGATTGCAGAGAGGCTGCCTATGCTCTATCCTGATGTCATTCAGCAGGTGAGATTTGTCACAAATTCATGACCGTGAACTGTTACTTAAATTAGACAAATATTGGTTGACAGACAATACATAGGGTCAGAGAAAGTTGTTTTATTTTATTTTTCTATGTAGCACCACACCATAAGTGTAATTTAAGAATATTTATTTTGAACATTGTAATACATTATGCCTTTATTCAACAAAGCTTATTTTATTTACGCTGAAGCTTGTCGTTCTGCTCTCTGTCACATGCAGAGGAGCAATCGCATGAATTAGAGCTGCATCTTTCTATTGCTCTATCTCTATTGCAAAATATACCAAACAGTGAACTCCCTTCTTCATTCTCTCCAATGCTTGGCCACAGGTCAGTGCCCCAGTTGTGCCACCTGCAACGCAGGAAAAGCCGAAGGACACGGATCAGTTTGAGTGGGTCACCATTGAGCAGTCTGGAGAGCTAGTGTACGAGGCGCCCGAGTCCATCGCCACTGAGCCGCCACCCATCAACAAGCAGCAGTCGCAAACTTCATCTTCATCGTCCTCCTCGGTGCAAACAATGTCACCGATCCCCGCGCATTCCTTGGCAGCGTTCGGCCTGTTTCTGCGCCTTCCAGGCTACGCCGAAGTGCTGCTGAAGGAGAGGAAACATGCTCAGTGTCTGCTACGCCTGGTACTTGGTGTCACGGATGATGGCGAGGGCAGTAAGTTGGAATCATTTGACATATACTTTGTCACTATCAATTTGTACAACCTCCATATTTTGTATCGTACAACCTTGTCTTTTTGAGATAATTTCTTTCTTATACAAGGATACCCCTTCAAGTCTACAGCCCTCGTACTGGCTGACTCATTTTGACATAAGCTGTTGTCGACATAACAAAAACTATCTATTGCTTACTCAAGTAAAGACAAAGTAAGTAAGTGATCATAAAAGTATTTTCAGCATACGTACCTCGGACATAAAAAAAAGAAAAAGACAGTTTTTTTGTTTACGAAAGGAACCCTTATGAGTATAAGCGGGATAGAGAGTGGAAGGATTTTTACAGAGTTTATAGTAGTAGAAAGGGCGATGAAAGAACGTCTACCGTGAAAGAAGAGCAGGTCCTTGGTTCAATGCCAAGCTCTGAAGACAAGTGACAGTTCCACTTATACATAACCACAAATCTGCTGTTGCAAAATATGGAGCGACGTTGAACACATGTCCTCATAAACTGACCCATTTTTTTATAGCAATCACCCATTTGGCTCTTACATTTTATGACGGCATAAGCGGTCTATGTACATTGACATAAGCGAGCACTTTTTAGTAGAGATGGGATTTATTGCTATTGGTAGGGAGTCGGTTCTTGGGAAGTCATTACTTTCACAGAGACGTTCAAAAGACTGACTCGTTTTTATATTTCTTAATTTTCATTAAGTAACTTGTTCGAAGTGAAGTGAATTATATTTATATAGCGCTTTTCTCTAGTGACTCAAAGCGCTTTACATATTGGAAACCCATTATCTAATTTGCATTTTAACCAGTGTGGGCAGCACTGGGAGCATGTATGTCAAGTACACAACGGCAGTGACTAGGATGGCACAAGCAGGGCTCGAACTTGGAACCCTCAAGTTGCTGGGATGGGCACGCTACCAACTGAGCCACGCCGCCCCTAATCAAAAAAAGCTATTGCTGGTAGCAGTTATAAGATTTGAAGCAGAATAATTTAATTTAACACCATTATATACTGGTACATACTAAATATTAATAATTTCATTTGTGTTTTATTTGTAATTAATCCATAAAGTGGTGCCATATCCCCATGCTTTGATAATTACATCACCATTTGGCATTTCCCCTCATCTAAAAAATATTGGGGAGAACAAGAGCTCAATCAATCAAAGTTTACTTATATAGCCCTAAATCACAAGTGTCTCAAAGGGCTGCACAAGCCACAACGACATCCTCGGCTCAGATCCCACATCAGGGCAAGAAAAAACTCAACCCAATGGGACACAATGAGAAAGAGCTGGTTCACAATACAGAACAAATACAGTATACAACGTATGTAATTAAATGAGAAAAAAAAATTGGGACATGATAAAAATGTGAATGCTAAATTATACTACCCCAGATGATGTGTGTACCAAACTAACGGCTCACACATGGGAATCAGCTCTCACACTTTGTTTAGAGATGCCGTTCAACAGACTTGACTTGTTTGCGAAAGTCTCATCTTTACTTTTCACTCATAACAAACATGGCGGACCAAGACTTGATGACTTGTTCTACATCTGTGATCATTAATTTTTTGATGTCTTTCCCCTCTTGTGGGACAGGAAATGTTTTCACCCCATCCAAAACACCTTCAACTTTAACCCTCCATCAACTTGGTATACCTTTGTTCCTGTGCACTTTCTCTACTAGGCAGCTTGATAGTCAGTGCCACCTCGCTGGAGACTTGTGTATCGCTCAAGCGTGAATAAAGACACATTACTTTAAGTCCATCCATGCCTCTCACATCCTTCCATGGTATTTGCCCCACTAATCGAGAAGCAGTCTGCTGGTCTTGGGGATTTGTACCGAATCTGGTACTTTTTTGGAAATGACCGAATCCCGTTACAAATTTAATGGTGCCATGTTTTAGTATCTGGGACATGGCGCACTTCGGCACTTGACGATCACTCCAGCAGTAATGTTGCAATTTTCAATGGCAACTAAGAAATTGCCTCAAAAAATGCTCAAGTTGAGTAAGGCACCACCTTTCTAAAAATGTGCTGGCTTTATGCTGATATACGTTGGCTTTCCTAATGGCATGCTACTGATTAGCATTGATCTCTGAATTTCTTTAAAACTAAAATAAAGCAATTCGGTAACAGCAAAAGAGAGACAAATAAACTAAGTAGACATTGAAAGAGTAAAACAGACTACATTTTGGGTGTAATAATTGATGATAAATCTAACTGGAAATCTCATATAAAAACATAAAATCATGAATGAAGCAAAATATGTTCTGGACCAAAAAACACTCCATATTCTCTACTGATCACCAGTGTGCCAAAATATGGGGAAATAACTACAAAAGTACATACATTCACTTACCATGTTACAAAAAAGAAAGCTCCAGAATAATACATAATGTTTTCTATCAAGAACATTTAAATAAATAAATAAATGGGTTGTACTTGTATAGCGCTTTTCTACCTTCAAGGTACTCAAAGCGCTTTGACACTACTTGAACCCATTATTTATTGAATCACAATGATAGAAATTCAATGTCCTTGTACATTTGCAAACAGTTAAAATTATATACAAAGCAAAATGAGGGTAAAAGTTTTTTGTTTTTTTAGTCATTCTGTGTATTTTTTTAAGTTTATTATGCCATCGGGTGCGTGTTAGAAAACCTGCTGGTCACTAAACACTGCATGAATGTAGCAGCAGAGTGCGTCAAATACGGCTGCAAAGTTATACTTTGACGAAATAAAAACATGTTTTATTGTAAGTTTATGAGCTGGAGTATGTTTAAAACTATATTTAGACGTATGTTTTGGTTTATTCCCTCAAGAAAACTAAGGTTAAAACGACAGCAATTGCATGGTTCCGGGCACAGTCGCACACGTCTTTGGTAGGTTGCATGGCCCCGTTTTTTTAGTTGGCCATACTCTCTTTATACATGACTCTACCATAAACTATACCATACTGCCATCTAACATCTTGGACTGGTAACTGCAATTGCAATTTAATGTCATACCTGCAAATGAGACTCCGAAATGTGATAATGAAAAAAGATGTAACAACTGAACAGCAGTTATCATAATCAGCTCATTTTTAAATGTTGCAATAAAAAAAATATTTTATCAGAAACAATAAATACTTATCAACACACACACAAAAGTACCGGTACTGAAAATTGCCACTGTTGAGTACGAAAATTGGTAATTTTGAGTACCGGTATCGATTCACAGGTACCATGAATCTGTACCGTATAGATTCAAATTTTGACTTATCAGGATGTTGACTTAGAGGGTTCCACTGTATCTTGAACATTCATTTTAAATAATGTGACTAAACTACTAGAAACCTTGAACCTTGTACTCAACCCAGACATGTACCGGTAACCCATTTAGCTGAGTACATTTAAATGCATGTTTTTATATCCTTCAGGTCATATCCTGCAATCTCCGTCAGCCAATGTGTTGCCTACGCTGCCCTTTCACGTCCTGCGAGCTCTGTTCAGCAGTACTCCTCTGACCACTGATGATGGTGTGCTGCTACGTCGCATGGCTCTGGAGATTGGTGCCATACACCTTATTTTGGCCTGCTTATCAGCTCTCAGCCACCATGCCCCCCGAAACCCCAATGCAAACAGCAATGTCTCCGAGGTACAAACTCTTTGGCTTCCACCACAGAATAACAGCAATCATTTTCAGTGTTTTCACTATCATTATTTTAGGGAGAACATTGAAAATTGTTTCGTAGTCTTTCCTATGTGTTCCATTATAAAAGTTTGCTGAATGCAACTGTGGAGGTTAGATTTTTGATCAATCACTATTAGATTTTTGATATATTCATCTGCAATGTTGGAGTTTTTTATACTCCAAGGTACAAACAATTTTAGGAAGCTGCATGCCGTTTTAGGAAGCTGCATGCCGTTGTAGCCTAGCGCTCTCACCTCTCAGTCAGCAGACTCTGGTTTGATGCCCAGTGTACATGATAAGATGGCTGAGGTAGCTGTTCTAATTAATGCCTGTTGAATTTCAGGATCTAATTTTCTTACAATTTCATGCATCTGTCTTAATAGCCACAGATGTCAAGCTGTCATGGCGGAGGGACAAGCGAGGAGCAGCAGCTGTACTGGGCTAAAGGAACTGGTTTTGGCACTGGATCCACAGCTTCAGGATGGGATGTTGAGCAGGCTCTTACCAAACAGAGGCTTGAAGAAGAGCATGTCACGTGTCTCCTACAAGTGAGTGCACAAGAAATGGCCACATGGTGATCAAGGTTTTGATAGTGCCTTGCTTGATCAAGCAGTGCTCACAATGACACCATACCTTGTTAGGATCATTTTGTTGCATTGTTGACATGTACTGTAACACCTCATCCTTTGTTTTTCTGTGCTCATTTTTGCAGCGTTTTGCTGCAGTACAGCATCAGTTCAATGGTTTCTGTTCAGTTTCCTTGCTTCTGTTTTAGACTCGGATCAACTTTATTGATCCCCAAAGGAAATTGTTTGACACAATAGCTCGTTTACAAGAGGAAAAGATAACTAAAACAATCTCAAGGGCACTAAAAAAGGAAGAAATAATAAACAAAATGTAAAAGACAGTAAAAACAATACAAAATAGATACTATATAATATTAATAGCAGCAATAGAATGGGACAAGTAAAAAATACAATAAATTATAAGTAAATGCAACTTAAATATACACTACAAACAAAGAAAGGTGTGGTAACGTTAAGCATAGTATAGTAATAAACCAGTATTATCTACGACCGTACGTAGAGTGATTGTACAACTGGATGGAGTGCAGAATGAATGCGTTCTTGCAGTGTTAGTGTTAATGGAACTAAGAAACATAACTTAAGAAAAATGTACTTCTGTGTTTTCAGCGCATCATCACCACTTGTAGTCAATACACGCAAGTCAATATTACCTCACAGACTTATCTTTCCAAGAGAGAATACTATAGAGGTGAAGTCGCCAGCGTATTGTTCAGCCTAAAGGCTGAAATATACTCTCGCATCACGTAGCTTGCATAAGTGATGCCGTCTTGCTCCTCCCCCTGTGCACCTTCCCACAGACACTGATGTGCACCCACCAAAAAGTCTAACTTCCCGTCAGTGACGTTGGGACCGCAGAGCTGTCATTGGTCAGCTTTTGTCGAGGATCCCTGAGCAAATTATTGCTAACGCAACAGTGATTAAACATTTGCATGAAAACTGATATTATGTACCCTAATATCTCGCTGCGCTCTAAAAGTAGTTAACTAATGTAGTTTTTCAGATTGTTGTGTTGTTGCGTCCAGAAGAAGCCTTACAAAGTATGACGCTCTTTTTAACTTTTATTGCCAATCTTGTGCTAACAGTTTCAATTCAGACACACATTCTTTCTTGTGCACACGCGTCTTTTTCTCTCTCAAACACTTACCGTATTTTTCGGACTATAAGTCGCAGTTTTTTTTATAGTTTGGCCGGGTGCGACTTATACTCAGGAGCGACTTATGTGTAAAATTATTAACACATCACCTTAAAATATCAAATAATATTATTTAGCTCATTCACGTAAGAGACTAGACGTATAAGATTTCATCGGATTTAGCGATTAGGAGTGACAGATTGTTTGGTAAACGTATAGCATGTTCTATATGTTATAGTTATTTGAATGACTCTTACCATAATATGCTATGTTATTTATGCCTCATATAACGTACACTTATTCAGCCTGTTGTTCACTATTCTTTATTTATTTTAAATTGCCTTTCAAATGTCTATTCTTGGTGTTGGGTTTTATCAAATACATTTCCCCCAAAAATGCGATTTATACTCCGGTGTAGGGCTCCAACTAACGATTAATTTGATAATCGATTAATCTGTCGATTATTACTTCGATTAATAATCGGATAAAAGAGACAAACTACATTTCTATCCTTTCCAGTATTTTATTGAAAAAAAACAGCATACTGGCACCATGTTCTTTCAACTTGCCAAATAAAACAAGGAAAATGTTACAAAAATGCACACTTTTGACACCCCTGCTATAGATAATAAAAAATTAAATCTGATAAATGTATCGATAAAAAGCAGAGCCCGGCGACGCATGCGCATTTATCATAACTCTCGCTCTCTCTGTCTCTCCCCCTCTATGGCGTCACATTAGTGCCAAAAATCCGAGCGCATAAAAACTGTTATCGCGCGCTGATTCTCCACTTCGTGCGCGCGCGGTGCCTTTTTGCGCGAGCGCGGTGCCTTTTTGCGCGCGCGCGGTGTCTTTCTGCGCGCGTGCGACGCCTTTCTGCGCGCGTGCGACGCCTTTCTGCGCGCTCTCTGTTTACTCCTGGCATCTCTCCTCGCGCTGTCATGTTTCTTTTTGGCATTTTGGGGGCGGGTATGCTTGGACGGCCCCTTCTTTCTGATTGGTCAGGCGAAAAATGCTCAGAGCCAATCAGAAGTATAGCAGGGCGGGTCATCGTCAATATGTATCAAGATTTACGGAGGAAGAAGTGGATAAAAAAATGTCGCGCGCTGATGAAGTTTATTTCATACCACATAAACACAATACAGGGTAATACAAAATGTGACCCAAATAAATAATAAGACAACAAACACCATAATCACATCTTTCAGCCAGAACTGGTCCACCAGCAATAACATCCAACCATAACATTATTTTATATTTTCACTTCTTCTTGAACATTTGTTTTCTAATTTATGGAATTTCTTTTGATTCAGCCATAAAATTAATGAAATAATCTTTGAATTTTGTTTTTAAAATGTTAAAAATAGCTTTTAATAATGTATTCTGAAACAGTTTAAAATAATCAGAGAACTGACTAACACTGACCCTACACAACTATGTTGCACAATTAAGTCTTTTTTTTTTTTTAAAGCGAAAGAGGTAATTTCAACAGGTACAGCATCCTATGTCATATCTACATGTAATAAGATTTGTAACAAGGCAAACCGTTTGTAAATTGGTCGAAAATCGAGCAAGTTATGGTAATTTAATTAGTACATGTACCATTGACATCAATGTAATGATTGAGGCTAGATGGCCGAGGTAAGATGGCTACAACGTTGCTACACTGGAGAATGATTGGTCATATGAAAAATGCTCAGAGCCAATCAGAAAGGAGGGGCCGTCTAAGCATACCCACCCCCAAAGTGCCAAAAAGAAACATGACAGCGCGAGGAGAGATGCCAGGAGTACACAGGGAGCGCGCAGAAAGGCGTCGCGCGCGCGCAGAAAGGCGCCGGGCGCACGCAAAAAGGCGCCGCGCGCGCGCAAAAGGGTGTCGCGCGCGCGCGCAAATGGGTGTCGAGCGCGCGCACGAAGTGGAGAATCAGCGCGCGATAACAGTTTTTATGCGCTCGGATTTTTGGCACTAATGTGACGCCATACCCCTCCCTCAGGAATGTTGCTGCACGCACAATTTGTTGTGTTTTTAACCTTCTTAACCCTGAACGTACATTGAAAATACACGCAACCCTAACTCAAAATGCCGGACATTTGAAGCATTTAAGAAACACCGCCCGACAGCCCCGCAAAAGAGGACATGTCCAGTGAAAAGGGGACGTATGGTCAGGACCTAGCCCGGTCGCTGCTAGCATGCTAGCAGCGATTGGTTTCACGTCCGGTGAAACCGATCGCTACTCGTCCTCTTTTGCTAGCATGCTAGCAGCTAACGGGCTAGGGTAGACTGACCATACGTCCTCTTTTCACCGGACATGTCCTCTTTTGCGGGGCTGTCAGGGCGGAGTTTCATAAATGCCTCGAATGTCCGGCATTTTGAGTATTGTTTACACAACGTGTAGTACGCTACTTAACATGTCCGTGTGGAAACTCGTTCAGTACACTTCCGCACCGAAACGAAACCCCCGTACCGAAACGGTTCAATACAAATACATGTACCGTTACACCCCTATTATTTTGATTATTGTTTCTCACCTGTTTGTAAATGTTGCAGTTTATAAATAAAAGTTAAAAAAAAAAAAAAAAAACGTGGATGGATCCAACGAATCGATGACTAAATTAATCGCCAATTATTTTTATAATCGAATTTAATCGATTAGTTGTTGCAGCCCTACTCCAGTGTGACTTATATATGTTTTTTTCCTTCTTTATTATGCATTTTCGGCCGGTGCGAATTGTACTCCGAAAAATGTGGTACTCCTCCGAATATGAGAATTTTGAACATCAGTAACACATGAACATAAACATTAACGCCAACAGTTTGTTACAATAGTTATTCAACAGTTTTATTTATTTTCATTTACAAAGCTCTCGCTAGTCCCATGTCATGAACAGCCGAATAGCATTGCCAATTTGCCTGTCCTCTGTCGCAATATCCTTCAGGGGTTGCACAGTTCATATTCACAAAGGTTGTCATTGCTCTCACAAATGTAAAAAACTAGTCAAAGACAGCTGCATGTGCTCCTTCTGGAGACACTGCCCCTTAGTGTTTTGGAAGAGAATTGCAAGTCACGCACCAGCCCCCACTGAAGAGCTATAAACAAATCAAGATGCAAGAGTATATTTCAGCCTTACCACCTTCGTATTGTTCAGTCTGCCTATCAGAACACATGCACATACCTACGGTAAATTTATTTTTCTACATTTATCATGTGGGAGTGTCATAACACAAGGACCGCCTGTACGAAGGGTGTGCACATTTAAACAATATTATTTCTTATTTTACGTAGCAGGATTAAAGTTTTTTTCTACTTACGTGTAAAGATATAATTTCATCTTTATACATACTATTCTATAAAACTAGGATTTATAGGGGTGTGTAGATTTTACATCATCTTGCATAGTATCTTCTCATTTTGTCTCTGGCGTCTCGTATTACATGGATGTTGTTTTGTTTTCTAGGTCTTGGCCAGCTACATTAATCCAGCAGGTTCCAGTAGCTTCCACAGTTCTGCTGCATCTTCATCAGAGAGCAGAACCCACAACAGCTCAGCACTTCCAGCAGTGCTGCAGGAGTTACTGAGCCAGTCCTGTCTTATCCCTGCTATGTCTTCCTACCTACGTAACGACTCTGGTAAGATTCTTAAAATTTATGGAAGTGTTGTCCAGTTCAATGAAATGCTACACAGTCCACTCTAGCAGCAGTTTGCTACTCGCCTAGTACAGATACTAGATGCTACTCTGTATTCTTCATTTTCACTTGGGTTAATATGGTTGTTTTTGAATTACAAGTCCATGTATTTATGTTGTCATTAGCCAAGTCCAGCTACTTTGTTTGTGGGGAGGATTCGTGGAATTTATGTACCGGTATTCATGGAAGAGAGCTCGTTGTAATGAAAAGCAGAGAGCCCTCCTCCTCCAATGATGTACAAAGAGCTGTTAGAAGGAAATAAATGGTTTTATGAAGGAATTTGAATAACTGTAAGGTTTATGATCTGTGTGCATGACTGGAGGTGAGACCAGACTATTCAGTACTACAGAAAAGGGAAAAGGAGCAAAAACAGATAGCTGAATTAAGATAAGAAATCAACATGCATTTTAGTGAGAAACAGAACAAAGCTTGATGACATAAAAAAGACAGATTCACTAGGGATGCAATGGTATTCGCTAAAATACCGGGCCATACGATCCGCCCTGCACGGGACAATACCCCTTTCTGGACCGAACATTTTGTGTGTACGCGTCACATCACTATGTAATGTCAAATCACTGTTGTGCTTCGGCCCACTCACAATGTTGTGAGCGGAGCAAAGAAGAAAACAAAAAAATATGACCAGCACTAGCAAAGACAACATTTGGAAGAATTCGCAAAATCATTCAAATGGACCTCGCTAGAGAAAAGGTCTCACTGACGGAGCTCACATTGTGTTGCTAGTAGGCCTGGGCGATTATATAATCGTAATCAGTGATCGCGATTTATATTTATCATTATATGAGTTTGATCACGGTGATCAGCTGTTAGCATAATTCCTCGGTAAAACATGGCGGAAATACCTCAGTAGAAGTGGAAGAATATACCGCAGTAGTAAACCGTAGGGAAGCAACAACGCTTCGTATAATTCTGCACGGAACAATCTGCCTTTACTGATTGTGATCCTGTGTATGTTTTATGTGTTGCTACACATTATTTTACACTACCTCAAATTCAAACTGCACTTCGATGTATTTTCATTAAATGTAAGCTACAGTATTTGAGTTAAAAAAAATTATTCAATCTGGGTCTCCACTTGCTGTTTGCAAAACCAAAGGTGAGAAGTAGGGATGTCCGATAATGGCTTTTTGCCGATATTCCGATATTGTCCAACTCTTTAATTACCGATACCGATATCAACCGATACCGATGTATACAGTCGTGGAATTAACACATTATTATGCCTAATTTGGACAACCAGGTATGGTGAAGATAAGGTACTTTTAAAAATTTTTATAAAATAAGATAAATAAATTAAAAACATTTTCTTGAATAAAAAATAAAGTAAAACAATACAAAAACTGTTACATAGAAACTAGTAATTAATGAAAATTAGTAAAATTAACTGTTAAAGGTTAGTACTATTCGTGGACCAGCAGCACGTACAATCAT
The DNA here is from genome assembly GCF_033978685.3 of Nerophis lumbriciformis. Taxonomy (NCBI): domain Eukaryota; kingdom Metazoa; phylum Chordata; class Actinopteri; order Syngnathiformes; family Syngnathidae; genus Nerophis; species Nerophis lumbriciformis. Next base: position 53,761,333 of record NC_084549.2, on the reverse strand, counting down.
GTGTGCTTACGGACTGTATCCCTTTCAGACTGTATTGATATATATTGATATATAATGTAGGAACCAGAATATTAATAACAGAAAGAAACAACACTTTTGTGTGAATGAGTGTAAATGGGGGAGGGATGTTTTTTGGGTTGGTGCACTAATTGTAAGTGTATCTTGTGTTTTTTATGTTGATTTAATTAAAAAAAAAAAAAAAAAAAAAAAACGATACCGATAATAAAAAAAACCTGATACCGATAATTTCCATTATTACATTTTAACGCATTTATCGGCCGATAATATCGGCAGGCCGATATTGTCGGACATCTCTAGTGAGAAGCACTGATGTATACAATTGATCAAAGAATACGAATACAAATAATAATTTACTATTTGAAAGTGATTAGTAAATGTTAACTTAAAATACAAGTTTTGGGCCCTTTTCTCCCAATTGCTCAGTTTAGACGGAGAATCCAGGTAGTTCCAACTTCCATTTATGGATGGTTGAGGCCACTGTGCTAATAAGGACCTTCAACGAAGCCAATATTTTTTCGTACCCTTTCCCAGATTTGTGCCTCGAGACAATCCTGTCTCGGAGGTCTACAGACCATTCCTTCAACTTCATTCTTGGTTTGTGCTCAGCTTTGCACTGTCAAGTGTACACTTTTCCAAATCATGTCCAAGCAGCTAAATTCAGCACAGGTGGGATCCAATTATACTGTATAGTACATCTCAAGGATGCTTAGTTTAAACAAGATGCCCCTGAGCTCACTTTTGAGCTTAATGGCAAAGGCTGTGAATACTTACATACAGTTGATGTTTTTGTTTGTTTTTAAGAAATTTGCACAGCACGGTGAAACAGAGGTTAGTGCATGTGCCTCACAATACTAAGGTCCTGAGTAGTCCTGAGTTCAATCCCGGGCTCGGGATCTTTCTGTGTGGAGTTTGCATGTTCTCCCCGTGACTGCGTGGGTTACCTCCTGGTACTCCGGCTTCCTCCCTCCTCCAAAGACATGCACCTGGGGATAGGTTGATTGGCAACACTAAATTGGCTCTAGTGTGTGAATGTGAGTGTGAATGTTGTCTGTCTATTTGTGTTGGCCCTGTGATGAGGGGGCGACTTGTCCAGGGTGTACCCTTCCTTCCGCCCGAATGCAGCGGAAATAGGCTCCAGCACCCCCCGCGACCCCAAAAGGGACAAGCGGTAGAAAATGGATGGATGGATGGACGCACACAAAAGTGTCATTTTGTGTACAATTTTGAGGACAAAAATGAACTATTCCATCTTGGAATGATGCTATAACGTGACAAAATGTGGAGAAAAAAAAGCGCTGTGAATACTTTCCGGATGCACTGTATCTACTTGGACCATTAACTGCAGTAGATAAAACCAGGGGAGACAGGGCCTTCTCTGTGGTCGGCCCTAAGCTCTGGAACACTCTGCCCCTCCATGTTCGAACTGCTCCCACAGTGGAGTGTTTTAAGTCTTGTCTTAAGACCCACTTTTATTCTCTGGCTTTTAACACTACGTGAGTTGTGTGGTCCTCTGTTGTCCTCTGTGTTTTTAAAATTTCAATTTACTGTTTTAATTGGTTTTACCCTTTAAAATCGTTTTTAATCATATTTATTTTATATTGTTTTTTTGGGTCCTCTGTTGTCCTCTGTGTTTTTAAAATGTTGATTTCTATTTACTGTTTTAATAGGTTTTACCCTTTGAAATCGTTTTTATTCATGTTTATTTTTTTATTTTTTTTTATATTGGTTTTATATGTATTTATTTTCTGTTTTTTTCAGTCATTGGTGGAGCTAAGGATAATATTTGAATATTGTTTTTAATATTGTTGTGCAGCACTTTGGAAACATTTTGTTGTTTAAATGTGCTATATAAATAAAGTGGATTGGATTGGATTGATACATAAAGTACATCAAGTTCGATTTTCTGCAACAATATAAACATAACTACATGAACAGAAAGAACAAGCAGGGAAGACGAGTGGCAGTGTTAGTGGTAGGGGCGTCCTAACCTTTTCCCTTCTGATACGATACCTTCCATGAGTATTGAGTATTGTCTAAAACCAATATTGATCAGATACGATATCAGCAGGAATCATTCATACTTTGAGGTTTGATAAAGTGAAATGAACCAAATACAAAACAATGTTGGGTATAAAAACACTAACCCATTTACTATTAACCGTGTGGAATAGACTATTGCTGGGGAGGGTTTTTTTTGCAACAATAATTAAGTTAAGCTCATGACACAGTAAGTTGAATTATGTGGACACATTTGTTTACTGTATGCTTTTTAATACACTTCTGCCTTGGAGACTTTGTACATGTAAGTAATATGCAACTTATTTGATACTTGTTATTATTGAAAAATGTGCTGTTTTAGACTGCAATATTTTACATTCAGAAACACTTATTACGTACGTACGTACGTACGTACGTCTAGCTTTTGTGCTATTGTGTGCATACATAGAGTAGCCTTTAGTCCATCATTTTTACCTTTTGTAAATGACTTGACTAAAATACAAGAAAAGACCAACCTTGTGTGCCTTTTGGAGGACATTTAGATGTTAACTGGCTTTGTTAAATGCTCTGCGCAAGTAAACACGCTGCAGGACTGCTTGTATATCAAAGATTATATCAAACATCTTACTTGCAAGCACATATAATCCAAACATGTTTTTTTGCTGATATCAGACACCGCTCATTTTTGGAGAAAGATAAACAAAAAAAGCATAAACAAGGTCAGTATCAATGCTATTAAAATGATCTGAGAGAACAAAATTGGGATCATGTGTACAGTAGAAATTATACTATAGTAAAATACTAGACCAGGGGTTACTAAAGTGGTGCCTGTCGGTAAATGTGGCCCTCTTGAGTTATGTTTGGCCTGCCAAAAGGTGGCTTTCCAAATTAATACTTACTCAAAATCATATGTCTAGAAAACTAGACCAAAGTGTTACTATCTTTCAAACGAGATGTTTGCCACTCCCCAATATATAGCGGTATGGGGCTAAACTCCTTATTCATGGTGCTGCTGTACACCCCTGTACGAGACATTACAATGGCTCATATTAAACATGATCAAGAATGTTGTTTCACAAACAAGATTATTGGCAATATTTTATTGAAAAATTGCAAAAAACACCCATATTGTCAAATATTGAATAACTGTTTTGAAAATAATTTGACCACATCTGGAAGAAAAGATCACCAATCACGTGACATTTGAGGACTGGAATGATACCATAGACCGAAATCGTAGTTGGATGTCCTCACTGAAGTGCCAGAAATGGAAATAATTAATCATATATTCATCCAAAAAAACAATGATAGATCAGCTACATAAAAATTATAAAAAAAAGGTTGAGGAGATTTCAAAACGAATTACATTAATTGGTTTAACAAATTCATTGTAATACTTTAACTAACCAGAATACCTCTAGTTTTTCTCTTTACATCACGCTGGATGAACACCTCTGTCTTGCTCAAGAGCTCCTGAGGCCTTTCGCTCAAGAGCTCCTGAGGCCTGTCAGCCTTGCACCTTGCTATACTTTAGGGCTATTCAACTTAACTTTTCAGAAAGGCTAAGGACCAGGACCCTTCACTATTGTTCTTATTTTGTATATTCCTTAGACCCAGTGTCCTCTGCAGTGGACATTTGTTATAGAATTCGGAAATAAATAGCTGTACCTGTCAATGGCTGTAAAACTGTCAAATTACTGGATTGACAATTAAAATTACAATATAAGAAGAAAAAAACATTAAAATTAAGATAAATAGTTATATTTGTATTTTATTGAGCAGAATAAATATTGAATCCCCAAGTATTTGGTAGAGAAAGCCGTGTTGGCAAGTCTTGTAGTTTCACAAGCGTTTCAGGAGGGATGTTGGTCCACTTCTCTTTCCAGTTACTCTTCAAACTATGAAAGTTTGGAGGTTTGCCAACTCAAAGTTTCAGCTCCCTTCACAGATTTGAACTAGTTTATCAGTTCCTTCTTGAATTCAACAGTGTTTCCCACCTTCTCTATCAAAGTTCTATCACTCACCTTTGTTGGACCCAAAGGTGGATTATTTTGCAGTCGTAGTCAATTTAAAAAAAAAGCAAGTCTGAGTCAGCTGTTTCGATACTACATTCTGCAGAATGATATTTGGGCAAACGGTTTAGTTTGTTACATGTAATGTTTTGGCATTATATCAGGGCTATTTTGGGTGGCACATTTCTTGAAAGTTAAGGACCAGTGTGGGCCTCATATCTTCTTTCATTGTTATTATTTTTCTACATTCCTGAGAACCAGTGTCCTCTGCAGTGGACATTTGATTTTTGTCAGTTACAAAATTCAGAAATAAATAGCCTTGTTTAAACAGCAGCAGCTACCTGCTGGTTTTAAAGGCTGACTGCAAAAAGCTAGTGAAAGGTCCTCTATATGGCAGATCTCTAGTGTTTTAGGCTGCAAAAATATTTTTCCAAATTTTGTCAACTGAACCCGGTCTGGTGTCATACTGGTATGGTCTACAAAAACCTAGTTGCCACTGTATTTGACATGTAAAAACAACTGAATTGATGTCAATGTTTTTTTGAATCCATATTAAATTATAAAACACCGAAAACCAATTTCGATATGTTATTAGGAAATCTCAGCAAATATTAATAAAAGGATTTAGAGTGGCAGTTGATTGGTCCTGGTTGGGTTCTTGCTCATGTTGATCATGGTCCAGCAGTAGATTGTCCATGCTGCTTTACCCAGCCCTTTGTTATCTTTCCAGCTCACTACTGTGATTTATTTTTTTGTTCATATCATCACTTGGACACTTCCTGTCCATATTGTCCCTCCTCTCACTGAGGATGAGGTCCATGTCAAACTTGTCCATCAAGGGTTGATCTCTAATTTCTAGTCCTCCTCCTTGTCTTGCGTGGATGCAGTTGTCGTCTGCTTGTCCACTACAATGTGGTGTAGATATACACAAAAACAATGACAAACAGGTTGAGGAACGTGCCAACAATGCCGAGCATGGCCAAGATAGACTCCTCTTGCTCCTCCTTGAGCTCCAGTGCTCGCACATCATCAAGGGTTACTACTGTGGTGCCCATAATGCTGCAGATCACCTAATCTGTCAAGGTGATTCGTATCTGGGGGAAAAAAAGAAGAAATTAAAATCTCACTATTATAACTATGACAAATTAATTAGGTTGATAGTGAGCAGATCACCCTGATAATTGTACCATATTAAAAACAGTTGTTGGATAGCGATCCTTTCACCAATTTACACACCCGTACTTGGAGACTTACCACAAGTAGTAGCTAAAATCCCTGACAACAGCAGGCTTTATACCAGCCCTTGCTCAGCACCAACCTTGGATTATCTGAGATGAAACTGTTAAATCACCAGTGGTTATGCTTAATAGCAGTCATGCCTGTCAAAAGAAGCATGATTAAATGCTGCCATTAGAGCCTTTCACATCCGCCCACTCATTTTCATGTGCTGTAAATGATTAAACACCTCAGGTGCTCGATGTAGTTGTTGAGCATCCGTCACGTCTTCCTCATGAAAGAAAAGACAAAGATTGTGTCGTATATTTCCTAATAGAGAAATGTTTCCAAAAAAAACGGTGGTGGGTGTATTTGTGAATGAAAAGCTTTCTACAATCCTTTCCTTTTATACCCCAAGCGGTCACTTGTGTATAAAATATGGCATTTGAAGTCAATAAAACATGATTTAAAAGAAGAGTCTTACTTATCTTAAGAGCAGGATGAAAAACATTGTTTACATCCTCTTAAAAACACATTGGCTTTATTACAGGAGAAGGGAGACAGTCTATAGATGTGTAATCCCAGTGATTGGTCAACAATAAGGGGAGGAAAAAATGGCAACATTGTCACTGTACTTCAGGGAAAAGCATGTTGTTTCTTCCAGTTCATAGCGCCACCAGTCTTGTCTAATGTCCCTGCAATCAGACCCTCCCATGTTGGTATTATTCCAAATTATAGTTTTAGTACCAGTAATTCTGCCATGGTTGAAGAAATAAGGATGAACCCATTTTTGTCTCACTGGATCTTCTTCCCTTGTCTCAACTCTTCTACACAATTCTCCAAACTCCCTCCTCATATTGTTGATAGATTTACACACCGCGCTTGTTCTGCCGCTTCCATCTTGCCTGCGTCGGATTCCTGTAGGAAACCTTGCAATTAGGGCTTCTCAATAAAGTCTCCTGCTCAGTCTGGAAGCATCCAACCCCAACTGATGTATCATTATGTCTGCGAGGCGTGTCGATTTCCCTGCACGTGTCTCTATGCCATCGAGCCTCCAAGTATGTCCCTGAATTACGCAGGTCTGATTGACCATATTCCAGAGGAGCACAAAAAGTCAAAATATTCCATGGATTAGATGACTGTGAAGAGGTAGTCACAGAGCCAGATAATCAGTATGGCAGTAGGGATCTTCACCCACCGCCAGTAACGGCAATGTTACGGTGGCTCCTCAACACCAGCGAGACACCGTGGGAAGACTGTGCATTGCATAACCAAGCAGAATGATGGAGAGAGAGAGGGAGAATGGCCCCTGATGGCTGTGGCAATGAAGGCGGATGGGGAGAAGGGGGGTTATGTGCGAAGAAGAAAGGAGGGTGGGGGAAACAACATTGCTCACGATTACGGTTTTCCCCTCCCCTCTCCCTGCTGTGGGGGCTGCTTCTGCACACACAAGCCAAGCTTCCACCTGAACAACATAAATGTAGAAAAAGGAGGTACAATCATCCCTAATGTCTGTTTGTATTCAGTGAAGCCCATCATCAGCTGTTGTTTTTGGGCAGAGGGATTGCACAGCGGTAAAATGAAGGTGCTTGAAGCAAACTGGAAGACAAAGCAGGAGGCGGTGAAAAGACACAGGGGGCATTATCTCCAAAGGGTGCATTCTTTAACAGCACCCATGCCCGCTTTGTTGTCTCTGGTCTTTGTTTGCTGTAAAACTGTAAAATGTGAAACACTAATGAAGTGGTTCGAATTTTACAGTCATCACCATTCATCATGTGCATGCTAACTCAGAGGTCTGCAACCTGCGGCTCCGTCATCCTTTTGCTGTGACTCCAGCTGGTTTATGCTTCTGAGTACTGTTGTCACTATGTTGTCTTTTCATAAATTGTCATGAGCCTTTGAGTTCTGTGTAGGAGTTGAGCGCATGCCGTTCAATTCTCTGAGGAGGCGTTAAGGGCAGTGTTTTTCGGTGACTCAAATTGGTGAGAAACTATGACACTTCGCTCAAGGGTCTTTAAGGTTTTCCAGGCCAAGGACCCCCAAACTGAAGTAGAGTTGGAGTGGTGATTGCCTACTTATTTAATTTGTCTAAAATGTTGGTCGTTGTTGTTGGATGGACAGGTCCTCGGATTATGAATGCGTTCCATTTTAAAGACATTGATGTAAGCCAAGTTTTATAGTGTAAATCAGATCTTTTACTTAAATGTACACACATTAACTCCCAAGTCATTCACACTGTACACAGAACACATGAAATACACTTATAATAGACAAATAGATTAAATACAGGAAAACAATATTAAAAAGAGAACAACTATTTAACAGCTACTTATCTAAAACAATCCTTTTTTTTTTTAAATCAAACTTTGACTCCCACCATCATGTCGTACATTACATTCTAAGAGCTCTCCAAAGCCAATCACACCAACTTCACAATAATACATCCGGCTTGTAAAACATCATGCCTGACTGCATTCAACTAATAAATAATATTTGGGGACGGCGTGGCGCAGTGGAAGAGTGGCCGTGCGCAACCCGAGGGTCCCTGGTTCAATCCCCACCTAGTACCAACCTCGTTGTGTCCTGAGCAAGACACTTCACCCTTGTTCCTGATGGGTGCTGGTTAGCGCCTTGCATGGCAGCTCCCTCCATCAGTGTGTGAATGTGTGTGTGAATGGGTAAATGTGGAAGTAGTGTCAAAGCGCTTTGAGTACCTTGAAGGTAGAAAAGCGCTATACAAGTACAACCCATTTATCATTTATTTATTTATCATTTATATAGATAAGACACACAGATACAATGATGAATACTTACTTTTATTCCTTATTCCTTCCGTACTCAGTCTCCAGCAAATAAATTACATGTACAGTCAAGTAAAAAAACTAATTTAAGTGGGTATGATATTCTGACAGTAAAATTGATTGGTGAAAATTGTGTTTTTTAAAGCTTATGCAAGAAAGTAATAATCTGCGAAATTTTATTTAATCAAATTTTTTGACAGTACTTAATGAAATACGGTATGAACTTATTAATGCCTATTATAAAGGCTTGACATTTGCATACATGATTTTAAAACAGAAAAAAATGGATGCAGTTACTCTTTCTATTGAACAGGAATGCCATTTAAAACACTAGCAGCCTTGTGGGCTAATACATTCGTGAGGGACTAAAAATGATGAGCATGCAAAAAGCTAGCTGCGTCGGCTGAAAACGGACACCCGGCAGGCCTGTGAAAACAAAAGGACTATAAAGAACTAGTCGCGACCCAGAAAGGGACAAGCGGTAGAAAATGGATGCATGGATAGATTAAGACTCAATCCCATTACACCCCCTCACTCACCACTGGCCCTCACCACTACCACTACACCCTCAAAATGAAGCAACAAGGAGTAGAGATTTGTAATCTTCCCTAGAATATGGGACATCACTTGCTACGTCACGTTCGGGTACGTAAGCAACTACATAGTTACGTTTGCACATACGTCCCACCTAGAGTTGTCCCGACACCAATATTTTTGTACCAAAATGTACATTATATATTTCAATACTGTTTGATACTTTTCAAAATAAAGGACCATAAAACATTTCCCTATTGGCTTCATTTTAACAGAACATTTATGATAAAACTAATGATTAAACATGTTTCTTATTGCTCTCAAAGAACAGTTTATTTATTATTAATTGTTTTACATATTAGATAAAGCCTGCCATAATCTAGAATTAGGTTAGATTAAATTAGAAAGCCTCATCGACATTGTATTAAATGCTTCATGATTGCCAACAGGGGCGGTATAGCTCGGTTGGTAGACTGGCCGTGCCAGCAACTTGAGGGTTGCAGGTTCGATCCTCGCTTCCGCCATCCTAGTCACTGCTGTTGTGTCCTTGGGCAAGACACTTTACCCACCTGCTCCCAGTGCCACCCACACTGGTTTAAATGTAACTTAGATATTGGGTTTCACTATGTAAAGCGCTTTGAGTCACTAGAGAAAAGCGCTACACAAATATAATTCACTTCACTTCACTTCACAATCTGTGCTTTAAGACAAATACAATCATTAGTAAATACCGGAAATGATAAGGCTAAAAGTACACAGATAAGACAAGTAGCAGATAAAACACGCAATGTTAAAGATAAAACACAAATAAAATAGTGGGATTTTATTATGAAATTCAGTCAATTCACTTGCATTAGTTTACGCTACGTGGGAGGTTTTGGCTGCGCTAATAATTTTCAAAAACCAGTAGTTGTTTGAACATCTATGTAAAATAATAACCGGTATTTTCCAAAGGCAGTAGTTCATCCATCCATCCATTTTCTACCGCTTGTCCCTTATATAGTAGTTTAGTATCGGTGTAACGTACAACCCTGTAGTCCCACATTACACAACAAGCCCGGCAGCTGTGGAGTTAATGGCTGAGATAGTTTTTGTAATCATTCATCATGGCTTGGTTGAAGAATAAACTACGAACTACACGAAGAAGAAACCGCCATCTACAACTGTTTTTCTTGTGAATTTTTTCAAGGTATGTAGCTTTAAAAGGATTTCACAATCGCAAGCTTTATAGTATAAGTATTTTAGTGTTATTATTTAGTGTTTTAGCCTAACGTTAGCTAGCGTGGTTAGCTGATTAACATTACAAACTAACGTGTAACTTATGCAGAAATTGTGGAATTTTCTCTGCCCCTACCTGAGCGAGTCAGAATCTGAAATGTCTCACCCTGAAGTGCAAGATTCATCCATTCTACCCATCGCAATGCCCACTGCCTCTGGCGACTCGACCATGCAGCCCATTTTTCTTCAAGTGCCTCCTTATTGTGCATCTTGAAACAGCCAAACCACAATTTTTCAGAGAGTCCTGTATTTCAGCTGAAGTTATTTGTGGATATTTATTTGCATCTCGAACAATTTTCCTTGCAGTTGTGGCTGAAATCTTTGCTGGTCTACCTGAATCCCTCTTTTTCCACTTCTTAATCAGCGTTTGAACACTGCTGATTGGCATTCTCAATTCCTTGGATGTCTTTTTATACCCCTTTCCTGTTTTATGCAGTTCAATTACCTTTTCTCGCAGATCCTTTGACAATTATTTTGCCTTCCCCATGACTCAGAATCCAGAAACATCTGTGCAGCACTGGATGAAAGATGCAATGGTCTGTCAGAAGCCCAGAAACTCACTGACCTTTTATACACACACCTTAATTACAAACAAACATGTCACAGTTGAGGTTTGGAACCTTGATTAGCCATTCCAACCTAACGTTTGTGTCAACTTTTGTGCATGTTACCAGATCAAAGTCACTTTTGATCAGGGTCATTTGGGTACTTTTTTTGTCATTTTGATTTGAAAAGAGTAAACACAGTTGTTTGCCAATAAATAGCTACACACAACCATTAAGCATGAGTGGAAGAAAGGTTTTTGTGTTATTCATATTCTCTGAAGACTGGCCAAGAAATCATAAATTCTCCCATGGTATGTAAACTTATGAGCATGACTGTGTGTATATATATATATATATATATATATATATATATATATATATATATATATATATATATATATATATATATATATATATATATATATATATATATACACACACACAGATATGGTGCTTTCCTTGCCAATTTTTTTAGCCCAATGCGGCCCCCCAGTCAAAAAGCTTAGACATCCCTGCCTTTTTTTCCCTCTTTCGCCAAGGGCTCGCTCTCCCCCCTCCAAAAACCATCTTGCGTAGCCTGCATTGCACTTCCAAAAAGTACTTCTCAATCAGTATTGTGGTCTTTGAAAGGGTTTTGCGGCAATTAAGGCCTTAAATGGCATTAAAAAACATTAACAATGTCCAGAAGCATTTAAAAATGTGTACAATTGTAGGCCTGGGTCTATATAAGTCAATAATAAATCAATTAATTGAATGATAAATGAAAATGGAATGAATAAAATAAATCCATAAAGAGTGGATCAAATAGAGCAAGATTTGGGGAAAAGGAACATTGTTGTCAGCATTCATGCTAGCGTTTTATCAACCCGTGCATTTGCTCAGTGCAGACGTGATCATGTGTACAAATCAATCAATCATCGATCAAAGTTTATTTCTATAGCCCTTATCACAAGTGTCTCAAAGGGCCATTGCACCCGGGTGACCGGTGCAATGAATGTCGAGTAGATCTAGTACACAGCATTGCTGCTCTTGCGACATGCTAGTTAAACTGCTAGCAAAACAACGAGCCAGTCACCACGGATTTCATTTGAACAATTAAAGATAGAAACTTGATAGTAAATAAACTCAATGCTCTGCTCAATGTTGTGCTCATTCAGGTCGATTGTGTTTTAACGTTTAGGGGACGTGCTGTAATGAAATAAGTAAACCTACTTCATTGTCAGTATAGCGGTTGGCTACGGGGCTACAATTAGAGACGTGACTTTTGCGAACTTTTGTTGAACGTCTCTTTCAAGTGAACAATGAGAACCAATTAGCAGTTGTAATTTGTTCGTTTGAGAGCCGTTCTTTATGCAAATTGTCCACGCTGCCTTCTCAGAATCAGAACGACAATCAGAATCAAAAGCTTTATTTATTGAAGGTGTAACGACATCACGGCGTTAGTCGTCTCAGAAGGCTCTATCCATGTGAAAGCTATCAGGCCACGCAGGCATTTTACTTTGGGGAGGAGTTTAACACCTGAAATTACTGGAGCCTTTTAGCCACTGTGTTTGGAATTAGAAAGACATATTAGCAACTGGAAAATAAAATAAAATAAAATAAAGTCAAATGAAACGAGCATGTAACGCATAAACATTTGGATGCACTTCCACGCAACTCTCGGGGGGAGTGATGACAAGCAAGATAAAGCGTATATAGTGATTGTCAAAGAAAAGGGAAATGGCCCCATTTTGTGGAATGTTCAAAATGGAAACAAAAGCCAAATTAGATTACCAATATTTCAAAAATAATTCTCACCATTAGTGTCTTTATTGGTGTAAAGTATACATTTTGATTTATCTTATTACTGCCACAAGTGATTGTTTCCTTGATGAAACAAGTTACTTAACAAAACATTTCTGTCCGTGCTTTCATTCCTTTTGTTTTGTTACACTAAGACGGTGTCTGCGAATACATGCTGCTTCTGACGAAAAGGGAAGCAGGGAAAGGAGAACCCAAAAATGCTACCGAAGAAAAAGATAAAAGCTATTGCTGGTCACCAGACTAGTATTGTAGCTGTATTTTCTGCTTTCGCTAATAATGATCAGATGAGCGATAGTACCTCAACATCCCCTGTACCAACTTTGGTCTACATCTTTTGCACTAGTCTTACAAAGAACAAGCACATTGATTGCTGTTAAGAATGTTTTGTTTGTGTAAAATCAGCCCTTCAATTGATATTTTTTGGTACTCATTTTGATTTGAATTCTACTAATTTATTTAGGTGGTATTTATGTTGTTACAAAATGCCATTTTATGTCATGCCTTTGTGACAGTTTTGTTTAATTTCAGATACATTTCCAGCATAAATCAATATGTCTGTTATTATAACCATATCATAGGTTACCACCAGCAAATTCATCCAATACAAACATTTTTGAAAAATAAGAATGTGATTTACAAAGAAATACATATTTTAAAGGGGCTCAGCTATTTGCAACTTGCTCTGTTAAATTTTTTTTGACAAAAAATATAACAAAAACACCACCAGCTATCTTACACTACAAATAGTAGTTACATCATTACGTGCTAAAAGCTGTAAAGGGGAACATTATCACAATTTCAGAATTGTTAAAACCATTAAATATCAGTTCCCAGTGGCTTGTTATATTTTTCGAAGTTTTTTTCAAAATTTTACCCATCACGCAATATCCCTAAAAAAAGCTTCAAAGTGCCTGATTTTAACCACCCGTCTATTTTCCTGTGATGTCACATAGTGAAGCCAACACAAACAAACATGGTGGAAAGAACAGCAAGCTATAGCAACATTAGCTCGGATTCAGACTCGGATTTCAGCGGCTTAAGTGATTCAACAGATTACAAATGTATTGAAACAGATGGTTGTAGTGTGGAGGCAGGTAGCGAAAACGAAATTGAAGAAGAAACTGAAGCTATTGAGCCATATCGGTTTGAACCGTATGCAAGCAAAACCGACGAAAACGACACGACAGCCAGCGACACGGGAGAAAGCGAGGACGACTTCGGCGATCGCCTTCTAACCAACGATTGGTATGTGTTTGTTTGGCATTAAAGGAAACTAACAACTATGAACTAGGTTTACAGCATATGAAATACATTTGGCAACAACATGCACTTTGAGAGTGCAGACAGCCCAATTTTCATCAATTAATATATTCTGTAGACATACCCTCATGTCAGCAGGCCAGGGAAGCTAGGGTCGATATTCTTCTCTTGATCATCTTCGGGACGGTGTGAGCCAAGACATCCAGGGGGGTTTAGCTTGCTCGTCTGCGGGAACAAACTGCCTCCATTGCTTGCCGTGCTACCGAGGTCCTTTGTCCCTGAATTGCTCACACACTCCGGCAGATTCAATGGGGGTCTGGCGGCAGATTTCTTTGACTTTATCGTTGGAAATGCATCTGCTTTGAGTGTCGCAGGATATCCACACATTCTTGCCATCTCTGTCGTAGCATAGCTTTCGTCGGTAAAGTGTGCGGAACAAACGTCCAATTTCTTGCCACTTTCGCATCTTTGGGCCACTGGTGCAACTTGAATCCGTCCCTGTTCGTGTTGTTACACCCTCCGACAACACACCGACGAGGCATGATGTCTCCAAGGTACGGAAAACAGTCGAAAAAACGGAAAATAACAGAGCTGATTTGACTCGGTGTTTGAGAAAATGGCGGATTGCTTCCCGATGCGACGTCACGTTGTGACGTCATCGCTCCGAGCGCGAATATTAGAAAGGCATTTAATTCGCCAAAATTCACCCATTTAGAGTTCGGAAATCGGTTAAAAAAATATATGGTCTTTTTTCTGCAACATCAAGGTATATATTGACGCTTACATAGGTCTGGTGATAATGTTCCCTTAAGTGATCAGAATATAATGCTTAAAATCCTTTGAAAAGTTTGCGCTCCCTAGACATCTGCGTAAAGGTTGCAAACAGCACTTTTTAGTGAAACCCACTGAATTTTGCCACGATCGACTCGAATCACCACCTGTGGGTCCTGGGTACTCACGACATTGAAAACCTATCAACATCACTGCTCATTCTAGCAGTGATCAGTAAAGTAATCGCATGTGATGTCAGTCATGTTATGAAAATTTGTTTGCGTGCGTGTGTGTGTGTGATGACGTAGTATAACTTGACGACAGAAAGCTGTGGAACAGGGACGTTAAATTGAGGGTTGCATTATGGCTTATGATAGCACTGTGATTATATGTATGAGTGTACGTGTGTGTTACTGTGTACATTGTTTGAGAGTTAATAAAACATTTTATATTGTGATACATATTATATTTTTTTTAAATTGCGCTACCAAAAACATTTTATCTGTGATCCAAGTGAAAAATCTAACTGTTCAGCCCTGCCTATTTAGCATAATTAATTATTGACCTTTCCAATCAAAATGGCAAAAAAAAATTACATTATTAAAAATGTTTTATTGCATTTTAAAGGGCCACTTGCACTGTTATTATTATATTATGATTAGTGCCCAATATTGGCCAAAGTTAATGTAAACTTTTCCTCTATTCAATATTCCATCCATCCATCCATTTCCTACCGCTTGTCCCTTTTGGGGTCTCGGGGGTTGCTGGAGGCTATCTCAGCTGCATTCGGCCATAAGGCGGGGTACACCCTGGACAAGTCGCCACCTCATCATAGGGCCAACACAGATAGACAACATTCACACACTAGGGCCAATTTAGTGTTGCCAATCAACCTATCCCCAGGTGCATGCCTAATATTATCATTGTCAAATGCTTTAAATTAATTTTCAAATATACAAGATTCCATGCATCCATCCATATTTTCCCGCTTGTCCCTCTCGGGTTTATCATTGTCAAATGTTTACAATGTTGTCTATACAGACAATTGTATGCTTTTGACTATATACAGTATAATAACCATCTGCAGTAGGGGCATTACATTTGTTTTAAAATGTATTAAAAAGCAATTGATTTTCTGAAACCTGACAATTATGTATTTTAACGTAGGCCTGGGCGAATAATCAATTTCATTGATTAACTCAAGTTTTTTTTGTTGCAGACGATTTAACAAAAAAAAAAGGTGATGTCTCCTCTTGCTCCGAAACGTTCTTTGGAGCTTCTGCCCTCCCCATCATTGTCTTACCGTAGATTCACACACATAGCAACAACATACTACAACGAGAGCGAGATGTTTGGTGTTGAACTTCTGCTGTAGATTCCCATTGTTTGCCAAATAGAGGTTCATTTGAGCCTTGTGAAATATTTTCTGTCTTTGGGTTTATCTTTTCAAAGTCTCTTATTCCATCCCATTGAGTTGAAGACATGCTCATATTGTTAAGGTCATTATATTACATTATAATTATGAGGTCTTTTTCTTTTATCGTATTTTGATTCATGTTGTGTGACAGTATTTGTCATTTATATGATTTTTTTTTTTACCATTTCAAGGCAGTATTGATGTTTATTTTGCCACAAAAAAAGTGTTTTGTTTTCCTGTCAGCAGTCTTTGTCATTGAATGTGATGTTGTGTGTTTGTAGTTCTGGACATGGCACGTCATGTGCCTCTGTACCGGGCGCTGCTGGAGCTGCTGAGGGCCATATCAACCTGCACATCTCTCGTGCCGCTCTTACTGCCGCTGTCTGGTGACCGAGGGCAGGAGGAGGAAGAGGATGACGAAGAGAACTCTGAGGGACAGACTTCGGTTGGGATGCTGCTGGCCAAGATGAAGACATGCGTGGACACATACACAAACCGCCTCAGGTTAGATTGAACACACTTGCTAAATTGATGACTCTGCGAAGTGTGACACAAATGAATGAGTGCATTCTAGGCACTGAAAGACGGTCTGTTATTCAAAATGATTAAAAACAATGTGTTCCTGAGGTCAAATCTTTACAACATTGATTTTACTCGTATAAGTAAGATGTTGTTTTTTGTTGTTTTTTTAATTTTGGGGTCAAATTCCAAGTTGTTCAACCTCCAATGAAGTCAAGAGCTGGCCTTTGTATCTATCTTTTATCTATATCTCAAAAGGGTGAAGAAGCCCATGTAGAATGTCAATTAATGACAGGGTGCTTCCCAGCCCCTTTTGGATATTCATCTTTTAATTCTTGAATTTCATACTTACTATTGAAAAAGATAATTGTCAACAATTTTTTCCCTATTAGTTTTAATACATAATACTTCAAATTAAATTCAAATTAATTCACATAAGAAAATGTAAAAAGAACAAAACAACTTTGTATTAGGGGTATGCCTCCTAAAAAAATTCTGCTCAGGTCGCCAATTTAGCCCTGTGTGTAAATGGTTTCAATGTCACGTCTGTTATAGTTTCCTCCAAATGTGTAAATAATGTATTGATTGTGCAGCCTGTGGTGTACTACGACTGAGTAAAAGTTGCTGTATTCCAGGTCAAAGAAGGATAAGAGCAAAGGTGTTGTAAAGACAGATAGCTCGGATCCAGAGCCTGAGGGCCTGACCCTGCTGGTGCCAGACATCCAGAGGACAGCTGAGATAGTCCATGCCGCTACCACGAGCCTGCGGCAAGCAAACCAAGGTACGCACGTGAGGATTCCTACTTCAATTGTCCAGCAGGAGATTTCACCTTCTGATCAAAAGTGTGGGTTAAATCCTCAGCCAATAAAATCACAACATGAAGCAGGTTACATTTTCCGTTTTGTTTCCTACCTTAAACGGAGTGTAAAGGAGTACTCACACAAGGCCAGTCATCCATGAGAGAAGGGGTACGTGCCTGGGCCCAATTAAAACCTGGAGCACGGCACGTTTGGCTAATGTGAGTGCACTGATCGTGCCAAAGCATGGAACTAGAGGAGCAGCTGCGATACAGTTGATTACGCTGCACTGTAAAGGAGGTATCCCATTACAGGGGCATAAACTGCATGCACGTTTGTGCTTGTACCCCTCAAAGCTGCAAACCAAGGGGAAACACAGTATTGCAATGTCATACTGTGTCCACGTAGCCTGTTTTGGTCAAATTAATTCAAATATATGTTCAGTCAAAACTGTCTATGGCGACCACTCAAGGGACACAGAAAAGTTACCACTCCAGACAAGTGACCATGACGAACTCGCGTTGAACTTTCTGCAGGAAAGCACAAAACAATTCATATTGTTGCAAGTTTGTCCTAAAAACAGTAAACATTTGAATAACATCAACTGACCTCTAAATTCCACCAAGTGCACTTTTATAACAGCTGCGAAGCCGATACTTTAGGTTTCCGCTTTAGTCATTAGTCAACTTCCAGAAGCTTTGCTGCATTGCATGTGTACTTCGTCACATCTCCAACGCTCAGCAGCAAATACGCAAGGATTCCATTTTCACAAGGTTCCACTGCAAAGCCGCAGCTTGGCACTGATGAGGTAGACATGGACAGGAAGTACAACACAAACTAAATAATCATATGGATTTTCAGAATGAAACGCTCAGTATTCAATAGTAGCTTACTCATGTTAACAGCTCGTAAATCAAGAAAAAAAAACAAATCCATGCAAGTCCATCCTCATCCCCTTCTCCAGTTGAAGCTTCTGCCTGTTTGTTTTCAAATTTATTTCACATACCAATCGTCTCGTGCCATTTCACTGGGAGAAGTGAAGTGACAAAGTGAAGTTATGTCGCACTGTGCAGCAGCCGGTGAATGTTAGAGGAGCAAGTAGCAGCACAGCCACAATGCAAATGCCTTCAGTGAAATTTGGGGCTGAGACTCAGTCTATCAACATCATCATTGCATCACATTTTGATAATAGTGGCCACTATATGGCGTAGGAAAAATAACTAATCCAGGTGGAAATATAAGTGACCACTGGCAGCGTGAAAACAGGTGGCCGCTAACAGGTTTGGCTGTAAATAATCCATTGTTCATTAATCACAACAGTTGTGAGTGAAGGTCTTTGTTCTTGTTAACTGTTGAAAGTGGTTCAAATCAATCCAAATTTGAGAAGATGTTTTGTTCTTTGTAGAGTTGTGATTTCAAAAAAATAAAAAGAAGAGTATGCAGTGTTGCAATGGCGTTCGTTTCAACGTACAAGGTGCCTTTTCACTCTCACAATTTTTGTTTTCATCCATCCTGTTGAACAGAGAAGAAACTTGTAGAATCTTCAAGGAAGGTGTCCAGCAGACCCAAGCCCCTTTCTATCCTGCGCTCTCTTGAAGAAAAGTTTGTTGCTGCCATGAAGAAGCTACAATTTGGTGAGATTTTTATTGGATTGTTTATAAAGGTTTACATCTGCAATGTTATGTTTATTTCTATGTGTGTGTGTATATACGTATATAGAAAATTATATAAAGATTACTGTTTCAACAACACATCATCAGTAGGGTCAAACTAACATGTCATACGATGGTCTAATCCCAGCTCATGTTCCCTATTAGTCAGTGAACAATCCAATCTGTGAATTCTGCTTCACAATAATAGGAAGAGCCGACATCGAAGGATCAAAAAGCGACGTCGCTATGAACACTTGGCCGCCACAAGCCAGTTATCCCTGTGATAACTTTTCTGCTTGAAACCCAAAAAGCCAGAAGGATATATATATATATATATATATATATATATATATATATATATATATATATATATATATATATATACCGTATTTTTCGGATTATGAATCGCAGTTTTTTTCAAAGTTTGGCCGTGGGTGCGACATATACTCCGGAGCGACTTATGTGTGAAATTATTAACACATTACTGTAAAATATCAAAAAATATTATTTATCTCATTCGCCTAAGAGACGAAGCAAATGGCAGCAATCGTCACACACACGTCAGCAATCGTCACTCACACGTCAACCAATAAGAATTCGGTGGAGGAGGGTCATGGCAGAAGTGCATTGTGGGTCATGGGATGCTAACTGCTATATGCTACTGCCATAGCTATGAAAATGGATCACATCAACATTGGCGGTAACTTATAAAAACTGAGAAGGGCTGAACTAAAATGGCGAAAAGAAAATCATATACTGCAGATTACAAGCTGGACGTAGTGAAATATGCAACAGAGAACGGCAATCGAGCAGCAGAAAGAAAGGACATACCAGAGGCGAGACCGGGGAGGAAAATTTCATCGGATTTAGCGATCGGGAGTGACAGATTGTTTGGTAAACGTATAGCATGTTCTATATGTTATAGTTATTTGAATGACTCTTGCCATGATGTGTTGCGTTAACAAAGCGGGCACGTTCTCAGTTGGTTATTTGTGCATCATATGGCGTATACTTATTCAGCCTGTTGTTCACTATTCTTTATTTATTTTAAATTGCCTTTCAAATGTCTATTCTTGGTGTTGGATTTTATCAAATAAATTTCCCCCAAAAATGCGACTTATACTCCAGTGCGACGTATATACTGTATGTTTTTCTCCTTCTTTATTGTACATTTTCGGCCGGTGCGCCATATACTCCGGACCGACTCATAGTCCGAAAAATACGGTGTATGTATATATATATATATGTATATATATATGTATGTATATATATATATATATATATATATATATATATATATATATATATATATATATACACATATATATATTGTCACTGAAGGCATCAAATCTACGAATGTGGAGTTATGTACTTAACAAAAAAAGATTAAATAACTGAAAACATGTTTTATATTCTAGTTTCGTCAAAATAGCCACCCTTTGCTTTGATTACTGTTTTGCACACTCTTGGCATTTTCTCGATGAGCTTCAAGAGGTAGTCACCTGAAAGGGTTTTCACTTCACAGGTGTCATAGTTTTGATGCCTTCAGTGACAATCTCTGATGTAAATAGTCATGAAAATAAAGAAAACGCATTGAAATGAGAGGGTGTCAAAGTTAATGCATTCACTATGAATTCCTTAAACGACAAATGTTTTTACGCGTCCGACTTCTTTTTGACCTTTGGGCCATTCCGTAGTGTGGGAAAATGTAATGGCGTCTGGTTACTGTTGAGACACAAGCGAGAAAATAGCGAGCAATAATGCACTAAAAAAAGGGTACAATATGAAACTCCTATATCCAAAGCCACGACAAGTCGTTCTGTCGACAAGACAAGACTATTTTCTCTTCGATCATCGTGAGACTACATCACTTAGCGAATGCGTGCTGGCATGCTTTGCCGGTTGCAAAGAGAAGCGTATTTTTTGTGTTTGGATTCAGTTTACTGTATTGATAACTAGGGATGTAACAATATCAAAATCTCACGGTACAATATTATCACCTTTGCTGCCTCTAAATGGGTTGACATCCCAAATTGTTTGTTTTTCCATTTCCCCCGTTTAATATTGAAATATGTGTCTTTTATCTTTCCATGCAGAGGTAAATGTTTAGTGAGAACATTAAGATTACAGACCGACTGACTGGTTGTATGAAGAATATAATAAACTTAGATACAGGTTGACAATGCAAGCCTGAGAGCCTGCAGGCAGGACAAACATTCCCAAGCACGGAAGTAAAAATTGATGTGTATGTGGGATTTTTTTGCTGACAGTATGTTTGTACTCCAGTTGTAGCAAAACGAGAGTGAAAAAAGCACTGATAACATTCCCACATAATTATTGTAAAGTATAATCTGCACCGTTTTTATATATAGCTTCAGTTTTATGGAATATGTTATCAATCAGATGACATACCATACACCACCTATAGAAATCCCAACTCAACGTTCTTCACGAAAGTGACACAAGAGGAAATAGTTAAAATCGTGAAAAAAATGCAAATCCAAAACTTCAATCGATTGTGATGGAATTGATATGGAAACAATAAAAAAAGGTTATTGAAGAGATCTCAGGACCATTCATGTATATCAGTAACCTATCATTTCAAACAGGCAATTTCCCAAACAAAATGAGAATAGCTAAAGTTGTACCGATTTTTAAGACTTGAGACGAACACCAATTTATTATTTTAGTTTCTTACTTCCAGAATTTTCTAAAATCCTTTAAAAATTGTTCAATTACATTTTGGACAAATGTATAAACAAACATATAATACTTGCTGAGAACAATATGGATACAGTGCTAATATTTAAACATTGATGGAAATAACAGGAAATTTCCAAGATAGGCAGGGTTTATGGATCGAACTAAAGCATTTGATACAGTTAATCACAATATTTTAATCAAACATTTTGAACGGTATGGCATCAGAGGGTTGCTGTTAAACTGGATAAGAGGTTACTCAACCAACATGAAGCAATATGTGAAGCAAGGCAAACATATCTACAAGGCTAAATATATCCTGTGGCATACCTCAGGGATCAATACTGGGACCAAATGTGTTCAATATTTATATAAGTACAAATGATTGTCACAAACACACTAGGTGTGGTAAGATTATCCTCTGCATTTGACCCTGATATTTGTAAAGTTCTAAAATAATTAAAGTTAGTATTATTCGGGGACGATACAACAGAATTTTGTCCAGGAGAGAACAGACAGAAGCTAATACCTATAATAACAGAAGCATGAATAAATTAAAGAGATGGTTTGACAAAAACAGACTATCCTTAAACCTCAGTAAAACTAAAATAATGCTATTCGGTAACAGCAGAAGGGAAAGTGAAAAAACAAATACAAATAGACGAAATTGACATTGAAATAGTAAATTAATGTAATGCTTTATGATAAAAGGAACTGAAAATCTCATAAAAAATTTACGACATAAGGTGGCAAGAAATATGTCAATAATGAATAAAGCATTGGGCCAAAAGTCACTTCATATTCTTTACTCCTTGCTAGTGTTACCATATCTGAGTTACTATTTAGAAATATGGGGGAAATAACGACAAAAGTACATTTCCGTTACTAACCGTGTTACAAAAAAGATCAGTTAGAATAATACATAATGTTGAATACAAAGAACACTCAAAGCTTTCATTTATTGATTTGAAAATATTGGAATTCCACAGTATACTGAATTTGCAAACGGCTAAAATAATAAATAAATGAATAAACCTACTCAGTGGCCTAGTGGTTAGAGTGTCCGCCCTGAGATCGGTAGGTTGTGAGTTCAAACCCCGGCCGAGTCATACCAAAGACTATAAAAATGGGACCCATTACCTCCCTGCTTGGCACTCAGCATCAAGGGTTGGAATTGGGGGTTAAATCACCAAAATTATTCCCGGGCGCGGCACCACTGCTGCCCACTGCTCCCCTCACCTCCCAGGGGGTGATCAAGGGGATGGGTCAAATGCAGAGGACAAATTTCACCACACCTAGTGTGTGTGTGACAATCATTGGTACTTTAACTTTAACTTAATGCACCAAAAAACTATAACCTGCTACCCAAGAACGTACAGCAATTCTTCTCAACAAAAGAGGAGAAATACAACCTCAGAGAACAGTGTAACTTAAAACATTTGTATGCATGTACAACACTTAAA
This sequence comes from Nerophis lumbriciformis, assembly GCF_033978685.3. Classification (NCBI taxonomy): domain Eukaryota; kingdom Metazoa; phylum Chordata; class Actinopteri; order Syngnathiformes; family Syngnathidae; genus Nerophis; species Nerophis lumbriciformis. The sequence continues at coordinate 53,738,547 of NC_084549.2, read as the reverse complement.
CCTTTACAATATCAGCATGTGGAATTAAATTATGGAATGGATTAAGTAAAGAGATCAGTGTACTGATATGATCCAATTTAAGAAACTGTCAGCTCAAAGTTTTTGCGGGGTTCAAGGAAGAAGAAATTTGATAAACGTCTTGAAGCTTACTGAAAATGAAGGAATTAGAACCATGATAAACATTCTGAATTTACTGATAATTGTATTCATCTCACTAAATGAAATACAACTTACTTCACTATTTATTATTAATTTTTTAATGATGATTTATATTGTATATACGGTATATATTACAGTATATTGTGAATACATTGAGAACAGGAACTGAACATAAGTGTTAGCAATTTTTATGTAATGGAAAAGAGGTAGGAATAAATAAGCTATGCTTCTTCCTACTCCTTTTTGAACATGTTGAAAATAGAAACTGGAAATTGTGATGTATCATGTTGAAATTGTATGCATGTTCGAAATAAACTCAAACCATACGCCATACCATACCATACACAATACATTTGATACACATTTTTAAATCAAATACCGGTAGTCATCCTCATAAAGGACCTGTTTGATAGGTGAGTAAAAATATGCTTTATTCTGTCGGAATACTTTATTCACTTTTCTCCAAGTACAAAGTCACCTTTTGTGTTAGGATCAAATACATATTTCACTCAATTTAATTTATTTTGCAAAAAACATAACATTTTGATTTCTTATCTGTCCAGACACGTTTGAAATGGTGTCGGAGGATGAGGACGGGAAGTTGATGTTTAAGGTCAACTACCATTACATGTCTCAGGTGAAGAATGCCAACGATACAAACAGCGCGTCCAGATCTCGCCGTCTTGCCCAGGAGGCCGTCACCCTTTCCACCTCTTTGCCTCTGTCGTCCTCATCGAGCGTTTTTGTCCGCTGTGATGAGGAGAGGTTGGACATCATGAAGGTACAGTTCGCAGGAATCGTTTATGTCCGTGCCCCTGACTGGCTGACGAAAATAACTTAAATCAAAAATGAAATCTACCTTTGCCTGCTCAATTACTTGTAACTTTGTCAGGGGACATTAATAGACTGAATGATGATAATCTTATTAGGATTTGGTAAATGTTTTTTTTACATTAGATGTTTTGTACTACCACATTCACTCACCTGCCAGTCATTTACAGCTGTTTCACAAACATAAAATGCCAAAATGTGTTTTCCCCTTTTGATGTCATAAAGATTAGAGAAAGAGGGAGGATAAGGAAATAAATCATCAGAATTGCTTTTCCTCTGACTTGCCTCTGGGGGCTTCTGTTGGTCCACACAGCAACATCAGCAAAAAGTAGCCTGACTTCAGGGGTCAGTGTGTAACTGCCCCTCGCAGACATTGTTTTAATTCCAGCCAGTGTCTGTTTGTTTTTGTCTTGAAACACCCTCATTCCACAAGAAGTGCAGTACAATTTTACAGTTGGAAATTCTGTGTCAGAATATTCTTCATTTTATACTGAACAAAAATATAGATACAACACTTTTGCTTTTGCTCCCATTTTTCATGAGTTGAACTCAAATATCTAAACCTTTTACTATAGACACAAAAGAGCTATTCCTCCCAAATATTGTTCACAAATCTGTCTAAATCTGTGTTAGTGAGCTTTTTTTTCTTTGCCAAGATAATCATCCTCCCTCACAGGTGTGACATATCAAGATGCTGATTAAACAGCATGATTATTAATGAATTGTAAGTGTATGTATTAATTTCCAATGCTTTCACATTGGAAAACAAAATGGTTTAACTCACTACATACACCAGAAGCCACTCTATTGTAAACTACCGTATTTTTCGGACTATAAGTCGCAGTTTTTTTCATAGTTTGGCCGGGCTCCAGTACGACTTATGTATGTTTTTTTCCTTTTTTATTATGCATTTTCGGCAGGTGCGACTTATACTCCGGAAAATACGGTAATTGAAAAAAATAATAGACTCGATATGAAGCACTCTGCACCTTTTGCAAGAAAACACTTCTATGGAAAATCTAAAAAAATTGCTGTTTTCAATTAGTTTACAGTAGAGTGGCTTCTGGTGTATGTAATTAGATGAATCATTTTGTTTTCTATCCATCCATCCATTTTCTACCGCTTACTCCCTTTTGGGGTCGCGGGGGGCGCTGGAGCCTATGTCAGCTACAATCGGGCGGAAGGCGGCGTACACCCTGGACAAGTCGCCACCTCATCGCAGGGCCAACACAGATAGACGGACAACATTCACACTCACATCCACACACTAGGACCAATTTAGTGTTGCCAATCAACTCATCCCCAGGTGCATGTCTTTGGAGGTGGGAGGAAGCCGGAGTACCCAATTTGAAATAAGATGGTTTCTATTATTTTTTTCAATTAGTTTACAGTAGAGTGGCTTCTGGTGTATGTAATTAGATTAATCATTTTGTTTTCCAATGTGAAAGAGCAGTGAATGAATTCATATACTTACAATTCATTTTGGCCCTCTGATTTTCCTTTGTTTTTGTACTTTTTTGTCCGTATGGAGGGTCTTAAATTATTTTCAATATGGTCTTTAAAAAGTCTTAAATTTGACTTGTTTAAACCTGCAGAGGCCCTAAATTATCATCTTTCAATCTAACATGTATAATATTTGTCATCATTATTAACAATAATGCTTTTTCTTTGTTAAATTAACAAAGTAAGCTTGTTTAAATAAATGCTTATGACAGTAAAAAGGTATCAGTCAACATTTTCCATTAAATTCTGCAGTGTCTATTACTATGTTATCTACACCATTATAAACAACTTTAGTTTTGAATTGTCTTTCGTTTTGTCACTAACAACTTCTTTCCTTGTGATGACTTCATCAGGTTCTCATCACCGGCCCAGCTGATACGCCATACGCCAATGGCTGCTTTGAATTTGATGTATATTTTCCACAAGACTATCCCAATTCTCCTCCATTGGTGAACCTGGAAACGACCGGTGGACACAGCGTTCGCTTTAACCCTAACCTCTACAATGATGGCAAAGTGAGTGGAAATATTATCTTGATTTGGTTTAGGTTTATATTGAACTTGTATGCAGTCACAATATAATACACCATACAATCTTCATATTCTCATTTCTCTTTACAACATGCCCAAAATGGAGTAGTAAGAAGCCAAGCTTATTTAATCCTACCCGTTTTCTAATTTATTGCTATTACTGATACATATGACCACTTCATATTCTGATTTTGTAACACAATTTACATCAAAGAAATACAGTACAACAGTTCTTATGGTAGACACTTAAGTCAATTGTAATTCTCACAATGAGTTATAGCTCATTTTCAGTAAGCTTCAAGACGTTTATCAAATTTCTTCTTCCTTGTACCCCGCAAATACTTCCAGTTTGAACAGCCTCTTAAACTAGATCATATTATTACATTGTTAGATTTATTTGCTTAATAAATTCCATAATGTAATGCCACATACTGATGTACTAAAGGTATTAAGTGTTGTACGTGCATGCAAATGTTTAGGTTACATTTTTCTCTAAGGTTATATTGCTCCTATTTTGTTGAGAAATACTTGTGTACAGTCTTGCGCTGCAGGTTATAGTTTGCTTTGTACATAATTTTAGCTGTTTACAAATGCACCAAGTCATTGAATTTCAATATTTTTGATTCAATAAGTGAAGGGTTTGTATGTTCTCTGCTGTATATCCAACATTATGTACAATTCTGACTGATCTTTTTTGTAACATAATTAGTAAATGTAATGCACTTTTTTAATTATTTCTCCATATTTATGCAAAATAATTTAAATATGGTAACTCTAGCGGGTAGTAAAGAATATAGAGTATTTTGGTCCTAGTATTGATCCCTGGGGAATGCCACAAGATATATCTACTGTGACTCTGTTGATGTTATACTCGCCTAACTTCACGTATTGCTTCCTGTTGGTTAAGTAACTTCTTATCCAGATTAAGACCAATCCCCTGATGCCATACCGTTCTAATTTGTTAATTAAGATTATTATGATCGCGTGTGTCAAATGTTATTGTTAGGTGCATAAACACTACCACTGCACACTATTGTATTGGTCATTTCCTGTTATTTTGATTAATGCCTTGATGTTGAGATGTTAGTTCTGTATCCGGATTGGTTCTGCGCTAATATTCCACTTGGGTTTATGAATTTATCTAATCTGTTAATGAATAGTTTTTCTATGATTTCAAAATTATTGTGGCAGTAAAGAAACAGGTCTATAGATTGTAAATTGGTGTTTGTCACCGGTTATATGATTCGACACAACTTTGACCTTGAACAGGGTTCGTAAATTGAAAAGTTTGTATACTGAAGAAAAATCTCTCCATAAGAAACAATGTATTATGGATGATGGGTTCCAGCCTCGAAAGAAGTCCATATTCCAGTGAAGGTTTTTACAGTTTGAACACAGTATAAAGTGCTATATAGTATTGTATAACAAACATAACAAGGGGGATGGATCAGCTTTCTTTTTATTTTAACAAGCTAAAACAACAAGCTGAACTGTCCTGTATTAGCTGCTCTGCCAACACGTACACACACAGAAAACCCTTCAGTGCCCTTACAAACTATCAGAAATCCTTAACTTTATCAACCATATTGCTACAATAATAAACATTTTAAAAAATTAAGATACATGAACATTAGCAAAGGAGGAGCTGATTAGAAAGGAGCACCAACAGAGGTTGAACGGGGGTTGGGGGAGGGGCTGTGTGTGTAAACGAAAGTAGCTCTTCTCCGCTGTTAAATAAGTCTGCCATGGCATCTCTTTCCAGAAAAGTCCGGTCTCATCACAATTAAATCTTGCTGTGGTACAAAGCCTGCTTCGTCGACTCTTACATACTTGTGAGCGCCAATAATGTACTCCTCACAAATAGTCTTTTTGTAAATTCACAGCGATTCCCTCCCTCTTTTCACTCTAGTCTGTTGTCTTTTTTGGACTCATATTGAGTCAGCAAAATGGACAAAACTTGTCAAAGGCGGAAAAAAGCTGATTTTTTGCGTTGAAAAAATCCGGAGGCACACCACCAGCAGAAATCATTAAAAAATGAAACTCAGTTGACAGTAAAAAGTCGTTGTCGCAATTGTTGGATATGACTTTAAACCATAACCAAGCATGCATCACTATAGCTCTTGTCTCAAAGTAGGTGTACTGTCACCACCTGTCACATCACATCATGACTTATTTGGAGTGTTTTGCTGTTTTCCTGTGTGTAGTGTTTTACCTCTTGTCTTGCGCTCCTATTTTGGTGTCTTTTTCTCTTTTTTTGGTATTTTCCTGTAGCAGTTTCATGTCTTCCTTTGAGCGATATTTCCCGCATCTACTTGGTTTGAGCAATCAAGAATGTTTCAGGTTTTTTTTTAATCCTTCTTTGTGGGCATATTGTTGATTGTCATGTCATGTTCGCATGTACACTGTGGACGCCGTCTTTGCTCCACAGTAAGTCTTTGCTGTCGTCCAGCATTCTATTTTTTTTTTTACTTTGTAGCCAGTTCAGTTTTAGTTTCGTTCTGCATAGCCTTCCCTAAACGTCAATGCCTTTTCTTAGAGGCACTCACCTTTTGTTTATTTTTGGTTTAAGCATTAGACACCTTTTTACCTGCACCCTGCCTACCGCTGCTTCCGGCATCTACAAAGAAATTAGCTACCTGCTGCCATCTACTGATATGGAACAGTATTACACGGTTACTCTGCCGAGCTCTAGACAGCACCGACACTCAATAACAACACATCATTTGCAGACTATAATTACTGGTTTGCAAAAAATATTTGTAACCCAAATAGGTGAAATTAGATAATCTCCCACGGCACACCAGACTGTTTCTCACGGCACACTAGTGTGCCGAGGCACAGTGGTTGAAAAACACTGCTGTAGTGTACTAAGTAGCAAGTGACGTGAAGGATGAAGTGTCCGTACACAGACACACAGTTCACACACTAAGGGGGTCGTAAATCAAGGTTCCACTGTATTTTGTTAAGCAAGATAATGTATAGACCTGTGAAAGTATCCAATAACTTCTGTTGAGAATTGGCTCTATTTCGAAAATAAAATAAAATTAAAGCTGCAAGCAGCGATGGACGGGACTGACTTTGACGGAACATAAAATCCAAACCGGAGCAGTAATTAAAACTCTTTTGTCAACTTTCAATCAGATGGGTTCAATCTCTCTCCTGTGCTAGTTTGAAGCCGACACGACAAACGCGCTCAGAGGAGATAATGTTTGAAAAAAGGTGAGCGGTTTTTACAAAACTTTTGTTTTGAAGGGGGAATTGCAAACTTCCTGTTGATTTTTGCTGGGGGTTGTCAATATATGAAATGTAGGTCTAAATGAGACCTACATAGAGGTTTGTGTTTCATGTCTCTAAGACATTCCTACTGGAAGTTACAGGCAGTTTTGTCTGGGTTTTCTTCCTAGCAGCAGTTGTGTCTGTGTTTTCTTCCTAGGGGGTTTTGGGGTTGTTTTTTGCCAGTCCTGATGTGTGTGTCCAGTTTGGTGAGTTTTGAAGCATGTTAAGGGGGTCAAATTACAGCTCAAAGAGGCAAAAGTGACTGTTTTTAGTAAACTTTTGTACTGAAGGAGGAATTGCCAACTTCTTGTTGATTTTTGCTGAAGGATGTCAATGTATGAAATGTAGGTCTAAATCAGACCTACATAGAGGTTTTTGTTTCATGTCTCTACAACATTCCTACCGGAAGTTACAAGCAGTTTTGTCTGTGTTTTTTTCCTAGGGGGTGTTAGAGCGCAATTTAGAGTTTTGGGGTTTGGTTTTTTATTAGATGGCAATTTTTTTCGCCAGTCCTGATGTGTGTGACAAATATGGTGAGTTTTGAAGCATGTTAAGGGGGTCAAATTACAGCTCAAAGAGGTGGCGGAATAATGATAATAAAACGCACAAAATACAATAGGGTCCTCTGTCCCAGTGAAAAAATAAGTGACAGATACAGCTGCTGTGTTGTTTGACTGTGAAGAGCCAAACTTATTTCGGCTCATGAGTAACAGCTCGTACTGAAAAAAGTCAGGAGTGGCGTTCCGGCCCACGTTTAACATTGTTTTTTGTTGCTATTATCGATCGAAATAGAACTAATTAAACGGTAAAATTCCAAAGAATGAGGATCATTTTGATCTTAGTCCCAAATAATGTAAATGTTGTTCAGTTGTGGTTGTAGTTACAAGTCTTTGGATATATTGGACATTGTCACCATTTATTGTACATTTTTGGAAGACACAGGTTATCATCTCCAGAGTTCAACTTTGGTTAATAAAAAAAAAAGCTGAAAAAGGTAACTTGACTGAATTTTCATAATATAGCAAAACATCTCAAGACTTTTCCAGGTCTGTATCACACGCTCTTTTAAAACTTGACATTTGGAAGTTGACATTCCAATTCTTCGCTGTAGCCTCGGCTGCTTCGCTTTTCCATTTAGGGGGGTCAAGGTGCCGCAGCGCACCATCTGCTGCACCTCATTAGGCAGCTACCGACAGTCCACATGTATTTTCGTAATAGGTCTAGACAGCTGCTAGAAGAATACCCAGGGCTTCCCACATCAATGCCACAGCTTCTGCAAGGCAGGCAGCTAGTTAGCGCATGGGGGAGGGATGGTTGATTAAATGTAAAATGGAGGATGGAGATGCATCATGAGAAGCTTGTTGCTGAAGGTTGTAAAACTTACTTAGACTGTTTTTGTCTTCAACAATATTTATCTTCCTTTACTTCCTTTGGTGGAGCAAAGTTGTTTTGATTTAAAGGAATACATGCTGTGCACAGGACTGGCTTGAAGTGTTTAATAGGTTCTGTGACGGAGCTCATAATCCAAAACACTTGTATGTCAAGTCATTGTTCCCAATTGAAATGACTTAAAATCAATTTAATTTATGCTTTGCCCCCCAAAACATCACAATTTTAACATGTAACTAAACACACATTTAGGTAATAAGTATTGTTTGAAATTAGGGATGTCCGATAATATCTAACTGCCGATATTATCGGCCGATAAATGCTTTAAAATGTAATATCGGAAGGTATCGGTATCGGTTTCATAATGATCAGGATCGGTTTCAAAAAGTAAATTTCATGACTTTTTAAAACGCCGCTGTGTACACGGACGTAGGGAGAAGTACAGAGCGCCAATAAACCGTAATGGCACTGCCTTTGCATGCCAGCCCAGTCACATAGTATCTACGGATTCTCACACACACGAGTTAATGCAAGGCATACTTGTTCAACAGCCATACAGGTCACACTGAGGGTGGCTGTATAAACAACTTTAACACTGTTACAAATATGCGCCACACTGTGAACCCACACCAAACAAGAATGACGAACACATTTTGGGAGAACATCCGCACAGTAACACAACATAAACACAACAGAACAAATACCCAGAATCCCTTGCAGCACTAACTCTTCCGAGACGCTACAATATGCTACCCCCTACCCCCCCACCGCCTCAACCCCGCCTCCCCCAACCCCGCCCACCTCAACCTCCTCATAGTCTCTCTCAGGGAGAGCATGTCCCAAATTCCAAGCTGCTGTTTTGAGGTATGTTAAAAAAAAATTATGCACTTTGTGACTTCAATAATAAATATGGCAGTGCCATGTTGGCATTTTTTTCCATAACTTGAGTTGATTTATTGTGGAAAACCTTGTTACATTGTTTAATGCATCCAGCGGGGCATCACAACAAAATTAGGCATAATAATGTGTTAATTCCACGACTGTATATATCGGTATCGGTTGATATCGGTATCGGTAATTAAGAGTTGGACAATATCGGATAGCGGTAAAAAAGCCATTATCGGACATCTCTATTTGAAATCCAATACATTAAAATGTAGTACAAACAAGTAGAGTAGTTTTATGAAGTAATGTAATAATATACAGCATTGGAGAGTAGACTTCCATGGTGTCTCCTCCATCTGTTTCTCCGTCAAACACACCATCAGCAGCTTCTTCATATTTTCAGCGATTCAGAATCAGAATAGTTTTATTGCCACTGTTTGAGAACGGGTTCACAAACTAGGAAATGTTCTTGGTGCAATCGTGCAACATGAAACACATATAACACATATTTTCCATTTAGATATAATTTTAACGTCATTAGCTGGCGTTTTTGACTCGTTCTTCTCCAGCATGGTGCAGACTAGCAGGGCTACGCTCCAACTGCTTCACCAAGTTAGCTAGCTACACACACTTATGATTCTTTCTTTTTTTAATTCAATGAATACCATGCACGTCTTCTCAGTACTGTCCTTCACACACAATTTCTTTCTTCCCATGCTTGGAAAAACAAAGTTATGTCTATAGCTATAGGCCACTGTTAGCAAGTAAGACCAGATGGTTTTGTTGGAACTTATGAAGCTGAATGTGACATTAACTGCATTTGATGCTCATAACCTGAATTTTTGCTTGGCACCTAAAACATAACAAAACAGCTCGAATTTCAAAAGACTCGGCACTCGTAAGCAGAGTGTACCACTGTACTGCAAATGTTGGTATCAATCCGGGACTAAATAAATGTAACGTACCACATATATGATATATATATATGTATATATATATATATAAGGTACAAAAAATAAATTAGGTATAATACCTAATTAATTTTCTTCTTTGTACAGTATTATTTGTGCAAGTGTGTGGAAACCAAAAAATGTTGAAAGATGGGGAACCACCTGTAGAGTCTCCTAGGATCTGATACTGATACCACCATAGCTTTACTTATTCTATTCCTTTTCAGATATGTTGAAATGTGCAAATGTAACCACATGAGGTTTTTTAATCTACCTTGTTAAACATTGTCTGAAACCAATAAATCATAACCATAACCCTTGGCATTGATACTATTGATATTCGGATTGATCCTTCCAAACCTAACATATGTAAAGGAGACATTTTTGAGTCATTTTCAAAGTTGACCACTGATTTCTGTATAAAATAATGAATCAATCACGTTCATTCGCATCCAAGGTTTTGTATCTTAAATAAGTACTCAAAGAATTGTGTGGCTACAAATATTGTGGTATGATTTGTTAATTGTTTGTCTTTTTTTCTTTCTTTTTTTTATCAGGTATGCTTAAGTATACTCAACACGTGGCATGGAAGACCGGAGGAGAAGTGGAATCCACAAACCTCAAGCTTTCTACAGGTGAGCTGGGCACCCATTATGATCATATGTCTGAATAGATGAACAGGTTAGAATACATCCCCATGCTGTCATTTCATGTATGTAGTCCTCTATTTCAGTCACTGCTGTTGTGCCACTTTGACTCCATTGCAGCCTTCACTGGGGTGCAGTTGAAGGTGTATGTAGATTTGGTGGTGGCCAGTCTGTGCTCTCAGTTCATTTAATTTTGTTGTTGAATAAACTCACTCAGGTGCTGAGAGCAATGCACAGAGTGAAGCGTTGTATATCCTGACTGAAAGTGACAAATGAAAGTTATCGGGTTTGTTTTCATTTATTGTTTGATTAATTGATAACTGAATCGAATGCTTAGGAAGGTGAAACCACTTAACAATTGTTGTTGGGCTGTTACAGTTGTTTTGCACCACAATAAAGTGAAACCATTTTTATTGGCATGCCCTGGTTTAAAGGATAAATACTTTGGATTCAACACCATCCTTCCTGCTGAGCCTGCAGAGGTGAAACAACCTGAACTGTCCAAATGCGACCAATTTAATACCCTGAGAGAGTAAGACCTACAACCTTCAAGGGAAACCGAACTTCTTTTTAGAATGTGGCCTATTGTTCAAAATCCTTATGAGAAACAAGAACACACATGCATTTTGTTTTTTTGCATTCTAATTTGTAATAATTGGATCCTTTTAGGTGGCGAGCAATACAGCTAATGAGAGCAATCCATTCTGCCACTAAGTCACTTTAAAAATGCACCCAAAATCTGCATTTACGTTCCGTAACTTGTATAATAACCAAGCTGTAGCAAAATTGTTTTTGTAAGACCGAACACTGGGTTACTGTTTTTCTAGCGTTGTAACACATCGACTTGCTCACAGGGACACTCAAACAAGCATGACGTGCCACATCTATCATGATCAATTATAGTTACTCCATGGACAGTTGTCCGTTCGGTCAAGCTGGCTGGCGATGTTTCCTGTTGATTTTGGGTAGGTGGAAAAAAGTTTCTACCACTGCAGGGTTTTTTAGAGCTAACAATTTGTCTTTTCGTTTTTATTTGAATAGTGTCCTTGCCAGATACAAGAAGCCTTTCCATCAATAATAATAGTGTGTGCCACTCAGCGCAGCAGAAGCACTCCATTTCTGTTTGTATAGCTTGGCAATCTCCACATTTACAATGCAAATTCATGCCAGTCCTCACTCTCTCGGTTTCCATCTGCGCCAATGTTTGACCCTCTCTTCGTGTCACTTCTATAACCAGCAGTTTATCCTTTGTATATTCAGTTTCAAAAAGATAGGATTGTGAATCCTGATTTGTCCAAAAGTAGTGATCCTCGTCATCTATTACAAAGTCTGCCATGATTAGTATTACTGGTAGAACACACATTTGTTGATGGGAGTAGGTATGGGTACTGAAATCAATGCGCCCAGGAAAAGAGTTCCGGTAATGCTTAAAATGACCAAATATGGTAAATGTACATATTACAAATTGTTATAAATGCGTTTGTTACTACATCGTATGTATACTTAAAGCGTGTTATAAAACGTTGGGCTTTGAAGGCTTCATCGGTGCCCCTGTCAGCTGCAATGTTAGCAGCATCTTGCAGGCTTTTTTTGATCTGTAGATTGCTAAAAAAAAACAAAAAAAAAACGTGTGTTCTCGTCTTAAAAGATTATTGTGAATAATCGGCAGAATTCCCCCCAAAAAGTGTAGTTCCCCTTTAAGGTTATAGTTGTCTTATTTAAGTGGTATACGGTTGTGTATGTTTTCTGCCTTTGAATATCATGTTTATGATCTTTTCCCATCTTTTCTCATTTACTATCGTCCTGCAGGTGCTAGTGTCAGTTCAGTCCCTTATCTTGGTGGCCGAGCCCTACTTCAATGAGCCAGGATATGAGCGCTCACGTGGGACACCCAGTGGCACCCAGAGCTCACGAGAATACGATGGCAACATACGGCAGGCAAGCGTGAAATGGGCCATGCTGGAACAGATGCGCAACCCGTCACCGTGCTTCAAAGAGGTAAGATCACCAAAACTTTTGACAATCAATGTTTTAATTGGAATTGCCCGTAAATTCAAAGTGGTCAGCTATCATGCAAAAGGGCTGCTTTAACCCCAAGCTCCTGGTGTATATTCTGCCACACAATCAACATTATTTTGACAGCCAGCTTAGCTTATAAGAATTAGCATAAACATTAAGAGGTGTAACAAAACGCATTGTTTCTGCCACATTATTTTTAAAATGTGCTTGTTTGTCTCGTAACCCATTCAGCCATTTTTTTTTTTTGAAGAACTAAAAGCCGTAATGGATCAAGCAAATGTATAAATTTGGCCCGTGGGCCAAATTTGGCCCGCCGTGTAATTTCACTTGGCCCTTGAGGCGATATCAAATTAACACTAAAGCTGGCCCGCCGATTATATATTGCGGCGGTGCCGCGGTAACACCGCATTCACCGTTAATTCTAATACTTGCCAACCCTCCCGGGAGTCTTCCAAACTTCAGCGCCCCTCCCGAAAATCGTCAGGTCTGCTTTTCAGCCTGTCCAACGAGTGCTGGCCCAGCGGCTTCGGCACGCACACACGATTGAATGCAACGCATACTTCATCAACAGCGATACAGGTTAGACTGAGGGTAGCCGAATAAAAAACTTTAACACTGTTAGAAATATACGCCACACTGTGAATCCACACCAACACATTTCGGGAGAACGTCCGCACCGAAACACAACATAAACACAACAGAACAAATACCCAGAACCCTTTGTAGCACTAACTCTTCCAGGACGCTACCAGGTCTGTGTGTGTTGGGGGGGGGGGGTTTGGTGGTAGCGGGGGTGTATTTTGTAGCGTCCCGGAAGAGTTAGTGCTGCAAAGGATTCTGGGTATTTGTTCTGTTGTGTTTATGTTGTGTTACGGTGCGGATGTTCTCCCGAAATGTGTTTGTCATGCTTGTTTGGTGTGGATTCACAGTGTGGCGTATATTTCTAACAGTGTTAAAGTTTGTTATACTGGTACCCTCAGTGTAACCTGTATCGCTGTTGATGAAGTATGCGCTGCATTCAAGTGTGTGTGCGTATAGAAGCCGCACATATCTTGTGACTGGGTCTGAACGATGTTATAATGGATGAAAAGCGGACGTGACGATAGCTCGTAGAGTACGTTAAAGGCAGTGCATTTAAGGCACGCCCCCAAGACTGTGGTCCGGGTGGACGAGATCTAATGACTGTTGAACACCTTCGTTCGATAATGAAGGTTGCCTCAGCTCAAAGCCTGAGCCCCGACATTAATGAACTAGCATCCAAGAAAAGATGCCAGGTATCTGGCTTGGGCACATCAGATTAGATCAGTGTGTTGCAAACTGAGCAATTTAAAGTCCTGAATGGTTGGTTTATTCATTGTTATTTTATTTTCAAATTTATTAGCCTGTGGAAAAAGTTAATGTTGATATTTACCTCAGAAGGCTGCAAATAGAAAAGAGGCATTCAATTTTTATTTAGATTGTATTTGATATGCCATTGATATTTTTTAATTATTATTATTATTATTTGAAACTCGATTTTGCATGCCACTATAAAGTTATATAAGCCTTGCTTGTTCAATATTCAATGCAAACCTTGTTTGGATCCCTATCAAAAAGGTTAATTTGTTCAACCTTGGCCCGCAGCTTTGTTCAGTTTTACATTTTGGCCCACTCTGTATTTGAGTTTGACATCCCTGGTATAAATAGTGATACTAATAATTAGGGTTGTCCCAATACATGTTTTTCACTTCTGATACGAGACCATTTTTGGAGCCTTGACTATTGGCCGATACCAATATTGATCCGATACGATATCAGCTGGAGTCATACATACTTTTATTATTTTGTAATGTGGAATGTTAGAAAATGTTTAAGCAGGTGAAATGTGTCAGAACAATGGTAGGTGAGAAAAACACTAACCTATTTATTATTAACCGCTTGGAATGGACTGATGCTGTCGAGTAGTAATTGTTTTTTTGGTGACACCTCGTGACGTTTGTTACTGGATACTTTCTAATACACTTCTGCCTTGAAGACTTTGTATGTGTAAGTAATATGAAACTATAATTATTTGATACTTGTTTATTTTGACAAATGTGCTGTTTTAGACTGCAATATTGTTCAATGAAGAACACTTATGTATGTCTAGCTTGTGTGCTACTGCTAGCTCCTAGTAGCCTTTAACTGACCATGTTTTACCTCTTGTAAATGACTTGACTAAAATACAAGAAAAGACCAACCTTGTGGACATTTAGAGGTTAACTGGCTGTCCAGCTTTGCACAAGTAAACAGGCTGCAGGACGCTTGTATTGGCCCTTATATTACACATTTGACAATACAAGCACATATATACTTATCATATAGCATATATAGCATATCTATACTTATTTTTGGTTGATATTGAACCAATATCAATATCAGATTGCGACACCCTTACTAATAAGTAATATTATTTCACTTTGTCACCTCTAACACAGCTGACACACACGTCCGTCTTTATATACACAATGCCTTTTTTCAACCCTTTGTAGGAATCAAAAATATCAGTATGTCCCTCAAATCATTAGATTTTTCAGTACTTGAATTTCTGTGGAAAAGGTTTTGACATCCCTGCTGTACACTGTTTAAGTTTTTTAAATGGTTGATTTATCTTACTTTCAAAGAGGCCAAGCCGGTACATGTACATGCTAAACACTAATAAAATGTAATGTACCGGTAGTTCTATTTCCATTAGAACAATTATTGACTGACATTATTACAGTTACATTTTGTGGAGATCTCATCCTCAAATGTGGCATTCCTTGCAATCCTCCAAATGGTCCATGAAAAGACTATTGGCAACAATCTTTGAATCTGTTCATCCTGAGCAGCCTCATCAAGAACAAGAGCATGTTAATTAGCAAAATGAGGGCTCTCAAAAGCTATTGTGGGAAAGCAGTATGTTTATAGAGCTCAAGTTTACTTTTTAGAGGTAATATTCCATATCCAAAAAAATACGTATCTTGATTATTACTTTACAATGACACAATATAAAAATATACAAAATGTGAGATTGTTTTGTTTCTACTTCTGTTTAAGTGGTTGCATTTTTCAACACATTTGTTTTTCTAGTTAAATATAAACCAGATTATACTAAGTGGCGATTATTTTTATTACAATATTCAACTCAAAGCACTCACAGCACAGTTCAGAGGTAAGGATGGATGTGTTTTTCTTCCATTGGTGTTTATTTTTAGTGATTGTGTGTGAGAGACTAGTGCTTGACTTAATGTTCGAGCTGAATAACAGCAGGTTGTCAGTTGGAATTAAGGACATTGGGTTGTGTGTTGAAATATGGATGGATTCAAGGTGAAAAAGTCTACACTCGGACCTCACTGTGTATGTTTGCATGCTCCCTGTTTGTGTGTGAGAGAGAGGTGTGTGTGTGTGTGTGTGGGCGCGCGTGTGGGCGCGCATGTGTGTGCGTGCAAGCAACACAGACGCCGTCAAATATGGAACCCCCATGCCGCTTCAATTCCATCTACTAACCATCACTTTCAAGGATATGAGCATGTGATTGATAGCAATAAGGAAACATTATACTAGCTCTACCTTGATGTATTGGTTAATATCCAGATGGAAATAACCACACATTGTTTGTTTTTATTGTATTTGACATATGTGTGGAAACACACACTTTTTTAATCAGACACATTCTCCATCGCTCAGTATTTACTGGTTTTTCACTTTCTGTGTTAGCATGTTCATATTACATGTATGCAACCAGACGTGAAGATATCAAAATATGGTACTGTTTGGTTTTACATAACTCTGTACTCTGTAGTACCAATGGAATTCTCAGACTCCTATGTTTCTCAGCATTGTTATCCTTCCACCATATAACAAACGACATATACAGTACAGTGCTGTCTGTTAAGCTGTTCTATAGTTTTACTACACATCTTGATATGCAAAATGGATTTTAGAGATGTCCGATAATGGCTTTTTTGCCGATATCCGATATTCTTATATTGTCCAACTCTTAATTACCGATTCCGATATCAACCGATACCGATATATACAGTCGTGGAATTAACACATTATTATGCCTAATTTTGTTATGATGCCCCGCTGGATGCATTAAACAATGTAACAAGGTTTTCCAAAATAAATGAACTCAAGTTATGGAAAAAAATGGGGGGGCGGAGTTGAGGTGGGGTGGGGTAGCGGGAGGTGTATATTGTAGCGTCCCGGAAGAGTTAGTGCTGCAAGGGGTTCTGGGTATTTGTTCTGTTGTGTTACGGTGCGGATGTTCTCCCGAAATATGTTTGTCATTCTTGTTTGGTGTGGGTTCACAGTGTGGCGCATATTTGTAACAGTGTTGAAGTTGTTTATACGGCCACCCTCAGTGTGACCTGTATGGCTGTTGACCAAGTATGCATGGCATTCACTTGTGTGTGTGAAAAGCCGTAGATAGTATGTGACTGGACACAAAGGCAGTGCCTTTAAGGTTTATTGGCGCTCTGTACTTCTCCCTACGTCCGTGTACGCAGCGGCGTTTTAAAAAGTCAAAAATTTTACTTTTTGAAACCGATACCGATCATTTTGAAACCGATACCGATCATTTCCGATATTACATTTTAAAGCATTTTTTGGCCGTTAATATCGGCAGTTCGATATTATCAGACATCCCTAATGGTTTTAGTAGTGTGCAGACAAGCAGGAGTTTTAAAGGTGATTCTCCTCTCTTTAGAAAGGAAAAAAAAGAGTACCATAGCTTGTGATCAGGTAGCAGTTGTTAGCATCTGCATACTTTTAGTTGTTTAAAAATGTAGCCGATTGATGAACTTCAGTATTTTCGATTCTATATTATTGGGGTTTAGTCTAGACTGTCCCAACGTCGGTATCATTAATGTACTTTGTCAACACTGAACATTAAATGTATGACTTAATCCATAGCAATGACTTGTAATGTATGCTATAACTGACCAAGTAAAGTCAAGCATTATTTTGCTTGTATTTTTATTTGAGTTGAACGCTGAAATTATTCTGTGGTGTAGCTAACTGGTGGTCTAGCAGACAGAAATGGAAATCAGCATGTGAAGGTTGATAGCCATGGTGTGTTCCTGATTGGAATAAATACATTTCTGAATACCTTTATAATGTGATTCACTCGTGGCCTTGGTGACTCATACAACAGATGGTTCTACTTATCCCTCCCTTGGTTGCCCTGTGGAATAATGAGTGGACAGCATTACCTCAAAGGTCACTGAGTTTATCTTCTATCAATCTTCGTCTGCTAGTAGACCTGATTTTGGCCTGCACATATATTTCATTCATGGATGTAATTTTGTTTGTTTGTGTGTGTGCATGTGTGCATGCGTGCGCGTATGTGAGATCCAGTGTTTGTGCAATGAAATGCACTGTTTACATGGAGAAGTCCGTTGAAACTGTGATTGATGGCCTTGTCCAAATACCAAAAGTCAAATGGCAGTTTGCCAAAGCCACATAAAGCCTGAGGGAAAATAACCTCTTTCCAACCTCTATATTTTTAACATGGCAATGCATATTGTCACCCACGTTTACATACGTTCATCAAAAAAAAAAAAAATTTAAAAAAATTTGGTGCGGGGGGTTTTCTTTTCATTTGCACAATTATACATCTAATATTTATACCTATATCCTGTATTTTAGGAGAGCTGAAGGTTCCATGTCTGGCAAGGCTGGTGATTTTTTTTTTTATGACCTCGTTTTGTTCTCTACTGCTCTCTAGTAGTAACCATATCTGAGGTATTGTGTAGAAATAAATATGTGGAAATATCTACAAAATTACACTTACCGTATTTTTCGGACTATAAGTCGCTCCGGAGTATACGTCGCACCGGCCGAAAATTCACAATAAAGAAGGAAAAAATCATATATACGTTGCACTGGAGTATAAGTCGCATTTTTGGGGGAAATTTATTTGATAAAATCCAACACCAAGAATAGACATTTGAAAGGCAATTTAAAATAAATAAAGAATAGTGAACAACAGGCTGAATAAGTGTACGCCATATGACGCATAAATAACTAACTGAGAACGTGCCTGGTATGTTCACGCAACACATCATGGCAAGAGTCATTCAAATCACTATAACACATAGAACATGCTATACGTTTACCAAACAATCTGTCACTCCCAATCGCTAAATCCGATGAAATCTTCTGCCTCGGTGTCGCCTCTGGTATGTCCTTTCTTTCTGCTGTTCGATTGCCGTTCTCTGCTGCATGTTTCACTACGTCAAGCTTGTAATCTGCAGTATATGATTTCCTTTTCGGTGCCATTTTTGTTCAGTCCTTCTCAGTTTTTATAAGTTACCGCCAATGTTGATGTGATCCATTTTAATAGCTACAGCAGTAGCATATAACATATAGCAGTTAGCATCCCATGACCCACAATGCACTTATGCCATGACCCTTCCCCGCCGAATTCTTATTGGTTGACGTGTGTGACGATTGCTGCCATTTGCTTCGTCTCTTATGCGAATGAGATAAATACTATTATTTGATATTTTACGGTAATGTGTTAATAATTTCACACATAAGTTGCTCCGGAGTATATGTAGCACCCACGGCCAAACTATGAAAAAAACTGCGATTTATAATCCGAAAAATACGGTATTTCACCAACAGTTTTACAAAAGAGGTCATTTCAACTAATACTATATGCTGGACAGAGAAAACACTCAAACATTTTATTTATTGAATCAAAAATATTAAAATTCAAGGATTGTGTGCATTTGCAAACAGCAAAACTTATGTACAAAGCAAACTATAATATGCTACCAATGTACAACAATTCTTCTCAAGAAAAGAGGATAAATATAACCTCAGAGAAAGATCTTAATTTAAAACATTTGTATGCACGTACAACATTTAAGATCTTTAGTATATCAGTATGTGGAATTAAATTATAGAATAGATTAAGCAAAGAAGTTAAACAAAGTACTAATATGATCCAGTTTAAGAAACTGTTGAAACGCAGTGTTCACAAAGTACAAAGAAGAAGAATCCTTGTAAATATCTTCAAGGTTAGAGTACCCGCCCTGAGATTGGTAGGTTGTGAGTTCATACCAAAGACTATAAAAATGGGACCCATTACCTCCCTGCTTGGCACTCAGCATCAAGGGTTGGAATTGGGGGTTAAATCACCAAAAATGATTCCCGGGCGCGGCCACCGCTGCTGCACACTGCTCCCCTCACCTCCCAGGGGGTGATAAAGGGTGATGGGTCAAATACAGAGAATAATTTCGCCACACCTAGTGTGTGTGTGACAATAATTGGTACTTTAACTTTTAACCTTATTAAAAAATTGACAATTTTAGTCATCTTATTTATTCATGAGAAAACTTTATTTATGTATTTAGTTGAATGTATTTTAAATTGATAAACAAAATGTGTTACAAATTGCAATATAATTGAAAAGGTTCTGCTTCTTCCTACTCCTTTTCAAACATGTTGTAATGAGAGACAGGAAATATGTATCATATTGTAACTACCGTATGCATGTTCAGAATTATTCTATACTGTTCTGTATCATATTATGAATACAATTTATTTTTTCAAGAATTAGTTTGGAGCATTCTACCCAAACTTAGAATAATGAAAACACGCACAGAACTTAGTGAAGCTCGAAGAAGAATTGTAGGATTGTTGTTCATGTGTTGTTAATAGGCATGTTTTGTTCATATTTTAATGTATTGTTCACGTGTTGTCAATGTGTGTGTGTTTGCAGGTTATCCACAAACATTTTTTCCTAAAGAGAACAGAGATCATGTCGCAGTGTGAAGAATGGATCGCTGACATTCAGCAGTACAGCAGTGACAAGCGAGTAGGCCGCACCATGTCTCATCATGCTGCAGCACTAAAGGTACCGACTAAACACTTTTGTCAACCACTTTATTGCAATCGCTCCTCCACATTTACATTGCATTACTTTCGTGGGATATGGCCTACAAATAAAGTATTTAATTTTTTTTACAAAAAAAATATACTGTTATGCTACCGTTTTCCCCAACTTTTTTAATGAAACCAAGATTACCAATGACAGACTATTCAAAACAAGTTTTGTTTTTATTTACCGTATTTTTCGGAGTATAAGTCGCACCGGAGTATAAGTCGCCCTGCCGAAAATGCATAATAAAGAAGGAAAAAAACATATAAGTCGCACTGGAGTATAAGTCGAATTTTTTGGGGAAATTTATTTGATAAAACCCAACACCAAGAATAGACATTTGAAAGGCAATTTAAAATAAATAAAGAATAGTGAACAACAGGCTGAATAAGTGTACGTTATATGACGCATAAATAACCAACTGAGAACGTGCCTGGTATGTTAACGTAACATATTATGGTAAGAGTCATTCAAATAACTATAACATATAGAACATGCTATACGTTTACCAAACAATCTGTCACTCCCAATCGCTAAATCCCATGAAATCTTATACGCCTAGTCTCTTATGTGAATGAACTAAATAATATTATTTGATATTTTACGGTGATGTGTTAATAATTTCACACAGTCGCTCCTGAGTATAAGTCGCACCCCCGGCCAAACTATGAAAAAAACTGCGACTTATAGTCCGAAAAATACGGTAACCAAAAACTAGAAGTTTGAAAGAAGATCAACAATATCACACCGTACACGATACATAATGTGAAAAGGATGGCTTATTCCAGTAATTAAACT
Source organism: Nerophis lumbriciformis (assembly GCF_033978685.3). Taxonomy (NCBI): domain Eukaryota; kingdom Metazoa; phylum Chordata; class Actinopteri; order Syngnathiformes; family Syngnathidae; genus Nerophis; species Nerophis lumbriciformis. Next base: position 53,717,666 of record NC_084549.2, on the reverse strand, counting down.
AATATATGACAATAGGCCCTTTTCACTAAAGGTTCAGGTTCCTGGAACCTTCAGGTGCTGGAACTATAGGTTCCTGTAGAAGTGCGTGGTTTGTGTTTCTACTGCATGTCACAGTTCAGGGTATGGACCAAAATATCCTGGTATTTTTAGGCCGAATGGCGATATACGGTATATTCCGGTATATTCCGGTATCTTAAAACGTGCAAAGTGCTAAGTGTTTTATGGCTAAATAACCAGTGTTGAGAGTACTCAGAATATTTTTGTTGAAAGTAATAACGTATTGTGTTCTTTATTCTTGTAATTAGTTAAAAGTTACTATGTCAAAGCAGTTTTCGTTAATTTTGTTCATTAAAGGTGCCATAATAATGTAGCCAGAAATGGTACTGCAATCACGATCAAAATTCTGTAGTGCCCGCCCACTCTCCATGACTGAGGTTGCCAGATACGCAGCCGAATCCGAATCCTACTCCAAGGAACTTCAAATGGCAATCGACGCGTCCTACGCTGTAGGTTTCTCTTGTTTATGCTTCTTGCAAGATGGTTTACTAAGTAATTATGCCACTTTTTACTAATGTCCATTAGCCAAATGTATTTGTACAGTTACGCAGCAATATTTTAGTCGGGAGTCGGGACAGATTGTTGGCATTACCCTGCTAAAATGTCTAGTTTGACTGCACGGACCACCATCACCGCCTGACGCATTACATTCTCTTCCATTTACGCACATCAAAAGACATTGGGTAAAAGGGCAAAGGGTAAAAGAAACTAGATTTTTGGGTGTAATAATAGATCATACAATTACCTGGAAATCATATAAAACATATGCAACATATGGTGGCAAGAAATATTTTAATAATGAACAAAGCAAAATATGTTTTGGACCAAATATCACTCCATATTCTCTACTGCTCACTAGTGTTACCATATCGGAGTTATTATGCAGAAATATGGGGAAATAACTACAAATGTGCACTTCCATTACTAACCGTGTTACACAAAGGATCAGTTAGACTGATACATAATGTTGGATATAGAGAACATAAAAACATTTTATTTATTGAATCAAAAATAGTGAAATTCAACGATTTGGTAAAATTGCAAACAGCTAAAATGATGTACAAAGCAAACTATAACCTGCTACCCCAAGAATGTACAACAATTCCTCTGAACTAAAGAGGAGAAATATAACCTTAGAGGAAAAACTAATTTAAAACATATGTATGCACGTACAACACTTAAGACCTTCAGTATATCAGTATGTGGAATTAAACTATGGAATGAATTAAGCAAAGAAATTAAACAATGTACTAAATTAATCCAGTTTAAGAGGTTTTTCAAATGAATAGTGCTTACAATGTACAAGGAAGAAGAATTATGAGAAATACCTTCAACCTTATTGAAAACGGGATATTCTTCATCTCAGTATGTTTATCATGACTGACTTAATTATATATTGCAAGAATTTCTGTATTAATCATTCACTGATGTAATTGTGTTACAAAAAGAAGACAGTAAATGAACATATGTACTGTATTTGTAAACGCTCAGAAGTGGGAAAGGGGTAGGATTAAATAAGCTTTGCTTCTTCCTACTCCTTTTCGGACGTGAGTAAAGAGAAACTATATGAAATGATGTGTGATGTATTATACTGTAAGTGTGTTCATGTTCGAAATAAACTAAACTCAATCAAGCAATCACCATCTTTCAGTGCTGAGTGCGATTCTATGAGCCAACCCACGTGATGCATAAATCATATAGCCTACTACCATGTCAATACACAAAGTAGAAAATCATTACATGTAATGCATTATATTGTGCCAAGCAAATACCACCCCATATGTGCCTGAAACACATACTGTACCAGAAACCGCAATTAACCGTGCTAATATTGGAACCCATTTCCTCACACTACCCAAGACTACGGTGGAATAAAAACACTGCAAGATAGTTCCACTGGTCAGCCTTCTTCAGCACAAAGATGCTGCACAAAAGTTCTTGCAAGTCTTGAAAGCTCTTTTTGTTCTTTTTTCTCTACGTTGTCAAGTTTGTTGTAATAGAAATACACAAGAAATAGGAAATAAACAAGATATCTCGCATATTCTAAAGGCGGTCGTGTGTTTGAAAAATACGTTTTAAGAACGCCCCCAACTGTGTTCAACCAATCAGCGTTCGACAGCACGGCCTGCCCCCAAAAAGGTTACTAGAATCTTCCAAAAGTCCCACCTACAGGCATGTGAAATGTCCGTGTTTTTAAACATTGTTTTTCGTCAAAATATCACTCCCTCGCTTTTTTTAATGAAAAGAAAATATTATTTGTAAAAAAAATAAATACAAATAAAAATCAAGTACAATTTCTTTCAACTTCACAATTGTATACCAATTTGTGTTGTTTTTTACATAAATGTCCAATAAATTATATTTATGTTTGTAATGTGACAAAATATGTCAAATATTACATTTATTCATGTCAAATATTATAATATTTATATATGTCAAATATTACATTTATATATGTCAAATATTTTTATAATATTTATATACTGTTGTGCTCGTGGCGTGAAAGCAAGACAACTTTAAGTATAGTTGACACACAAAAACGTGTGCGTCGTTTATTCTTCCAAGCACAAGCAAGAATGAATGATATCACAACAAAAAACTCAAATCTCGCGGGAACAACAAACCCCCACCTTTGCGAGAATCTACTGACGGCCACTTAAAGGGGCCGCGCCGAATTACTCGCTCTTAACTGCACACAAAGAACAACATTGTCATATGCACAATAGAACAGTACAGTGAATGATGACAAACTCAAATAACAGGTGTGGTGAATTATGTCCTTAAATCAACCGCTACACACGTCCCCCCAGAATTCGCCACCACAAAGAAAACAAACCGTCAATGGACAGGGGCACGGACGGGCCGACCAGACCGGGTGCGCCGGACCGGTACCAACGCCGGGGAGTCAGCAGGGGGGACCGGAAGGGCACCTGCACTGTCCAAGGTCCCGGGGGCCTGCGTAGAAGGATGCATAACATTATCATGGGGCCTAGGTAGAGCGGGCGGACGACCCCGGCGCGGGGGTATGGCCGTGGTAACCGGCTGACTAAGATCCAAGTGGGCCGCTTTCAGCCGGTCCACCGTGATCTTTTCAGACCGATCCCCGATGTCCAACAGAAAATGCTTGTCACCGCTCTCTAGGACGCAAAATGGCCCATCGTAAGGAGGCTGAAGGGGGCCGCGGTGGGCGTCGTGTCGGACAAAAACAAACGCTGCTCCCTTTAAGGAAGCGGGAACATGAGGCGGCATAAGGCCGTGTTGAGAAGTGGGGATGGGGGCAAAACTCTTGGCGGCATCGAGGAGAGCAGCTCGCTGCTTACCGGCGGACCAAGGTGTCGTCGTGCTAGGAATAAAGTCGCCTGGCACTCGCAGGGGCTGGCCATACACCAACTCTGCCGAGGAAGATTGCAAGTCTTCCTTGGGGGCAGTCCGAAGCCCCAGCATCACCCAAGGGAGCTTGTCTACCCAAGCGCTGTCCTTCAGGGACGCCCTAAGTGCTGCCTTCATGGACCTGTGAAATCGCTCACACATACCATTGGCCTGCGGGTGATACGCCGTCGTGTGGTGGAGTTTCACACCCAAGCTCTCGGCCACAGCGGCCCAGAGCTCAGAAGTGAACTGAGAGCCCCGGTCGGATGATAGGTCCGATGGGGTACCGAAACGGGCAACCCACGTACCAATGAACGCGCGCGCCACCTCCGCGGAGGTGGCGGACGTCAGAGGTACTGCCTCCGGCCAGCGGGTGGTCCTGTCGACCATCGTGAGGAGGTATGTGCAGCCGCGTGAGGATGGGAGAGGTCCGACCAGGTCCACATTGACATGGTCAAAACGGCGCTCCGGAACCGTAAACGGTGCCAGTGGGGCCCGCGTGTGGCAGTGCACTTTTGAGCGCTGGCATGCCACACATGTGGAAGCCCAGTCTCTAACGTCTTTTTTCAGTCCACGCCAGACAAATTTTGCAGCAACCAGCCGCTGGGAAGGTTTCCTCCCAGGGTGGGAAAGGCCGTGGATGGAGTCGAACACGCGCCGCCTCCAAATGGCGGACACGAGGGGCCGTGGCCGACCGGTAGCGACGTCACAAAGGAGTGTAACCCCGGTGTCCTCAAATGGGACCTCAGACAACCGAAGCCCTGTGGCTGCAGCCTTCAGAGCTTGGATGTCTGGGTCGTCGGCCTGGTCAACTGCCATTTGTGCAAAATCGAGTCCCACATGGACAGCGCTCGCGACGGCTCGGGAAAGGCAATCAGCCACGACATTGCTCTTACCAGCAAGGTGCTGGATGTCCGTCGTGAACTCTGAGACGTAGGAGAGGTGCCTCTGTTGCCGAGCTGACCACGGTTCAGCCGTCTTGGCCATCGCGAAAGTGAGGGGTTTGTGGTCCACAAAAGCCGTGAAAGGCCGGCCTTCAAGCAACGAACGGAAATGGCGTATGGCCAGATAGAGGCCAAGGAGCTCACGGTCAAATGTGCTATATTTCCGCTCGCAGGGACACAACTGCCTGCTAAAGAAAGCCAAAGGCTGCCAAGTGCCACCCGCCCACTGCTCATGCACTGCACCTACAGCATAGTCTGACGCGTCCGTGGTGATTGCAATAGGAGCATCAGGTAATGGGTGTGCCAGCAGGGTAGCGTTAGCGAGAGCAGACTTGACCCCCAAAAAAGCAGTGTGCCGTGCGTCAGACCAGTCCACCATGTGCTTGGGAGCAGCTCCTTTAAGAGCATCATACAGCGGCCGCATGAGGTCAGCTGCTCGGGGAATGAAACGATGGTAAAAATTTACCATGCCAAGGAACTCCTGAAGAGCCTTAACCGTGAGTGGGCGGGGGAAGTTTGCGATGGCAGCAACCTTCGCTGGGAGGGGAACTGCCCCGCACTCAGTGACACGATGTCCGAGGAAGTCGATTACAGACAACCCGAACTGGCACTTAGCTGGGTTAACAATGAGCCCGTGTTGGCTAAGGCGCTGAAAAAGGGACCTGAGGTGGGTCACATGCTCGGCCTGAGAGGTGCTTGCGACCAGGATATCATCCAAATAGACAAATAGAAACGGCAAGTCACGTAAAACAGAGTCCATTAACCGCTGGAAAGTCTGTGCGGCACTCTTAAGGCCAAAAGGCATACGTAAAAATTTAAACAGTCCAAATGGGGTGATGACCGCTGTCTTCGGGATATCAGAGGGGTGGACCGGCACCTGATGATAGCCCCGGACGAGATCTACCTTAGAAAACACAGATTTTCCAGCGAGGTTGGCGGAAAAATCTTGTATGTGGGGGACCGGATAACGGTCCGGGGTAGTCGCCTCGTTGAGTCTGCGGTAATCACCGCATGGCCGCCAACCACCCCCGGGCTTCTCCACCATGTGGAGGGGCGACGACCACGGGCTGTCTGAGCGGCGAATGATCCCGAGGCGTTCCATGGTCTCGAATTCCGCTCTAGCGATGGAGAGCTTAGCAGGGTCCAAGCGCCGGGCTCGTGCATGCACAGGGGGGCCCGCGGTGGCAATGTGGTGTTCCACACCATGCTTGGCGGTAGATGATGAGAACGTGGGCTGCGCCAGGGTGGGGAACTCGGCGAGGAGGCGCAGAAAAACGTCTGCGATGGGTAGCATGCTGGAAAGCCTGATGGAGTCTGTCGCGCTGAGACTGCACTTGTACGAGCAGAACGTAATCGCATCCACCAAACGCCTGTTTTTAACATCCACAAGGAGGCCGAAAGCACAGAGAAAATCTGCACCGATGAGCGGCACCGTCACTTTAGCAGTCACAAAGTCCCAACTGAAACGCTGTCCACCAAAAGACAGTTCCACATACCGTATTCCGTAAGTGCGGATAGGGCTGCCATTGGCCGCTTCCATGGGGGGGCCATGCGACTCAGACAGCATGTCCAACCTTGATGCTGGTAGGACGCTCCTCTGCGCGCCGGTGTCACACAGGAACCGTCGCCCAGAGAGGGAGTCCTGGATGAAGAGCAGCCTGCCCGCACTGCCGACGCTCATGGCCACTGCTGAACGCCGGCCCCGGCGTTTCCCGGCGGCGGTCCACGAAAACTGCACGGGGGACGGCACCGCCTAGCTTTGGTCCCAAACTTTGCGTGGAAAAAACATAGTCCAGAATCCGGTTGCCGCCTGGGGGGCGCAGCAGCAGCAGCGAGAGTGGGAGAATCTGCCATGGGTCTTTCTGTCTCAGCCGGAAGGAAAGCAGCCACAAAGCTAGGTTGGGAAGCTAAAAAGAACTTATCAGCTTCAGCAGCTAGTTCGCGGCAGTCCAAAATGGCGGTGTTGGCTAAAGAAGCCCGCACCTGAGAAGGCAGGAGCCTCAGGAAAAACTGCACGAAGAGGAATCCTGGTCTGTGCTCACCTAAGGGACCCAGCATTTTGTCCATTAGTTCAGAGGGCTTGTAATCGCCAAGCCCCTGCAACGAAAAAAGGCGGCTAGCTCGCTCCGCGTCAGAAAGTTGAAATGTCTGTAAGAGGTGAGCCTTCAACGTGAGGTACTTGTTCCTCTCCGGTGGGTGCGTGAGGATGCCAACCACTCTGTCCGCCGTCGCGCTCCCAAGGGAGGACACGACATAATAAAACTTAGTGTCGTCCTCGGTGATACCACGCAGGGCGAACTGTGCCTCGGCCTGGGCAAACCATGTGGTCGCGGAAGTTTCCCAGAACTCGGGCAGCTTAAGAGAAACCGCATTCGCCGTCATGGTCGCTAATATTCACCGAATCCGTTCAGTGAAGCGTCGGGGTCACCAGTGTTGTGCTCGTGGCGTGAAAGCAAGACAACTTTAAGTATAGTTGACACACAAAAACGTGTGCGTCGTTTATTCTTCCAAGCACAAGCAAGAATGAATGATATCACAACAAAAAACTCAAATCTCGCGGGAACAACAAACCCCCACCTTTGCGAGAATCTACTGACGGCCACTTAAAGGGGCCGCGCCGAATTACTCGCTCTTAACTGCACACAAAGAACAACATTGTCATATGCACAATAGAACAGTACAGTGAATGATGACAAACTCAAATAACAGGTGTGGTGAATTATGTCCTTAAATCAACCGCTACAATACATCAAATATATTTATCTATTTCAAATATATGTATACATGTCAAATATTATAATATTTATATATGTCAAATATTACATTTATATATGTCAAATATTATATTTATATATATATGGAAGCTCGAAGACTTCTATGGAAATACAAGAACCGAGACTCAGATTTCCCTCGCCCGGACGCAGGTCACCGGGGCCCCCCTCTGGAGCCAGGCCCGGAGTTGGGGCACGATGGCGAGCGCCTGGTCCCATGGGGCCCGGCCGGGCACAGCCCGAAGAGGCAACGTGGGTCCCCCCTCCAATGGGCTCACCACCCGTAGCAGGGGCCATAGAGGTCGGGTGCAATGTGTGCTGGGCGGCAGCCGAAGGCAGGGCACTTGGCGGTCCGATCCTCGGCTACAGAAGCTAGCTCTTGGGACGTGGAACGTCACCTCCCTGGGGGGGAAGGAGCCTGAGCTAGTGCGCGAGGTGGAGAAGTTCCGGCTAGATATAGTCGGACTCACTTCGACGCGCAGCAAGGGCTGTGAAACCAGTTCTCTCGAGAGGGGCTGGACTCTTTTCTTCTTGGAGGGAATACTTCGAAGACCTCCTCAATCCCACCAACACGTCTTCCTATGAGGAAGCAGTGCCTGGGGAATATGTGGTGGGCTCTCCTATTTCTGGGGCTGAGGTTGCTGAGGTAGTTAAAAAGCTCCTCGGTGGCAAGGCCCTGGTGATAGATGAGATCCGCCCGGAGTTCCTTAAGGCTCTGGATGCTGTGGGGCTGTCTTGGTTGACAAGACTCTGCAGCATCGCTTGGACATCGGGGGCGGTACCTCTGGATTGGCAGACCGGGGTGGTGGTTCCTCTCTTTAAGAAGGGGAACCGGAGGGTGTGTTCTAGCTATCGTGGGATCACACACCTCAGCCTTCCCGGTATGGTCTATTCAGGTGTACTGGAGAGGAGGCTACGCCGGATAGTCTAACCTCGGATTCAGGAGGAACAGTGTGGTTTTCGTCCTGGTCGTGGAACTGTGGACCAGCTCTATACTCTCGGCAGTGTCCTTGAGGGTGCATGGGAGTTTGCCCAACCAGTCTACATGTGCTTTGTGGACTTGGAGAAGGCATTCGACTGTGTCCCTCAGGAAGTCCTGTGGGGAGTGCTCAGAGAGTATGGGGTATCGGACTGTCTGATTGTGGCGGTCCACTCCCGGTATGATCAGTGTCAGAGCTTGGTCCGCATTGCCGGCAGTAAGTCGGACACGTTTCCAGTGAGGGTTGGACTCCGCCAAGGCAGCCCTTTGTCACCGATTCTGTTCATTACTTTTATGGACAGAATTTCTAGGCGCAGTCAAGGCGTTGAGGGGATCCAGTTTGGTGGCTGCAGGATTAGGTTTCTGCTTTTTGCAGATGATGTGGTCCTGATGGCTTCATCTGGCCAGGATCTTCAGCTCTCACTGGATCGGTTTCGCAGCTGAGTGTGAAGCAACTGGGATGAGAATCAGCACCTCCAAGTCCGAGTCCATGGTTCTCGCCCGGAAAAGGGTGGAGTGCCACCTCCGGGTTGCGGAGGAGACCCTGCCCCAAGTGAAGGAGTTCAAGTACCTAGGAGTCTTGTTCACGAGTGAGGAAAGAGTGGATCGTGTGATCGACAGGCGGATCGGTGCGGCGTCTTCAGTAATGCGGACGCTGTATCGATCCGTTGTGGTGAAGAAGGAGCTGAGCCGGAAGGCAAAGCTCTCAATTTACCGGTCGATCTACGTTCCCATCCTCACCTATGGTCATGAGCTTTGGGTTATGACCGAAAGGACAAGATCACGGGTACAAGCAGCTGAAATTAGTTTCCTCCGCCGGGTGGCGGGGCTCTCCCTTACAGATAGGGTGAGAAGCTCTGTCACGGGAGGAGCTCAAAGTAAAGCCGCTGCTCCTCCACATTGAGAGGAGCCAGATGAGGTGGTTCGGGCATCTGGTCAGGATGCCACCCGAACGCCTCCCTAGGGAGGTGTTTAGGACATGTCCGACCGGTAGGAGGCCACGGGGAAGACCCAGGACACGTTGGGAAGACTATGTCTCCCGGCTGGCCTGGGAACGCCTCGGTGGCTGGGGAGAGGGAAGTCTGGGCTTCCCTGCTTAGGCTGCTGCCCCCGCGACCCGACCTCGGATAAGCGGAAGAAGATGCATGGATATTTATATATGTCAAATATTATTATATTTATATATATCAAATATATTTCTCTATTTCAAATATTATATTTATATATGTCAAATATTATAATATTTATATATGTCAAATATTTCTTAATTTCTTGATTATAGTTTACAAATTCAGTAGCTTTTAAAATGTGAAAATATGTGAAAGTTCAATTTGATAAACTATTTATTCACACTAATTCCAAAATCACCTCTAAAAAACCTAAGTTTTTGTGTTAATTATTGGGACACAAAAAGTTTAATTGAATTAATTATTAATTACCTAATTGAATAATCGTACAAAAAATAGTTGAAATAACTTAAAAGTGTCATGAGTAAGAATATATTTAAAATCCCACTGTGACAATATCATTTGTTATATGTACTGTATATTCATTTTTATTTAATTTTATTGTGAAATTTGTATTATCAAATTGTGTGATCTCAGCATTGTTTTGCCTGCGTGTGTTGAACGTGTGTGTTTTTGCTGCAGCGACACACGGCTCAGCTGAGGGAGGAACTACTGAAGCTGCCTTGCCCGGAGGGCCTGGAAGCAGACGGCGACGAGTTGTCGGAGAAGAGCGCCGCTCTCGTCCTCAAAGACACGCCCAGCCAGGATTTGGAGAAGCCGAGTGGCAGTCAGGACGACCTCGGCACCGAAGGCCCGCTATGAGTCCTCGGTCTTCCTCATCCTCTCACTATAGACTGGAGGCTGCCAGCACAAAGCGGCAGTTTGTCAATATTTGTATGTAAAAATAGTCAAATAGCAGAAAGCCACGAGCGGAACGATGCTATGCCCTTAAGACTTTTATTTACCTTTAAAAAGCTTGTAAACATTTTGTGCTTTTCTTGATGACGTAACCACTGATTGATATCTTATTCAACGTCTTTATGTCTACAGAAAATGAATAAGGGAAGCCTTTAGAATGTTTACCAAATTTTATTTGATTTTTTTTTTGTCCCTTTCTTTATGACTGTTAGCGCGACAGTGTTTCAACTCATTGCAAGTGAAAAATAAGGAAATCAAATTAGCGCTTTCCAGAATCGACCACAAGAAAACAACCAATCACCTTCTGTTGCTTCATTCGATATCTCCGAGATCATATCCACGTCGTCATCGTCTCCTACGCTCTGGGGTGATGTCGGCGACTGTCCGCCCGCGGCACGCAAGGGCTGGTGCATGTTGTACGTGTGTGTGTCTCGTGTGCGTGTGCAACAATCCCCCAGTGAGATACAAAGCTGTGATGTGCCTTTGATTGACAACATACCACCAAATACTCCAGTACACACTTGTACCTTGACTCAATTCTTTGCTGTTTTTACAGGATGATTCTGAATTGTGCGCCGCCTGACATATGAAACTGCTTGGATCTTTTTTCTATTAAGTTGAACTTCAGTGAACAAAAAGATGCACTTTCTATTTTAATCACTCCCTTGAACAGCCGCTTACTCCTTTTGCTAGGACATTAAAATGCTTGAAAATATGTGTTGCTTCTTATTTTCAGCCCTGCACTCTCCTGATGAAAACCAATAAAAAAACAAACCAGACAATTCTTTATTTCTCTATAAAACATTTTTATTCACTTCTAAATTATTGCCATGATTTTGTGCATTCCTCCAATATTAATGACTAAATGAGCAACAATAGACATTAAAGCTGCAAGCAGCGATGGACGGGACCGACTTTGACGGCACATCAAATCCAAACCGGAGCAGTAATTAAAACTCTCATCAACTTTTAATCAGAAGGGTTAAATCTCTCTCCTGTGCTAGTTTGAAGCCGACACGACAAACGCGCTCAGAGGAGATAATGTTAGAAAAAGGTGACTGTTTTTACTAAACTTTTTTGTTTTGAAGGGGGAATTGCAAACTTCCTGTTGATTTTTGCTGGGGGTTGTCAGTGAATGAAATCTAGGTCTAAGTGAGACCTAGATAGAGGTTTTTGTTTCATGTCTGTACGACATTCCTACTGGAAGTTACAGGCAGTTCTGTCTGTGTTTTCTTCCTCGGAGCAGTTTTGTCTGTGTTTTCTTCCTAGGGGGCGCTAGAGCGCAAAACAGGCAGTTTAGTCTGTGTTTTCTTCCTAGGGGGCGCTAGAGCGCAATTTTGAGTTTTGGGGTTTGGTTTTTTGATTAGATCGCAATTTTCGCCAGTCCTGATGTGTGTGTCAAATTTGGTGAGTTTTGAAGCATGTTAAGGGGGTCAAATTACAGCTCAAAGAGGCGGCGGTATAATAATAATAATAAAGAATAATAATAAAACCTTAGAAATACAAGAGGGTCCTCTGTCCCAAAGGGACATTCGGTCCCTAATTAATTTGTCATAAAGTTTGCATGCTTATATAAAATATTTGATTCCCTGTGGTTTGTCTGTTTACTAAGATAAGATGAGCATTACCTCGTTTTTATGGCAGATACACTCTATTGCCAAAAGTATTTGGCCACCCATTCAAATGATCAGAATCAGGTGTGTCCTAATCACTTGGCCTGGCCACAGGTGTATAAAAGTAAGCACTTAGGCATGGAGACTGTTTCTACAAACATTTGTGAAAGAATGGGCCGCGCTTAGGAGCTCAGTGATTTCCAGCGTGGAACTGTCATAGGATGCCACCTGTGCAACAAATCCAGTCGTGAAATTTCCTCGTGCCTAAATATTCCAAAGTCAACTTTCGGCTTTATTATAAGGAAATAGAAGAGTTTGGGAACAACAGCAACTCAGCCACCAAGTGGTAGGCAAAGTAAACTGACAGAGAGTGGTCGGCGGATGCTGAAGCGCATAGTGCAAAGACTTTCTGCACAGTCAGTTGCTACAGAATTCCAAACTTCATGTGACCTTCCAATTAGCCCACGTACAGTACGCAGAGAGCTTCATGGAATGGGTTTCCATGCCCGAGCAGCTGCTTCTAAGCCATACATCACCAAGTCCAAAGAAAAGCGTGGGATGCAGTGGTGTAAAGCATGTCGCCACTGGACTCTAGAGCAGTGGAGATGCCTTCTCTGGAGTGAAGAATCACGCTTTTCCATCTGGCAATCTGATGGACGAGTCTGGGTTTGGAGGTTGCCATGACAACGCTACATTTCGGTCTGCATTGTGCCGAGTGTAAAATTTGTTGGAGGAATTATGGTGTGGGGTTGTTTTTCAGGAGTAGTTCCAGTAAAAGGAACTTTGAATGCTCCAGGATACCAAAACATTTTGGACAATTCCATGCTCCCAACCTTGTGGGAACAGTTTGAAGCGGGCCCCTTCCTCTTCCAACATGACTGTGCACCAGTGCACAAAGCAAAGTCCATAAAGACATGGATGACCGAATCTGGTGTGGATGAACTTAACTGGCCTGCACAGAGTCCTGACCTGAACCCTATAGAACACCTTTGGGATAAATTAGAACGGAGACTGAGAGCCAGGCCTTCTCGACCAACATCAGTGTGTGACCTCACCAATGCGCTTTTGGAAGAATGGTCGAAAATTCCTATAAACACACTCCGCAACCTTGTGGACAGCCTTCCCAGAAGAGTTGAAGCTGTAATAGCTGCAAAAGGTGGACCGACGTCATATTGAACCCTATGGGTTAGGAATGAGATGGCACTTCAAGTTCATATGTGAGTACTTTTGGCAATATAGTGTGTATTTGAACAAAGAGAAAGGCATACTGAAAAAGTAACATGAAATCGGGGTTAAGAATGAGTTGTCATTCGGAGGAAATAAGAATATGATTATCAATTTGCAAGAATTCTGACAGATGTGCCTGAATTACCATAATGTGGTGTGGTCACATCACCGCGACATGGAGGTGTTTGCAGAGAAATGTTGAATATGAACAGAGGTGGGTAGAGTAGCCAGAAATTGTACTCAAGTAAGAGTACTGTTACTTTAGAGATGTATTACTACAAGTAAAAGTAAGGAGTAGTCACCCAAATATTTACTTGAGTAAAAGTAAAAAGTATGTTGTGAAAAAACTACTCAAGTACTGAGTAACTGATGAGTAACCTGTTCGTTTAATGACGGCAACAAATAATGCACAAAAACATAAAAATTGCAATGAGCAAATTCAGAGCCAGGAATATCTCTCAAGCAACTAAAACAATAATACATATTAAATAATAATACATTAACATAAAACAAATTAAGGCACATTGAGCCACAATAACTTAACAGCACCATAGACTCAGTAGGCGGAGATTACAAAGGAAAATAACAAGTTAGCCTTTACGCAAACCGTAAACTGATAGGTGTGGGCTGCATCTGGGAACACACTGTGCACTGGATTGGTGTTTCTATGCATGCGTGTGTGTGTGTGTGTGTGTGTGTGTGTGTGTGTGTGTGTGTGTGTGTGTGTGTGTGTGTGTGTGTGTGTGTGTGTGTGTGTGTGTGTGTGTGTGTGTGTGTGTGTCTTTGTCTGTCTCTCTGAGGCTGCAGTGCGTTAACAAATGTCCCCACACGATGTACATTTGACAGCGATTCATAGCAGGGAAGCTAACATCAGCCTACGGTGACAGCCAAAATATCTACTAACGTTACTTACCGCGATGTGCTTCCTCAAATTTGACGTTGAGTTAATGTAAGCTTAAGCTTGTTGTTTTGCCGCTGAACTTTATGTTTCAGCGGCGGTCACATGACCGCCTGGCTCTGTTTGATTGGTGAAACGGAGTCACACGTCACCAGTGACTGTATTTGATTGGTGAAACGCAGGCATGCGATAGATCCTACTTTGAAGGTCTGTCTGACAAACCAAAACAAACAAAGCGTGCATTAACAGATCGATAAAAATCAGTAGCGAGTAGCGAGCTGAATGTATATAAATGGAGCGGAGTAAAAGTAGCGTTTCTTCTCTATAAATATACTCAAGTCAAAGTAAAAGTATGTTGCATTAAAACTACTCTTAGAAGTACAATTTATCCCAAAAGTTACTCAAGTAGATGTAACGGAGTAAATGTAGCGCATTACTACCCACCCCTGAATATGAATCAACATTTTCCTACTGCCAAGCATTGAGTGTCTGATGAACAGGACGTGTATTGTAGACTCCTCCTGATGCCTAGTGGGGCGTCCTTCCAGAAGGACCAGTTCCATCACCCATTTTCTACCGCTTATCCCTCTCGGGGTGGTGGGGGTGCTGGAGCCTATCCCAGCTGCACTCGGGGGTTCCCACTGGACACGTCGCCAACACAGACAACATTCACACACTAGGGCCAATGGGGGGTGGAACAAGGGGATGGGTCAAATGCAGAGGGTAATTTCACTTGGTGTGTGTGAGACTATCAGTGGTACTTTTAACTTTAACTTTTTAATTTGTTTAGTGATTCCAAGCTAATTAAATATATATTTTCCAAATGAATTATTTTTGTTTTTGTTCACTTTAAAAAGTGAACAAAACAAAGATCTGATCTGCAACTTTTTCCAACTAAAAAAAAAAAAACAGTGAGATTCTCGCTCTGGCACATGACCAAAAGAAGTCTAACTAGACAAAATGTTCCCAATTCTAACCTGCGGAAGGTCGCTACCTTTTGCGCCACTTCTGGGGCGAGGTGGTGCACCCAGGCGGCGCTGTGTTCTGTTCCAGAGAAAATCTGTGGGAGCATCTCAAAATTCAAATTGCCAAAAACGACCATCTCGAAACCTTCAGGATTAGCAGAGTACTTGTCAGGTCCAAACACTGATGACATCTATTAAACGAGACAAGAAGCAAGGAATTAAACAGAGACATAATTAAATTTGGCTCAAATTCAGGAGAAACGTCTGGGCTGCACTCTTGTACGCCACCTCTTTTTATTTAGACTTTCCCTGTTTACATAACAACAGCTGTTTGTAAAGGAATGGGGGCTATGTAAACAACCATTGTTTTCGGTCACATTAACACAAAAGAAAAAGATGCCTCGGACTTGGACTGGTCCTGGATCGAGCTTGGGCAAGTCTTGGATCACAATAAATAACCCCCCCGTCCGTCCGTCTCCTCCCATCGTACACAGCGGAATTTTCCAAGCCTTTGGCTTGGTGCAACAAAGACAGCTTTTGTCTGTTCACTGGGAACTCAGGGAACGGAAAGATTTTTGATAATTTACATACAATTTTTCTGACAGTACTGGTGATTGGTATGTATTGCTACACAACACCATCAGTTCACCAGTCCCACAGCTTCCTGGAACGCCCCTTAGCTCTGTACCATGTCAAGTAAAACCAAAACATTTTGTGTCTGTGTGGATCCTCTGATTGTATTCCCACAATATAAAACCGCGAGTGTGGCCAGTTTTGCTGTCCACACCGTATTAGGGTTAGGGTGGCGATCGGCAAGCCGCGGCTCTTTAGCGCCGCCCTGGAGCTTTTTCAAAAATGTGTGAAAATGGAAAAGATGAGTAAAAATATATTGTTTGTTTTAATATGTTTTTTGTAGGAGGACAAACATGACACAAACCTTCCTAAATGTAAGAAATCCCACTGTTTGAATTAAACACGCTTCACTGATGAGAGGATTTGGCGAGGGCCGTTTTGTCCTACTAATTTCGACGGTCCGTGAACTCGCCGTAGTTTGTTTACATGTACAACTTTCTCCGACGCTGCCACAGAAAGATGTGTTTATGCCACTTTGTCTCTCTGGAAGGAGGTGTGGCCAGCGCTGCCTGCAGGAGCGGAGGTCACTGCCTCTGTCCATGGTGCTGAGGACAGAGCACCATCAGACGGGGGCGTGGCAGTGCCGACGGCGAGACACAGCTGAACAGGTGATTAGGTCTCCCAGGTGGTACGAGTTATCTAATCACCTGTTGTCTTTGACAGTGGCGGCCGGGAACAGTAGAGAAGGAGGATTTGGAGTGACTGAAAAGTCACGACCTGCTGGAAAAACATTTATTAAATTGATGAACATTAAAACTCTGTTAAAAACTGCACGCCTGGCTCCTGTGACGTGTGTAACAGTGGAACTTCTAGGAAGCGACTTCTACAGTCTCATTTTGTCCACCAAACTTTTTACGCTGTGCGTGAATGCACAAAGGTGAGCTTTGTTGATGTTTTTGACTTGTTGGAGTGCTTATCAAGCATATTTGGTCAGTGCATGACTGCAAGCTAATCGATGCTAACATACTACATTTAGGCTAGCTGTATGTACATATTGCATCTTTATGTCTCGTTTGTAGGTTTATTTGAGCTCATTTAATTTCCTTTACTTACGTCCTCTGGGTATTTAATTTATATTTGCATGTCTCACGAGTGACACATTATCTGTATGTAATATTGGCTGCATTTCTCATAGTTGTGTGCCATGTTGTTCCAGACCACAGCAAACGTTACCCAGCTTGCAAAGATTGTAATAAACCCATTAGAAGAAGACAGCCTGATGTTTCCTTTAACTTGGACACACACATCTATACCTTTGGCCATTCTAAGCCAGTCATTTCCAGGAGTTATCTCACCCTCTGAGAAACCTCTGTTTTACTAATGTTTTCCAATGTTTCAAAATTGTGTAGAATAAATATTACATTTCAACATTTCTGTCGAGGAAGATTTGTGTCAGTCTCCGACTCATAGTCATTTTGATAGTAGGCTAATATAGCTAATATAGACACTTACATCATGCGTTGCCTTCATTATAACACTTATAGAAGGCTTTTAATTTTTTGCAAACCCCAGCCGTTTTTTTTTTTGTATTTTTGTTTCAATTTGGCTCTTTCAACATGTTGGGTTGCCGACCCCTGGGTTAGGGTAACCCTGTTTATCACAGACGCCTGAGTCCGCTTGAACCGCACACGAGCGAGGAGACATTGTGACAATGAGTGGCACTAGTGCTACACCAAAGAATCCATCCATCTATCTTCTTCCGCTTATCCGAGGTCAGGTCGCGGGGGCAGCAGCCTAAGCAGGGAAGCCCAGACGTCCCTCTCCCCAGCCACTTCGTCCAGCTCCTCCCGGGGGATCCCGAGGCGTTCCCAGGCCAGCCGGGAGACATAGTCTTCCAAACGTGTCCTGGGTCTTCCCCGTGGCCTCCTGCCGGTCGGATGTGCCCGAAACACCTCCCTTCGGGCATCCTGACCAGATTTATAAATGGTTGATTTATATAGGCTAGTAAGGTCAAGTTTTGTACCTGACAAGTTTCTGCTATCTTGCTTCTGCAGCCTTCATCAGAGGTGTCACGTGATGTTAGCGTGACGTCCTCTATAACGTGTTATATGGATTGTTCCATCCCACCTGAAGTGCTGGGATGGCGGTGTCCCCTGGTGTGCGCCGGGGATAGGGCGGGGCGCCCCCTGTTATCTGTTTAGAGAAAAGTTTAGAGAAAAGTTGTCTTGCGGGACCCTTTGCGTTATATTTTGCTCAAACTAAAAACCAGGAAAACAGAGCCAGCCATGGCATTTTTTCGCCATGCCCGCTTTGCCACTGGCGTGGGAGAGACGCCATTTCAGTTCCACTGCCAGCATGTCTCGCGCCAAGCAAAAGCAGGCAAATATCCCGGACACTCTGGATGACTTTCCCCAGCAGCAAGACGTCACTGCAGACATAAAACAATACATGAATCATTGATACACTTGACAGTTGCAATATCAGCCAGAGACTTCTGTGAAGCTCCTGAAAAAAACATTTTATATTTACTTAATTTCAACTTTTATAACTGTTCATTTTAGTTATTTAATCAGTTTTTTTTGACCCATCCGAATAAAATATTTTCTTGTCCAGTCATAATACTTGTCATAGTAGTTTTTGTTTTTTTTAAAGCAGAGGCCTTGACAGGATTTCTGGAATTATTTTCGTGAATAATGCAGCGAGAGAGCTCAGGATCAACCTAGTGCTCTACATTTCCCGTCTCAAACCAGTCACCAGTCAGCTGAACCCTGTGATCCATGGTCAAGTTTTGGACTCTAGTAGGAGGGATAAGGTGTGCAGTATCTGGTCAACTGGGAGGACTATGAACCTGAGGAACGCTCCTGGATCTCCCGCTCTCTTGTTCATCACGTCCATGCCCACCATCAAGATAAGCCAGGTAGGCCGCTAGGTCACGCCACTGACATTTTGTTTTAACCTGCTCAGTGGCCTAGTGGTTAGAGTGTCCGCCCTGAGATCGGTAAGTTGTGATTTCAAACCCCGGCCGAGTCATACCAAAGACTATAACCTCCCTGCTTGGCACTCAGCATCAAGGGTTGGAATTGGGGGTTAAATCACCAAAAATGATTCCCGGGTGCGGCCACCACCGCTGCCCAATGCTCCCCTCACCTTCCAGGGGGTGAACAAGGGGATGGGTCAAATGCAGATGACTTATTTCACCACACCTAGTGTGTGTGTGACAATCATTGGTACTTTAACTTTTAACTTAACTTAGTTGTCCTTGTTTGGTGTTCCTGGGCGAAGCCGCAGCAGTACACCTGCACTCAATTGTGAATCAGTGGAACTCTTAAGCGCAGCTCTTTGTCATACTGGACCCCAGATTGTTCCTTAGCCCTCGCCTGGTTCTAGCTGCCCCAGCTCTTGTTCCTGTTTTGCCTCTGACTTCTGACCTCTCTAGCTCCTGGTTTGTTTGTGTTTTTCTTTTACTATGCTTTTTGTATTTATCTATCTTCAGCTGTTCCTAAGCCTCTGCAACGTCCTCCCTGTCCTGCTGAGAATACAGTACCTAAAGTAGACTCTTTAAACTCTCTGGAATACCTATTTTAAAGAAATCTTTAAGTATTATTGCGTTTAAGTCTTCATATTTTATCTGTTTTAATGGCTAAGCTTTGATTGTTTTAAATCATATTTTTTTATTGTAGCACTTTGAGATTTATCTCAATGAAAAGTGCGTACAAATAAAATATATAATGTTACCAATAACCAAAATCAAAATAACTATGACAAAACAATACTCAGATAAATTTGTAACATATGCAGAGACAGTGCTTTTAAAAATGTAATTAAATTCATTAAGGCCAGGAGCATGCATAAAAGATTGAAAATATATTCATTGCTAAGACTAAAATGCAAGTTAAAATAGCCAATAGTAAATGTACAATTCAAACAAAACCATGCAGCCCCTAGACTGGAACCAAACAAAATCAGAACATAACCAAACACGGATGGCTTGAGGAGGTAGTCACACCCCAATCAAAACAGAAAGTGCTACCAACAAAATCCCAAGGGCAAAACAGAAATATGGGCACACTCCCCCCACAAGCACAACTAATGGAAACTGTCTAAAGATTAAAAGACCCAGGGACCACAATACCCTACTGGTGCAGAGGTAAAATAGGATTACTAAAAGCTACGAAAGTAAACAGAGTAAACTCAACTTTTAAACAAAATGAAATCCTAACACAAACTCGGTAGCAGGGTAGCAGGATAAAACCTGCAATTAAACAGGACAGATGTTAAAACCCACATATAAACAAAATATTAAAATGCCTGTCCTACCTTAAAGGTGCCATATGTAATAATGTGTCCAGTAATGGTACTGCAATCTCGGTCAAAATTCCCCTCCCTCTCTCCCTGACTGAGGTTGCCAAATACGCAGCCGAATCCAGCTCGAACGACTAGGCTACTCCAAGGAACTGGGGGTTGAGGTGCTGGGACCATAATAGACTTAGACTTAGACTTAGAGTTCCTTTTATTGTCATTCAAATTTTAACTTTGCAGTACAGATAAGAACAACATTTTGTTGCATTAGCTCATGGTAGTGCAAGATAAAAGAGCAATAATGTGCAGATATAAATAAATAGATTACTGTACAGATAAATATATTGCACTTCTGCATATGCATCCATGTTTATGGATGTATGTTATATTGTCTTTATATTCCAGCCAGTTAATCCATTTTGGGGGGGAATTGAGTGGATTATTATGATGAGTCTTACAGCCTGAGGGAAGAAGCTGTTACAGAACCTGGAGGTTCTGCTATGGAGGCTGCGGAACCTCTTTCTAGAGTCCAGCAGTGAAAACAGTCCTTGGTGGGGGTCAGAGGATTCTCTGCAGATTTTCTGAGCCCTGGTCAGGCAGCGGCTTTTTGCGATCTCCTGGATAGGAGGAAGAGGAGTCCTGATGATCTTTTCCGCCGTCCTCACCACTCTCTGGAGAGACTTCCAGTCTGAGGCATTGCAGGCTCCAGTCCAGACAGAGATGATGTTGGTCAGTAGGCTCTCTATAGTGCCTCTGTAGAATGTGGTGAGAACGGGGGGAGGGAGCTGTGCTCTTTTCATCCGACGCAAAAAGTGCACGCCGTCCCCATGTTGTGTGTGTGTGTGTGTGTGTGTGTGTGTGTGTGTGTGTGTGTGTGTGTGTGTGTGTGTGTGTGTGTGTGTGTGTGTGTGTGTGTGCGCAAGTCACCTTTAAGTCACAGCTAAATGTCAAAGCCCCTTTACTGCGTTTAATATTCAAAGAGAGGTGTGTGCAGACGCAGTGTGTGAAAGTGTAGAATACATAGCGTGGTTTTTAAATAGGCCGCATTGTATGAAACCAAAAAAAAAAGCAACCCACAAAACATCAGTAAACCGTGTTTAAGTCAAATATTTAGGATTTTATAACTATATAGATACTATTTATACAGTACTGTAAATACTATTTAAATAGGAAGTTTTGCTGTGGCTTTTCACATGGTACACTTATGAATGTATGTGTGCATGGATAGATGGAAATACAGTATGTACAGTATGCCTGTATGTAACCTGTGAAGGAATGAATTCATTTTTAATGCTAACTACACATATTGTTAGCATAAACATACACCTGATAAAATGTATATATTGTTTTCTCCCATTATATTTCTGAGTACTGACTATTATACCATCACACAGGTGAATCAATCAATCAATCAGTCAAAGATTATTTATATAGCCCTTAATCACAAATGTCTCAAAGGGCTGCACAAACCACAACGACATCCTCTGATCTGATCCCACATCAGGGCAAGAAAGAACTATCCAATGTGAACAAAGTGACAATCCTCCCCCAGCCCCCTAAGTGACCGGTGCAATGGATGCCGAGTGGATACACTTAGTAATGTGAGAGTCCAGTACATCGGGAGGTCAGCAGGGGGGATCCTTTTGCATGTCGAGAAGTCGGCAGCGCAGAGACGTCACCAACTGATGTACAGAGGAGTGGTGCAACACGGGTCCAGACTTGGAACAGCTAGCGCAACCTCCGTGGAAACTGATCAGTGGCCACCCAAAAACCTCTCCACGAGCAGAAAAGAGTCTAAAAAATGGGTCTATTTAAAGTCAAGGGTGAATGAGTTTTAAATTGGGACTTAAATGCTTCTACTGAGGTAGGGTCTTTAAATGTTACCGGTAGGGCATTCCAGAGTACTGGAGCCCGAATAGAAAACGCTCTATAGCCCGCAGACTTTTTTTGGGCTCTGGGAATCACTAATAAACCAGAATTTTTCGGTTTCTGGACGGAACAAAGGGTGCAATACAATCTGGAAGATAGATTGGAGATAGACTGTTAAGTATTTTAAACGTAAGAAATAAAACCTTAAAGTTGCATCGTAAATGCACAGGAAGCCAGTAGAGGCGTAATATGATCACATTTTCTTGTCCTTGTCAAAAGTCTAGCAGCTGCATTGTGTACCAACTGTAATCTTTTAGGCCATGTCTACACTAAGTCGTTTAACCCCTTAAGCAAATAATTATTTAGCCTAAGCCCCGTTTCAGCCACACTAAACCAGCGTTTATGGTCATACTCCTCGGACAGATTTTTACACGGGTAAGTCAGCCGTGTATTTCTTGAATCTCCGGCACTTAGCTTTGTATGGACTCATTGATCGTTTACAAAGTGAGATCGGAGAGGAAGGGGTGCCAGAAAGACCTTGCCCACACAGGAAGTGACGTCAGAAAGAACACGCCACAGCCAGCTTCAGAAGTCTTTCTCTCTGGCACTCATCAAGGGTGGACGCTCCCCTTTCCTCTCCCTTATCTCTCCTGCTTGCTTCTTTGTCTTGTCTTAACTTTCTTATTGAATCTTTTTGCACTGCTCTCCAAATCTAAAGATTGGAACTATTTAACTGGCCTCAACGAAATTGACAAGATCTTGGGTTTGGGGGAACCTGCTGTCGTGACGAAGCAGTTGTTGCTGGACACACGACGGACTCTTGGGAGAAGAAGGAGTGCCGCGTGCCTGGCGACCCTTTTCTGTCAAGGATATGAAGATCTCCACCTATTCGGAATTACGACAACAGGACATCTGCTGATTGGAGTAAGCGTTGCTCTGGTTTGTCGACAAATTGGAAGTTGCTGGCAGTCTTCAAAGTACCCCAAAGCTGCTACAAATGATTGGAGGATGCAGGGAGAACTGTGGACACTCTTGTGATCTTGGATCACATCGGACTGTCTGCCCCGCAGTTTTGAGGACCAGTCATAGACAATTTAGAGTGAAAAGCAAATTTTATTTTCACTCGCATACAAAACATTCTAACTTGAATTGTTTCACTGGCTTCGAGACTCTCCCGAAGGACAGTGCGGCGAAGACACAACAAACTCCCTTCTTGTCTCTCATGGACACACTCCTGTTGTTGTTGACTTTGGACTAGCAACTGCAGAAACATCAAGGCCGCGGAAGAGAGACACACTACGGTCTTACACACAAACTTGCATCCACAAAAATATATGCCACACATACACACCCCACCCCCCCAACCCAATGCCCTCGACACAAGTCCCATAGGGGTGATGAATGGATGGTCAGCGCCTGAGAGCTGCGGCCTACCACCATGACCTCGCACTCCCTTCCCTCTGTTGCTAGATATCTCGAGATGTACGTTGTAATATGTATATGTGCTTTGCTATGGAGGTTTTTTCCCACTCCAGACTGGCCCCCCTTGTATTTTTTTACTCATCCTTCCCCAGCGTTTTACCTTTTTCCCCATCTTTTACGGGGCGCCTTGTGGCGACCCATCAGCGTACCTGTTCTGTAACCCTATACACTGTTTGTTTTGTCTAATCTTGAACGGGTTTGTGCTGAAAACAAAGTTTTGTTGTACTTGTGCAATGACAACAAAGACCTATCTATCTATCTATCTATCTATCTACAAACCCCGTTTCCATATGAGTTTTGAAATTGTGTTAGATGTAAATATAAACGGAATACAATGATTTGCGAATCATTTTCAACCCATATTCAGTTGAATATGCTACAAAGACAACATATTTGATGTTCAAACTGATAAACTTTTTTTTTTTTTGCAAATAATCATTAACTTTAGAATTTGATGCCAGCAACACGTGACAAAGAAGTTGGGAAAGGTGGCAATAAATACTGATAAAGTTGAGGAATGCTAATCAAACACTTATTTGGAACATCCCACAGGTGAACAGGCAAATTGGGAACAGGTGGGTGCCATGATTGGGTATAAAAGTAGATTCCATGAAATGCTCAGTCATTCACAAACAAGGATGGAGCTAGGGTCACCACTTTGTCAACAAATGCGTGAGCAAATTGTTGAACAGTTTAAGAAAAACCTTTCTCAACCAGCTATTGCAAGGAATTTAGGGATTTCACCATCTACGGTCCGTAATATCATCAAAGGGTTCAGAGAATCTGGAGAAATCACTGCACGTAAACAGCTAAGCCTGTGACCTTCAATCCCTCAGGCTGTACTGCATCAACAAGCGACATCAGTGTGTAAAGGGTATCACCACATTGTCAGAGTGTGTTGGTGACGAACCCCAAGATGCAGAGATGGCAGGCTTGTCCAGGAAAACATGATTTAATGTTCATAAAATAAAGGAAAAAACACAAACAAGGAACTATGAATAGCCAAAACTGAAAACAGGAACCAGCAAACAGAAAAAACTGGAAACAGCTAATGGCTAACAAGAAAACACGAAACAAAAGAGCTAGGAGAAAGCAAACTACAAATAGCTAACAGAAATAGCTTACCGCTACGACGACAGGTACAAGGACAAGTAGTAGCACGACAGGTAGTAGCTGTAACGATATCGACAGGTAGGAATGACATTGACAAACAGGTAGAAGCGACAATAATCCAGCACTGACTGGAGGGGAAGGCAAGTTTAATTAGCAGCTGGCTGATTGACACCAGGTGTGGCCAGGTGCCAATCAGCCGCAGCTGAGGGGAAGCAGCACTCAGGGAGACAATCAGGAAATAACCAAAATAAGAGCGTTGACAGGAAATGACAGAGGAAAAACCAAAGCATAACTAAACTGTCAGGGACAAGCCTGACAGTAGCCCCCCTTCTCATAACGGATACCAGACGTTCTAGAAAATCCCCCCAGTTGAACGCCGCTGCAATTGGCGAGACGATGGTGGCGCCCTCTGCTGGCCCACCGGAGACGAGGATGGTGGCGCCCTCTGCTGGCCCACCGGAGACGAGGATGGTGGCGCCCTCTGCTGGCCCACCGGAGACGAGGATGGTGGCGCCCTCTGCTTGCCCACCGGAGACGAGGATGGTGGCGCCCTCTGCAGGCCCACCGGAGACGAGGATGGTGGCGCCGTCTGCTGGCCCACCGGAGAGCATGATGGTGGCGCAGTCTGTTGCAGACCCACCGGAGTTGATGGCGCCGTCGGTTGCAGGCCCACCGGACTGCATGGTGGCGTCTGCCGGCCCACCGGACTGCATGGTGGCGTCTGCTGGTCCACCAGAGAGGATGGCGCCGTCTGTTGCAGACCCACTGGGGTGAGGAGTAGCTGTGCCTCTCCAGCTGCACAGCTACTCATAGCCCCCCCCCCTCAAGGGACGGATCCAAGACGTTCCACGAGAAGCCAACACAGGACAGGGATGGGTGGGAGGGATCACAAAAAGAGGCAAAGCTTTTTTTGGATTCGACCATCAATGATAAAGCTTTGTTAAGTCTCTCTGCCAAAGAAATCTCCGCGGGTTTCGTTTTATGCTGGATTATTCTGTCAGAGTGTGTTGGTGACGAACCCCAAGATGCAGAGATGGCAGGCTTTGTTCAGGAAAACATGATTTAATGTTCATAAAATAAAGGAAGAAACACAAACCTAGGAACTCTGAATAGCCAAAACTGAAAACAGGAACCAGCAAACAGAAAAAACTGGAAACAGCTAATGGCTAACAAAAAAACACGAAACAAAAGAGCTAGGAGAAAGCAAACTACAAATAGCTAACAAAAACAGCTTACCGCTACGACGACAGGTACAAGCACAAGTAGTGGCACGACAGGTAGTAGCTGTAACGATATCGACAGGTAGGAATAACATTGACAAACAGGTAGAAGCGACAATAATCCAGCACTGACTGGAGGGGAAGGCAGGTTTAAATAGCAGCTGGCTGATTGACACCAGGTGTGGCCAGGTGCCAATCAGCCGCAGCTGAGGGGAAACAGCATTCAGGGAGACAATCAGGAAATTACCAAAATAAGAGCGTTGACAGGAAATGACAGAGGAAAAACCAAAACATAACTAAACTGTCAGGGACAAGCCTGACACACATGGGCTCAGGAACACTTCAGAAACCCACTGTCAGTAACTACAGTTGGTCGCTACATCTGTAAGTGCAAGTTAAAACTCTCCTATGCAAGGCGAAAACCGTTTATCAACAACACTCAGAAACGCCGTCGGCTTCGCTGGGCCTGAGCTCATCTAAGATGGACTGATACAAAGTGGAAAAGTGTTCTGTGGTCTGACGAGTCCACATGTCAAATTGTTTTTGGAAACTGTGGACGTTGTGTCCTCCGGACCAAAGAGGAAAAGAACCATCCGGATTGTTATAGGCGCAAAGTTGAAAAGCCAGCATCTGTAATGGTACGGGGGTGTATTAGTGCCCAAGACATGGGTAACTTACACATCTGTGAAGGCGCCATTAACGCTGAAAGGTACATACAGGTTTTGGAGCGACATATGTTGCCATCCAAGCAACGTTACCATGGACGCCCCTGCTTATTTCAGCAAGACAATGCCAAGCCACGTGTTACATCAACATGGCTTCATAGTAAAAGAGTGCGGGTACTAGACTGGCCTGCCTGTAGTCCAGACCTGTCTCCCATTGAAAATGTGTGGCGCATTATGAAGCCTAAAATACAACAACGGAGAAGCTTAAAAAATGTGTCTCCTCAGTTCCCAAACGTTTACTGAGTATTGTTAAAAGGAAAGGCCATGTAACACAGTGGTGAACATGGCCTTTCCCAACTACTTTGGCACGTGTTGCAGCCATGAAATTCTAAGTTAATTATTATTTGCAAAAAAAAAATAGAGTTTATGAGTTTGAACATCAAATATCTAGTCTTTGTAGTGCATTCAATTGAATATGGGTTGAAAAGGATTTGCAAATCATTGTATTCTGTTTATATTTACATCTAACACAATTTCCCAACTCATATGGAAACGGGGTTTGTATAATAAAGCTCGGAGCTAACCACTGGAAATATGAAGGCGAGCAGTGTTGGGACTAACGCGTTACAAAGTAATGCGTTACTGTAACGCCGTTACTTTCGGCGGTAAATAGTAACGTTACTGCGTTATTTTACGTTATTTTTTATGTAGTATCGGCTAGAAACTGAGAAAATCTGAGTGTGTTTTATTGCAGCGCTGCAGAAGAGGCGACAAGAAAGAGGCGCGCCGCGCGCTGTCTGTGTGTATGTGTGTGGGAGGGGGCGTGTCTGTGTTTACTAACAAGACATCATGGCGAAGCCCGAAGCCGATTTTCTTAACATGGAAATATACTTAATACTTTTCTTTTGTCGACCACAAAGAATAGAACATTTTAGTTGAATGTAAGTTTTGTCTTGGATCAAAGATCCTATCCTAGCAATTCAAATCTGCTGAAACAGCTACAAAAGCAACATGCTTCGACGAAGCTAGCAAAGAGAGATACACTTCACCTGCTAAGCAACAGCGGCCGGATTTTAACGAGGCACTGCACACTGAAGGTACACACACTCTGTCAATTCTCTTATATACTCTTTCATTCTCGACTTCTAGAGTGTTTGATTATAACATCACTCTAAATGTATAGACTATAAAGTTCACAAACATAAAGAGGGATCCTAGTGGGCCAGGCCAATTTTTCCTTATCTCTAAACTAAAACTGGGGAAATTTGTAGAGTGTTCTGGGCTTCAGACATGATTTTATTTCAGAATTCCTTGAGAGAAAAAAACGGCTGGTTAGGCTTTGTGTATGTAGTGTGTGCCTTCCTTGGTTAACAGCTATGTTTGTCAGAGTTTGTAGGTGAAGAACCCCAAGATGCAGAGAAGGCGGAAGGCATTGTACGAGAAAACATGATTTAATTATACACTAAGGCAAAACAACAAACGAAAAGGTAACAAAAGGCGCGCACAAGGCGGAGAACAAACTTGGCTATGAACTAAAATAGCACAGAGGCTAACTGTGGACAAGAAACCAAAAACACTTACTGTGACACGAAGGAACTAGGACATGAGCAGAGTGAAACCAAAAGTAGACAGAGCTACAACGACAAGTATTAAGAACAACGACACGACAGGTAGGAACGACATGATCCAGCAATGACTGGAGGAGAAGGCAGGTTTAAATAGTAGCTGGCTGATTGACACCAGGTGTGGCCAGGTGCCAATCAGCCACAGCTGAGGGGAAGCAGCACTCAGGGAGACACTCAGGAAATGAAGACAAAATAAAAGCGCTGACAGGAAACTAAGACAAACACAGAGAAAAAACTAAAACAGTCAAACTGTCAGGGACAAGCCTGACAATGTTGTTATTATGCTGTTTGTTACTTATGTATGTTATGTTGCAGCTATTTAAAATAGTTTTGTCAATTTGTTCTGGCCTCTTTGTCTTTGTGTGTTGTATGTAGACCACATTGCTTAGCAGAGTTCAGTGATGCAAATGCATGTCAAGATGATCAACAGATTGTATTATTCTCCAGTGCATATTTACAATCCGAAGAGGTATTATGTGGAAGGGAGGGTGTTAGTTTAGGGTTGTAGTTGCCTGGAGGTGTTCTTTTAGTGCGGTTTTGAAGGAGGATAGAGATGCCCTTTCTTTTACACCTGTTGGGAGTGCATTCCATATTGATGTGGCATAGAAGAAGAATGAGTTAAGACCTTTGTTAGATCGGAATCTGGGTTTAACATGGTTTGTGGAGCTCCCCCTGGTGTTGTGGTTATGGCGGTCATATACGTCAAAGGGGAACATTTTCACCAGACCCATGTACCGGTAAGCGTCAATATATACCTTGATGTTGCAGAAAAAAGACCATATATTTTTTTAACCGATTTCCGAACTCTAAATGGGTGAATTTTGGCAAATTAAACGCCTTTCTAATATTCGCTCTCGGAGCGATGACGTCACAACGTGGGGTCACATCGGGAAGCAATCCGCCATTTTCTCAAACACCGAGTCAAATCTGCTCTGTTATTTTCCGTTTTTTCGACTGTTTTCCGTACCTTGGAGACATCATGCCTCGTCGGTGTGTTGTCGGAGGGTGTAACAACACGAACAGGGACGGAGTCAAGTTGCACCAGTGGCCCAAAGATGCGAAAGTGGCAAGAAATTGGACGTTTGTTCCGCACACTTTACCGACGAAAGCTATGCTACGACAGAGATGGCAAGAATGTGTGGATATCCTGCGACACTCAAAGCAGATGCATTTCCAACGATAATGTCAAAGAAATCTGCCGCCAGACCCCCATTGAATCTGCCGGAGTGTGTGAGCAATTCAGGGACAAAGCACCTCGGTAGCAAGGCAAGCAATGGCGGCAGTTTGTTCCCGCAGACGAGCGAGCTAAACCCCCTATCGACTCTAGCTTCCCTGGCCTGCTGACATCAACTCCAAAACTGGACAGATCAGCTTTCAGGAAAAGAGTGCGGATGAGGGTATGTCTACAGAATATATTAATTGATGAAAATTGGGCTGTCTGCACTCTCAAAGTGCATGTTGTTGCCAAATGTATTTCATATGCTGTAAACCTAGTTCATAGTTGTTAGTTTCCTTTAATGCCAAACAAACACATACCAATCGTTGGTTAGAAGGCGATCGCCGAATTCGTCCTCGCTTTCTCCCGTGTCGCTGGCTGTCGTGTCGTTTACGTCGGTTTCGCTTGCATACGGTTCAAACCGATATGGCTCAATAGCTTCAGTTTCTTCTTCAATTTCGTTTTCGCTACCTACCTCCACACTACAACCATCCGTTTCAATACATTCGTAATCCGTTGAATCGTTTAAGCCGCTGAAATCCGAGTCTGAATCCGATCTAATGTCGCTTTAGCTTGCTGTTCTTTCCGCCATGTTTGTTTGTGTTGGCTTCACTATGTGATGTCACAGGAAAATGGACTGGTGTTTATAACGATGGTTAAAATCAGGCACTTTGAAGCTTTTTTTTAGGGATATTGCGTGATGGGTAAAATTTTGAAAAAAACTTCGAAAAATATAATAAGCCACTGGGAACTGATTTTTAATGGTTTTAACAATTCTGAAATTGTGATAATGTTCCCCTTTAAGGAAGTAGTTTGACATGTACTTCGGTATCGGTATGCGTACAATAAAGACAAGACATACAAATAACTTGTATGAGGCTACATTCCTGGGGTTATTACAATATATTCGTGTAAATAAACACAGACACGGATTGAAAACTACCGAGCCGCCCGCCTCTTGCTGCCTGTCACCACACCGCCTGCCTCAGAGGCTGGGATCACGTGTTCCCAGAATGCAACGCGCAACTGTCATGGCTACCCACTGACGGCTCACACTGCACATGGTAGCAAATACAAACACAGTTCCCGTTTGAATGATATACTATTGACACATTACTCCCCCTGTTTGGATTTATACACGTGGAGATTTCGGTCGGAGTACGACGTAGCCGCTATGACGCTAGTTGACGTGCAGCTCTCCATCCTTCGAGGCTTTTTAACACCCAGCGAGGCGACGGAATGGAAGCAAAACATTTACACAATTCCAGGTGAGACACATCATTAACATGTTGGAACAAACTCATTTACTCTGTACCCGCTGAGACACGTCATTAACCTGTTGGAACGTTTACACTATTTCACGTTAGACGCATTAACATGTTTGGACCATGTCGGCATAAATGAACCCTGTCATGAGCAAAACTGCGTTACGTATTTTTGTATCACGCTGTTGAAAACCACTTCAATAAAAATAATACTCGACATAAGATGTTAACTTACAACGGACGTGGATCGTGTCTGCTGGTTGTCCGTGTGAACGACAAAGGGGGAATGCCGTGCCAGACTCCGTTCAATAATTCACTATTTTAATAACACTTATCAGCACTTAGCTAATGGAGTTGTGCTTGATAGCGTCCCATAAATCATTTAACTCCACCTACTTTTCGCACGTCATCGTGCATAACATACGGTCAACCGATATGATGAGCTAACTTAAACTATTCCTTTGTTATAAAATGCCATCCATCCATTCTCTTCTGCTTATCCGAAGTCGGGTCGCGGGGGCAGCAACCTAAGCAGAGAAGCCCAGACTTTCCTCTCCCCAGCCACTTCGTCCAGCTCCTCCCGGGGGATCCCGAGGCATTCCCAGGCCAGCCGGGAGACATAGTCTTCCCAATGTGTCCTGGGTCTTCCCCGTGGCCTCCTACCGGTCGGATGTGCACTAAACACCGCCCTAGGGAGGTGTTCGAATGGCATCTTGACCAGATGCCCGAACCACCTCATCTGGCTCCTCTCGATGTGGAGGAGCAGCGGCTTTTATGGCGTCACATTAGTGCCAAAAATCCAAGCGCATAAAAACTGTTATCGCGCGCTGATTCTCCACTTCGTGCGCGCGCGACACCCTTTTGCGCGCGCGCGGTGCCTTTTTGCGTGCGCACGGTGCCTTTCTGCGCGCGCGCAGGGCCTTTCTGCGCCAGCGGTGCCTTTCTGCGCGAGCGCCGTCTCGGTCTGTGCGCTCTCTGTGTACTCCTGGCATCTCTCCTCGCGCTGTCATGTTTCTTTTTGGCATTTTGGGGGCGGGTATGCTTAGACAGCCCCTCCTTTCTGATTGGCTCTGAGTATTTTTCATACGACCAATAATTCTCCAGCGTAGCAACGTTGTAGCCATCTTACCTCGGACAGCTAGCTTATTACTTATTACATGATAAGTAATAAGTAATGAGTTGTGTATAAGCTATTGAACACTACACAGAATAGCTCGGGAAGCTCCTCATTAAACTGACACATTGGAAGTGTCAGGATGTTGCCGCACCGTCTGCATTAAAACCAACAAAACTAAAGACAAGTATATATTATTTAGTTGATATATCAAGTAGGGCTGGGCGATATATCGAATAAACTCGATATATCGCGGGTTTGTCTTTGTGCGATATAGAAAATTACTATATCGTGATATTCGAGTATACGTCCTCACGCAGTTGCTTTTAGCTGCGGGCATTACACTACAGGCGTTTCTCACTCTTTCTTGTTTCTGCTTCTCACAGAGACATAAAACAAGCGCACCTTCTTCCATACGTCACACACTGACGCGCGTGCAACGTCATACGCCCTTACCGAGCAGAGAGGTAGCGACATGGGTAACGTTAGCAGTGGCAGGTGCTAAGGGAGCGGTGCGAGTGGTAATACGAGAGAGAGAAGGTGCAAATCTGGTAACAAATGAAGGAATAATTAATTCCCAAGAAAACAGCACAGGGTCCATCGTCTGGTGGTGGCTTGGCTTCGAGCGGGAAGATGTTTTACAAGTATGCAGCAAAAGCGTTGCTACAAAAACTAGCAGCACTGCTAATGTATAGCACCATTTGAAAAGTCACCCGCTAGAGAATGAAGAGTGCTTGAAACTCTGCATGTCAACATCTTGGCCGGTGCCACACCAACAAAATGCCCAAGCAACCATTTCTAGATCAACACCATATGAAAAAAATAGTCAACAGAAGGAAATAACGTCCGCAGGAACCTACCACATAGCGAAGGACATACACTGTTTGATTTCCTATTATGCAGCTCATTTTTATTTGACAGTTATTGAAATATCTTGTGTGACATCATGCACAAAAGTGCACTTTATATGTTTTAAACTACAAACCCCGTTTCCATATGAGTTGGGAAATTGTGTTAGATGTAAATATAAACGGAATACAAGGCACTTGAAGAAAAATGGGCTGCATGGTCGAGTCGCCAGAAGAAAGCCATCACTCCAAATTACTTTGTTACAGACATTTTGAGGCTAGTCTCTGCGCTGTTTGGCGTAGTGTAAGCGGGATACTTTGTGACATTTGCGCAGAAATGGCTTTCTTCTGGCGACTCGACCATGCAGCCCATTTTTCTTTAAGTGCCTCCTTATTGTGCATCTTGAAACAGCCACACCACAATTTTTCAGAGTCCTATATTTCAGCTGAAGTTATTTGTGGATTTTTCTTTGTACCTCGAACAATTTTCCTGGCAGTTGTGGCTAAAATCTTTGCTGGTCTACCTGAATCCCTCATTTCCTCTTCTTAATCAGCGTTTGAACACTGCTGATTGGCATTCTCAATTCCTTGGATATCTTTTTATACCCCTTTCCTGTTTTATGCAGTTCAATTACCTTTTCTCGCAGATCCTTTGACAATTATTTTGCCTTCCCCATGACTCAGAATCCAGAAACATCTGTGCAGCAATGGATGAAAGATGCAATGGTCTGTCAGAAGCCCAGAAACTCACTGACCTTTTATACACACACATTAATTACAAACAAACATGTCACAGGTGAGGACTGGAACCTTGATTAGCCATTCAAACCTGTTTGTGTCAACTTTTGTGCATGTTATTAGATCAAAGTCACTGGGTAATGTAAACTTTTGATCAGGGTCATTTGGGTACTTTCTTTTGTCATTTTGATTTAAAAAGAGTAAACACAGTTGTTTGCCAATAAATAGCTTCACACAACCATTAAGCATGAGTGGAAGAAATGTTTTTGTGTTATCATTCATATTCTCTGAAGAATGGCCAAGAAATCATAAATTCTCCCAGGGTATGTAAACTTATGAGCACGACTGTATGTATATATATATATATATATATATATATATATATATATATATATATATATTAGGGATGTCCCGATCCAGGTTTTTGTACTTCCGTTCCGATACCGATATTGTTTTTGCACTTCCGATCCGATACTGATACTTACCGATACCGATACTGGCCTATCCGAGCATGTATTAAAGTTTAAAGTTATTTAGCCTACTTAGTTGTCAGAATCATGTTGAAAAGGGTTTTAGTACTCTTGATAACAACTAGCCAGCTGAATTAGGTGAGTTTGAATAATACACAATGGTTGGTAACAAGAAACTGACCTGTTTATTCAAGGATAAACACAAAATAGACAAAATGATACATGACAAACAGAAATGGCATCATTGAACTAGGGCTGGGCGATATGGCCTTTTTTTAATATTGCGATATTTTAAGGCCATATTGCGATACACGATCTATATCTCGGTATTTTGCCTTAGCCTTGAATGAACACTTGATGCATATAATCACAGCAGTATGATGATTCTATGTGTTTTGATTGATTGATTGATTGATTGAGACTTTTATTAGTAGGTTGCACAGTGAAGTACATATTCCGTACAATTGACCACTAAATGGTAACACCCCAATAAGTTTTTCAACTTGTTTAAGTCAGGGTCCACTTAAATTGATTCAAGATACAGATATATACTATCATCATAATACAGTCATCACACAAGATAATCACATTGAATTATTTACATTATTTATAATCCGGGGTGTGGAGGGTGGCGCCGGATGTAAGTGTCAAAAAGACAGCCAAAAGAGTTTGATATGAGAATAAATCTAAAGTTAAAATATAGGGTAGAAATGCACCCATTTGCAGGAAATGTAGTCTTGATTTTCAACATTTTCTTTCAAGGCTTGCATGTCTACATTAAAACATTCTTCTTCATACTGCATTAATATATGCTACTTTTAAACTTTCATGCAGAGAAGGAAATCACAACTAAAAAAATCACGAATTTTTTCATACGGTGTTGATCTGGAAATTTTTGCCTCTGCATTTTGATGGTGTGGGTGTGTGGCACCGAATGGAGATAAGCGTCTTGACAGACGTCACAATATTTGAACACTGATGACGAAAACTGTTTTCTCTGTCGTGTCCGTGTGTCGAAAATTGTTATGCGCTTATTTTTTTTATTTGATTTTGTGCGCGGCATATAATTGCATGCGCAGAGGCGCGCACCTTAGAGGGAACGTGGGTCACACGGCTGCGCTAGCATCACAGCTAACATCTCTGCTGGGAGAGAGCGTATACGTATGTGACGTATGACGTGACAGTATGTGACGTATGACGTGACAGTATGTGACGTGTGTAAGAAGGTGCGCTTGCTGTCTGTGAGAGGGAGACACAGAAAAGAGTGAGAAGAGTCTGTCGTATAATGCCAGCAGCTAAAAGCAACTGCGTGAGAATCCACAGACCTGTGGATGTGTTAAAGGTGTGCTGGAAAATGCGGAACGGAATTTGGGAGCAGCAGAAAAGTGGAATGTATTATTTAAATCGGTGCGTTGGAAAACACGGACCGGAGTTTTTTTTTAAACTGGATCTGGATCGGCATTTTCCCATGCCTTGCCGATACGCATTTTTTGGAAAATATCGGCGGCCGATCGAATCCAAATATCGGATCGGCACATCCCTAATATATATATATATCCATCCATCCATCCATCCATCTTCTTCCGCTTATCCGAGGTCGGGTCGCGGGGGCAGCAGCTTAAGCAGGGAAGCCCAGACTTCCCTCTCCCCAGCCACTTCGTCCAGCTCCTCGCGGGGGATCCCGAGGCGTTCCCAGGCCAGCCGGGAGACATAGTCTTCCCAACGTGTCCTGGGTCTTCCCCGTGGCCTCCTACCAGTCGGACGTGCCCGAAACACCTCCCGAGGGAGGCGTTCGGGTGGCATCCTGACCAGATGCCCGAAGCACCTCATCTGGCTCCTCTCGATGTGGAGGAGCAGCGGCTTTACTTTGAGCTCCCCCCGGATGACAGAGCTTCTCACCCTATCTCTAAGGGAGAGCCCCGCCACCCGGCGGAGGAAACTCATTTCGGCCGCTTGTACCCGTGATCTTGTCCTTTCGGTCATGACCCAAAGCTCATGACCATAGGTGAGGATGGGAACGTAGATCGACCAGTAAATCGAGAGCTTTGCCTTCTGGCTCAGCTCCTTCTTCACCACAACGGATCGATACAGCGTCCGCATTACTGAAGACACCGCACCGATCCGCCTGTCGATCTCACGATCCACTCTTCCCTCACTCGTGAACAAGACTCCGAGGTACTTGAACTCCTCCACTTGGGGCAAGATCTCCTCCCCAACCCGGAGATGGCACTCCACCCTTTTCCGGGCAAGAACCATGGACTCGGATTTGGAGGTGCTGATTCCCATCCCAGTCGCTTCACACTCGGCTGCGAACCGATCCAGTGAGAGCTGAAGATCTTGGCCAGATGAAGCCATCAGGACCACATCATCTGCAAATAGCAGAGACCTAATCCTGCAGCCACCAAACCAGATACCCTCAACGCCTTGACTGCGCCTAGAAATTCTGTCCATAAAGGTTATGAACAGAATCGGTGACAAAGGGCAGCCCTGGCGGAGTCCAACCCTCACTGGAAACGGGTCCGACTTACTGCCAGCAATGCGTGCCAAGCTCTGACACTGATTATACAGGGAGCGAACCGCCACAATAAGACAGTCCGTTACCCCATACTCTCTGAGCACTCCCCACAGGACTTCCCGGGGTACACGGTCGAATGCCTTCTCCAATGCCACAAAGCACATGTAGACTGGTTGAGCAAACTCCCATGCACCCTCAAGGACCCTGCCGAGAGTATAGAGCTGGTCCACAGTTCCACGACCAGGACGAAAACCACACTGTTCCTCCTGAATCCAAGGTTCGACTATCAGAATCAGAATCAGAATCAGCTTTATTGTCATTACGCAAGGTAACCTATCCGGCGTAGCCTCCTCTCCAGTACACCTGAATAGACCTTACCGGGAAGGCTGAGGAGTGTGATCCCACGATAGTTGGAACACACCCTCCGGTTCCCCTTCTTAAAGAGAGGAACCACCACCCCGGTCTGCCAATCCAGAGGTACCGCCCCCGATGTCCACGCGATGTTGCAGAGTCTTGTCAACCAAGGCAGCCCCACAACATCCAGAGCCTTAAGGAACTCCGGGCGGATCTCATCCACCCCCGGGGCCTTGCCACCGAGGAGCTTTTTAACTACCTCGGCAACCTCAGCCCCAGAAATAGGAAATATATATATATGTGTGTGTATATATATATATATATATATATGTGTATATTAGGGATGTCTCGATCCGATATTTTGATCGGCTCGGCCGCCGATATTTGCCAAAAAATGCGTATCGGCAAGGCATGGGAAAATGCCGATCCAGATCCAGTTTAAAAAAAAACTCCGGTCCGTGTTTTCCAACGCACCGATTTAAATAATACATTCCACTTTTCTGCTGCTCCCAAATTCCGTTCCGCATTTTCCAGCACACCTTTAACACATCCACAGGTCTGTGGATTCTCACACAGTTGCTTTTAGCTGCTGGCATTACACGACAGGCTCTTCTCACTCTTTTCTGTGTCTCCCTCTCACAGACAGCGAGCGCACCTTCTTACACACGTCACATACTGTCACGTCATACGTCACATACGTATACGTCCTCCATGAGCAGAGAGGTAGCAGTATGGCTAACGTTAGCTGTGATGCTAGCGCAGCCGTGTGACCAACGTTCTCTATAAGGTGCGCGCCTGTGTGCATAGCAATTATATGCCACGCACAAAATCAAATAAAAAAATAAGCACATAACAATTTTCGACACACGGACACGACAGAGAAAACAGTTTTCGTCATCATTGTTCATATATTGTAACGTCTGTCGAGACGCTTATCTCCATTCGGTGCCACACGTCCACACCATCAAAATGCCGAGGCAAAAATTTCCAGATCAACACCGTCTGAAAAAATTTGTGATCTATTTAGTTGTGATTTCCTTCTCTGCATGAAAGTTTAAAAGTAGCATATATTAATGCAGTATGAAGAAGAATGTTTTAATGTAGACATGCAAGCCTTGAAAGAAAATTTTGAAAATCAAGACTACATTTCCTGCAAATGGGTGCATTTCTACCCTATATTTTAACTTTTGATTTATTCTCATATCAAACTCTTTTGGCTGTCTTTTTGACACTTACATCCGGCGCCCCCCTCCACACCCTGGATTATAAATAATGTATATAATTCAATGTGATTATCTTGTGTGATGACTGTATTATGATGATAGTATATATCTGATAGTATATATCTGTATCATGAATCAATTGAAGTGGACCCCGACTTAAACAAGTTGAAAAACTTATTGGGGTGTTACCATTTAGTGGTCAATTGTACGGAATATGTACTTCACTGTGCAACCTACTAATAAAAGTCTCAATCAATCAATCAAAACACATAGAATCATCATACTGCTGTGATTATATGCATCAAGTGTTCATTCAAGGCTGAGGCAAA